>NW_027286741.1:7613812-8333812 GCF_022747635.1 Hetaerina americana
ATATGTATATATATATATATATATATATATATATATATATATATATATATATATATATATATATATATATATATATGTGTATATATCCTTTTAAGGACTTCATCCTCTATGAGCTCATGATTTTTCACGAGCAATTGAGGCATATAATTTCCAAGGAATCGGAAAAAATAAAGTATCTTCTAATTCAGATGAGATTCATAGTCAGCTTTTCATGAAAATTTGAGACCACATGTCGAAATTCTAGATTCGGTGATTACAATCCCTCTTTCATAATACATATTGTATATATTGGTTCTGGCCTGGATTCCTATATTTTTAATTTCAATAATGTCCTGGGTACGCCATATCGTCATAAAAATCGCCATTTGAAGTGACTCTCATGCCTGCAGCATTGCGCCCTCTTCCATTTTATTGTTTCGTGTAATCCGTAGTTTGGAGTTAATCCATCGTGAACTGTTACGTAGGTTCCGTGTCATCAACAATAATAGTCGATGAGTCATTAATTGTTGCGTCATCTTCAACTTAGTTGGGCAAGGGTGGTCGTTGCGTCAGCTGTGGACGTTTGGGTATGTAATTTCAAGTTATATAAGGAAATTAGTTATTTGGAAAAATTGATCAAGAAATGGAGATAATTTTTTTGCCACTGGCCGACCACTTAATATAAGAATTTACTTTTGTCCTAAGGACTTTAATTAATTTGTCGTCAAAACGTCAAATATTCTTAATAATCTTCACATTGTCCTTCTTCAGTTACTTGATGCTGTCCCAAAATTGGTCTTCAGTCCTGAGTCTTGTCTGTAGGCTTAAGTCTAGAAAATAATGCGGATCCAAATTGCAGTTGATTTGGTTGATGCTGATTGGCATGAGCACAGGTGGATTTTGGTCTTTTCTCTTGCCTTGTGTTTCATGTGGTTTTTTTTCACTGTTTTTTACCAGTGATCTTGTTGATGGTGATGGGTTGGGATGGTTGTGACAGCTGAAAATGTGACATGAACAAGGAATGGTGCTCCGAGTGAGGAATAATACGGGGAAAGTGCCATATTATAAGTCCTTTGATTCAATGAGGGTATTGTCCGTCATTGATAAATTCTCTATGATGTTTTCAGGAGACATTTTACTGTGTGGAGGAGAGGAGATAAGTGCAAGTCTTTTCAGATATCTTTTGTTCGAATGCTCCAGTGGAGTCAATGTTTTTTCTTTTTTTATCTTTATGAAGTTTTATCGGGTCTTCCAACGGGTCAGGTGTTCCATGAAGGCCGACGTATCGATGCCCGACTCTTGCACCATTCTCAGGGTAGATGATTGCCGCTCGACCTTTGGCCGTATTATACATGTATGGTCACCGGGCCGTTGTGGTGTTTTCCTTCCTTTTCTTACCTCCATAGGAACAGGTTTCCATGCATTACGGAGGGAATAGCCGGAACCCCTGATGAAATTCCGTCCTGCCATTCTAATTTTAATTCATTCTATGATTATTTGCTCCCAGTAACCACCGGCGATGGCAATTAACACAGTCCCTTTGAAATTAATATAGTGATCCATCCCGATGCTATATTTGGTGATGGCTGATTTCTCCAACTGCCCCAGTCGTAGGTGTCTTTTGTGTTTTTTTAACCTGGTCTTTATGGTATCTCCAATGAAGACGTCTTTACAGGAACACAGGGCTAGGTAACTTAAGACCCCAGGCATATTCCAAATTTGATCAGAGGCGGAGAATCAAGGATTATAATAAAAACGTAGATGAAGGTAGGTTTGAGGAAAGGATAATGTGCGCGTCGTTTAACAAGTCATCAGGAAAAAATTTGAAAAACAAATAATTTAGGGTGAATTTTTCTTTCGTAATTTTTTCCTTTCATATTTGCAAAATTTTTTCGTTTTATATTTTAAAAAGGTTTTCCTTTTATATAAATGAATGTTTTCTAAAATTTCTCAAACTTTTTAAAGCCATCGAAAAAGTATGATTTCGGAAGGTCGTCATAAAAGACATCTGTTTTGGCGATGACGTCCTATTTTGATGTGAGCCCTTTTCCCCCGTGCCATTTTATCAGTATTGGAAAATAAGAAAAAAATGTCTATGTGGTCCAAATCTTCCGATTAATACGGTGGGCATTGTAATAATTAGAACTTTCATTCCTCTTTTTCGCCATCGACACAGTGCAGTGTGCATTGTCTTATTTGAAGGGTTTTTTGACCAAATTAAGACGATTTTTTATCAATTTTTTTACCTAACAGGTGCAATAACGAAGCAAGATAACTCCATTTACCGCCTTTTCTTTTTGCAAGTGATTTACGCGTATGATTCCCCAACCCTGGGCCCATCATCTGTTTGGCTGAATACACCCACTTCGTCTTTTTCGGAGTCTTTAGATCACATTTGGGTACCCACTGTTTTGACTGTTTTAATCCCTCTGGAGTGTATTAATGTGTTTATAGTTCATCCACAGCAATGTATCCACGCGGAAACTCAACGCTTGAATCAGAGAAGCGCCAAATCAGCCTTTTATTAGTCACTGGATTTATTTTATCCACCACTGAGAGCAAGCGAGGCACTCATGTCCCCCAGATTTTTTACACCCAATTATTCGTGAAAATTTGATAAAACTGTACCTTGTGGTGCTTTGGCCGGCGGCGTCAAACATTTCGCGAGCTCTGATTCCCCAATCAATCAAAACTGCAACGTGGATATAGTCAATCATTCCGGAGGAAGTAACTTCCACTGGACGTTCCGAACGATGTCAATCATTTGTTGATTTAAGCCCATGTTTAAAATAATTTAGCAATTTGTAAACAGAAGAAAAAATAGGAGAAGATGTGCAATGAACTTCATCCAACTCAACTTTAATCTTTTTGGAATAATGGAAGCAGGTGCGCTGGAAGTGGACAGAGTTTGGTATTATGTCATCCAGCTGGTGCGGTCTTTTCGTCTTTCCTCATGGTGGTCATCATCGCTGTGGAAATAATAAATAATAATAATAATAATAATAAGGAAAGGTCGAAAAGGAGTCTCTTCATATAAACCTTTCCTTTTTTTGTAGAATCAAATACAAAAAAATAGCATGATATGATGAGCGGGTTCTTGGTCTCGCTTAATCCACCTTTAGTGTTCTCACATAATGAACATCAATTACACAACATGAGAAAAAGAAATATCCAACAAGATGACCCAGTAGCATCAAATTATTGAAGTAATTTACAACCCAAATTTAGTACAATTAGAGATAATAATTATTATAAGAAATATATATATTATTTTATGATAACACTTCAGTTTACAGAGTCATACAAGATGTTTTTAGAGAAAAAAGATTTTACAAGAGAAAAAAGCACTTCCAGCCGGGACCTTGTGTTCCGATTATCGCAAAAAAATCTCTGATTGGCACCAAATTCACACAGAGCCGACAAACTACAAGGAAGCACCCAAAAGTGGTAGGACTGATTTTCTCTGGCGCGAACGGTGCGGTGGAGGGGGGGTCTGCTTGGCAAGGTAAGGTGGTGGGGGCTCTTAGCAACAGACCGAAACCAACCTCAGTCACCTGCGGGCTGTCGTTGAGTGAGGACAGCGTTTTTAGTGAAGCAAGTTTTTTGTCCGCGTCGAAAAACAAAATGAATCTGAATTTAGAGCAACGTTATTCCGTGAAGTTTTGTGCGAAACTCGGGAAGACGGCAACTGACACCATTAATGTAATCAAGCAGGCTTATGGGGACACTGCCTTAAGCCGTTCCACAGTATTTGAGTGGCACAAGTTGTTTAAAGAGGGCTCGTTGAAGACGACCATCGCTCCGGACGGCCGTCGACGGCAAGAACCGACGCGAATATGGACAGAGTGAGGACACTGCTGAACACAGACCGACGCTTAACCAGTGAAGAAATTGCAGACCAGTTGGGTCTGTCTGCATCCAAAGTCCAACGCATTATTTCACAGGATTTGGCCATGCGCAAGGTGTGCGCCAAGATGCTGCCGAAAATTCTGCCATGGCGCGCTCGTCGTCAGACAGATCCTGGCCAAATACGGCGTTGCCACGTGGCCGCACCCGCCCTATTCTCCCGATCTGGCACCACCGGACTTCTTCTTCTTCCCTCTGATGAAAAGACAGCTCAATGAACGACGTTTTCACTCGATAAAGGCCGTTCAAGAGGCTTCGACGAGGGTCATCAAAGGCATCTCCAAAGAAAATTTCCAGCGGGCGTACGGAGCAACGTTATACTAAGTGTGTAGCAGCTCAAGGAGCATAATTTGAAGATTATTAAGTCGATGTAAGTATATCGTCAATACAATTCTTGTAAAAAAATCAGTCCTACCACTTTTGGGTGTTACCCTGTATTCATAAATTTTATTTACGCGAAAAAAGTACTCACACGTATGTACTCCTCCCCGTATCCATTCCATTTTCCAAGTGCAATTTGGTTACTGTTTAAGTGTTTATTTGTCTTTTAAATATGCCAAGAACCATGATTTAATCCACCCAATCGCGACCACCCTGCCGAATATTATGCTGGTCCTTCGGCGGGATAGAATGTGAACTTTTATGCTACATCCAGCGAAATCGAGTTTCCTCCTTTCCTCTCCAAACAGACTGGAGTCATGTCGATGAGAAGAAGACCGTAAACACACCCATAGATGGCTCGACTGATAATTTTTTTCGGAGTAATAAACTATCCAAACGACGGACTCAACCACGCATCACAAGTGCAAAACGGGACGCCTCTCTCCCTGTCTCTCGTCGAAAAACCTACCTCTACTAGCAACTCTTCTCTGAACTAGGTGACCCGGCTCCTCAAACCCCCCCTAACAATCACGCCCGCACACCCCTCATTCGCCCAAGAACCAATTATCAGGCCCCGAACAGCGGATATCCGCGAAAGACACGGAGGACTGGCCGCTTATAAACAGATCCATCACCGTAGCCATAGAGTCTCCGTCGATCAGCCGCCTCTCGGCATCGCAAATGAAAATCTAATGCTCTCTTATCGCAGACTCCGAGCGCTTATTTGTCTCCTCTCTGAAAAAGCTGGGAGCGCTTCACCTTCCAGTTAGAAGTGGACGAAAAATCCTCCCCAAAGGCCCGCGGGGAAAGCCAACCCAGCCCAAAGCATCCGCGACACTTTGTTGCCCTTGGCCTCCACATCAATGACGTCATCCAGATACACACTTCCAAGCCGATGATGACCACCATGAGGAAAGACGGGAAGGCCTCCCCCACCTGGATCCCAACCACCAAACTCTCTCAACTTCCAGCACACCTGCTCCCACTATTCTAAATAGATAAAAGTTGAGTTGGATGAAGTCAATGGCACATCTACTCCTATTTTTTCTTCTATTTACAAATTGTAAATTAGTTTAAACATGGGCTTAAATCCACAAATGATTGACATCGTTCAGAACGTCCAGTGCAAGTTTTTTCCTCCGATATGATTGACTACATCCACGGTGCAGTTTTGAGTGATTGGGGAATCAAAATTCGTGAAATACTTGACGCCGCATTTTCACGAATTATTGGGTGTGAAAAATCCGGGTGACATGAGTGCCTCGCTTGCTCTCAATGGTGGATAAAAGCAATCCAGTGGCTAATTCGGAGGTTGGTTTGGCGCTTTTCCGATTCAAACGTTGAGTTTCCGCTTGGATACATTGCTGTGGATGAACTATGAACACATTAATACACTCCAGAAGCATGAAAACAGTCGAAACAGTGGGTAACTAAAGGTTATCTAAAGGCTCCGAAAAAGACGAAGTATGTTCATTCCGCCGAGCAGATGATGGGCCTAGGGTCGGGGAATCATACGCGTTAATCACTTGCAAAAAGAGAAAGCGGTAAATGGAGTTATCTTGCTTCGTTATTTCACCTGTTAGTTAAAAAATTGATAAAAAAACGTCTTTATTTGGCAAAGAATAAAACCCTTCAATTAAGACATATTAATTGGAAGATTTGGACCACATAGACATTTTTTTCTTATTTTCCAATCATGAAAAAATGGCACGGGGGAAAACGGTTCGAATCGCAAGAGCACGACATTGCCAAAACAGATGTCTATTACGACGAACTTCCGAAATCATAATTTTTCGATGGCTTTAAAAAGTTTGAGAAATTTTAGAAAACATTCATTTATATAAAAGGAAAAACTTTTAAAAATATAAAATGAAAAAATTTTGCAAATATGAAAGGAAGAAATTACGAAAGAAAAATTCACCCAAAATTATTTGTTTTTCTATTTTTCCTAATGACTTGTTAAACGACACGCACATTATCCTTTCCTCAAACCTACCTTCATCCACCCTTTTCTTAAAAGCCTTGATTCTCCACCTCTAACCAAATTTGGCATGTGCCTGGGGTCTTTACTTACCTAGCCCCGTGTGCCTGTAAAGACGTCTACATTGGAGAGACCATCGAGGCCAGGTTAAAAAAACACAAAAGACACCTACGACTGGGGCAGTTGGAGAAATCAGCCATCGCCGAACATAGCATCGAAATGGATCACTCCATTCATTTCAACGGGACTATGTTAATTGCCATCGCCGGTGGTTACTGGGAGCGAATAATCAAATAATCAGAGACTGTTTTAGCCGTTACTCTGTATGCTGTTATGTATGCCTTCACCTGAAGACGCCACGCAGTGGTGAAACCATGGTCGTCTGAATAAAGTGTAAATGTGGAATTGCTGTCTTTTCTTTCTTTCTATACGATGAAATAATCAATTGAAATTAGAATGGCAGGACGGAATTTCAACAGGGATTCCGGCTATTCCCTCCGTTATGCATAGAAACATGTCCCTATGGAGGTAAAAAAAGGAAGGAGAACACCACAACGGCCCGGTGACCATACATGTATAATACGGCCAAAGGCCGAGCGGCAATCATATACCCTAGGAATGATGCAAGAGTTGGGCATCGAAGCGTCGGCCGATATGAAACACCTGACCCGTTGGAAGACCCGATAAAACTTCATAAAGATAAAAAAAGAAAAAAACATTGACTCCACTGAAGTATTAAAACAAAAGATATCTGAAAAGACTTACACTTATCTCCTGTTCTCCACACAGTAAAATGTCTCTTGAAAACATCATAGTGAAATTATCAATGACGGACAATACCCTCATTGAATCAAAGGACTTATAATATGGCACTTTCCCCGTATTATTCCTCACTCGGAGCACCATTCCTTGTTCATGTCACATTTTCAGCTGCCAAAACCATCCCAACCCATCACCATCAACAAGATCACTGGTCAAAAACAGTGAAAATAAACTACATCAAAGACAAGGCATGAGAAAAGACCAAAATCCACCTGTGCTCATGCCAATCAGCATCAACCAAATCAACTGCAATTTGTATCCGCATTATTTTCTAGACTTAAGCCCATAGACAAGACTCAGGACTGAAGACCAATTTATGGACAGCATCAATTAACTGAAGATGGACCATTTGAAGATTATTAAGAATATTTGACGTTTTGACGCTAAGGTAATTAAAGTGCTTAGGACAATAGTAAATTCTTATATTAAGTGGGCTGCCAGTGGCGGAAAAAGTATCTCCTTGTCTTGATCAACTTTTTTAAAAAACCATTCCTCCGTCTAAGACCGCCTTTTCATCTTCTTATCTGAGGGTATTCAGTCTCCCTTTTCCACCACAACTCCACCGAAATATTTTAAAGACTCCCGTATTAATTTTGGCCCCACTCCATGCATCCATAGTAAAAGGGGGGAATGGCATCTCGTACCCTACTTATGACTATTACCTTATTTGTCAATTGTCTATTCTATTTTTTCTCCATGGTATTCCGCAAACCAAAGCTACGTTGTGTGACAGGGTATTATAACACAGATAAAACATTTAACTATAAAAAAGAATTGTTTCCTAACCTTCTCCTTACTCCTCTTATCTGTCATAAATATGGCCGAAATAAAAGTTTTGATTCGTTATTAAATTTAAAAGAAATGGAACTTTGACTCCCTCTCAAGTTCAAACAGTTGTAGCAATGTGATTCTTTCTCTGTTCTCCCTATGTAATTCTTCCTCTGTTCTCCCTTTCACCCGCGTTTCTGAAGAATGTTAAGCTTGTATTTGCAAATGCAATATTTGTTATTTATATATTTCCTTTCAATATGATGCAGGATCATGGGGCAAAATCTCTTGATATTCCTCATTCAAATGACCATCACATTAAAGTCCATCTTCATTGGGCTTATCTGTTTAAGACTGTTCCATCTTGCCCATTCTCATATGAAGTCACTTGTTTCAAAATGAAATATCTAGCACTGGCTGTGCAGATTTATAATGAGGGGCTGATATGTAAGATGTCTACCCATCTTGCCGATTGAATTCTCAACTTTTCTTTATCTTGGCTCTAATATTGTTCACCCACCACACTCACATTGGTCAATAAGATTTGGCCAACTGTTCTATTAGAAAAATGTAATGTATTAGCACATTAGAATTAGATAATGCTTTAATCTGATTGTCGGAGATCTGTCTGATAAAAAAAATGAAATGGTATATTCGAACACTATTGTGTCCGTTTTGCATTTTGTTCATGATCTCATAATAAAATCCTATATTTTAAATGCTATCGTCATTATGCATCCCACATGCATTCCCCATTAAACATCTGAAGTTCCTTGGACCTACTCCTAAGATGATGCTGTTTAAGTGGCACTCTAATCTGTGTGCTGGAACTTCGGCTGCTGAGAAAATTTCCTTATTAATAAAAAAATTACGTACATGTATTTCTTAGGTGTATGAAATTTCATTGACTTCATTCATTCTATTAATTGGTTATTAGCTATTAAAAAGCTCCTCTGCATTTGATATTGTGCAATTCATGCAATTCAGACACCTTAATACGTACGATATCCAAGGAGGAAGTCATTCATTTCCTATCCGAGAAACCAGTATTTCATCTGTTACACTTGAAATAAAATGAGTTTTGACCCATTTAACCATTGCATATCTAGCTTAAGCATGAAAGAAAAATTCCAAGAAACTACGGGAGATGCCAAGACAGTAACTTTTCACGGAGTCGTCCGCTAAATGTGCATTGCAGTGCAAACATTTCGGAGTAAAAAAATCATAATATCTTGTAGTGTAAGGGGACCCATCGGTAGCTTAACTAACTGAAGCACATCTAAGGATCCGGATTTAAATCCCGGTCAATGCTTTCTATACACTGAGATAGTTGCACAATAAAATAAATAGTAAAAACTACGGTGGTCAATTTGGTTTAAGGTCAAGCTATAGATATTGTCCTGCAATGCGTTTGAACCACACATACAAGTTTGAGCAGTGACGCGAAGAGAGCTGAAAGTATGTAATGTTGAAAAATAAATACGTATTTATTCAAAATTTTTGAGTTTTTTTGTCTGGTAGGGTACTTCTAGGATTACCCTCGCACTAGCTTGCGACAAAAGAAGTCAAACATGTGACCACCCCCTGTCACGCACCCTTCCGGTGGTTTAAAGTGTATCATGAACCGATGTATGGTTGCCTTGGCTCCTATCTCTGTCATTCTAATTATTCCAATTACGTACCAGGTTTATCATGTAATCATGTTATTCGTTATTCCAAGATCCTCACATCTTAGCAGTATTCTCATTTATTGTTTCCCGTAAGCCACTGCTTGGAGTTGAATGATTGCAAACCGTTGCATAACTGCCCTGTTGCTAACGATGTAAGCAATTCGCGGTGACCCGCTTCAAGAGAGTGCACAAGGGTGGAAGTTCCACTCCCTTCAGTCGTTCGGGTGTGACACCCCTCTACTTGACAGGAAAAGCGGATTAAAAAAAATATATTTTAAAGTTTATCAAAATAATCATATGTTTATAATATGGACTAAGTAAGCTAAATCAAAAATTCCTAGTCAAATTTTATTATTTTTCGAATGCAATCAAGTGAAAACATTGGTTTTCATCATATGTTCTTATGCGTGCTTGTTTCTTATGTTAATTTATGCCGTTTTACAACGGGTCAATGCCCCAAGACTAGTCTTGTTTCTGAAATCTTGCGATTTCAAATGGCATGCGATCGATTAATATTCGCTGAATATGTGAATGTCTGCCTCTACGTGAAAAATACTTTTTCTGCCGAATTAGAACGAGTTTTTAACCCCGAAGTGATGAATTAACTCAACTTGGAACGTAGGGCTAAAGACCAAAGGTCCATTGTAGAAGGTTGGAGAAAGAAGCGAAATTAATGTTTTCTCTCATTGTTGGTTTCCATGGTTTTCATAAGAATTTTTGGGACACTAACGGCGGGAAGAGTGAGTGAGGTGCTTATGTATTTGGTGTTTTTCCTACAACTGATATACTTCAAAGTTCATCTGTCTTAATACTAACAGTGGGAAGACTTATCGAAGTGTTTATCTAATTGGCATTTACCAACAGCTTACATATTTCAAGGCGATCTTCAAACCTAATATTCGTTTTAGTCGGATATAACAGTGCACAAGTAAGGTAAGTTTATCAAAATGTACTTATTTTAAATAAGGTTCACTGCTATAGTTATATCAATCAGCTTTGCTATTAATATTTCAACAGTTATTTTTTATAATTCATAAATGATAGGAGTAGCTTTCTTTCAACAGCCAAAGGTAAGCACCTATTATTAAATCTCATGTTATACGGTGAATTCGCCACAGCAATAGAGAGATATAAAAAATGAGCTAACGAAATAAAGCTAGGTAAAGAAATAAAGCTAGGTAGGAATTAATCAGATTTGGTTAATTTTAAGATGACTGAAAACTCTATGTCATATAAGAGAGGTAGAAATGCATCGTTCCAATTTTTTTTCCTGCAAGCTCCAAAGGCTAACATCTATTTGATTTTTGGATTCCATATAGCAAGTTCCATGGGTAAACAAAACTCCCATGTTGATTCTGAAAATTCTGTGTGCATGTAGAACTGCAGAGTTGTCATAAAAGTATAAGTTTACATTTAAGGAATATAACGAGGAAGAAATTAATCAAATACTGAAGTTCAAACTTGTGTTTTGCATCACTACCAATGAATGCCTTTCTCATTGCCCTCTAACCTTATATATTTTTTTTTCCTTGGTCGATTTTTTTTTACTAAAGTATTTTATTAATTATCTATTTTCAGCCTCAAAATTTGGAGCAACAGAAAGATTATCGCACTCCCTAGTCAGTAATTACATTCCCTGCCCCAAATAACAACTTCATCTTACACAGGAATTATTTGCTTCTGCCTAAACTATTAAGGTTTATCAAAGAGATTTGCTGTAGCTGAAATTTATGAGAGTGCCACAAATTATTTGATAAATATCTTTGAATCGAACCAGTTCAGAAGACAGAATTTATTCCTTATGTCATTTTATTTCAAGAAATTTTCACCTGGCAAATATGAAAGCATGAATCAAATATTGCCTCTATCCTCTTCATGAAATGAACTTTAATATTAGATTTTTATTCCATTTATTTTATTTATTAAATATGCATTCTTTATTCCGGATCATTTACAGACCAGGGCTGAAGGCTGGAGAGGCTGAGTACAGAAGGGAGGAGCCCTGTGTTACCCATTACTCCCCACTCCCTTAGGTGTGGCTGGTTATAAGAGGAGGCCACATTCAGTGTTCCACCAATCGTGATCCTAGGAAAGGTGAGATATACAGAGGCTAGGGCAAGTTGCAAGCCTCTAACAGGGTTTGACTGTTGATCGAACTTTTCTAGATTATTTTGGTCAGTGTGAATCATTCACCCATTTCGTTTGTTATTTATCTCCAATTACTTCATGTACCAATTAGCAGTTAAATGTTACACTTGCAACAGCTGCAAATACAGTTGATTGGAAGGCATGAGTAAAATAATACCCTTTGCAATTTGCATGTAGAATCTAAAACAATTTTTAAAAATTACCCTGAATCATATTGACAGCACACAGAAGAACATGGAAGATCCTACATTTGGACTCCGAGCTTCACGTTCATGTGAAACACTTATGATAGGGCTTGCAAAAAGGGAAGAGAAAGTATCATGCTTGAACCAGAAAAGTTTAAGTGACAGTGTAAGTTTCAACTCTTTTAATATTAATCATGAGTTAACATTTCACTTATCCATTCTGTTGTCATGACAACTCAAATGTTGTTGCAACTTCTATTGAATATAGAGCCATATGTAATCCTTAACATTCATTTTACAATCTTAATTTATGTTCCCTTCAATGTTTTTTGGAACACATTGATAACTGTTCATGGTTCAGCTAGATGATTCCGTTTGGACTTTTACTTTGCAGCTACATTATACAAGGGGGTGCCATAAACTTATAATTATCACTAAAAATAATCAAGATAGAAATTTAATTGCTTTACATTATTATAAGGGCTTCTATAAATAGTCTTCATTCAGAATTATTTACATTTTTTCAGTGTATTTTGACCTTCCAAATGCCATCAATTTAGAATTGAGTATATTTTGTTGAAAAACATTGTTTAAACTCTTGAATGGCATCATTTTTGTTGTACAATCTCAATCATTTTTAGGGTAATGGAATTAAGAAAAGTCCTTATCGTCCATATGAATTAAAATATATGTATAGTTAGCACTAGCGAGCGTAAAACACAAGAAAAAGAAATGAAACTGACACGTATTGAAATTGACATTGGTATTAGCCAACTTTCTAGTTTAAAAGAAGTAAGAATCTTTTTCTTCCCTTCCTTTTATATAAATATATCTTGTATGATTTTGTCAGAATGAGTACCAAAGAAAATATATGAAATTAAGGATGTTCATCTACGATGGCATCTTTTCTTTTCCTTGCCTACACATCCCTTGTGTTATAACAGAGCTTTCTTTTTATCAATAAATATCTTAAGGAACATATAATGTACTCAACTAAACAAATCCACTTCTATTTGTTGAAAATATTTCATCCATATAGATGCTGCCTAAGAAACTGATGAACTCAGGAAAGACTATTTCAAATTATATGGGACTCAATGTCGAACCTTTAATTGGAGATACTGCATCTATAAATTTTAATCCCCTGACAAGAAAAGGTAAATCCAGGAGTGAGGGGGCAGTGGAAAAGTCTCATTATGAGTGGCTGAATACCTCCCACAAGATACCCTCCAATCTCACATCTTCTCAAACCACAGACTCCAATTCTACGTCATTTTGGAAAAGACAAAGAAAATCACTTTTCAATCGTCTAAGGAGTCTTATATCATGCTGCATGAGACAAGATGTTGAATTGGAAGTCTCTCCTGATGTGAAATTGAGTAAAGACATTAAACAAAGAAATAAATTTTTGCACCAAGGGCCAGAGTTGCAAAATACAAACCTCTTGTACTCAACAACACCAGTAGCATTTATACGGTCAGCATCAGCAGTTTGGTAGCAGCTTAAATTGTCGGTATATGTAGGTTTAGAATTCATTGTAGTCTGTTAAGCTCAAAATTCAAAAACAAAAAAAATGATACATTTCTGTATTTTATTTTTGCAAAATTTTTTATTCAATTTTACCTAGTTAATAAAGATTAGAAAATCAACTTAAATATTTTAATTAGAACAATTATTGTTTTTATTTAAGCATAGATATATATATATATATATATATATATAAATATATATATATATATATATATATATATATATATATATATATATATATATATATATATATATATATATATATATATATATATATATATATATATCCTGTTTCCTTACTTTATGCTCTATGAACACATGATTTTTACAAGCAATTCAGATATATATATTCTTCCAAGGAATCGGAATAAATTACTTATCTTCTGAATGAATAAAGAATGAGATTCATAATTTTCCTTTATTAAGTGAGGCTAAGGTGACCTTGATGACTCTTTCTATGATGTTACTGATTTAATATACAGGGAAGTACATAGTTACCAATTGATACTGAAAAAAACAAATTTCCAGGAGTGAGTATTGTTCAATCTATAGTTAATACAATTTCGGGCTTCAAATAATTCTGTGCACAGCCTATTAATAGAAATAATGTAGTCTACAGGGTTGAACATTTGATTACTGGACGTATAAGCCCAGATTCAAATTGATAGTCACTTTGGCAGCTTCAATCGTACTAAATTGAAGGCCCCAGGTCCATCTAGAAAATCACAGGTGAAGCAAGGAAGGCATCTGATGCCCATACTTGTAGATTCAGACACAATGCTGGTCAGCATGAGGTAGGAAGTGACTCTACTCATCAAACCAAACTTGTAGGCTGATGATTGTAATTTCTATTTTTTACTCAATGTTTTTAAGTTATGTAGTGAGTATCGGTTAAATTGGTTACCACACGTATTTCATTTCAAGTATAACACATGGAATATTTGGTTTTCTTGCATAGGAAATGAGTTACTTTCTTCTTGGATGCCATGCATAGTGAGGGGTCTGAAAGTCATGCTTTCCACAATTTTATTACCCAACTCAACAAAGAAAACAACAATTTTGGAAAAAAATTTATTTATTTTTCAATATAATCTCCTTTCAGCTGCATACACCTTTTCCAGAAATGTTTAATAAGTTTGATACCCATTTTAAAATGAGAACTGTCAAGCTCCTCAAAATAGCCATTTACTGCTGACATTACTTCTTCATGGTTCGAGATCATATATAAATATATATTGTCGATCAACTGATTGACGGAGCATGACAATATTGCATTCTTCTCTCGTCCAATCGGGAGATATTCACCAAGCTCGAAAATAGGGCGTCATCGTGAGAAGAGCCTTCGGATATTCAGAATATTTCAAGAAATGGAAGAGTGACATTATTTCGTTATGAGGGAGCAGTTGCCACAGAAGGCATCTTGTGTGCTTTTGAAAGTGGCGCCGCTCCAGCAGAGAAAATTGAAATGCTTGGATTTTAAAAGAAAGTTTAAGACATTGTTCACTTAATATAATCAATGCGTGACGGTCAAATGATGGCCTTTAATAATTGCGAATGCCTTCCTTGCACTAATTATATACAAAGAGTAGCAGACGATAATTTGTGGAATATTGAAATGAATTGACAACCCTGCACATCACGTTGTCTAACTATTTATGAAACGTCAAGGTTAAGAGACTAAGGAGGTTTAAATTTTACTTAAATAAGTTAAATCCGAAGTAAGTGATGGATTTTGTAAAATAAATTATTTGACAAATTTGAAAAAAAATAGTAGTGAGCAAATATTTGTAAATGTAGCTTATTACATCTTTTGGCTTAGTCTTCCCTTTGGAGGTATATCACGTAAATAGGAATTTTACAACACACGCTATCGAAACTACAGTTGTAACGAAATACGGGGAAAATAGGAGCTTAATGTTTCATCGCCCTAGCATGAATTTTTACTGGACCCGCGGATGTGTAGTGTTTTTTTTATCAAATCGACCTATTTGACAATTCCTAATTCTTCCACTGCTCATTATTTATTTCCTAAGTGTCGGTGTGAAGTGTTTCTTGGAGATGCACGGCGACAACAATTTTTGTGAGAATGCTTTGGAAGAATGTATTTAACATGTTAACTTTGCCCTCACTCGAGGTATGAATGATATGCTTATTATGGATTAAGCAAGACTCGGAATTTTTATCCCTTTTACTTCATTAAACAAATGACTAGAAAGTCTTAGGGTCAGTGTCCAAATACTCACAGTAAACTTTGATTGTGGCACTTTTTTTTCATTGAATAATTTTTGTAACTATTTCAAAATTTATATACATGGCACCATAGATATGTAATAATGTCAGAGCTTAATTTCAGTAAAAGTAATTCTAACAATTAGGTTATTTGGATAAGTTTTATAGGAAGCAGGAGGAGGGGCAAAAGAAGTCATGGTAAGGAGGAGAAAGGCTTTTCCAAGAAACTTCGGAAGATGCCGCAACGGAAAATTTTACCATCCACTAATATGACTTTGAGTACAACAAATTTAGGGTCACTGACCCATCGACGTGATTCTGCTGCCTACTCTCGGAGAGGATACATCGTACCACTGCTGGAGCTCTATAGCCGATCCTCGAGGCCGCTGCCATTCACGCTGCACTACCTTCTGGGGATTGCCCTTCTGATTCGCCATCGAGTCTGGACGCTGGTGAAAATTTAGTTATGGGTATACACACATATCCCTAGACACACACACACACACACTCAGGCGACTTGAGTCCTTCTCGGCCGTAGCTCCGGTGGGGGGAGGCTCCGGAGATGCTCGAACTGTGTCCCTTATTGGTTAACTCGTCCGGTTACCTTTGGAAGGGATTTCTCTTCGCTTGCACTCGACTGGGACCCGGGCGGGTCCACTTCTTAGGGCGTGAGGGCTTGACGGCGTCTTGGAACGGACCTTCTGTGCCCGCTTGCGGATCGGCAGGGGTGTCATTGGCGTCCCCCAACCTCCCCCTCCCCCCCAATAGGTCGGCTCAAGCCGCCACACACAACTACAACCAACACAAACACACTTACACTCACTCCCCACTTTGCTATATAGTGCCACATTGCATTATATTTTCCCTTTCTTAAAATCCCCCGAATCCCCTCTAAGAAGGTCTGATTGGGTAGAGAGATATATTGTACCCACTTTAAGATGTTGTCGATGGTGTCATCTGTTCGGTTCCATTACGAACCACGTAATGAAACTACTTTACTTATTTTCTTTAAGACCTTATTCAAACGCGACCTTCCGCCTCCCTCAGGGTGCCATAGGGCAATGCGGACGTTTAATCGCCCCTTCTCCCACTTGGAATTCAAATCTTGCGTGGAAATTGAGTTATCTCTCACCGTTCCTGAGATATAGCCTTTTTTTACATAAGACGCTGTTGGTGACGACACAGGCGTCAGCCATCGGAACTATCTCCAAACCATATAACTTCTTGTAATTATTTTTTCAAAGACAACTTCCTTTGGATGTAATAGTCTTATATGGTAGCGAGGGTGATTGGTCCTCCATTCCCCGCACTTTTGCTCCAAGTATTTCGTCCTAACGGCGCTACCTCTTACCGTTTAATAGATACAGGCGTTTTTAATTAAGGACGTAACAGTGGCGACACCAATTTCATCCTTTGGAACTACGCCGCTTAAATTCCCCTTGATATCCTTATTTTACTCTTTAAACCCAATTTTCCTTTGTTTATAAGTGTTCTATCTTGTAGGTAGGCCTACTGGCCACCCCTTTCCCCCATTCTAAATTCGATATCACGTATTTCACATTACGCATGCGGCGCCTTCCAATTTTGATTGGAAAAGTATAACGTTTCGGTCCCTCTCTGGTTGGGAATGCGATCCGCTCCGTAAACCCTAAAGATGAACTTCCAGCTATTCCTCAAAAAAATCTACCATTTTATCCAAGTCCGTCTCCAAGATCCTTACCTATAAGATTATTTCTGCGCGTTGGTCAAGTAATCGGTTTCTAAAATGTTTTTTGCCAATCAAGTAAGCTTTAAAAGAAATAACGTTCGTTGCTGGAAATGTATTCGACAAGTCACTTTACCATTATGTTGAGAAAAGGTGTACCACTGCTATTTTAAGGGTCAACGTAACTATAATGAGTGGTCATTAGGGATATAAAACTAATAAATAGTGGTGAACGAGCAAGATGATGCTTCTAATTTCTGTTTAATAACGAATAGATATCTATTTACGAATCTTGCACTAACGGCATCTTTGATAAAGATAAACAATGACCTATATCAGGAAAGCATCGGCAGGTATTGCAATATCTAAGGGTGAGACATTTTAAGAATTGTTATCACATTTCTGGTGTAGTTCTGTCGTAGCAAGTAAGAAAGAGTTAAAGATAATTAAGGGAAAAGGAAAATCAATCCATTCATTATTTATTTCTAAATACAATAAATATGAGTTCCATGTAGCCAAATGAATCCTTATGTAAACCATTACATATTCTATAATTTACTATGATGTTTTCTATTTATATTCTGAGCCTTAAGAACGCGAAGTGCTTTAGGCACCATCCCACGTTTTCATTGGAAATGTTGATCTTTTTAATGCTTTTTTTCGAATATTTTGTCGTTTCATCATCACTTGTGTTGTATTGTGGGACACGAAAATTTTGTCACGGCAATAAAATTTACTGAAAATTAAAATTTAAAATTAAAGTTAACGCGTGAAAACCTGCGTGCAATGCCTCTTTACGATGCCTAAGTAAGTTATCAAGACAGGACTCAATCGGTCAACTTACTTCCAAATTTGGCGATAAAGCTCCACCCTTTGCCACTTTTGAACGCAAATGTAACGAATGCCACCAATGGCCGCCGTTAGCTCAAAGACGAAAGTCGTGAAGGGCGTCCAAACTTAGTTATTCTGCAAGAAAACTGTGCAAAAACTAGAAAAGAAAGATCGTGACGTGACTTGTCGTGAGATTGAGGCATCCTTGGAGATTAGTTTGACGAACCTCAATAAGAAATTGACTGAATATTTAACTGTGAAAAACATTTCTCCGCGTTGGATCCGGAATAATTTGACAAAAGCTGAAAAAGGTGCTAGTGACAATTGGTGTAGATAAATACAAAAGAAATACAATTGCTGTGCATCAAAAGCTGTATAAAGATCAACATTGGTGTCGAGTTTTTCATCTACGAGGGTGTTATATGAAAAATTAAAATAGAATCCAGTTAAGCATTCTGTATTGGTTGGGTTGAGTGCTTTCAAATAAGAATATTTTACCATATAACGATGATCATTTTCTAGTTTTTAACAGTTTTAACCTCATTAATTCCTCTCTCTGTCTCCTTCGAACATTTAAGTGTTTGTCACTTGTTTCCAAGTACGTATATCTTGTAATTGAGACTACAGTAGTAGATTAATCCTTAAAGAGGCATTTGATTCTATCACCCTAGAATACTTCTAACCTGACCTAGCAATCAATATGATGGTTATATTCTATTGTTTCAGGCTTCACTTTGTGGAAGTATATAATATCCATACTAAAAGGAAAGACTTGTACTTTTCCACAGATTTTATTATACGGTTAAATACCGTATAGTGAAATACGGTGTACCGCATAATAAAATCTGAGGAAAAGTACAAGTCCTTCCTTTTGGTATGGACAGTAAAATGTTTGACCAAATTGGTACGAGCATTTTAAACTTCTAATTATTTTTTGGTGGCATTGGTAAAACCTGAATAATGTTAAAACAGTAGAATTCAATTATAAGTTCTTTGAACAAATGATCCAGAATGACACGTTTCAGGAACTTCATCTTGACAATAGAGATGCCGAATTTCGCTTTTATCTAACGAAGAATATAAAAAAGAATTGTCGATCAAAGTAAAAACTGCACTGTGCAAAAAGAAAATAAGAGAAGAAAGTAAATAAGAAAGGGGAAGAAGACTCCAATGGCCGTAAAAATTAGTTGCCAATCTCTCGTCAGACCGATTGTTTGTTGGTGTGACGGGAATCACGTCAGGGACCAACCACAACCTCTCGACCAGAATACCCTCTGTGGTGGTTTACGGGAAATTAATCCCCGTCAGGGACCAATACACAGCCACACGCACTCTATCCTGACTGAAATCCTTCACGAGGCTGTGAGACCCTGTTAAAGAATTTCAGATGGAGATGGAATCCTTCACGAGGCTGTAGAGTAGACCCCGTTAAAGATTCCAGGATATTCTCAAGCACACACTTTGTGACTGGCACAGACCAATCACACACACAAGCACTCAAGAAACACACACTCAAAAGGGCCCAACTTCTGGGAGAATCTGGACACAGGCAAACTAGGCAACTAGGAAATGCGTCGAACACGCGTGTTTCGGCCACAAAGTGGCCCTCTTCAGCAGACCGAAGGGAAAACACCTCCAACACAAAGTTGAAAGAAAAGAAAGGGTGACATTTTCCCGTTAACTGGGAGCATTGGCCGCAGAGTGCATCTTGTTGAACATTATTTGGTTTTTTGTTTTATCAACTTAACCAGCATAAAACGTTGGACTATATACTCGAGGTTCGCTCCCCAAATTGTTCAGATTCAGCAGTTTAATAATTCAAGATATTACCGTTTGGGAGAGTATGTATTTTTGGGAAATGTTATCTTTATTGTGGATGTGCGTGTCATTTTTCCGAACCTGGAAGTTACAAAATTTCATAGATATATATATATATATATATATATATATATATATATATATATATATATATATATATATATATATATATATATATATATATATATGTGTGTGTGTGTGTGTGTGTGTGTGTAAATGTGTGTGTGTGTGTGCGTGTGTGTGTGTGTATATATCGTGACTGCTTTCAAGGCAACTGATTAAGCTCCTAGGAATGTTATGAAGCAATTTTTTTCAAAAAGAAGAACTCAATAAAAAAATGCAACGCTTTCAGTTTTAATAGTTTATTTTTTTATCCATGGCAAGATATTTCAAAACACCAGCATCCTAGAAATCGAAAACAAAATGAGTTTTACGTGTTAAATGCTTAGAAAACTGGAAGTATTCATTCATTTGTCCACGTTGCATAATATTTCAGCAATATCTCCAAATTTATCAAATTGAACATTATCTGAGTAAATTCAAAGTACCAAAACTCTATTGCTGATTATATGTTTTGGCAGAAGAATACATTTTTTAATACCTTTTATATATAAAACATTACTATCATTATTCTAAAGCATTTAAATGAAAAATTGAAAAGATATCTTACCGCCACGACTTGAAGCAAAACTCTCAAGATATTTAAATGAAAAATGTTGGGTAAATTATTCCCATCAAGTGGACATATTCCTCGGAATACAAATCCTGAAGTAAAGATCGTGATTATCAATATCATTCCACACACAGAACTCTAAGAATGAGAGTATATAAATAATAGGATCTTGAAAGGTCTTCAAACCTGTCGTGCCTATCTTCGATATGGGTTTATTTAACACAAGAGAATGGTCGCTTCTTTCGAAGTCATCCTTTTGAAAGAGAGAAATTATTACCTCCGGATTGAAGGTAACTGGAAATCGAAAATAATGATGGTCAGGTCAATTATGGAACCGTACACGCCATTCATTAAGAAGGGGCACAGGTGTTAAGGCCTGCTATTAAGTATAATGCAAATTCAATGACAAATTCCTTTAAGTAAGAATTCAACGTTTGACACACCGTAATCGGCAAAATGGATAAGAAAAAATTGAATTAGAAAAATAAAGGACATCCATTTCATCCATTTTGATTCAACGATGTTTGTCCATGCAAATGCTGAAAGGTCTTTGAATGTTATATAATCATTCGTATTTGATTTTCGAAGAATGAAAGACTTCCTGGCATTAATTCAACTTCAAGTTCCAGCCGCGATTGCATCATTAAATGACAATTTTCTTTGAATAAATTCCTTGCACTTTGCAGCTGCACCTTTTCAAGCGCGTTTTCTAGCAAAACTGCTCTAAGGAAATAAAGCGATATATTTTTAACAAATCGCAGTTTCTAAACGAATTAAGTCAAATTTACAAGATTTGGCTCTTACCATGTCTCCGTCTTCTTCTTCTCTCTGGGATGTAGTTTAAATCAAAAGCGAAGGTTCTGATGTCTATGCTCCTATCTTCCTCGCAGCGGCGACCACAAGTACAAAATATGCGAAAAAAAAGAAATTGCTATATTCGTTCACTTTTCCGCTAATCCACCCAACCACCAACTCACATAGGCACACATTGATATAAAAACTTTATAATGGCACTTTTGAATTCGCAATTACTAGCAAATGTGTATTACATTTGAAAGAAGATAAAGCCGTGGATGAAGGCTTATGAGTGATTAAAGTCTTAATTGCAACATTCGGGTCTTACCATGTCGTTGACTTCTTCTTGGATTACGAGGATGCCTGGTTTGGGAAGAGGCGTAGGGTTCCTCGACTGGATCCCTCTCAATACTGCAGCAGCGACCTTTGGTATAAAAGAAAAGAAATAGATATACTATATTCACGCACCATTCTGTTTATCCACTCCAACACCAACTCACATAGCCACGCCACTAATTGGCTCGGGTCTTTTGATCCGATGATAAATATTATGGACCAAAAAAGTATTCAAACCCAAGAATCAAGATGATATATAGTAAAGTTACTTATCGCAGCAACTTCCCATATTTTATAAATTTTTATTTACTTTCTCGATCTCAACGTAACTTCCGCACAACCACAATCTCTTTTCGGTTTTCTTCTTTTTGGTTTGAAACTAATTGTGGAAGAAAATGTTTTCCATAGCAACCACCGTTTCAACCACCATGGTTTCAATTATTACTGAAAACGGAACGGCTATTGTTTTTTCTTTTACATCTCCTGCGGACAATCTTATTTAATCTGTGTAAATATTTTGCATTTTTAGCATGATATGTTGAGGGGGTTCTTGGTCTCGCTTAATCCACCTTTAGTGTTCTCACATAATTAACATCAATTACACAACATGAGAAAAAGAAATATCAAACAAGATGACCCAGTAGCATTAAATTACTGAAGTAATGTAGAACCCAAATTTAGTACATTTAGAGATAATAATTACTATAAGAAATATATATATATATTATTTTATGATAACACTTCAGTTTACAGAGTCATACAAGATTTTTTTTCTTAGATCGTACACTAGGCAAAATAATACACGTTAACTTAAAATAGCAATTAAATACAATTTTATTTACACAATGAACGAGCAATAAAATTACTAGTTTTATCAAACTTTATTTTACCAACTTCAAATGTCACCACAATTATAAAATTTCATTTCACCATTCTAAATAATTTTTCAATTTTATGCTCAAGGCAAAATAGCACAATCTCACGCATCTTTGTTTTCTTGTAAGTCATGCTCTGCCAAATTTCATGTCTGGGTTTTTTCATACTGTAGACACTCGTCTTGCTTAGCGGTGTCTTCTGCTAGGGAGATACTACATAGATTAGTCCTTGATTTTCCTATTTTATTGAGGTAGTGTTCAAATACTTCGTGGTCTGATAGGAGTTACGTCGCTTTCTTAGTTAGCTTGAATTTTATATTTAGCCTTTCAATGACGTCTGGGAATATTTCTTTAGTGTGTATACCCTTATCGGAATTCAGCCTGTCTTTATTCCACTGACGAAATGTTTGTTCCCTGAGTATTTCTTTTCATTGTTTTTTTCTTAGGGCGTGATTGTATTCGATCTGGGAGTTGAAGTATTTTGTGCCTTGGCCCGATTTGACTTCGATTTTGCTAATTCTCTCCATAACCTCGTATTTTAGAGGTGGTTGTCCGGTAATTAAACATAGTGCGTCCGTGCTGATTGTCGAGTAACCTTTACTAATTGCTAAGAGGCAGGGTCTTTGTGCTTCTCTAAGTTTTCTTTCGATTCTGCTGTAGTTAACTTTATGACCCCAAATGAAGGAGCCGTAGGTAACAATGGGTATATCTACAGCTTTGTATGTCATTTGAACGGAGTCCGTTTTAAAATTAGTTTTGCAATAACTCCGGGTAACTTGAAAAATGTTTTTGGCTTTGCTGGCTATGAAATAAATGTGGGCCTGATAAGTTAATTTTTCGTCTAAAACGATGCCCAAATACTTAAAATATGATGTGCGTCGGATATTACTATTGTAGATTTAAACGGTGGGGTTCCTAGGCATTTGACAATTTAAGCTGCTACCAAACTGTCGATGCAGACCGTAGAAATGGCACTGGTGTTGAGTACAAGAGGTTTGTATCTTGCAACTCTGGCACTTTGTTGAACAATTCATTGCTTTGTTTAACATCTTGACTCAATTGGACATCAAGAGAGTCTTCCGATTCAACATCTTGTCTCATGCAGCAAGATATAAGACTCCTAAGACGATCGCAAAGTGATTTTCTTTGTCTTTTCCAAAACGACGTAGAATGGGTGTCTTGAGAAGATGTGAGATTGGAGGCTATCTTGTTGGATGTATTCAGCCACTCATAATGAGACTTTTCCACTGCCCCCTCACTCCTGGATTTACCATTTCTTGTCAGGGGATATAAATTAATAGTTGCAGTATCTCCAATTACGGGTTCGACATTGAGTCCCATATAATTTGAAATAGTCTTTCCTGAGTTCATCAGTTTCTTAGGCAGCATCTATAAGGAAGAAATATTTTCAACGAATAGAAGTGGATTTGTTTAGTTAAGTACATTATATGTTCCCCAAGATGTTTATTAATGAAAAGAAAGCCCTGTTATAACTCAAGGAATGTGCATGAAAGGAAAAGAAAAGAGGCCATCGAAGATGAATATCCTTAAGTCCATATATTTTCTTTGCTAGTCATTCTGACAAAAACATATAACATATATTAATTTAAAAGGAAGGGAAAAAAGGATCCTTCCTTCTCTTCCTTGAGAAAGTTGGCTTGTACCACTGAAAATTTGAATACGTGTCAGTTTCTTTTCTTTAATTTGTGTTTCTGTTCGCTAGTGCTAACTATACACACGTTATTATTCATATGGACGATAAAGCCACAACTCAGAAATTGGATGACTTTTTGCCATTGGACAAAAGGGGAACCATTTAAATTATTATGAAATAGCTATGGCAGTGTGAGAAAAATTACTGTCGATGAACTGCTCATGTCAAAGTTGTCAGAAAGCTGGGTTCCAAGACTATGGATTCCTTTTTAGAAGCAAACATGGTGCAACCAGCAATCAAAGTGATTTGGATCAGAAATTTTGCCTCTTTCACCCCCTTCTCCCAGTCTTAGCCCAAGGGACTTTTTCTTATTTCCATTACCCTAAAAATGATTGAGATTGTTCAACAAAAATGATGCCATTCAAGAGTTTGAACAATGGTTTTCAACAGGATCTGCTGAATTCAACAATGATGGCATTTGAACGGTCAAAAAACACTGAAAAAATGATATAATTCTGAATGTTGATAATTAGGAGAAGCCCTTGTAATAATGTATAGCAATTAAATTTTTATCTCGATTATTTTTAGCGATAATAAAAGTTTATTGCAACCCCCTGGTACAAAGTGGCTGCAAAGTAAAAGTCTAAATGGAATCATCTAGCTGAACCATAAATGCTTATTAATGTGTTCCAGCCATAATTGAACCAAAGAAAAATAAAGATTGTAAAATGCATATTAAGGATTACATATGGCTCTATATTCGACAGAAGTTAGGAAAACAATTGAGCGGTTATAACAACAGAATGGATAAGGGAAACGTTAATTCATGATTAATATTGAAAGAGTTGAAACTTACAGTGTCACTCAAACTTTTCTGGTGCAAGCATGATACTTTCTCTTCCCATTTTAATATTCCATTGTCAAGTGCTTTACAAGAAAGTGAAGTTCGCAGTTGAAATTGGGGATGATCCATGTTTGTCTGTTTGCTCTCAATCTCATTCAACATAATTTTTATTAATTTCACGAGATTCCATATGCATATGGCAACTAAATTCACGTCCATCTGCAAGCGGTCATCTCTTGTCTTGTCTGATGAAGACAAATGAGCCATTTGGTCCATCTCTAAATGAGGTCACTTGATCTTCAATTTGAATTTCTAACACTGGTTTTGCAGAATTATTATCAGGGGCTGCAATGTTAGATGTCGACCCTTTTGCCGTGTGAATTTTTGATTTTTTTGGTCTGGGCTGTACTATTGCTTTTATACAACCCTCACAATTGTCATTAAGTTTTGGTCAACTGGTTTTTATGGCCTATGAGGAAAATGTAACACATAATCTCATTAAAATTTGAAAATCCTTTTATCTAATTATCTTAATATTATATTCATGGCCATATTTAGGTATTAATGTTTACCCTTTGGCTTCAGCAAATTAACTTCTATTTACTCAATGAGGTACTTTAGGGATTGGCTTCATGCAATAAGGACATTTAACACTTAAAAGACTTTTAAGGGTACAAAATGGAAATCAGTACTTCTATTCAACTAAGTATGAGTATCTGTAAGTGATGTATAATCTTTGCAATTGTAGTAGATTTTTACATATACTTCATAATATTTTTTTATTTTCATTTAGTGTTATAGATTTAAAAAATACTTGAATATTATTTATCAAGAGCTTTTTGAGGTAAAGAACATATCTTGGGAAGAAGGAATGATGTTTTGAATGTTTGTGAAAGAGGTGATAGTAGGATAAAAAATATTGAGAAACATTTTACTTTATCACCTCCAATTTCATAGAAAATTAATGATGACATGTATTGCTAACATCCTGAACTGGAGCTAATATTTCTGACTGCCAAGTTAAACTAGTAAAATTGAGACATTGTCATTCACCATAATTACACCTGATTGCTTAGGTACTTGAGATGTTATATCTTTAGCCTCTCCATTAAATTTGATTTGTAAATATTCTCTCTGTTTTCCCAGTTTTCCAGGTAAATTTTGGCATTTTTCAAGGTATTGTTGTATTTACTCATGCCCTCCAATCAACTTTGTTTACAGCTGTTGCAAATGTAACGTTTAACTACCCATTGGTTCATGAAGTAATTAAATATAAAAAACTAACTAACGAATGCTGGAAACACTGCTTCTCTCAATGAGTGAATGATTCACACTGACCCATATTATCTAGGGAAGTTCGATCTACAGTGAAAACCTGTTAGTGGCTTGCAACTTGCATTAGGCTCTCTCACCTTTCCTAGGATCACGATTGGTGGCTCACTGAATGTTACCTCCTCTTATGACCAGCCCCACCTAATGGATTGGGGAGTAATTGATAACACAGGGCTCCTCCATTCAGTACTCTGCCTCCACAGCCTTCAGCCCTGGTCTGTAAATGAGCCGGAATGAAGAATGCAAATCAAATAAATTAAATTAATGGAATAAATTCCTAATATTAAAGTTCATTTAATGAAGAGGATAAAGACAATATTTGATTCATGCTTTCATATTTGCCAGGTGAAAATTTCTTGAAATATAATGACAAAAGAAATAAATTCTGTCTTCTGAACTTGGTCGATTCAAATATATTTATGAAATAATTCATTGTGCTCTCATAAATTTCAGTTGCTGCAAATCTCTTTGAAAAGGTTTATAGTATAGGTAGAAGCAAATAATTCCTGTCTAAGATGAAGTGGTTATTTGGGGCAGGGAATGTAATTGCTGACAAGGACGTTTGATAATCTTTCTCTTGCTCCAAATATTGAGGCTGAAAATAGATAATTAATAAAATACTTTTATGGCAGAAAAATTGGAACACGGCAAAAAAAAAATATTTAAAAAATGGTTTGGAATATCTTAATTTTAAAGAATCACCAAAAATTGCAAACATAAGTAGAAAGAGAAGAATAAGAGAAGCATCAGAAGATGAAAAACTGACTTGAATTCTATTGGGAGTCGGTCTTCGCCAATGATATTAAGGAAAAGATTAAAATTGCAAACCCAATAAGGAGTTAACTTAAGGTAGGGCTCAATCTTAGCAGAACTCTCAAGGGGGCAGTAATAAGATGAGAGGGCAATGAGGAAGACATTCATTGGTAGTGATGCAAACAATCAATTGTGATCCTGATAATAAAAACAAAAGTTTTGAACTTAAGAATTTGATTAATTCCTTCCTCGTTATATTCCTTAAATGTAGACATACTTTTATGACAACTCTAGAGTTCTACACGCACACAGTAGGGATCTCTCTATGAAATGGCACTTGCATTTGTTCAAATTAGGATCCTGAATTTACAGAATCAACATGGGAGTGTTGTTTCACCATGGAACTTACTATATGGAATTCAAAAATCAATCTGATGTTAGCCTTTGGAGCTTGCAGGAATAAAAATTGGAACGATGTATTTCTTCGTCTCTCACAGGACAGGGAGTTTTCCAGTATATGACAGAGAGTGTTCATTTATCTTAAAATTTACTGACTTGGATAGTACCTAGCATTATTTCTTTAGCTCATTTGTTTTATTTCTATCTATTGCTGTGACGATTTTTCCTAATAACATAAGATTTAATAACAGGTGCTTACCTTTGGCTGTTGAAAGAATGCCACTACTATCATTTATCAATTTTACTAAATAACTGTTGAATGATTAATAGCAAAGCTGATCTATATAACTATAGCAGTGAACCTTATTTAAAATGAGTACATTTTGACAAACTTACCTCACTTTTCACTTTTATATTCAACTGAGACGAATTTGAGCTTTGAAGATGGCCTTGAAATATGCAAGCTGCTGGTAAATACCAATTATATGAACACTTCGATGGCTCTTCCCACCGTTAGTATTAAGATAGATGACCTTTGAAGTATTAAAGTTGTAGGAAAACACCAAATATATAAACACCTCGCTCACTCTTCCCGCCGTTAGTGTCCCAATAATTCTTATGAAACCATGGAAACCAACAATGAGAGAAAACATATTCATTTCGCGTCATTCTCCAACCTTCTACAATAGTCCTTTTGTCTTTTACCCTACGTTCCAAGTTGAGTTAATTCATAGCTTCGGGTTTAAAAACTCGTTCTAATTCGGCAGAGAAAACTATGTTTCACGTAGAGAGACTGAAAATCACATATTCAGTGAATATTAATCGATCGAATGCCATTTGAAATCGCAAGATTTCAGCAACAAGACTAGTCTCGGGGCATACACCCACTGTAAAACGGCATAAATTAACATAAGAAACAAGCACGCATAAAAACGAATGATGAAAACTAATGTTTTCACTTGATTGCATTCGAAAAATAATAAAATTTGACTAGGAATTTTTGATTTAGCTTACTTCGTCCTTGTCATAAACATTCTGTAAAAGGTTTTTTCAGAAAGTTATATGTTACGGAGGCAGAAGAATGTCATGGCCAAAAGGTGGTTATTTATTGCAAGTATATGGACCGGAAGTTTTTTACCTACATAGATTTTTTTTTGTTAGTTAGAGTGACCACGATGAGAGGAAATGTAAATTATTCTCTTGATAAAGTTCAAAATATATTTTTGTAATGCCGCCTATCCTGTCACGACGTGTAGTTGAACACCCGAACGACTGAATAGAGCGGAACGCCCACCCTTGTCCACTGTCTTGAAGCGGGCTCACCGACGATTGCTTACATTGTTAGCAACAGTGCAGTTATGCAACGGTTTGCGATGATTCAACTCCAAGCAGTGGCTTGCGGGAAACGGTAAATTAAAAATACTGCTAAGATATGCGTAACTTGTAACAACGAGTAACATGATTACAAGATAAACCTAGTACATAATTTGAATTATTAGAATTAAAAAGATAGGAACCCAGGTAACCATACATTGATTCATGGTACCCTTTAAACCACCGCATGGGTGCGTGGCAGGGGGTGATCACATGTGTGACTTCTTTTGTCGTAGGCTAGTGATAGGGTAATCCTGCAAGTACCCTACCAGACAAAGAAAACTCAAAAACTTTGGATAAAAATTTATTTATTTTTCAATATAACATCCTTTTAGCTCTAAACACGTTTCCCAGCGGTGTTTAATGTGTATGATAAGCTTTTTTTAATAAGAACTGTCTCGCTACTCAAAATAGCTATTAGTTGCCGACAACACTTTTTCGCGGTTGGAAAATTTTTGACCACCGAGCCATATTTTCGATTTTGCGGACAGAATATAATTTGTATGCCTGAGAAGAACTTGAACGTAACTTTTTTATTAGTAAGAAAATTTCCTCAGTAGCCGAAGTTCCAGCACTTCGATTAGAATGCCACTTAAACAGCGTCATCTTAGGAGTGGGTCCAAGGAACTTGAGATGTACAATGGGGAATGCATGTGGGATGCATAATGACGATAGCATTTAAAATATAGGATTATATTATGAGATCATGAACAAAATGCAAAACGGACACAATAGTGTTCGCATATACAATTTCATTTTTTTTATCAGACCGATCTCCGATAATCAGATTAAAGCATTATCTAATTCTAATGTGCTAATACATTACATTTTTCTAATAGAACAGTTGGCCAAATTTTATTGACCAATGTGAGTGTGGTGAGTGAACAATGCTAGAGCGAAGATAAAGAAAAGTTGAGAATTCAATCGTCAGGATGGGTAGACATTTTACATATCAGCCCCTCATTATAACTCTGCAAAGCCAGTGTTAGATATTCAATTTCGAGATCAAGTGACCTCATATGAGATGGAAAAAATGGAAGTCTTCAACCGATAAGCCAAATGCAGATGGACATTGATGTGATGGTCATTTGAATGAGGAATATCAAGAGATTTTGTACAATGATCCTGCATCATATTGAAACGAAATATTTAATAAAAATATTCCATTGTCAACTACAAGCTTAACATTCTTCAGAAACGCGGGTGAAAGGGATAATAGGGAGAACATAGAAAGAATTACATTGCTTCAACTGTTTGAACTTGAGAGGGAGTCAAAGTTCCATTTCTTTTAAATTTAATAACGAAACAAAACTTTTCTTTCGGCCATATTTATGATTGATAAAAGTAAAAGCTGGAAGGTTAAGAAACAATTCTTTTTTGTAGTTAAATGTTATATCTGTGTTATAATACCCTGTCACACAACGTAGCTTTGGTTTGCGGAATACCATGGAGAAATAATAGAATAAAGAATAGACAAATAAGGTAATAGTCATAAGTAGGGTACGAGCTGCCAATCTTCTTTTACTAGGGATGCATGGAATTCGGTCAAAATTGATATGGCTTTCTATGGATATATTTCGGTGGATATTTGTTGGGGAGGGAAGACTGAATACCCTCAGATAAGTGGATGAAAAGGCAGTTTTAGACGGAGGAATAGTTGCAGAAAATGACCCAAACGATAGAATGCTAACGAAAGCATGTTGGGGTGCAGATTACATATTACGAATCGAATTCGATAAAAAAATTCAAATAAGGAGGATTTCTTAAAAAATACTGTTAGATACTTAGTGAGTTGATCATATTTATCCATTTGCATAAGTTCTTGAAAAACGATATAACCCATGAATGGATTGGTTTGTAAGAAATTTGAAATGCGTCCGTAAATGAATAGGAAAGGTTTGTAAATGATCCAATGGTGATAAGAAATTGAAAGTCCCATGAAATTTATGGGCATATAATGAGGATTAAGTCAAACTAGGTAGGTTAAACCACGAGGGACTAATGGTGGGGGATGTCAACATAAGAGAATATTGGGGAGAGGATGGAAGGGTAATGACATCAAATGATGACAATCATAATAAAATAAAAGCAAAGGCGCTAAGCGAATGGTTAAAAAAATCCCAATGACCCCTTTGTCAATCATTTGTGGATATAAGCCCATGTTTAAACAAATTAAGCAATTTGTAAATAGAAGAAAAAATAGCTGAAGATGTGCAATAGACTTCATCCAACTCAACTTTAATCTATTTAGAATAGTGGGAGCAGGTATTTATCAAGCCCCGACCTGCGGATATCCGCAGGTCGGGGCTTGATAATTGGTTCCTAGGCGAATGAGGGATGTGCGGGCGTGATTGTTCGGGGGGGTTTGAGGAGCCGGGTCAACTAGGTCAGAAAAGAGTTGCTGGTAGAGGTAGGTTTTTCGACGAGAGGCAGGGAGAGAGGCGTCCCGTTTTCTAATTGTGATTCCTGGTTGAGTCCGTCGTATTGATAGTTCATGACTCTGGAAAACGTTATCAGTCGAGCCATCCATGGGAGTGTTTAAGGTCTTCTTCTCATCGGCAGGACTCCAGTCTGTTCGGAGAGGAAACTAGGAAATTCAGTTTAACAGGATGTAGCATAGAAGTTTGTCTTCTAACACTCCGACGGACCAGAATAATATTCGGCAGCCTGGTCGCGATGGGGTGGATTAAATCATGGTTCTTTGCATATGTAAAAGATAAAAAGACACTTAAATAGTAACCAAATTGCAATTGGAAATAGGGGATGGATTTATACTGGGGAGGAGTACATACGCGTGAGTACTTTCTTTCGTTTGATTAAAATTTGTCGAGAAAAAAATATTTGCGTATAGGTAACAAGGTTTGGTTTTGCATGTGGTTTTATTCTATTTTACGGGCGGTGACGTAACAACCCCCGCCACATGCCCCCGCGGCGCCTTGCGGGGTAATATGTAGATGTAGAGAGATTGATGTAGATGGGGAGGGAGGGAAGAGTGAAATGTCAATAATCGCAGTACAAAAAAGAGCCAGAGTTCCTTTTTTCTTGGTCCATTTCTGGCCACTCTAAGTCTCCAAAGATGTTATACTGGAAATGAAATAGGTGTGGTGACCAATTCAAGCATTACTCACTATATAACTTAAACATTGAGTAAAAAATAGAAATTACAATCATCAGCCTACAAGTTTAGTTTGATGAGTAGAGTTGGAGCCTACCTCATCCTGTCCTGCATTGTGTCTGAATCTACAAGTATGGGCATCAGATGCCTTCTTTGCTTCACCTGTGATTTTCTAGAAAGAGCTGGGGCCTTTAAAATTGTACAATTGCAGCTGCCAAAGTGACTATCAATTTGAATCTGGGTCTTTAAGATGTGGGTAGATGTTCTATGAGAAAAATAAAATGTATTAGCCCATAAAAATTTTATAATGCTCTAATCTGATTATCGGAGATCGGTCTGTTAAAAAAAATGAAATTGTGGATGCGAACACTATTGTGCCCGTTTCGCATTTTGTTCATGCTCTCATAATAAAATCCAATACTTTAAATGCTATCGTCATTATGCATCCCACATGCATTCCCCATTGAACATCTGAAGTTCCTTGGACCCACCCCTAAGATGACGCTGTTTAAGTGGCATTCTAATCGGTGTGCTGGAACTTCGTCTGCTGAGAAAATTTTCTTAATAATTAAAAAGTTACGTACATGTACTTTTAGGTATACGAATTATATTCTGTCCGCAAAATCGAAAAAATGGCTCGGTGGTTAAGGATTTTCCGCCGCGAAATAGTGATGCCGGCAGTTAATAGCTATTTTGAGGAGCAAGACAGTTCTAATTATAAAAAGGGTATCATACATATTGAAAATCGTTGGGAAACGCGTATAGTGCTGAAAGGAAGTTATGTTAAAAAGAAATACATTTTTATCCAAAATTTTTGAGCTTTCTTTGTCTGGTAGGGTACCTGTAGGATTACCCTAGCACTAGCTTGCGACAAAAGAAGTCACACATGTGATCACCCCCTGCCACGCACCCATGCGGTGGTTTAAAGGGTACCATGAATCAATGTATGGTTACCTGGGTTCCTATCTCTTTCATTCTAATAATTCAAATTATGTAACAGGTTTATCATGTAATCATGTTACTCGTTGTTACAAGTTACTCATGACTCAGCAGAATTTTTAATTTATCGTTTCCCGTAAGCCACTGCTTGGAGTTGAATCATCGAAAACCGTTACATAACTGCCCTGTTGCTAACAATGTAAGCAATCGTCGGTGAGCCCGCTTCAAGACGGTAGACAAGGATGGGCGTTCCGCTCTATTCAGTCGTTCGGGTGTGCAACTACACGTCGTGACAGGAAAGGCGGTATTAAAAAAATATATTTTGAAGTTTATCAAGAGAATAATATATAATATGTCCTCTCATCGTGGTCACTTTTTCAAGCAGAGAAAAGGAAACTATGTAGCTAAAAAACTTCCTGTCCGATTGCTTGCAATATATATCCACCATTTGGCAATGACATTCTATTGCGTCCGTACCATATAACTTTCTGTAAAGACCTTTTACAGAATGTTTATGATATGGACGCGGTTTAGCTTAACCATAAATTCCTAGTCAAATTTTATTATTTTTCAAATGCAATGAAGTGAATACGTCAGTTTTCAGCATATGTTTTTATGCGTGCTTGTTTCTTATGTTAATTTATGCCGTTTTACAACGGGTCTATGGTCCTAGACTAGTCTTGTTGCTGAAATGTTGCGATTTCAAATGGCAATTGATCGACTAATATTCGCTGAATAGGTGAATTCCACTCTCTCTAGGTGAAATATACCCTTGTCTGCCGAATTACGAGTTTTTAACCCTGGAGCGATGAATTAACTCAACTTAAAACGTAGGAGTAAAGACTTCCTAAACTATCAAGCTTTATCAATGAGGTTTGCTGCAACTGAAATTAATGAATGCCACAAATTATTTGATAAATATATTTGAATCGACCAAGTTGAGTGGATAGAATTTAATCCTTTTGTCATTATAATTCAAGAAATTTTCACGAGACAAATATGAAAGCATGAATCAAATATTGTCTTTATCCTCTTCATTAAATGATCTTTAATATTAGGAATTTATTCCATTAATTTTATTTATTTGATTTGCATTCTTCATTCCGGCTCATTTACAGACCAGGGCTGAAGGCTGTGGAGGCTGAGTACTGAAGGGAGGAGCCCTGTGTTATCAATTACTCCCCACTCCCTTAGGTGTGGCTGGTTATAAGAGGAGGTCACATTCAGTGAGCCACCAATCGTGATCCTAGGAAAGGTGAGAGAGCCTAATGCAAGTTGCAAGCCACTAACAGGTTTTCACTGTAGATCGAACTTCCCTAGATAATATGGGTCAGTGTGAATCATTCACTCATTGAGAGAAGCAGTGTTTCCAGCATTCGTTAGTTAGTTTTTTATATTTAATTACTTCATGAACCAATGGGTAGTTAAACGTTACATTTGCAACAGCTGTAAACAAAGTTGATTGGAGGGCATGAGTAAATACAACAATACCTTGAAAAATGCCAAAATTTACCTGGAAAACTGAGAGAAATATTTACAAATCAAATTTACTGGAGAGGCTAAAGATATAACTACCTCAAGAACCTAAGCAATCAGGTGTAATTTATGGTGAATGACAATGTCTCAATTCTACTGGTTTAACTTGGCAGTCAGAAATATTAGCTCCAGTTCAAGATTTTATCATTAAATATCATTATTAATTTTTTATGAAATTGAAGGTGATAAAGTAAAATGTTTCTCAAACTTTTATATTCTACTATCACCTCTTTCACAAACATTCAAAACATCATTCCTTCTTCCCAAGATATGTTCTTTACCTCAAAATGCTCTTGACAAATAATATTCAAGTATTTTTTAAATCTATAACACTAAATGAAAATAAAAAAATATTATGAAGTATATTTAAAAATCTACTACAATTGCAAAGATTTTACATCACTTAGAGATACTCATACTTAGTTGAATATTTGTACTGATTTCCATTTGACACCCTAAAAGTCCCTTAAGAGTTAAATGTCCCTATTGCTTGAACCCCATTCCTAAGTACCTTGTTGAATAATTTGCTGAAGCCAATGGGAAACAGTGAATACCTGAATGATCCATGAATATAATATTAAGATAATCAGATAAAAGAATTTTCAAATTTTAATGAGATAATGAATTACATTTTTCTCATAGGTCATAAAAACCAGTTTACCAAAACTTAATGACAATTTGGAGGGTTGTATAAAAGCAATAGTACAGCCCAGACTAAAAAAATCAAAAATTCATACGGCAAAAGGGTAGACTTCTAATATTGCAGCCCCTGATAATAATTCTACAAAACCAAAACCAGTGGAAATTCAAATTGGGGATCAAGTGACCTCATTTAGAGATGGACCAAATGGCTCATTTGACTTCAGCAGACAAGAAAAGTGATGACCGTATGCAGATGGACATGAATTCAGTTGCCATATGTATGAGGAATCTCATGAAATTATTAAAATTTATCTTGAATCAGATTGAAAGCAAACAGAAAAACATGGAACATCCCCAATTTGGCAAATTTGGCAAATTTAATTTTGCAAAATTATTTGTTTAATTTTACTGCCTTAATAAAGTCATGAAAAATCAACTTGAATATTTATAATGATACCAATTATTGTACTTATTGAAACATATGTATAGATATTTACATATATGTTTATTTATATTAAAAGACATATGAGGCAAAGGGATTGGAACACACATATAGGAGGAGTTTCTTGTTTATTACTCCTTTGCTGGTTGAAACAGCTCCCTAACGCCATTTCTTGGCCAAAGAATAAGGGCACTTGCATGCATAAAGAATCGCAAATCTCAACGTATATAACGTTTCCTGGAAAGCTAAAATGGTTAAGAGCCTCCCCAGGGAATAGAAAGATCCAGAGTTCGAATCCTGGTCTTGGAAATATTTTTGCAGTCGTGATATTCTTGATTCCACCTTTCCCACCTCTCCTTTGTTCGTCCATTATGTGTTCCTATCCCATTTCCTTATATCTGTTTCTATATAAATGAATATTTGTTCGTCGTTTGGCGGGATTTCGCGTTTGAATGTGTGTGTGTGTGTGTTTGTTGTTAGGTGTAACCATCATCAATGGCATCTCCAAAGAAAATTTCCAGCGGGCGTACGGGGAATATGAGCAACGTTATACTAAGTGTGTAGTACCTCAAGGAGCATAATTTGGAGATTATTAAGTCGATGTAAGTATATCGTCAATAAAATTCTTGTAAAAAAATCAGTCCTACCACTTTTGGGTGATACCCTGTATTCATAAATTTTAATCACGCGAAAAAAGTACTCACACGTATGTACTCTTCCCCGTATCCATCCATCCCTCCAGTATCCATTCCATTTTCCAAGTGCAATTTGGTTACTGTTTAAGTGTTTATTTGTCTTTTAAATATGCCAAGAACCATGATTTAATCCACCCAATCGCGACCACCCTGCCGAATATTATGCTGGTCCTTCGGCGGGATAGAATTTGAACTTTTATGCTACATCCAGCGAAATCGAGTTTCCTCCTTTCCTCTCCGAACAGACTGGAGTCATGTCGATGAGAAGAAGACCGTAAACACACCCATAGATGGCACGACTGATAATTTTTTCCGGAGTCATAAACTATCTAAACGACGGACTCAACCACGCATCACAAGTGCAAAACGGGACGCCTCTCTCCCTGTCTCTCGTCCATAAACCTGCCTCTACTAGCAACTCCTCTCTAAACCAGGTGACCCGGCTCCTCAAACCCCCCCTAACAATCACGCCCGCACTACCCTCATTCGCCTAGGAACCAATTATCAAGCCCCGAATTGCGGATATCCGTGAATGACACGAAGGACTGGCCGCTTATAAACAGATCAATCATCGTAGCCTTAGAGTCTCCGTCGATCATCCGCCTCTCGGCATCGCAAAAGAAAATCCAATGCTCTCTTATCGCAGACTCCGAGCGCTTATTTGTCTCCTCTCTGAAAAAGCTGGGAGCGCTTCACCTTCCAGTTAGAAGTGGACAAAAAATCCATCCCAAAGGCCCGCGGGGAAAGCCAACCCAGCCCAAAGCATCCGCGACTCTTTGTTGCCCTTGGCCTCCACATCAATGACGTCATCCAGATGAAACACTTCCAAGCGGATGATAACCACCATGAAGAAAGACGGGAAGGCCTCCCCCACCTGGATCCAAACCACCAAACTCTATCGACTTCCAGCACACCTGCTCCCACTATTCTAAATAGATATAAGTTGAGTTGGATGAAGTCAATGGCACATCTACTCCTATTTTTTCTTCTATTTACAAATTGTAAATTAGTTTAAACATGGGCTTAAATCCACCAATGATTGACATCGTTCAAAACGTCCAGTGCAAGTTTTTTCCTCCGATATGATTGACTACATCCACGGTGCAGTTTTCATTGAATGGGGAATCAAAATTCGTGAAATACTTGACGCCGCATTTTCACGAATTATTGGGTGTGAAAAATCCGGGTGACATGAGTGCCTCGCTTGCTCTCAGTGGTGGATAAAAGCAATCCAGTGGCTAATTCGGAGGTTGGTTTGGCGCTTTTCCGATTCAAACGTTGAGTTTCCGCTTGGATACATTGCTGTGGATGAACTATGAACACATTGATGCACTCCAGAAGCACGAAAACAGTCGAAACAGTGGGTACCTAAAGGTTATCTAAAGGCTCCGAAAAAGACGAAGTATGTTCATTCCGCCGAGCAGATGATGGGCCCAGGGTCGAGGAATCATACGCGTAAATCACTTGCAAAAAGAGAAAGCGGTAAATGGAGTTATCTTGCTTCGTTATTTCACCTGTTAGTTAAAAAATTGACAAAAAACCTCTTTATTTGGCAAAGAATAAAACCCTTCAATTAAGACAATCAACACTGAATTAAAGTTCTAATTATTACAATACCCACCGTATTAATTGGAAGATTTGGACCACATAGACATATTTTTCTTATTTTCCAATCTTGAAAAAATGGCACGGGGAAAAACGGTTCGAATCGAAAGAGCACGAATTGCCAAAACAGATGTCTATCATTGTCGAGGGCATGCATTCACCATACCCTCGGGCCGAGCATCCACCCGAACAATGAGCGCCTTACGCACCGTCTAATTCGTAGGAATTAGATATCGGGAATGACTCCGCAAGGGCCGCTGCGGGCATGACTAGTTTCCGCTATCGGTACCGCTGGCCGGTGACGCAGGCCGGGAAAGCCGTGCTTCCCTGATTGGGACTCCTGGCGGCACCCGTCTGAGGACAAGGGTCACTCCCAGGAGCGGGAATAAATTCGGCGACCGGCAAGGCATCGGGGTCAGTTGGGCCACGCATGTCGTGACCGCGTCTAGCTCGAGGCTTGTTACGCTCGCCGTGACTTCGGCTAAGACGATCTGATCACCCCCCGCCTTTCCTTCCGCTCCGTACCGCGACTGACGATTGGGGCAACGTTCGCCGTGCCTGCGTCTCTCAAATCCCCGTCTTCCCAGGACGATTGGGGCAACGTTCGCCGTGCCCGCGTCTCTCAAATCCCCGTCTTCCCAGGACGATTGGGGCAACGTTCGCCGTGCCCGCGTCTGCCACCGTTCCGCTGTCGCCCAGTCGTGTCATCTCGGAAGAGTAATCGCATCCCGGTGCCCGGCTCTCTCTCTCTCTACGTCTCTCTCCTCATAATCGTAAGTGATGTACTTTTGTACCATGTGCCTTGTTTTGGGGAAATATATATGCATCATGTTCCTGGATATTCCGGCCTAATTATTTCCTAACCATACAACCTCTCGACGCTCCTTATGTCGCCAAGGGCTCCCCCGCGACATAATTGGTGTCAGGTGTGGGGTCAGGGGCACTACATCTTGCTCATTATTCAGTATAGATTCCTTGCAGACTACACAGTTCCCGACTCGTATAGTTTGAATTAATAATTTCCCATAAGGAATGAGTCTCTTAGGTTGTCCCACCCACGGAAAGCGTCGAGAGTAATATATGGTAGAAAGTAATTCATAATTAAAGATTCACCCTCAAAATGGATTGGTTAAACTCAAGCGTAGGGAGATGTAATGGTCGAGGGGCTTCATTACGGGAGTCGAACTATGAGAGTACTACGCAACATGGTAGTTTAATTGATTTTACATCCTCGGTAAATACATTGACTGGGAATGAGGGACCGAACGCAGGGAATTTCCGCCTTCATAATAGTTCCATGGGTAATTCGTCGGGGGCGCCGACCTATCCCTCCATGGGCGGTCAAATTCATTTAATTCCCAACTTCAGCGGGGAGGACGAAGTTAGTGTGGACAAATTTCTGGAGAGTATACGTATTGTGAGCCATCTAAGTGGTTGGAACGAACAGCAAACGCTCGGGGTCGCGCGTCTACGGCTGAGTGGGACGGCGGCTGACTTTGCTACAGCCAACCCTCATATAGCGGACTCTTATGAAAATTTTTCACTTTCCCTAAAACAGAGATTTAATGTAAAAATATCTCCCTTTATGCTAGAGAGAAATTTTACCACCTGCATGCAAAAGCCGCTAGAAAGTGTCGCAGAGTTTTCCACTAGATTGAGGAACTTGGGGAATAAACTACGAGAGACATTGAGGGATCCGCTGTCCGAGAGCTCCAAACTAATGATGGAGGACCGATTATTAGCACAGTTTCTAATCGGGTTAAGAGAGGAAGTAGGCAGATTTGTGCTGGTTCGTAATCCTAAGGGAATTGTCGAAGCGGAGGCCTATGCCACCATGGAAGAGGCAAGCGTTAGAAATTATCAGAGTCTTAAAAATTCAGTACAAGCACTACAGTTCGACTCTCCCCACGAATGGTCGATAAATCTAGCGCAGCAACTAGCATCACAGAAACAAAATGGGACTTTTAAGGGCTCTTGGAATAGTTCAGGGCGCACTCAGGTCAGCCCGTCCGCAGAGAGGGGTCATAGGGACCATCAAGGAAACCGGAGACTTAATTCTTCTCCACGCACCTGCTATCGTTGCGGACTGGCTGGTCATATTGCGCGCACCTGTCGGGTTAAGGAGGATTCCCCTCGCGAATGCTATAAATGCGGAGACAGCACCCATAATCCTAGAAATTGCCCTTTGGTGCTTTGTGGGAAATGCGGGAAAATGGGTCATTTTCCTATCCGATGCCCAACTAAAGAGTCCATGACAGGTTCGGGAAACGCTCCTGCCCCGACCAGTCGGTCGGGGGAGACGTCGTTTTAGCTGTTAAGCCAGAGGCGGGCTGGACCGTCCCCGTGCAAATCTTAGGCCGAGTATTTCATTTTTTGGTGGACACGGGAGCGGCGGTCACTATTTTGCATAAAAAGAATTTCCCTCTACACCAATTTGAAATCTCCAGGTATCATTCTAGAGTAAGAAGTGCTTCAGGCCACCCATTAGATGTCGTTGGGCAATGCACAATACCGTTTGTTATAACTGGGCATCCATATCCTCACGACACCTTGATTGCAGATCTCGGGAACGTCAATTACGATGGGATCCTAGGACTCGACTTCATGGTACGCTATGGGGGAAGTCTGTCCTTTCAAGACAGAAAGCTGAGGATTAATGAGGGTGGAGAAACGTACTTAGATTCGAACCAAGGAGACTCAAAGAACAGGATTAATCAAGAAAAGAAAATACTACCCTTAAAAATGGAATCCACCCTTTCAATGACAGAAGACAACGCTGACCGAGACATAAATAGCTCGGGCCTCCCTGAATTTGATTTTCTGGGGGAAGAGAAAAAAATATTTTTGCAGGAAAAAGGCGACATTCAGGATGCGCTAGACGTATGGGAATCCAGCCCGTTGGGAACGGTAGGGGCGAAGGTTTTGTTGCCAATACCGTATGAAAGTAATGTTACATTAGTCTCTCACGATTTGATAGAGTTGGGGATGGGAAACAGAGAAAGGGAGCCCGTGAATGAAGAGGTAACTGAGTCGAGCGCAGGAGAGCCACGGGGGCATGCGGCCAACCCGTCAGTTACGTGTCCGTATCACATGCGTTTTAATGCTCAAAGGGATGATGGGATTAACAATGAGGAGTCCAAGAGTGACTGTGTTTTCTCATCCATTAACAAGGGTGATACTGTTGCCACGTCAGGGATAAGCGGGAGCCAAAAGCCGGCCGAGAGGTCTAGCCGTGATACTGGAAGCTCGGGCGAATTAGAAGTAATTAGCGAGGGGCCAAAGATTGTTCTCGAAAAGTCGATTAGGGTACCCCCATTCTCGATTGTAATTGATAGTGTGAGATGTGATGGGTCAAATGGAAGGGATGTGGAAATATTGGGAGAAGAGAGAGATCTAATCGTACTCCCAACCGTAGTATCCGTAAGCAAGGAGGGCAGGATTCCTATAGTCATTTGCAACTTGAGAGCTGACACACAAATTCTAAAACGAGATTCTCACGTTGAAGTTGAATTTTGTCAGCAGCAAAACCACGAGCTTAACGTGCTGGAGAGACAACAAGAAGACGATAATTTCTGGCCGGAAGCAATGAAAACAGATGAACTTATGACTCTTTTTGATTTTAGCGAAGTGCCGGTCGACGCTCTCGAACCACTCCAGCAGCTTGTCATTGAGTACAAGGAGATATTTCTGCATAAAAATGTTGGGTTAGGGTGCACGAACGTAGTCAAGCATCAGATTGATGTAGGCGAAGCCAGACCCATAAAAAAACAACCCTATCGCGTTCCGCATTCGCAACGCCAGGCTCTAAATGAAGCGATTCAGGAGATGTTGGCTCAAGGAATAATTTCCCCCTCTTCGAGCCCTTGGTCAGCACCAATAATCCTCGTTAGGAAGAAAGTGGCGGAAGATGGTATAGTGAAGTACAGGCCCTGTATTGACTACCGAGCATTAAATAATGTAACGAAAAAGGATGTATTCCCTATCCCAAATATGGACGAAGCGTTTGACCTGCTAGGTGGCGCCGGCTTCTTCTCCTCAATGGATCTGTGTAGTGGTTACTGGCAGGTGGAGATGGAAGAAGAAAGCAAGGAGTATACTGCGTTTAGCACGCCGGAAGGACACTTTCAGTGTAATCGCATGAGCTTCGGCTTAGCCAATGCTCCGTCGACATTTATGAGGCTAATGACGACCGTTCTTGAAGGACTGATAAATAACGGGTGCATAGTTTATCTAGACGACATACTGAGATATGACCGCAACTGGATCGATCATTTGAAGGGCCTGAGGAAGGTTTTCGAGAGATTGAGAAAAGCTAATCTGAGGCTGAATCCGAAGAAAACTAAACTGTTTCATAAGCGAGTACTTTTTCTTGGTCACTCGATATCCGCAGAGGGCTTGCGGCCCGATGAAAGCAAAGTGGAGGCAATTAAACGATTTCCTCTCCCTAAGGATACTAAGCAGCTTCAATCCTTTTTAGGTCTGGTAGGTTACTATCGTAAATTTATAAACAACTTTGCCAAGATTTCCAGTCCCCTTACTAAAAACCTTTCTAAAAATGCAAACTTTGTTTGGGGAAATGATCAACAAACCGCTTTTGAAACCTTAAGGAACTGCTTGCTTTCGAAACCTGTCTTGAGATACCCTGATTTTGCGAAACAGTTCATTTTAACGACAGACGCATCCTCTCTGGCCGTAGCGGGAATATTGTCACAGCCATGGGAAGATGGCGAACACCCAGTAGCGTACGCTAACAAACAGTTGCATGGCGCCCAAAAGACGTACTCCGCCACCGAGCTCGAATGCCTAGCCGTTGTACAAATGGTCCGAAAATTTAGAATTTATCTTTTAGGAAAACATTTCATATTGCACACGGACCATAAGCCTCTCCGCTGGCTTCTGGCACTTAAAGAGCCGACCCCAAGATTGGCGAGATGGGTCATGGAATTAAGTGAATACTCGTATGAGATACACTATATCCCGGGACGGGAGCTGGCTCATGCCGATTCACTCTCCCGCGCGATTCCAGAGGTGTCCACTTTGTGCACCGATGGAGCCGCCCAGCCCTTTTGGGAAAAGCAAAATATTGCTAGAGAGCAAGCAAAGTGTGCAGAGTTGAAACCACTTCACGAACGCGCCCGCTCAAATGATCCTTCTTATTTCTATGACGATGACAACGTGTTATATATAGTTCGATGTAGAAATCCTGACCCACAGTTCGTGATGTGTGCTCCTCGATCCATGAGGAATTTTATTTTAAAACGTTGCCATGATAATCCTCTGGCGGGTCACCTGGGATTTAATAAAACCTTAGAGATAGTCCAGCGACATTTCCACTGGGAAGGGTGTTACTCTGATGTTCAGGGGTACGTCCAAAACTGCTTATCATGTAAAAAACGAAAGGCAAAAAGCACTTCTGTGCCCTTGCAACCAGTAATCGAAGCAACGTACCCGCTGGAAAAATTGTCTCTCGACATTGTCGGTCCCTTACCCAAATCAGACAGAGGAAACCGCTACATTCTGACATGCCAAGATTATTTCACTAGGTTCCCAGAGGCATACGCTATACCGGATCAAACGGCAGACACCGTAGCGCGAGTACTTGTGGAAAATATAATTTGCCGTCACGGCGTCCCAAAGTATATCCTTACAGACAGAGGCGCTAACTTTACATCCCAGTTGTTACAAAGGGTCTGCAAGCTTCTTAAAATTGAGTCCATATTCACTTCCCCTTATAATCCTGGAGCCAATGGGAGACTAGAGAGAGCACACCAATCATTCTCGGCAGTCATATCACATTACGTGTCCCAAGACCACAAAGACTGGGACGAGCATCTCAATTTCGCTTTATTTGCATATCGAAATAGCCGGCACCGGATAACAGGTTTTACCCCTTCCTATCTTATGTATGGTAGAGAACTTAATATGCCATGGGATGATATTTTGTCACCCACTCAAGTATCTTACGCGGAGGAACCATCTTACGATCATGTACTTAGAAGGAGATTGCAAATAGCACATGCTCAGGCGCTTCACGCCAGCAAAAGCAATACGCAAGCCGAACATGATCGCCATAACAGAAATATCGAGCCAAATCCTCTTAATGTCGGGCAACTCGTATTGTTACGGAACATGGCGTTAAAACCAGGACAATCAAAAAAACTCGTTCCACGGTGGGTTGGCCCCTATGAAGTGTCTAAAGTCAGGAGTCCTGTAACGTATGACATAAAACACGTGCGAGATGGGCGCACGATCACGGCACATCAGCGGAACTTGGTTGCCTTACCTCCTGACCCTGATCCCTCCTTTCCCCACACCCTTTCGGACAGAGACGCCGCGGGCCAACCTTCTCATTCTACCTCAGAATCAGAGGAGATGGTAACGGCCACACCTGCGGAGCAAACGAACAATCTCCGGCCGGCTACATTGGCCGGGGGTCCCCACACCGAGCTACCGCGTCATCCATATAACCTGAGGCCGAGACTCCGATAAAACCCTCTCTTCTTGAATCCGCCCTTCTTCACAGCAGCATGGCCCGTGTGATGAGAGCAGGATATCTGAAGCGGATGGTAGAGACCTTCGGGAGTACGCTACAGGACCTTCCGGAGTTCCGAGGTCCAGATGCTCTCGCTGACATCACTGCCGTCGCCAAGAATGAGGAGATTGGAGCACCTCTACTCGGCAAAGAAGGCTCTCCCTCGCTAAGTGGGCAGCCTTCCGCACAACTACCGGTAGTGAGGCCGCCTCTTACACCCGGGCGCAGCCTTGACCAATCGCAGGAGGAGGACTTCCGCCACCCTCTGGAGTACGACTCAGGAGGCAGGAGTAACTCAACTCATGATTGGTGGCTACCCACGGAGGAATTCCTTTGGGAAGGACCTCCCCGTACCCCGGGACGAGAGATTGACTTGCCTCAAGAGGACTTGCTTCACTGTGAGACACGCAGAGGGGGAGAGCGGAAAGAAGACAGTTCACCGAAGGACAAGAATGACCTGGTTGGCTGGAGGCGTTTCCCTTCTTATCTTTATTTCATCCGCGACTGCTAGTGGAATACTGTTTGTGCCCCGAGGAACAATTGTGTTTGCTGCAGCAAAATGGATTCTGCACATGGACTTAGGACTTACAGCGTTGCAGCAAGCCTTCGCCGAGGTGCAAGGACAATTAACGGAATTCAACAGATTATGTGAAACACGTGTTGCGCAGGCGGGATCAACTTCCGAAAACTTTATTGCGACCCTGTCTTACGAATATAGAAAAAATGTGGAGCAAGACTTTGGTGTTCTTGAAAGTGTTTTGAACAATTTACAGTCTGTCGATGGTCGGCGACGTAGTGATAGAGGATTAATTAATATGTTAGGTTATGGACTACATTTTTTGGCAGGTACTGCAACCGACGACCAAGTGCGGACTCTTTCGAAAAAAATTTCCATGCTTGCGAGGCAAACGGAGCAGCAGCTCAATGGGCGGTACACCTTTTTGGCTAATACGTCCAAAACCTTACAAAGACATGATCAGATGCTATCTAATACTATCAGTGCTCTTAAGACGTTGGAGAAGGAATTATCTCGTGGAAATGAAATTTTGACCGGCACAGTATCCGCGGTACAATTATTGAACCGACTTCTCACCACTCTTCAAGTAGGGTTCTTGTCCATATCTCGACATATTGGCCACCTTCTGACGGAAGCCCGTCACCTCCAGGAATCAACCAGCTTGGCGGAAGCGGGAGTACTGACTTCCTCCATTATCTCCCCCGATCTCCTAAGGAGAACGTTAAACCAAGCAGTGCTTAAATTAACACCTGACCTGGCCTTCGTTGGTTTCGAGAGGGGTCAAGTATTGCCCTTGTACAAATATGCCCATGTGCGGGTGTCACGTCAAGGAGGTACGATCGCCTTGATAATTGTACTGCCTTTAACACAAAAGGGGAATATTTTCACCCTCTTTTCAGCGCATTCCTTCCCGATTCCGACAGCTGAGGGCGGTCAGGCTGTTTTTGCAAGGCCAGATTCACCATACCTTGCGGCAAGTAATAACAAAGACGCATTCGTCTTATTGCCTTTGGATTATTCTCAGCACTGCGTTAAGGGAGAAGTCTATGTTTGCCCGCCAAGATACCCTATCCATACCGCGATTGCAAATTCATGCAATATCGCCATATTTTTGAATAATAGTGAAGCCGTCCAACAGAATTGTGATATTCATTTTACAAAAACCCCTTTTTTAGTATATATAAAAGGTGAGAAGTTGGGTCACTGGTTGTTCAGCGTGAGCGAGGAATTAACCTTGCACATTAACTGCCCATTTAACTATTCGAGATTGAGCATCCGAGGTCAAGGGAGATTGGATGTGCCATCTGGGTGTTCGGCCCACGACGGTTAGCAGTACCTGCCCAGAACGATGGAGCCATTTCATGATAACTTTGCCGCACCCACGGAAATATCAGTTGAACCTTTCAAAGCTATTTTTGTTATTAATTCAACATATATCAATATCGCCAACCACTCCAATTCACTCCGTAACATTTTCACAAAATTGGAAAGACTGAATACGCATAATCTCCCCTCTATCTCAATGAATCATATTGAAGGAGATGTAAAACTTCTTTCGTCGGTGGGAGAGGAAGTGTCTAATGTGAAAATTTCAGGTTCATTATTTATAATAACTGTCTTTGTTGTGCTTTCCATAGGTTTAGGAACACTCGTGTGGCATGTAAACAAAAAATGTCTACCTGTCTGTGATAATAATAAGGTATTAACAACCGAAGCCATGCCAAACGGCAGAGCAGACACTCAAAATAGTGCTGTCAACATCATAAACATTAAATCGCATGTGCCACTGTTTCCTGAACTATAACCAAATTCTGTGTATTTTTGATATATTTTGATTGTATTTTTGTGTGACTCTTGTAAAAGCCATAGCCACCTTTCCCTAGAGTTAGAATATATTGTCTCTGTGTGATTCTGTTAGATATAGCCGAAAAATTCTTGGATGTATATATTAAAATTTTATTTGTTGATGAGGACAAGAGAGAGCCTGTACCGCATAGGTTGCCCCCAAATTATATTTTGCCGCGGGGGTGATGTCGAGGGCATGCATTCGCCATACCCTCGGGCCGAGCATACACCCGAACAATGAGCGCCTTACGCACCGTCTAATTCGTAGGAATTAGATATCGGGAATGACTCCGCAAGGGCCGCTGCGGGCATGACTAGTTTCCGCTATCGGTACCGCTGGCCGGTGACGCAGGCCGGGAAAGCCGTGCTTCCCTGATTGGGACTCCTGGCGGCACCCGTCTGAGGACAAGGGTCACTCCCAGGAGCGGGAATAAATTCGGCGACCGGCAAGGCATCGGGGTCAGTTGGGCCACGCATGTCGTGACCGCGTCTAGCTCGAGGCTTGTTACGCTCGCCGTGACTTCGGCTAAGACGATCTGATCACCCCCCGCCTTTCCTTCCGCTCCGTACCGCGACTGACGATTGGGGCAACGTTCGCCGTGCCCGCGTCTCTCAAATCCCCGTCTTCCCAGGACGATTGGGGCAACGTTCGCCGTGCCCGCGTCTCTCAAATCCCCGTCTTCCCAGGACGATTGGGGCAACGTTCGCCGTGCCCGCGTCTGCCACCGTTCCGCTGTCGCCCAGTCGTGTCATCTCGGAAGAGTAATCGCATCCCGGTGCCCGGCTCTCCCTCTCTCTACGTCTCTCTCCTCATAAACGTAAGTGATGTACTTTTGTACCATGTGCCTTGTTTTGGGGAAATATATATGCATCATGTTCCTGGATATTCCGGCCTAATTATTTCCTAACCATACAACCTCTCGACGCTCCTTATGTCGCCAAGGGCTCCCCCGCGACATAATGACGAACTTCCGAAATCATAATTTTTCGATGGCTTAAAAAAGTTTTAGAAATTTTAGAAAACGTTCATTCATATAAAAGAAATAATTTTTAAAATGTAAAACGAAAAAATTTAGCAAATATGAAAGGAAAAAATTATGAAAGAAAAATTCAAACAAAATTATTTGTTTTTCTATTTTTCCGAATGATTTGTTAAACGACGGGCACATTATCCTTTCCTCAAACCTACCTTCATCCACCCTTTTCTTAAAAACCTTGATTCTCCACCTCTAACCAAATTTGGCATGTGCCTGGGGTCTTTACTTACCTAGCCCCGTGTGCCTGTAAAGACGTCTACATTGGAGAGACAATCAAGGCCAGGTTAAAGGAACACAAAAGACACCTACGACTGGGGCAGTTGGAGAAATCAGCAATCGCCGAACATAGCATCGAAATGGATCACTCCATTCATTTCAACGGGACGATGTTAATTGCCTGCGCCGGTGGTAACTGGGAGCGAAAAATCAAATAATCAGAGACTGTTTTAGCCGTTACTCTGTATGCTGTTATGTATGCCTTCACCTGAAGATGCCACGCAGTGGTGAAACCATGGTCGTCTGAATAAAGTGTAAATGTGGAATTGCTGTCTTTTCTTTCCTTCTATACGATCAAATAATCAATTTGAATTAGAATGGCAGGACGGAATTTCAACAGGGATTCCGGCAATTCCCTCCGTAATGCATGGAAGCCTGTTCCTATGGAGGATCAATTTTGGCCCCACTCCATGCATCCATAGTAAAAGGGGGGAAGGACATCTCGTACCCTACTTATGACTATTACCTTATTTATCTATTCTTTATTCTATTTTTTCTCCATGGTATTCCGCAAACCAAAGCGACGTTGTGTGACAGGGTATTATAACACAGATATAACATTTAACTATAAAAAAGAATTGTTTCTTAACCTTCTCCTTACTCCTCTTATCTGTCAAAAATATGGCCGAAATAAAAGTTTTGTTTCGTTATTAAATTAAAAAGAAATGGATTCATTGACTCCCTCTAAAGTTCAAACAGTTGAAGCAATCTAATTCTTTCTCTGTTCTCCCTATGTAATTCCACCCGCGTTTCTGAAGAATGTTAAGCTTGTATTTGCAAATGGAATATTTGTTATTTATATATTTCCTTTCAATATGATGCAGGATCATGGTGAAAAATCTCTTGATATTCCTCATTCAAATGACCATCACATTAATGTCCATCTTCATTGGGCTTATCTGTTGAAGACTGTTCCATCTCTTCCATCTCATATGGAATGACATGTTTCAAAATGAAATATCTTGTACTGGCTGTGCAGATTTATAATGAGGGGCTGATATGTAAGATGTCTAACCATCTTGCCGATTGAATTCTCAACTTTTCTTTATCTTGGCTCTACTATTGTTCACCCACCACACTCACATTGGTCAATAAGATTTGCCCAACTGTTCTATTAGAAAAATGTAATGTATTAGCACATTAGAATTAGAAAATGGCATTTAAAATATAGGATTTTATAATGAGATCATGAACAAAATGCAAAACGGACACATTAGTGTTCGAATATACAATTTCATTTTTTTTATCAGACCGACCTCCGACAATCAGATTAAAGCATTATCTAATTCTAATGTGCTAATACATTACATTTTTCTAATAGAACAGTTGGCCAAATCTTATTGACCAATGTGAGTGTGGTGGGTGAACAATAGTAGAGCCAAGATAAAGAAAAGTTGAGAATTCAATCGGCAAGATGGGTAGACATCTTACATATCAGCCCCTCATTATAAATCTGCACAGCCAGTGCTAGATATTTCATTTTGAAACAAGTGACTTCATATGAGATGGACAAGATGGAACAGTCTTCAACAGATAAGCCCAATGAAGATGGACTTTAATGTGATGGTCATTTGAATGAGGAATATCAAGAGATTTTTCACCATGATCCTGCATCATATTGAAAGGAAATATATAAATAACAAATATTGCATTTGCAAATACAAGCTTAACATTCCTCAGAAACGCGGGTGAAAGGGAGAACAGAGGAAGAATTACATAGGGAGAACAGAGAAAGGATTGCATTGCTTCAACTATTGAACTTGAGAGGGAGACAAAGTTCCATTTCTTTTAAATTTAATAACGAAACAAAACTTTTATTTCGGCCATATTTTTGACAGATAAGAGGAGTAAGGAGAAGGTTAAGAAACAATTCTTTTTTATGGTTAAATGTTATATCTGTGTTATAATACCCTGTCACACAACGTAGCTTTGGTTTGCGGAGTACAATGGAGAAAAAATAGAATAGACAATTGACAAATAAGGTAATAGTCATAAGTAGGGTACGAGATGCCCTTCCCCCCTTTTACTATGGATGCATGGAGTGGGGCCAAAATTAATACGGGAGTCTTTAAAATATTTCGGTGGATTTGTGGTGGAAAAGGGAGACTGAATACCCTCAGATAAGAAGATGAAAAGGCTGTCTTAGACGGAGGAATGGTTTTTTTTTAAAGTTGATCAAGACAAGGAGATACTTTTTCCGCCACTGGCAGCCCACTTATAATAAGAATTTACTATTGTCCTAAGCACTTTAATTACCTTGGCGTAAAAACGTCAAATATTCTTAATAATCTTCAAATGGTCCATCTTCAGTTAATTGATGCTGTCCATAAATTGGTCTTCAGTCCTGAGTCTTGTCTATGGGCTTAAGTCTAGAAAATAATGCGGATCCAAATTGCAGTTGATTTGGTTGATGTTGATTGGCATGAGCACAGGTGGATTTTGGTCTTTTCTCATGCCTTGTCTTTGATGTAGTTTATTTTCACTGTTTTTGACCAGTGATCTTGTTGATGGTGATGGGTTGGGGTGATTTTGACAGCTGAAAATGTGACATGAACAAGGAATGCTGCTCCGAGTGAGGAATAATAGGGGGAAAGTGCCATATTATAAGTCTTTTGATTCAATGAGGGTATTGTCCGTCATTGATAATTTCACTATGATGTTTTCAAGAGACATTTTACTGTGTGGAGAACAGGAGATAATTGTAAGTCTTTTCAGATATCTTTTGTTTTAATACTTCAGTGGAGTCAATGTTTTTTCTTTTTTTATCTTTATGAAGTTTTATCGGGTCTTCAAACGGGTCAGGTGGTCCATGAAGGCCGACGTATCGAAGCCCGACTCTTGCATCATTCTCAGGGTATATGATTGCCGCTCGGCCTTTGGCCGTATTATACATGTATGGTCACCGGGCCGTTGTGGTGTTTTCCTTCCTTTTCTTACTTCCATAGGAACAGGCTTCCATGCATTACGGAGGAATCCCTGTTGAAATTACGTCCTGCCATTTTTGAATAATTTTAATTCATTCTATGAATATTCGCTCCCAGTAACCACCGGCGATGGCAATTAACATATTCCCGTTGAATTGAATGGTGTGATCCATCCGGATTCTATGTTTGGCGATGGCTGATTTCTCCAACTGCCCCAGTCGTAGGTGTCTTTTGTGTTCCTTTAACCTGACCTCGATTGTCTCTTCAATGTAGACGTCTTTATAGGTACACTGTACTAGGCAACTAAAGACCCCAGGCATATGCCAAATTTGGCTAGAGGCGGAGAATCAAGGTTTTTAAGAAAAGGGTGGATGAAGGTAGGTTTAAGGAAAGGATAATGTGCGCGTTGCGCGTTAATTTTATTGCTGTGACAAAATTTTCATGTCCCACAATACAACACAAGTGATGATGAAACGACAAAATATTCGAAAAAAAGCATTAAAAAGATCAACATTTCCAATGAAAACGTGGGATGGTGCCTAAAGCACTTCGCGTTCTTAAGGCTCAGAATATAAATAGAAAACATCATAGTAAATTATAGAATATGTAATGGTTTACATAAGGATTCATTGGGCTACATGGAACTCATATTTATTGTATTTAGAAATAAATAATGAATGGATTGATTTTCCTTTTCCCTTAATTATCTTTAACTCTTTCTTACTTGCTACGACAGAACTACACCAGAAATGTGATAACAATTCTTAAAATGTCTCACCCTTAGATATTGCAATACCTGCCGATGCTTTCCTGATATAGGTCATTGTTTATTTTTATGAAAGATGCCGTTAGTGCAAGATTCGTAAATAGATATCTATTCGTTATTAAACAGAAATTAGAAGCATCATCTTGCTCGTTCACCACTATTTATTAGTTTTATATCCCTAATGACCACTCATAGTTACGGTGACCCTTAAAATAGCAGTGGTACACCTTTTCTCAATATAATGTTAAAGTGACTTGTCGAATACATTTCCAGCAACGAACCTTATTTCTTTTAAAGCTTACTTGATTGGCCACAACATTTTAGAGACCAATTGCTTGACCAACGCGCAGAAATAATCTTATATGTAAGGATCTTTGAGACGGACTTGGATAAAATGGTAGTTCTTTTTCAGGGATAGCTGGAAGTTCATCTTCAGGGTTTACGGAGCGGATCGCATTCCCAACCAGAGAGGGACCGATACGTCATACTTTTCCAATCAAAATTGGAAGGCGCCGCATGCGTAATGTGAAATACGTGGTATCGAAGTTAGAATGGGGGAAGGGGGGGTCAGTAGGCCTCCCTACAAGATAGGACACTTATAAACAAAGGAAAATTGGGTTTAAAGAGTAAAATAAGGATATCAAGGGGAATTTAAGCGGCGTAGTTCCAAAGGATGAAAATGGTGTCGTCACTGTCTTTAATTAAAAACGCCTGTATCTATTAAACGGTAAGAGGTAGCGCCGTGAGGACGAAAGACTTGGAGCCAAAGTGCGGGGAATGGAGGACCAATCACCCTCGCTACAATATAAGTCTATTAAATCCAAAGGAAGTTGTCTTTGAAAAAATAATTACAAGAAGTAATATGGTTTGGAGATAGTTCCGATGGCTGACGCCTGTGTCGTCACCAACAGCGTCTTATGTAAAAAAAGGCTATATCTCAGGAACGGTGAGAGATAACTCAATTTCCACGCAAGATTTGGATTCCAAGTGGGAGAAGGGGCGATTAAACGTCCGCAATGCCCTATGGCACCCTGAGGGAGGCGGAAGGTCGCGTTTGAATAAGGTGTTAAAGAAAATAAGTAAAGCGGTTTCATTACGTGGTTCGTAATGAAACCGAACAGATGACACCATCGACAACATCTTAAAGTGGGTACAATGTATCTCTCTACCCAATCAGACCTTCTTAGAGGGGGTGCGGGGGATTTTAAGAAAGGGAAAATATAATGCAATGTGGCACTATATAGCAAAGTGGGGAGTGAGTGTAAGTGTGTTTGTGTTGGTTGTAGTTGTGTGTGGCGACTTGAGCCGACCAATTGGGAGGTTGGGGGACGCCAATGACACCCCTGCCGATCCGCAAGCGGGCACAGAAGGTCCGTGCCAAGACGCCGTCAAGCCCTCACGCCCTAAGAAGTGGACCCGCCCGGGTCCGAAAGGAGTGCAAGCGGAGAGAACTCCCTTCCAAAGGTAACCGGACGAGACAACCAATAAGGGACACAGTTCGAGCATCTCCGGAGCCTCCCCCCACCGAAGCTACGGCCGAGAAGGACTCAAGTCGCCTAAGTGTGTGTGTGTGTGTGTCTAGGGATATGTGTGTATACCCATAACTAAATTTTCACCAGCGTCCAGACTCGATGGCGAGTCAGAAGGGCAATCCCCAGAAGGTAGTGCAGCGTGAATGGCAGCGGCCTCAAGGATCGGCTGTAGAGCTCCAGCAGTGGTACGATGTATCCTCTCCGAGAGTAGGCAGCAGAATCACGTCGATGGGTCAGTGACCCTTAATTTGTTGTACTCAAAGTCATATTAGTGGATGGTAAAATTTTCCGTTGCGGCATCTTCCGAAGTTTCTTGGAAAAGCCTTTCACCTCCTTACCATGGCTTCTTTTGCCCCACCTCCTGCTTCCTATAAAACTTATCCAAATAACCTAATTGTTAGAATTACTTTTACTGAAATTAAGCTCTGACATTATTACATATCTATGGTGGCATGTATATAAATTTTGAAATAGTTACAATAATTATTTCAATGAATAAAAAGTGCCACAATCAAAGTTTACTGTGAGTATTTGGACACTGACCCTAAGACTTTCTAGTCATTTGTTTAATGAAGTAAAAGGGATAAAAAATCTGAGTCTTGCTTAATCCATAATAAGCATACCATTCATACCTCGAGTGAGGGCAAAGTTAACATGTTAAATACATTCTTCCAAAGCATTCTCACAAAAATTGTTGGCGCCGTGCATCTCCAAGAAACAATTCACACCGACACTTAGGAAATAAATAATGAGCAGTGTAAGATTTAGGAATTGTCAAATAGGTCGATTTGATAAAAAAAACACTACACATCCGCGGGTCCAGTAAAAATCCATTCTAGGGCGATGAAACATTAAGCTCCTATTTTCCCCGTATTTCGTTACAACTGTAGTTTCGATAGCGTGTGTTGTAAAATTCCTATTTACGTGATATACCTCCAAAGGAAAGACTAAGCCAAAAGATGTAATAAGCTACATTTACAAATATTTGCTCACTACTCCTTTTTTTCAAATTTGTCAAATAATTTATTTTACAAAATCCATCACTTACTTCGGATTTAACTTATTTAAGTAAAATTTAAACCTCCTTAGTCTCTTAACCTTGACGTTTCATAAATAGTTAGACAACGTGATGTGCAGGGTTGTCAATTCATTTCAATATTCCACCAATTATCGTCTGCTACTCTTTGTATATAATTAGTGCAAGTAAGGCATTCGCAATTATTAAAGGCCATCATTTGACCGTCACGCATTGATTATATTAAGTGAACAATGTCTTAAACTTTCTTTTAAAATCCAGGCATTTCAATTTTCACTGCTGGAGCGGCGCCACTTTCAAAAGCACACAAGATGCCTTCTGTGGCAACTGCTCCCTCATAACGAAATAATGTCACTCTTCCATTTCTTGAAATATTCTGAATATCCGAAGGTTCTTCTCACGATGATGCCCTATTTTAGAGCTTGGTGAATATGTCCCGATTGGACGAGAGAAGAATGCAATATTGTCATGCTCCGTCGTTCAGTTGATCGACAATATATATTTATATATGATCTCGAACCATGAAGAAGTAAAGTCAGCAGTTAATGGCTATTTGGAGGAGCTTGACAGTTCTCATTTTAAAATGGGTATCAAACTTATTGAACATTTCTGGGAAAGGTGTATGCAGCTTAAAGGAGATTATATTGAAAAATAAATAAATTTTTTTCCAAAATTGTTGTTTTCTTTGTTGAGTTGGGTAATAAAATTGTGGAAAGCATGACTTTCAGACCCCTCACTATGGATGGCATCCAAGAAGAAAGTAACTCATTTCCTATGCAAGAAAACCAAATATTCCATGTGTTTTACTTGAAATGAAATACGTGTGGTAACCAATTTAACCGATACTCACTACATAACTTAAAAACATTGAGTAAAAAATAGAAATTACAATCATCAGCCTACAAGTTTGGTTTGATGAGTAGAGTTACTTCCTACCTCAAGCTGACCAGCATTGTGTCTGAATCTACAAGTATGGGCATCAGATGCCTTCCTTGCTTCACCTGTGATTTTCTAGATGGACCTGGGGCCTTCAATTTAGTACGATTGAAGCTGCCAAAGTGACTATCAATTTGAATCTGGGCTTATACGTCCAGTAATCAAATGTTCAACCCTGTAGACTACATTATTTCTATTAATAGGCTGTGCACAGAATTATTTGAAGACCAAAATTGTATTAACTATAGATTGAACAATACTCACTCCTGGAAATTTGTTTTTTTTCAGTATCAATTGGTAACTATGTACTTCCCTGTATATTAAATCAGTAACATCATAGAAAGAGTCATCAAGGTCACCTTAGCCTCACTTAATAAAGGAAAATTATGAATCTCATTCTCTTTTCATTCAGAAGATAAGTAATTTATTCCGATTCCTTGGAAGAATATATATATATGAATTGCTTGTAAAAATCATGTGTTCATAGTGCATAAAGTAAGGAAACAGGATATATATATATATATATATATATATATATATATATATATATATATATATATATATATATATATATATATATATATATAAAAATATATCTATGCTTAAATAAAAACAATAATTGTTCTAATTAAAATATTTAAGTTGATTTTCTAATCTTTATTAAGGAAGTAAAATTGAATAAATAATTTTGCAAAAATAAAATACAGAAATGTATCATTTTTTTTGTTTTTGAATTTTGAGCTTAACAGACTACAATGAATTCTAAACCTACATATACCGACAATTTAAGCTGCTACCAAACTGCTGATGATGACCGTATAAATGGTACTGGTGTTGTTGAGTACAAGAGGTTTGTATCTTGCAACTCTGGCCCTTGGTGCAACAATTCATTTCTTTGTATAATGTCTTTACTCAATTTGACATCAGGAGAGACTTCCAATTCAACATCTTGTCTCATGCAGCATGATATAAGACTCCTTAGACGATTGAAAAGTGATTTTCTTTGTCTTTTCCAAAATGACGTAGAATTGGAGTCTGTGGCTTGAGAAGATGTGAGATTGGATGGTATCTTGTGAGATGTATTCAGACGCTCATAATTAGACTTTTCCACTGCCTCCTCACTCCTGGATTTACCATTTCTTGTCAGGGGATTAAAATTAATAGATGCAGTATCTCCAATTACAGGTTTGACATTGAGTCCCATATAATTTGAAATAGTCTTTCCTGAGTTCATCAGTTTCTTAGGCAGCATCTATATGGATGAAATATTTTCAACAAATAGAAGTGGATTTGTTTAGTTGAGTACATTATGTGTTCCTTAAGATATTTATTGATAAAAAGAAAGCTCTGTTATAACACAAGGGATGTGTAGGCAAGAAAAAGAAAAGATGCCATCGTAGATGAACATCCTTAATTTCATATATTTTCTTTGGTACTCATTCTGACAAAATCATATAGGATATATATATATATATAAAGGAAGGAAAGAAAAATATTCTTACTTCTTTTACTCTAGAAAGTTGGCTAATACCAATGTCAATTTCAATACGTGTCAGTTTCATTTCTTTTTCTTGTGTTTTACGCTCGCTAGTGCTAACTATACATATATTTTAATTCATATGGACGATAGGGACTTTTCTTATTTCCATTACCCTAAAAATGATTGAGATTGTACAACAAAAATGATGCCATTCAAGAGTTTAAACAATGTTTTTCAACAAAATAAACTCAATTGTAAATTGATGGCATTTGGAAGGTCAAAATACACTGAAAAAATGTAAATAATTCTGAATGAAGACTATTTATAGAAGCACTTATAATAATGTAAAGCAATTAAATTTCTATCTTGATCATTTTTAGTGATAATTATAAGTTTATGGCACCCCCTTGTATAATGTAGCTGCAAAGTAAAAGTCCAAACGGAATCATCTAGCTGAACCATGAACAGTTATCAATGTGTTCCAAAAAACATTGAAGGGAACATAAATTAAGATTGTAAAATGAATGTTAAGGATTACATATGGCTCTATATTCAATAGAAGTTGCAACAACATTTGAGTTGTCATGACAACAGAATGGATAAGTGAAATGTTAACTCATGATTAATATTAAAAGAGTTGAAACTTACACTGTCACTTAAGCTTTTCTGGTTCAAGCATGATACTTTCTCTTCCCTTTTTGCAAGCCCTTTCATTAATGTTTCACATGAACGTGAAGCTCGGAGTCCAAATGTAGGATCTTCCATGTTCTTCTGTGTGCTGTCAATATGATTCAGGGTAATTTTTAAAAATTGTTTTAGATTCTACATGCAAATTGCAAAGGGTATTATTTTACTCATGCCTTCCAATCAACTAAATTTGCAGCTGTTGCAAGTGTAACATTTAACTGCTAATCGGTACATGAAGTAATTGGAGATAAATAACAAACGAAATGGGTGAATGATTCACACTGACCAAAATAATCTAGAAAAGTTCGATCAACAGTCAAACCCTGTTAGAGGCTTGCAACTTGCCCTAGCCTCTGTATATCTCACCTTTCCTAGGATCACGATTGGTGACTCACTGAATGTGGCCTCTTCCAATGACCAGCCCCACCTAAGGGAGTGGGGAGTAATGGATAACACTGGGCTCCTCCCTTCTGTACTCAGCCTCTCCAGCCTTCAGCCCTGGTCTGTAAATGATCCGGAATAAAGAATGCATATTTAATAAATAAAATAAATGGAATAAAAATCTAATATTAAAGTTCATTTCATGAAGAGGATAGAGGCAATATTTGATTCATGCTTTCATATTTGCCAGGTGAAAATTTCTTGAAATAAAATAACATAAGGAATAAATTCTGTCTTCTGAACTGGTTCGATTCAAAGATATTTATCAAATAATTTGTGGCACTCTCATAAATTTCAGCTACAGCAAATCTCTTTGATAAACCTTAATAGTTTAGGCAGAAGCAAATAATTCCTGTGTAAGATGAAGTTGTTATTTGGGGCAGGGAATGTAATTACTGACTAGGGAGTGCGATAATCTTTCTGTTGCTCCAAATTTTGAGGCTGAAAATAGATAATTAATAAAATACTTTAGTAAAAAAAAAATCGACCAAGGAAAAAAAAATATATAAGGTTAGAGGGCAATGAGAAAGGCATTCATTGGCAGTGATGCAAAAAATAAATTGTGATGCTGATAATAAAAACACAAGTTTGAACTTCAGTATTTGATTAATTTCTTCCTCGTTATATTCCTTAAATGTAAACTTATACTTTTATGACAACTCTGCAGTTCTACATGCACACAGAATTTTCAGAATCAACATGGAAGTTTTGTTTACCCATGGAACTTGCTATATGGAATCCAAAAATCAAATAGATGTTAGCCTTTGGAGCTTGCAGAAATAAAAATTGGAACGATGTATTTCTACCACTCTTATATGACATAGAGTTTTCAGTCATCTTAAAATTTACCAAATCTGATTAATTCCTACCTAGCTTTATTTCTTTACCTAGCTTTATTTCGTTAGCTCATTTTTTATATCTCTCTATTGCTGTGGCGAATTCACCGTATAACATGAGATTTAATAATAGGTGCTTACCTTTGGCTGTTGAAAGAAAGCTACTCGTATCATTTATGAATTATATAAAATAACTGTTGAATGATTAATAGCAAAGCTGATTGATATAACTATAGCAGTGAACCTTATTTAAAATAAGTACATTTTGATAAACTTACCGTACTTGTGCACTGTTATATCCGACTAAAACGAATATTAGGTTTGAAGATCGCCTTGAAATATGTAAGCTGTTGGTAAATGCCAATTAGATAAACACTTCGATAAGTCTTCCCACCGTTAGTATTGAGACAGATGAACTTTGAAGTATATCAGTTGTAGACAAAACACCAAATACATAAGCACCTCACTCACTCTTCCCGCCGTTAGTGTCCCAAAAATTCTTATGAAAACCATGGAAACCAACAATGAGAGTAAACATTCATTTCGCTTCTTTCTCCAACCTTCTACAATAGACCTTTGGTCTTTAGCCCTACGTTCCAAGTTAAGTTAATTCATCACTTCGGGGTTAAAAACTCGTTCTAATTCGGCAGAAAAAGTATTTTTCACGTAGAGGCAGACATTCACATATTCAGCGAATATTAATCGATCGCATGCCATTTGAAATCGCAAGATTTCAGACACAAGACTAGTCTTGGGGCATTGACCCGTTGTAAAACGGCATAAATTAACATAAGAAACAAGCACGCATAAGAAAATATGATGAAAACCAATGTTTTTACTTGATTGCATTCGAAAAATAATAAAATTTGACTAGGAATTTTTGATTTAGCTTACTTAGTCCATATTATAAACATATGATTATTTTGATAAACTTTAAAATATATTTTTTTTAATTCCGCCTTTCCTGTCAAGAAGAGGGGTGTCACACCCGAACGACTGAAGGGAGTGGAACTTCCACCCTTGTGCACTCTCTTGAAGTTTATATTCCTTTAGTTTGGCCTTGTACCTACTTCTTAGGATATTTTTGTCTTTTGCAATACTTTTCTGGTATTCGAAACGAAGTTTATTGACCTTCGCTTTCAAGTGTTCCAGCTTCACGGTCCACCAGGGTGCTGGTTTTCCGTTTTAGTGTATTTTGGTATGCTTTCATTCATGGTTTCTTTTATTGCTGTAGTTATTCTGACTATGCGGAGGTCAATATGCTCAGTTGTTGGGGTACATAGCAAATCTCTATCGATGATGGTTAATTTATTTAGGAATTTTTCCCAATTTTTGCTTCGAAAGTAGAATCTAATTTGTGGAAGTGGTGTGTTTTTATTGTTTCTAATATTGAAGGTGATTAGTCTGTGGTCAATAGTGATCTGGTCTTCTGTGACCTTCCATGTTCTGACTTTTCCCAGGAATGATGCGCTGATCAGAGTTAAGTCGATGTTAGAGGATCCGTTTAAGCTATGGAATGTCTGCGGTTCGCCGTGTTCATTTAATATAAATAAGTTGGATGATGAAATGAGGTCTTCAAGTTGGTTTCCTCTGGAGTCTGTTGCTGGGTTGGATCAAGTTTCGCTCTTCGCATTCGAGTCCATGGATACAACAATTGGTTTGTGCTTAAATTTTTCAACTATAGCTTGGAGTTGGATCAGAAAAGGTAGGATATCTTGGCTTGGGTTGGATGATGAAATGAGGTCTTCAAGTTGGTTTCCTCTGGAGTCTGTTGCTGGGTTGGATCAAGTTTCGCTCTTCGCATTCGAGTCCATGGATACAACAATTGGTTTGTGCTTAAATTTTTCAACTATAGCTTGGAGTTGGATCAGAAAAGGTAGGATATCTTGGCTTGGGTTGGATGATGAAATGAGGTCTTCAAGTTGGTTTCCTCTGGAGTCTGTTGCTGGGTTGGATCAAGTTTCGCTCTTCGCATTCGAGTCCATGGATACAACAATTGGTTTGTGCTTAAATTTTTCAACTATAGCTTGGAGTTGGATCAGAAAAGGTAGGATATCTTGGCTTGGGTTGGATGATGAAATGAGGTCTTCAAGTTGGTTTCCTCTGGAGTCTGTTGCTGGGTTGGATCAAGTTTCGCTCTTCGCATTCGAGTCCATGGATACAACAATTGGTTTGTGCTTAAATTTTTCAACTATAGCTTGGAGTTGGATCAGAAAAGGTAGGATATCTTGGCTTGGGTTGGATGATGAAATGAGGTCTTCAAGTTGGTTTCCTCTGGAGTCTGTTGCTGGGTTGGATCAAGTTTCGCTCTTCGCATTCGAGTCCATGGATACAACAATTGGTTTGTGCTTAAATTTTTCAACTATAGCTTGGAGTTGGATCAGAAAAGGTAGGATATCTTGGCTTGGGTTGGATGATGAAATGAGGTCTTCAAGTTGGTTTCCTCTGGAGTCTGTTGCTGGGTTGGATCAAGTTTCGCTCTTCGCATTCGAGTCCATGGATACAACAATTGGTTTGTGCTTAAATTTTTCAACTATAGCTTGGAGTTGGATCAGAAAAGGTAGGATATCTTGGCTTGGGTTGGATGATGAAATGAGGTCTTCAAGTTGGTTTCCTCTGGAGTCTGTTGCTGGGTTGGATCAAGTTTCGCTCTTCGCATTCGAGTCCATGGATACAACAATTGGTTTGTGCTTAAATTTTTCAACTATAGCTTGGAGTTGGATCAGAAAAGGTAGGATATCTTGGCTTGGTGGGAAGTAGGCACTTTCTAGGATAAAGGATTCTGAGGTTGATCTTGATTCTGCTACCACTATGTACTCTTCAGTGAAGCTACTTATTTCCAAAAGATCTACGTCTTCGTTCTACACAATTATTGCGGAAAAGGGTCTTGATACGAGTCTTGTAGGGATGATTCTCGTCTTCAGCCCTTGTCCCGGAAGGATGCAGTGGTTCTTGGTTGGTTTGCACTGGTGCGGTGGTTGTTGGACCAGGAATATGTCAACGACCCAGTCTTCCTTATCATTCTGATGTCATCAGTTGGTGTTTTAGCCCGTTGAAGATTCATTTGAGCTATATTCTAGCAGTTTTTATTCGGTTCCATAGTCGATGGTCTCAATTAGATTCCGAAGTAGCCTCTGGTAGACACTGCATGCATGGTCGTTTGCTTTGTAGGATGTATATTCTATTTTTACCAACTGGCAATTGGCACAAGCTGGAGTATTACCTAAATGTGTGCAGTTCTTGAATGTATGATCTACAGAGCAGTGTTGACATACTGAGGTAGAGGCATTGCAGGCTTTGGAAATATGACCAAACTTTTGGCATTTGTAGCATTCTGTGAGCCTAATATAATCACTGATCCTATGTGAGTTGTAGCCGATATGTATTCGTTTGTGGTTGTTTACAATTTTCCTAGACGTCATCGCCAAAACAGATGTCTTTTATGACGACCTTCCGAAATCATAATTTTTCGATGGCTTTAAAAAGTTTGAGAAATTTTAGAAAACATTCATTTATATAAAAGGAAAAACTTTTTAAAATATTACACGAAAAGTTTTTGCAAATATGAAAGGAAAAAATTACGAAAGAAAAATTCACCCAAAATTATTTGTTTTTCTATTTTTCCTAATGACTTGTTAAACGACGCGCACATTATCCTTTCCTCAAACCTACCTTCATCCACCCTTTTCTTAAAAACCTTGATTCTCCACCTCTAACCAAATTTAGTATATGCCTGGGGTCTTTAGTTGCCTAGTACAGTGTACCTATAAAGACGTCTACATTGAAGAGACAATCGAGGTCAGGTTAAAGGAACACAAAAGACACCTACGACTGGGGCAGTTGGAGAAATCAGCCATCGCCAAACATAGAATCCGGATGGATCACACCATTCATTTCAACGGGACTATGTTAATTGCCATGGCCGGTGGTAACTGGGAGCGAATAATCATAGAATGAATTAAAATTATTCAAAAATGGCAGGACGTAATTTCAACAGGGATTCCTCCGTAATGCATGGAAGCCTGTTCCTATGGAAGTAAGAAAAGGAAGGAAAACACCACAACGGCCCGGTGACCATACATGTATAATACGGCCAAAGGCCGAGCGGCAATCATATACCCTGAGAATGATGCAAGAGTCGGGCATCGATACGTCGGCCTTCATGGACCACCTGACCCGTTTGAAGACCCGATAAAACTTCATAAAGATAAAAAAAGAAAAAACATTGACTCCACTGAAGTATTAAAACAAAAGATATCTGAAAAGACTTACACTTATCTCCTGTTCTCCACACAGTAAAATGTCTCTTGAAAACATCATAGTGAAATTATCAATGACGGACAATACCCTCATTGAATCAAAGGACTTATAATATGGCACTTTCCCTGTATTATTCCTCACTCGGAACACCATTCCTTGTTTCTTAACCTATATCTATATTGTCCCCTTCAAAGTAATCCCCATCGACTGCAACACACTTATGCCAGCGCTTGATCCAATCCTCGAAACATTTTTTATATTCGGTTTTCGGTATGTCCATCAGTGCTTCCTGCGATTTTTCCATTACTTCCTCTTGGCTGCTAAAACGCGTTCCCCGTAATGGTTTTTTAACTCGATTGAACAGAAAGAAGTCACAGGGAGCCAAATCAGGTGAATTCGGTGGCTGTTGGATGGTATTTGTTGCATTTTTCGTCAAAAAATTACGAATAATGATAGCACTGTGCGACGGTGGTGCAAAATCCACGAGTTTTCTGCCCACATTTCTGGTCTCTTTCGGCGAATTGCTTCACGCAAACGTCTCATAACGCCCAAATAATACTCTTTGTTTACTGTCTGGTCTTCTGGCAAAAATTCATGATGCACTACACCGTTGTAATCCATGAAAACCGCCAGCATTGCCTTCTTTTTTGACTGAAAACGACGTGGTTTTTTTGGTCTCGGCTCATTTGGTGAACGCCATTCACTTGCCTGATGCCTGGATTGCGTGTCGTACTCATAAACCCACGTCTCGTCTCCAGTAATGATCCTTTTGATGAATGTGGGATCGGATTCAGCCTCGCAAATCATGTCTTTTGCGACGTCAACACGGTCTCTTTTTTGCATGAAATTGAGGCACCAACTTTGCTGCTACACGACGGAAACCCAAATCATTAACCACAATGTCTTGGGCGGATCCATAGGCAATGTTCAAGTCCTCCGCTATTTCTCTGATGGTTAATTTGCGGTTATTGACCAACATTTCTTTTACTTTATCAATTTTTTCACCGACTTTCGATGTCGATGGTCTGCCACTGCGTTCATCATCTTCGATTGACTCACGACCACTTCTGAACCGCTCGTGCCACTGGTAAACGACCGTTTTTTTTAGAGAATCGTTGCCGAAACACTTTTCCAAATTTCCAACGTCCGTGCGCCACTAAATCCGTTTTTTACGCAAAATTTAATACAAGTTCTTTGTAGCAAATTTAAATCCATTTCTGCAATTGTAAAAAATCGCCAACACACACAGAGATAGATGTACTCTTGGCTACGTAACTTTTGCAAATGTCAAGTTATGACACTAAGAGTTAAAGGGAATATCAACAACAGATGTACCAATTTAACAAAAAAAACAGAACTCAAATCGGAACGATGGGAGCGGCACATGGTGGTTATTCCGGGAACTTTTTGATCAAGGTAGTATACCCTGAGAATGATGCAAGAGTCGGGCATCGATACGTCGGCCTTCATGGACCACCTGACCCGTTTGAAGACCCGATAAAACTTCATAAAAATAAAAAAAGAAAAAACATTGACTCCACTGAAGGATTAAAACAAAAGATATCTGAAAAGACTTACACTTATCTCCTGTTCTCCACACAGTAAAATGTCTATTGAAAACATCATAGTGAAATTATCAATGACGGACAATACCCTCATTGAATCAAAAGACTTATAATATGGCACTTTCCCCCTATTATTCCTCACTCGGAGCAGCCTTCCTTGTTCATGTCACATTTTCAGCTGTCAAAACCATCCCAACCCATCACCATCAACAAGATCACTGGTCAAAAACAGTGAAAAAAAACCACTTCAAAGACAAGGCATGAGAAAAGACCAAAATCCACCTGTGCTCATGCCAATCAGCATCAACCAAATCAACTGCAATTTGGATCCGCATTATTTTCTAGACTTAAGCCCATAGACAAGACTCAGGACTGAAGACCAATTTATGGACAGCATCAATTAACTGAAGATGGACCATTTGAAGATTATTAAGAATATTTGACGTTTTTACGCCAAGGTAATTAAAGTGCTTAGGACAATAGTAAATTCTTATATTAAGTGGGCTGCCAGTGGCGGAAAAAGTATCTCCTTGTCTTGATCAACTTTTTAAAAAAACCATTCCTCCGTCTAAGACCGCCTTTTCATCTTCTTATCTGAGGGTATTCAGTCTCCCTTTTCCACCACAAATCCACCGAAATATTTTAAAGACTCCCGTATTAATTTTGGCCCCACTCCATGCATCCATAGTAAAAGGGGGGAAGGGCATCTCGTACCCTACTTATGACTATTACCTTATTTGTCAATTGTCTATTCTATTTTTTCTCCATTGTACTCCGCAAACCAAAGCTACGTTGTGTGACAGGGTATTATAACACAGATATAACATTTAACCATAAAAAAGAATTGTTTCTTAACCTTCTCCTTACTCCTCTTATCTGTCAAAAATATGGCCGAAATAAAAGTTTTGTTTCGTTATTAAATTTAAAAGAAATGGAACTTTGTCTCCCTCTCAAGTTCAATAGTTGAAGCAATGCAATCCTTTCTCTGTTCTCCCTATGTAATTCTTCCTCTGTTCTCCCTTTCACCCGCGTTTCTGAGGAATGTTAAGCTTGTATTTGCAAATGCAATATTTGTTATTTATATATTTCCTTTCAATATGATGCAGGATCATGGTGAAAAATCTCTTGATATTCCTCATTCAAATGACCATCACATTAAAGTCCATCTTCATTGGGCTTATCTGTTGAAGACTGTTCCATCTTGTCCATCTCATATGAAGTCACTTGTTTCAAAATGAAATATCTAGCACTGGCTGTGCAGATTTATAATGAGGGGCTGATATGTAAGATGTCTACCCATCTTGCCGATTGAATTCTCAACTTTTCTTTATCTTGGCTCTACTATTGTTCACCCACCACACTCACATTGGTCAATAAGATTTGGCCAACCGTTCTATTAGAAAAATGTAATGTATTAGCACATTAGAATTAGATAATGCTTTAATCTGATTGTCGGAGATCGGTCTGATAAAAAAAATGAAATTGTATATTCGAACACTATTGTGTCCGTTTTGCATTTTGTTCATGATCTCATAATATAATCCTATATTTTAAATGCTATCGTCATTATGCATCCCACATGCATTCCCCATTAAACATCTGAAGTTCCTTGAACCTACTCCTAAGATGATGCTGTTTAAGTGGCACTCTAATCTGTGTGCTGGAACTTCGGCTGTTGAGAAAATTTCCTTATTAATAAAAAAATTACGTACATGTATTTCTAAGGTGTATGAAATTTCATTGACTTCATTCATTCTATTAATTGGTTATTAGCTATTAAAAAGCTCCTCTGCATTTGATATTGTGCAATTCATGCAATGCAGACACCTTAATACGTACGATATCCAAGAGGGAAGTTATTCATTTCCTATCCGAGAAACCAGTCTTTCATCTGTTACTCTTGAAATAAAATGAGTTTTGACCCATTTAACCATTGCATATCTAGCTTAAACATGAAAGAAAAAATCCAAGAAACTACGGGAGATGCCAAGACAGTAACTTTTCACGGAGTCGTCCGCTAAATGTACATTGCAGTGCAAATATTTCGGAGCATAAAAATCATAAAATATTGTAGTGTAAGGGGACCCATCGGTAGCTTAACTAACTGAAGCACATCTAAGGATCCGGATTTAAATCCCGGTCAATGCTTTCTATACACTGAGATAGTTGCACAATAAAATAAATAGTAAAAACTACGGTGGTCAATTTGGTTTAAGGTCAAGCTATAGATATTGTCCTGCAATGCGTTTGAACCACAGATTCAAGTTTGAGCAGCGACGCGTAGAGAGCTGAAAGTATGTAATGCTGAAAAATAAATACATATTTATTCAAAATTTTTGAGTTTTTTTGTCTGGTAGGGTACTTCTAGGATTACTCTCGTACTAGTTTGCGACAAAAGAAGTCAAACATGTGACCACCCCCTGTCACGCACCCTTCCGGTGGTTTAAAGTGTATCATGAACCGATGTATGGTTGCCTTGGCTCCTATCTCTGTCATTCTAATTATTCCAATTACGTACCAGGTTTATCATGTAATCATGTTATTCGTTATTCCAAGATCCTCACATCTTGCCAGTATTCTCATTTATTGTTTCCCGTAAGCCACTGCTTGGAGTTGAATCATAGTAAACCGTTGCATTACTGCCCTGTTGCTAACGATGTAAGCAATCGTCGGTGACCCGCTTCAAGAGAGTGGACAAGGGTGGAAGTTCCACTCCCTTCAGTCGTTCGGGTGTGACACCCCTCTTCTTGACAGGAAAGGCGGAATTAAAAAAATTATATTTTAAAGTTTATCAAAAGAATCATATGTTTATAATATGGACTAAGTAAGCTAAATCAAAAATTCCTAGTCAAATTTTATTATTTTTCGAATGCAATCAAGTGAAAACATTAGTTTTCATCATATGTTCTTATGCGTGCTTGTTTCTTATGTTAATTTATGCCGTTTTACAACGGGTCAATGCCCCAAGACTAGTCTTGTTTCTGAAATCTTGCGATTTCAAATGGCATGCGATCGATTAATATTCGCTGAATATGTGAATGTCTGCCTCTACGTGAAAAATACTTTTTCTGCCGAATTAGAACGAGTTTTTAACCCCGAAGTGATGAATTAACTTAACTTGGAACGTAGGGCTAAAGACCAAAGGTCTATTGTAGAAGGTTGGAGAAAGAAGCGAAATGAATGTTTACTCTCATTGTTGGTTTCCATGGTTTTCATAAGAATTTTTGGGACACTAACGGCGGGAAGAGTGAGTGAGGTGCTTATGTATTTGGTGTTTTGTCTACAACTGATATACTTCAAAGTTCATCTGTCTCAATACTAACGGTGGGAAGACTTATCGAAGTGTTTATCTAATTGGTATTTACCAACAGCTTACATATTTCAAGGCGATCTTCAAACCTAATATTCGTTTTAGTCGGATATAACAGTGCACAAGTAAGGTAAGTTTATCAAAATGTACTTATTTTAAATAAGGTTCACTGCTATAGTTATATCAATCAGCTTTGCTATTAATCATTCAACAGTTATTTTATATAATTCATAAATGATAGGAGTAGCTTTCTTTCAACAGCCAAAGGTAAGCACCTATTATTAAATCTCATTTTATACGGTGAATTCGCCACAGCAATAGAGAGATATAAAAAATGAGCTAACGAAATAAGGCTAGGTAAAGAAATAAAGCTAGGTAGGAATTAATCAGCTTTGGTAAATTTTAAGATGAATGAAAACTCTCTGTCATATAAGAGTGGTAGAAATACATCGTCCAATTTTTTTCCTGCAAACTCCAATGATTACATCTATTTGATTTTTGGATTCCATATAGCAAGTTCCATGGGTAAACAAAACTCCCATGTTGATTCTGAAAATTCCGTGTGCATGTAGAACTGTAGTGTTGGCATAAAAGTATAAGTTTACAATTAAGGAATATAACGAGGAAGAAATTAATCAAATACTGAAGTTCAAAACTTGTATTTTATTATCAGCATCACAATTTATTTTTTGCATCACTACCAATGAATGCCTTTCTCATTGCCCTCTAACCTTATATATTTTTTTTTCCTTGGTCGATTTTTTTTACTAAAGTATTTTATTAATTATCTATTTTCAGCCTCAAAATTTGGAGCAACAGAAAGATTATCGCACTCCCTAGTCAGTAATTACATTCCCTGCCCCAAATAACAACTTCATCTTAGACAGGAATTATTTGCTTCTGCCTAAACTATTAAAGTTTATCAAAGAGATTTGCTGTAGCTGAAATTTATGAGAGTGCCACAAATTATTTGATAAATATCTTTGAATCGAACCAGTTCAGAAGACGGAATTTATTCCTTATGTCATTTTATTTCAAGAAATTTTCACCAGACAAAAATGAAAGCATGAATCAAATATTGCATTTATCCTCGTCATTAAATGAACTTTAATATTAGGTTTTTATTCCAAATATTTTATTTATTAAATATGCATTCTTTATTCCGGATCATTTACAGACCAGGGCTGAAGGCTGGAGAGGCTGAGTACAGAAGGGAGGAGCCCTGTGTTACCCATTACTCCCCACTCCCTTAGGTGTGGCTGGTTATAAGAGGAGGCCACATTCAGTGTTCCACCAATCGTGATCTTAGGAAAGGTGAGATATACAGAGGCTAGGGCAAGTTGCAAGCCTCTAACAGGGTTTGACTGTTGATCGAACTTTTCTAGATTATTTTGGTCAGTGTGAATCATTCACCCATTTCGTTAGTTATTTATCTCCAATTACTTCATGTACCGATTAGCAGTTAAATGTTACACTTGCAACAGCTGCAAATACAGTTGATTGGAAGGCATGAGTAAAATAATACCCTTTGCAATTTGCATGTAGAATCTAAAACAATTTTTTAAAATTACCCTGAATCATATTGACAGCACACAGAAGAACATGGAAGATCCTACATTTGGACTCCGAGCTTCACGTTCATGTGAAACATTAATGAAAGGGCTTGCAAAAAGGGAAGAGAAAGTATCATGCTTGAACCAGAAAAGCTTAAGTGACAGTGTAAGTTTCAACTCTTTTAATATTAATCATGAGTTAACATTTCACTTATCCATTCTGTTGTCATGACAACTCAAATGTTGTTGCAACTTCTATTGAATATAGAGCCATATGTAATCCTTAACATTCATTTTACAATCTTAATTTATGTTCCCTTCAATGTTTTTTGGAACACATTGATAACTGTTCATGGTTCAGCTAGATGATTCCGTTTGGACTTTTACTTTGCAGCTACATTATACAAGGGGGTGCCATAAACTTATAATTATCACTAAAAATAATCAAGATAGAAATTTAATTGCTTTACATTATTATAAGGGCTTCTATAAATAGTCTTCATTCAGAATTATTTACATTTTTTCAGTGTATTTTGACCTTCCAAATGCCATCAATTTAGAATTGAGTATATTTTGTTGAAAAACATTGTTTAAACTCTTGAATGGCATCATTTTTGTTGTACAATCTCAATCATTTTTAAGGTAATGGAAATAAGAAAAGTCCCTATCGGCCATATGAATTAAAATATATGTATAGTTAGCACTAGCGAGCGTAAAACACAAGAAAAAGAAATGAAACTGACACGTATTGAAATTGACATTGGTATTAGCCAACTTTCTAGTTTAAAAGAAGTAAGAATCTTTTTCTTCCCTTCCTTTTATATAAATATATCTTGTATGATTTTGTCAGAATGAGTACCAAAGAAAATATATGAAATTAAGGATGTTCATCTACGATGGCATCTTTTCTTTTCCTTGCCTACACATCCCTTGTGTTATAACAGAGCTTTCTTTTTATCAATAAATATCTTAAGGAACATATAATGTACTCAACTAAACAAATCCACTTCTATTTGTTGAAAATATTTCATCCATATAGATGCTGCCTAAGAAACTGATGAACTCAGGAAAGACTATTTTAAATTATATGGGACTCAATGTCGAACCTTTAATTGGAGATACTGCATCTATAAATTTTAATCCCCTGACAAGAAAAGGTAAATCCAGGAGTGAGGGGGCAGTGGAAAAGTCTCATTATGAGTGGCTGAATACATCCAACAAGATAGCCTCCAACCTCACGTCCTCTCAAGACACAGACTCCAATTCTACGTCATTTTGGAAAAGACAAAGAAAATCACTTTTCAATCGTCTAAGGAGTCTTATATCATGCTGCATGAGACAAGATGTTGAATTGGAAGTCTCTCCTGATGTCAAATTGAGTAAAGACATTAAACAAAGAAATGAATTGTTGCACCAAGGGCCAGAGTTGCAAGATACCAACCTCTTCTACTCAACAACACCAGTCCTATTTATACGGTCAGCATCTGCAGTTTGGTAGCAGCATAAATTGTCGGTATATGTAGGATTAGAATTCATTTTCGTCTGTTAAGCTCATAATTCAAAAACAAAAAAAATGATACATTTCTGTATTTCCTTTTTGCAAAATTTTTTATTCAATTTTACTTCCTTAATAAAGATTAGAAAATCAACTTAAATATTTTAATTAGAACAATTATTGTTTTTATTTAAGCATAGATATATTTATATATATATATATATATATATATATATATATATATATATATATATATATATATATATATATATATATATATATATCCTGTTTCCTTACTTTATGCTCTATGAACACATGATTTTTACAAGCAATTCAGATATATATCTTCCAAGGAATCGGAATAAATTACTTATCTTCTGAATGAAAAGAGAATGAGATTCATAATTTTCCTTTATTAAGTGAGGCTAAGGTGACCTTGATGACTCTTTCTATGATGTTACTGATTTAATATACAGGGAAGTACATAGTTACCAATTGATACTGAAAAAAACAAATTTCCAGGAGTGAGTATTGATCAATCTATAGTTAATACAATTTCGGGCTTCAAATAATTCTGTGCACAGCCTATTAATAGAAATAATGTAGTCTACAGGGTTGAACATTTGATTACTGGACGTATAAGCCCAGATTCAAATTGATAGTCACTTTGCCAGCTTCAATCGTACTAAATTGAAGGCCCCAGGTCCATCTAGAAAATCACAGGTGAAGCAAGGAAGGCATCTGATGCCCATACTTGTAGATTCAGACACAATGCTGGTCAGCATGAGGTAGGAAGTGACTCTACTCATCAAACCAAACTTGTAGGCTGATGATTGTAATTTCTATTTTTTACTCAATGTTTTTAAGTTATGTAGTGAGTATCGGTTAAATTGGTTACCACACGTATTTCATTTCAAGTATAACACATGGAATATTTGGTTTTCTTGCATAGGAAATGAGTTACTTTCTTCTTGGATGCCATCCATAGTGAGGGGTCTGAAAGTCATGCTTTCCACAATTTTATTACCCAACTCAACAAAGAAAACAACAATTTTGGAAAAAAATTTATTTATTTTTCAATATAATCTCCTTTCAGCTGCATACACCTTTTCCAGAAATGTTTAATAAGTTTGATACCCATTTTAAAATGAGAACTGTCAAGCTCCTCAAAATAGCCATTAACAGCTGACATTACTTCTTCATGGTTTGAGATCATATATAAATATATATTCGTGGATTTCTTCATTTTTCGGGTTCCCGCCGCGTTGGTAGTCATGCTTGACGACAGTTTCGCCGAAAAATTGAGACATCCATGAATCCTGAACGCCACGGAAGACTACGATCCAACGTAAATATATATTGTCGATCAACTGATTGACGGAGCACGACAATATTGCATTCTTCTCTCGTCCAATCGGGAGATATTCACCAAGCTCGAAAATAGGGCGTCATCGTGAGAAGAGCCTTCGGATATTCAGAATATTTCAAGAAATGGAAGAGTGACATTATTTCGTTATGAGGGAGCAGTTGCCACAGAAGGCATCTTGTGTGCTTTTGAAAGTGGCGCCGCTCCAGCAGAGAAAATTGAAATGCTTGGATTTTAAAAGAAAGTTTAAGACATTGTTCACTTAATGTAATCAATGCGTGACGGTCAAATGATGGCCCTTAATAATTGCGAATGCCTTCCTTGCACTAATTATATACAAAGAGTAGCAGACGATAATTGGTGGAATATTGAAATGAATTGACAACCCTGCACATCACGTTGTCTAACTATTTATGAAACGTCAAGGTTAAGAGACTAAGGAGGTTTAAATTTTACTTAAATAAGTTAAATCCGAAGTAAGTGATGGATTTTGTAAAATAAATTATTTGACAAATTTGAAAAAAAGGAGTAGTGAGCAAATATTTGTAAATGTAGCTTATTACATCTTTTGGCTTAGTCTTTCCTTTGGAGGTATATCACGTAAATAGGAATTTTACAACACACGCTATCGAAACTACAGTTGTAACGAAATACGGGGAAAATAGGAGCTTAATGTTTCATCGCCCTAGCATGAATTTTTACTGGACCCGCGGATGTGTAGTGTTTTTTTTATCAAATCGACCTATTTGACAATTCCTAATTCTTCCACTGCTCATTATTTATTTCCTAAGTGTCGGTGTGAATTGTTTCTTGGAGATGCACGGCGGCAACAATTTTCGCGAGAATGCTTTGGAAGATTGTATTATAATGTTAGCTTTGCCTTCACTCTAGGTATGCATGATTTGCTTATAATGGATTAAGCAAGACTCAGATTTTTTATCCCTTTTACTTCATTAAACAAATGACTAGAAAGTCTTAGGGTCAGTGTCCAAATACTCACAGTAAACTTTGATTGTGGCACTTTTTTTTCATTGAAATAATTATTGTAACTATTTCAAAATTTATATACATGGCACCATAGATATGTAATAATGTCAGGGCTTAATTTCAGTAAAAGTAATTCTAACAATTAGGTTATTTGGATAAGTTTTATAGGAAGCAGGAGGAGGGGCAAAAGAAGTCATGGTAAGGAGGAGAAAGGCTTTTCCAAGAAACTTCGGAAGATGTTGCAACGGTAAATTTTACCATCCACTAATATGACTTTGAGTACAACAAAATTTGCGGTCACTGACCCATGGACGGGATTCTGCTGCCTACTCTCGGAGAGGATACATCGTACCACTGCTGGAGCTCTACAGCCGATCCTTGAGGCCGCTGCCATCCACGCTGCACTACTTTCTTCGGATTGCCCTTCTGACTCGCCATCGAGTCTGGACGCTGCCCGCTTGCGGATCGGCAGGGGTGTCATTGGCGTCCCCCAATCTCCCCCTCCCCCCCAATAGGTCGGCTCAAGCCGCCACACACAACTGCAACCAACACAAACACACTTACACTCACTCCCCACTTTGCTATATAGTGCCACATTGCATTATAATTTCCCTTTCTTAAAATCCCCCGAACCCCCTCTAAGAAGGTCTGATTGGGTAGAGGGATATATTGTACCCACTTTAAGATGTTGTCGATGGTGTCATCTGTTCGGTTCCATTATGAACCACGTAATGAAACTACTTTACTTATTTTCTTTAAGACCTTATTCAAACGCGACCTTCCGCCTCCCTCAGGGTGCCATAGGGCATTGCGGACGTTTAATCGCCCCTTCTCCCACTTGGAATTCAAATCTTGCGTGGAAATTGAGTTATCTCTCACCGTTCCTGAGATATAGCCTTTTTTTACATAAGACGCTGTTGGTGACGACACAGGCGTCAGCCATCGGAACTATCTCCAAACCATATTACTTCTTGTAATTATTTTTTCAAAGACAACTTCCTTTGGATTAAATAGTCTTATATTGTAGCGAGGGTGAATGGTCCTCCATTCCCCGCACTTTGGCTCCAAGTATTTCGTCCTAACGGCGCTACCTCTTAACGTTTAATAGACACAGCGTTTATAATTAAAGACGTAGACAGTGGCGACACCAATGTCATCCTTTGGAACTACGCTATGCTTAAATTCCCCTTGATATCCTTATTTTACTCTTTAACCCCAATTTTCCTTTGTTTATAAGTGTCCTATCTTGTAGGGAGGCCTACTGACCCCCCCTTCCCCCATTCTAACTTCGATACCACGTATTTCACATTACGCATGCGGGTCCTTCCAATTTTGATTGGAAAAGTATAACGTTTCGGTCCCTCTCTGGTTGGGAATGCGATCCGCTCCGTAAACCTTGAAGATGAACTTCCAGCTATCCCTGAAAAAGAACTACCATTTTATCCAAGTCCGTCTCCAAGATCCTTACATATAAGATTATTTCTGCGCGTTGGTCAAGTAATCGGTCTCTAAAATGTTTTTTGCCAATCAAGTAAGCTTTAAAAGAACAAAGGTTCGTTGCTGGAAATGTATTCGACAAGTCACTTTAACATTATGTTGAGAAAAGGTGTACCACTGCTATTTTAAGGGTTACCGTAAGTATAATGAGTGGTCATTAGGGATATAAAACTAATAAATAGTGGTGAACGAGCAAGATGATGCTTCTAATTTCTGTTTAATAACTTGCACTCTTGCAATCTTGCACTAACGGCATCTTTCATAAAAATAAACAATGACCTATATCAGGAAAGCATCGGCAGGTATTGCAATATCTAAGGGTGAGACATTTTAAGAATTGTTATCACATTTCTGGTGTAGTTCTGTCGTAGCAAGTAAGAAAGAGTTAAAGATAATTAAGGGAAAAGGAAAATCAATCCATTCATTATTTATTTCTAAATACAATAAATATGAGTTCCATGTAGCCAAATGAATCCTTATGTAAACCATTACATATTCTATAATTTACTATGATGTTTTCTATTTATATTCTGAGCCTTAAGAACGCGAAGTGCTTTAGGCACCATCCCACGTTTTCATTGGAAATGTTAATCTTTTTAATGCTTTTTTTCGAATATTTTGTCGTTTCATCATCACTTGTGTTGTATTGTGGGACACGAAAATTTTGTAACAGCAATAAAATTTACTGAAAATTAAAATTTAAAATTAAAGTTAACGCGTGAAAACCTGCGTGCAATGCCTCTTTACGACGCCCAAGGAAGTTATGAAGACAGGACTCCATCGGTCAACTTACTTCCAATTTTGGCGATAAATCTCCACCCTTTGCCACTTTTAAACGCAAATGTAACGAATGCCACCAATGGCCGCCGTTAGCTCAAAGACGAAAGTCGTGAAGGGCGTCCAAACTTAGTTATTCTGCAAGAAAACTGTGCAAAAACTAGAAAAGAAAGATCGTGACGTGACTTGTCGTGAGATTGAGGCATCCTTGGAGATTAGTATGACGAACCTCAATAAGAAATTGACTGAACATTTAACTGTGAAAAACATTCGTCCGCGTTGGATCCCAAATAATTTGACTAAAGCTGAAAAAGGTGCTAGTGACAATTGGTGTACATAAATACAAAAGAAATACAATTGCTATGCATCAAAAGCTGTATAAAGATCAACATTGGTGTCGAGTCTTGCATTTACTAAAAAAATTAAAATAGCATCCAGTTAAGCATTATGTATTGGTTGGGTTGAGTGCTTTCAAATAAAAATATTTTACCATATAACGATGATCATTTTCTAGTAATGGATGTAAAAGTTTTGCGAGTAAATGGTAGTAGTTAATCATTTATAGTTATCCAAAATATTGTCCGAGTATCTTATTAGAGGCAGACTCCGCCTTAAAAGCGGTTATCATTCTAAAGAATCAACACAACATTTTTAACCTCATTAATTCCTCTCTCTGTCTCCTTCGAACATTAAAGTGTTTGTCACTTGTTTCAAAGTACGTAGATCTTGTAATTGAGACTACAGCAGTAGATTAATCCTTCAAGAGGCATTTGATTCTATCATCCTAGAATTCTTCTAACCTGACCTAGCAATCAATATGATGCTTATATTCTATTTTTTCAGGCTTCACTTTGTGGAAGTATATAATATCCATACTAAAAGGAAAGACTTGTACTTTTCCACAGATTTTATTATACGGTAAAATACCGTATAGTGAAATACGGTGTACCGCATAATAAAATCTGAGGAGTACATGTCTTTTTTCTTTTGGTATGGACAGTAAAATGTTTGACCAAATTGGTACGAGCATTTTAAACTTCTAATTATTTTTTGGTGGCATTGGTAAAACCTGAATAATGTTAAAACAGTAGAATTCAATTATAGGTTCTTTGAACAAATGATCCAGAATGACACGTTTCAGGAACTTCATCTTGACAATAGAGATGCCGAATTTCGCTTTTATCTAACGAAGAATATAAAAAAGAATTGTCGATCAAATTAAAAATTGTATAATGCAAAAAGAAAATAAGAGAAGAAAGTAAATAAGAAACGGGAAGAAAACTCCAATGGCCGTAAAAATTAGTTGCCAATCTCTCGTCAGACCGATTGTTGTGTTGGTTTAACGGGAATCACGTCAGGGACCAACCACAACCTCTCGACCAGAATACCCTCTGTGGTGGTTTACGGGAAATTAATCCGCGTCAGGGACCAACACACAGCCAAACGCACACTATCCTGACGGAAATCCTTCACGAGGCTGTGAGACCCTGTTAAAGAATTTCAGATGGAGATGGAATCCTTCACGGGGCTGTAGAGTAGACCCCGTTCAAGATTCCACGATATTCTCAAGCACACGCTTTGTGACTGGTACAGACCAATCACACACACAAGCACTCAAGAAACACACACTCAAAAGGGCCCAGCTTCTGGGAGAATCTGGACACAGGGAAACTAGGCAACTAGGAAATGCGTCGAACACGCGTGTTTCGGCCACAAAGTGGCCCTCTTCAGCGAACCGAAGGGAAAACACCTCCAACACAAGGTTGAAAGAAAAGAAAGGGTGACATTGTCCCGTTAACTGGGAGCAGTGGCCGTAGAGTGCATCTTGTGTGCATTTGTAAGTTACGTCGCTTGAGCAGAGAAACAACATTCACCAGAAGAGAAAAATTGAAATGCTTTGTGTTTCGAAAGAAAATTTAAAACTACGTTTACTTCATGAAATAGAATAAGAAAACGGCACCACAAAAAATCTTTCTGATGGCAATTACCGATTACGAAAGGTTTCTTAGAACTATTATTTAACACACAACAATAGCAGACAATAATGGGTGGAATATCGAAATGATATCCTTTGATACGGCTGCGGGTACGGCTAATTAAATGCAACGTATAACTGAAAATCTAGGAGGCAATATGAAAGTTTCTCCTGCTGCTGGTGAAATTTATCAATAATATTTTCAAAAAACTTTCTTTTTTCACCAGAGCGATTTCAAGATAAAAATCCCTTTGCATCTTGTAATTATCATTCCCTGTTTTGCTCCTTTCGTCATTTGCAAAGTATTCGTCTGATGCCGCGTATTTTTTTAATTGGATGTTTAAAAGTCCCAGGGAGGTCAGTGATAACTTAGCAATCAGGATATTGCCCTTTGGCACCTCCGTTTCTAAATGATATCTGGTATCTCAAAAATTCCTTAACACTAATTTTAGAAAATATGCCCCAAGGCTCCCGCTACATGGAAACGTATTACTTAGGTCGCGGTAGTCTCAGTACTTTGGAAAGGTTGTACAGGTTCTGGGGAATAAGTTAGGTGTTTCGTCACTCAAAAATAATTGAGGCCAGCATTTTGGAAAGGGTCAACTTATATAAGTCCTTCCTTCTAAGCGCCTCCACTAATATATCTCAGAATACACACGACAGCTTATCAAAACGTATAGGCCAACCGATGCCTAAAATATAAATCTCATATGAAGGAACAGAACCTTTGCTAAAAGCGGATAGGTTTGGTTTTATACGCTTGGTAACCAGGAATTAATTAGAGTTTAACGTTGTATTTCGCAAGTAATTTGTGCGTAACGTTAGCGTATATAAATATTAATAAAAGTCAAAATTGTTAGCGTATCCTAAATTGAAAATGTGTGCTCTATTTCACGTTAACCCAAAAAACAACTGAAATTGCGACACGCGTTAGATTACCTTTGCACCATATCTCACTCATGAAATGTCTTCAGTCAACAATTTTTTGGTAAGACCCATTTCCTGCGATCACGTTGTTCAATTCCATTAACCACTGCTAAGGTAATAAAACAAGTTACAAAAGAGGGCACAAAAATTATTTTTGGAATTCTGCATCGATTAATGTGTGTTTTTTTGTAAAATTACACTTAAGCGTGTCCGGTTCCACACATGGACGTTGCGAACATTCTTCGACTTCGTAAGGTCTGTGCATATCGTGAATGCGTTTTTCGTTTTTACTGTTATCCATGGTGTTTATCAGTCTTGTTTTAATAGTGGACATGATTCCAAGTTAATAACTATTGCTAATCCAATCTTCATCTTTGAATTCAAAACCATGGTAACGCTTTTATTATGTTTTAGAATTAATCGGCGTATTGCTTCGTCGAGTGCATCAAGTGTTTGAATGTCCGCGTCTTTTTCCCCAAATAACAACATAAATTATCGGTGATTTTTCTGTAGGTCTCAGAGTGGTCCATCGAACTCTTTGTTTTTAATTATTGTTAATTTCACTTGCCAGATTTCAAGAACAATTTCCATAGCAATATTTCCTCCTCCGGGTCTATATTACATCAATCCCGTCTATGAGTTCGACTCTGAGCAGTAAGTGCTTTTATTGGCATTCTTAAGTATATGGAAGATCGTACTCTATTGGCTTCCCTTTCCTGTTAAGGCTTCCTTTTATATTCCTGGTCTTGAGTTACTCCTTTTCTAAAACCAAACTTACTCTTGTCCGTTCGGATAGTCAATGACCATATCGAGCGAACCGTGAAATGTGTGGGGAATATTTCTGGGTTTTATGTTTTATCATAGAGAAAAATCCAGGTGCTTAAAACTAAACCAGCATAAAACGTTGGATTTTATGCTCGAGGTCCGCTCTCCTAATTTTTTCAGATTCAGCAATTTAATAATTAAAGGTATTCCGGTTTGGGTGAGTAAGTATGTTTGGGAAATATTATCTTTATTGTGGAAGTGCGTGTCATGTTTCCGAACCTGGACTGGACAAAATTTCATAGAAATTCTCATGCATACACATATGCATACATACATATATATTTATATATATATATATATATATATATATATATATATATATATATATATATATATATATATATATATTTATTTATTTATTCGATATCAAGTTCCAGCCGCGATTGCATCATTAAATGACAATATTTTTTTAACAAATTCGTTAATGGTAATGTTTCCTAATTGTACCTTTTAATGCGCGTTTTCTAGCAAAACTGCTCTAAGGAAATAAAGCCATAGATTTTCAACAAAGCGCCGTTTCTCAAACGAATGAAGTCTAATTTGCAAGATTTGGCTCTTACCATGTCTCCGTCTTCTTCTTCTCTCTGGGATGTAGTTTAAATCAAAAGCGAAGGTTCTGATGTCTATCTTCCTATCTTCCTCGCAGCGGCGACCACAAGTACAGAATATGCGAAAAAAAGAAATTGCTACATTCGTTCACTTTTCCGATAATCCACCCAACCACCAACTCACATAGGCACACATTGATATAAAAACTTTATAATGGCACTTTTGAATTCGCAATTACTAGCGAATGTGTATTACATTTGAAAGAAGATAAAGCCGTGGATGAAGGGTTATGAATGATTAAAGTCTTAATTGCAACATTTGGCTCTTACCATGTCGATGACTCCTTCTTGGATTCTGAGGATGCCTGGTTTGGGAAGAGGCGTAGGGTTCCTCGACTGGATCCCTCTCATCATCGCAGCAGCGACCTTTGGTGCATATAAAGAAAAGAAATAGCTATATTCACGCACCATTCTGCTTATCCACTCCAACACCAACTCACATAGCCACGCCACTAATTGGCTCGGGCCTTTTGATCCGATGCTTAATATTATGGACCAAAAACTTATTCAAACTCAAGAATCAAGATGATATAAAGTTACTTACCGCAGCAACTTCCCATATTTTATAAACTTTATTACTGAACAACGGAACGGCTATTGTTGTTTATTTACGTGTCCTACGGACAGTCTTATGTAATCAGTGTAAATATTTTGCATTTTTAGTATCCCTTATAATATGTTCTCTTCCACATATACTCCCCGTTCACAGCATCCCTAGTGTCCCGATTCCTTAATCCATCCCCATAAAATATCATTCTCTTTTCCTCCCGGTTTTTAGCGCTGGGGATATTCGATTTTTTCAAAGCTTTTTTTAAGATTGAATTGCAGTTCAGTGCTTTGGTAAAGTAGAGGGTCTCTAATGGGTTTTTTGACAAACAAGTGTGGTTGAAATGAAATTAGAGTTTTTATTAGGGATGCTATCGACAGGTCACTTTACCTAAATATTGAAAAAAAGTCATCACTGCCAATTAAACAGCCCCAGCAATCAGATAGAGAGAAAGGCAACAGCAGTAAATGAGCAGAATAAACTGTGGAAAAAAGAAAACTGTGCCTCCATTGATGTGTTCCTGCATGGCCTCGGGAAATAAAAATATTTCAAATCCAATTCTTTATTAATTACTGTTACCATATCCATTTTAGATTGTTTATAAATGAATGCTTTAATTATACGCGGCACAAAGGAAAGTGGGTCTGGGAATGATAGCAAAATATTGTTAGCGTCTTTACCTACAGGTACGTATTATTACGATGAAATAATATCGATTGTTTGCTAGGTCATGTGATAACTTCGTTTTCTTTGCTATAAAATGCTTCTTTTGTGAATGACGTGAATTTTTATGTCATAATATCAATAAATAATTATATTTCGGTAAAGGGTTAAGAAATAGTTAGGAGTTATTTTTTAAAAACGAAAGTTCCTCTTCGCAATCAATTATCTCACTTTTTACCGTTTATTTCTTTTTCTGAGTAACTTTTGTGAGGTGATAAATGCCAAAAGTGTTTGCTGACCACTTCTATTTGATAAATAGGGTGTTAAAGATTAAAAGATTGTATGGCATGTGCAAAGCTATTGAAAAATTAAGTGGAGTGTCTTCTTTCTCCATTAAAGCCAATACATCATTCTTCTTCCCTTTCCAATCATCCTTCTCTCTTATGTCCTAGTTATATACGTGCTCTTTTTCCTTGCATTTCACACAATTTAAATGCATTTTATGCAAATGTTTATATTTACTGAGATAACATGAGTAATATTCTTTCATAGTTCGAATGAATTTATTATTTTTTTCATAAAATTTGGGTCATTTCATTAATGTTATTCCTCAAATGTTTGGGCATATTTTATATTTTAGTTTGCACCTCGGATCGTCCTCTGTGGTGGTTCATTTGTTTGTGCGATTCAGGAGTGTCCCATCACTGACAACAAGATCACTAGTCAAAAACAGTGAAAATTAACTACATCAAACACAAGGGATGAGAAGAGACTAAAAACCACCTGTGCCCATGCCAATCAGCATCAACCAAATCAACTGCAATTTGGATCCGCACCATTCGCTAGACTACCAGCCAAGATTCAGGGCTTAAGACCAATTTTGCAACTGCATCACGTAACTGAAGAAGGACAATTTAAATATTTTAAGAATATTTGACGTTTTGACGGAAATGTAATTTAAGTGCTTAGGACAATAGTAAATTCTTGTATTAAGTGGGCTGCCAGTGGCAGAAAAATTATCTTCTTTTCTCGATCAACTTTTTAAATAACTAATTTCCTTTTATAACTTGAAATTACATACCAAAACGGCCACAGCATACATAAAGACCATCCTTGCCCAACTATGTTGTATCAGACGCAACAATTAATGACTCATCGACTATTATTGTTGATAACACGGAACCTACGTAACAGTTCACGATGGATTAACTCCAAGCTACGGATTACACGAAACAATAAAATGGAAGAGGGCGCAATGCTGCAGGCATGAGAGTCACTTGAAATTGCGAGTTTTATGACCACACGGCGAACCCAGGACATTATTGAAATGAAAAAGACAGGAATCCAGGCCAGAACCAAGATATACAATATCGGTAAGGAAAGAGGGATTGTAATCACCGAATCCAGAATTTCCACATGTGGTCTCAAATTTTTATGAGGAGTGTTACAATATAGTCAACAACCTGATATAAACTAAACTCTTCCATCTTCGGTTATTCATGTGTAGAGGTTATGTATTAATAAGTAAGAATAATTATCAGCATCCTAAGAATATAACAGTGCCAGCATTCAAAAGTGGGAAACTTGTACCGTACGAATATTAAATCTCACACCTCCAGAAGAGAACTCTTCACACAGCGCGAAACTACAATAACGATGTAAGGTGATACCTACTCATAAATAAACCCGAGCACTGCAAGTGGACTAGCCGTCCGTCGGGTGGGACGTGAACTTGTTGACCTCATGGCGTCCGTCGAGTAGCTACTTCGAACTATAGACCTCAGTGGAAAAGGACTGCAACTATCAATCACTGGTGCAACAGCGCACTGTAGTAGGATTGATTGTAACTTTGAGGATTAATTAAAATAATTTAAGGCTTTCAGAAAAGTACATAATAAAATCATGTACGTTTTTTTGGAAAGGGGTCATTGGGATTTCTTTTACCATTCGCGTAGCTCCTTTGCTTTTATTTTATTTTGAGTGTCATCATTTGATGTCATTACCCTTCCATCCTCTCCCCAATATTCTCTTATGCTGACATCCCCCACCATTATTCCCTCGTGGTTTAACCTACCCAGTTTGACTTAATCTTCCTTATATGCCCATATTTTTCATGGAACTTTCAATTTCTTATCACCATTGGATCATTTACAAACATTTCCTATCCGTTAACGGACGCATTTCAAATTCCTTCCAAACCAATCAATTAAAGCGTTAGATCGCTTTTCAAGAACGTATGCAAATGGATAAACATGATCAATTCAAGAAGTATGTAACAGTTTTTTAAAATAAATCCTCCTTATTCGAATTTTTTTATCGAATTCGATTAGTACTATGTAATCTGCACCCAAACATGCTTTCGTTAGCATTCTATCGTTTGGGCAATTTTCTGCTACTATTCCTCCGTAAAGGCCAGCCTTTTCATCCACTTATCTGAGGGTATTAAATCTCCCCTCCCCAACAAAAATCCGCCAAAATATATCCAAAGGCAATCAATGGCAATATATCAATTTTGACCGAAATCCATGCATCCGTAGTAAATGGGGGATGGGCAGCTCGTACCCTACTTATGACTATTATCTTAATTGTCTATTGTTTATTCTATTTTTTCTCCATGGTATTCCGCAAGCCAGAGCTACGGTGTGTGACAGGGTATTATAACACAGATAATAACATTTGACAATAAAAATGAATTGTCTCTTAAACTTCTCCTTAATCCTTTAATCTATCATAAATATGGCCGAAGAAAAGTTTTGTTTCGTCATTTAATTTAAAAGAAATGGAACTTTGACTCCCTCTCAAGTTCAAACAGTTGAAGCAATGTGATTCTTCCTCCGTCATCTCTGTTATCCCCTTCACCAGCGTTTCTGAAGAATGTTAAGCTTGTAGTTGACAATGGAATGTTTTTTATTTTGCTGCTTCCTTTCAATATGATGCAGGATCATGGTGCAAAATCTCTTGATATTCCTCATTCAAATGACCATCGCATTAATGTCCATCTGCATCGGGCTTAACTGTTGAAGAATGTTCCATCTTTTCGGAGATCGGTCTGATAAAAAAAAATGAAATTGTATATGCGAACACTATTGTGTCCGTTTCGCATTTTGTTCATGCTCTCATTATAAAATCCAATACTTTAAATGCTATCGTCATTATGCATCCCACAGGCATTCCCCATTAAGCATCTGAAGTTCCTTGGACCCACTCCCCAGATGATGCTGTTTAAGTGGCATTCTAATCGGTGTGCTGGAACTTTGGCTACTGAGAAAATCCTCTTATTAATAAAAAAGTTACGTACATTTTTTTCATAGGTATACCAAAACTCATTGACTTCAATTATTCTATTTATTGGTATCAATTTAATAAAGAGCTCCTCTGCATTTGATATTGTGCAATTCATGCATTCAGACACCTTAATACGTACGATATCCAAGGAGGAAGTCATTCATTTGACTATTCGACAAACCAGTATTTTATGTGTTACACTTGAAATAAAATGAGTTTTGACCTATTTATCCATTACATATCTAGCTTAAACATAAAAGAAAAATTCCAAGAAACTAATACCTTGGTCAATTTGGTTTCAGGTCAAGCTATAGATATTGTCCTCCAATGCCTTTGAACCACAGATACAAGTATGAGCATCAGGTACATTCACTGCTTCACCCGTGGTTTCCTAGAAAGAGCTGGGGCATAGAAAATAGCACCATAGTACCATGAATCAATGAATGGCTGCCTGGGTTCCTATCTCTGTCCTAATGATTCCAATTATGTACCAGGTTTATCATGTAATCATGTTACTCGTTGTTACGAGTTACTCACATCTTAGCAGTATTCTAATTTATTGTTGCCAGTAAGCCACTGCTTGGAGTTGAATCATTGTAAACCGTTGCATAACTGCCCTGTTGCTAACAATGAAAGCAATCGTCGGTGAGCCCGCTTCAAGACGGTAGACAAGGGTGGGCGTTCGAAAAAATCGAATATCCCCAGCGCTAAAAACCGGGAGGAAAAGAGAATGATATTTTATGGGGATGGATTAAGGAATCGGGACACTAGGGATGCTGTGAACGGGGAGTATATGTGGAAGAGAACATATTATTAGGGATACTAAAATTGCAAAATATTTACACTGATTACATAAGACTGTCCGTAGGACACGTAAATAAACAACAATAGCCGTTCCGTTGTTCAGTAATAAAGTTTATAAAATATGGGAAGTTGCTGCGGTAAGTAACTTTATATCATCTTGATTCTTGAGTTTGAATAAGTTTTTGGTCCATAATATTAAGCATCGGATCAAAAGGCCCGAGCCAATTAGTGGCGTGGCTATGTGAGTTGGTGTTGGAGTGGATAAGCAGAATGGTGCGTGAATATAGCTATTTCTTTTCTTTATATGCACCAAAGGTCGCTGCTGCGATGATGAGAGGGATCCAGTCGAGGAACCCTACGCCTCTTCCCAAACCAGGCATCCTCAGAATCCAAGAAGGAGTCATCGACATGGTAAGAGCCAAATGTTGCAATTAAGACTTTAATCATTCATAACCCTTCATCCACGGCTTTATCTTCTTTCAAATGTAATACACATTCGCTAGTAATTGCGAATTCAAAAGTGCCATTATAAAGTTTTTATATCAATGTGTGCCTATGTGAGTTGGTGGTTGGGTGGATTATCGGAAAAGTGAACGAATGTAGCAATTTCTTTTTTTTCGCATATTCTGTACTTGTGGTCGCCGCTGCGAGGAAGATAGGAAGATAGACATCAGAACCTTCGCTTTTGATTTAAACTACATCCCAGAGAGAAGAAGAAGACGGAGACATGGTAAGAGCCAAATCTTGCAAATTAGACTTCATTCGTTTGAGAAACGGCGCTTTGTTGAAAATCTATGGCTTTATTTCCTTAGAGCAGTTTTGCTAGAAAACGCGCATTAAAAGGTACAATTAGGAAACATTACCATTAACGAATTTGTTTAAAAAAAATTGTCATTTAATGATGCAATCGCGGCTGGAACTTGATATCGAATAAAAGCCAGGAAGTATTTCACTCTTCGAAAATCAAATACGAATGATTATATAACACTCAAAGACCTTTCAGAATACACATTGAAAAAATCGTGGAATCAAAATGGGTGAATTGGATGTCCTTTGTTTTTCTAATTTAATTTTTTCTTATCCATTTTGCCGATTACGGTGTGTCAAACGTTGAATTCTTACTTAAAGGAATTTGTTATTGAATTTACATTATAATACTTACTTAATAACACGCCTTAACACCTGTCTTAATGAATGGCATGTAAGGTTCCATAATTGACCTGACCATCATTATTTTCGATTTCCAGTTATCTTCAATCCGGAGGTTAGGATTATTTTCTTTCAAAAGGATGACGTGGAAAGAAGCGACCATTCTCTTGTGTTAAATAAACCCATATCGAAGATAGGCACGACAGGTTTGAAGACATTTCATGATCCTATGATTTCTATACTCTCATGCTTAGAGTTCTGTGTGTGGAATGATATTGATAATCACGATCTTTGCTTCAGGATTTGTATTCCGAGGAATATGTCCACTTGATTGGAATAATTTACCCAACATTTTGCATTTAAATATCTTGAGAGTTTTGCTTCAAGTCGTGGCGGTAAGATATCTTTTCAATTTTATATTAAAATGCTTTAGAATAATGATAGTACTGAGTTAGAAATACAAGGTATTAAAAAATGTATTTTTGTGCCAAAAGTTATAATTGGCAATAGGCATCGGTTTTCTAGGCATTTACCACTAAAAACTCATTTTGTTTTCGATTTCTAGGATGCTGGTGTTTTGAAATATCTTGCCATGGATAAAAAAATAAATTACGAAAACTGAAAGTCTTGCATTTTTTATTGAGTTCCTTTATTTGAAAAACATAAATTGCTTCATAAAATACCTAGGCGTTTGATATGTTACCCTGAGAGTGGTCACGATACACACACACACTTATTTATATATATATATATATATATATATATATATGCATATGTGTATGCATGAGAATGTCTATGAAATTTTGTCCAGTCCAGGTTCGCAAACATGACACGCACTTCCACGTAAAATATCTTCTAGAAAACTTGTTATGGAGTTTACAGGTTTTTTGTTAACAAGGCCGTGGATTTGGTTTTGTCGGTTTAATCTGACCAATTGCATGGAGAACGTCTTCTTCCGTGAATGGATCAAGTTTTTCAGACTCGGGGATTATTATAGATTCCTTTCTGATTTGCTCATGCTCCTTGGTGTCGAATGTGTCGTCCGGACCAGATTGTCAAGGGATAGCTTGATTTTTTCCTCCAACAAAGGGATGCTTCCGTCGTCCCCGAGGCGAGTCCCTAGGATGGTTGGTAGCTTCATTTTTTCCGAGAACAATTTATAAATGAATCCCCAGGCATTTTCTTTGAGAAAATTTGTTGTCTAAGGCGTAACTTTATGGAATTTGCATAACACATTGAAATGTAATGAAAAAATTGACTTTGTAATTGCACACGCTTTAATTTAGAAACACGATCCAGGTTTCGGCGTTGAACGTCATCAAGACCACCTGATGATGATGTTCAACGTCGAAACCTGGGTCGTGTTTTTAAAATAAAGTGTGTGGAATTACAAAGTCAATTATTTCATTACATTTCAATTCAGGTTTCGGGAGCTTCTCCCATGATTTGTTTTCAGACTCTTTCACTTTAAGTTTATATTCCTTTAGTTTGGCCTTGTACCTACTTCTTAGGATATTTTTGTCTTTTGCAATACTTTTCTGGTATTCGGAACGAAGTTTATTGACCTTCGCTTTCAAGTGTTCCAGCTTCAAGGTCCACCAGGGTGCTGGTTTTCCGTTTTAGTGTATTTTGGTATGCTTTCATTCATGGTTTCTTTTATTGCTGTAGTTAACTTGTCTATGGGGAGGTCAATATGCTCAGTTGTTGGGGTACATAGCAAATCTCTATCGATGATGGTTAATTTATTTAGGAATTTTTCCCAATTTTTCCTTCGAAAGTAGAATCTAATTTGTGGAAGTGGTGTGTTTTTATTGTTTCTAATATTAAAGGGGATTAGTCTGTGGTCAATAGTGATCCGGTCTTCTGTGACCTTCCATGTTCTGACTTTTCCCAGGAATGATGCGCTGATCAGAGTTAAGTCGATGTTAGAGGATCCGTTTAAGCTATGGAATGTCTGCGGTTCGCCGTGTTCATTTAATATAAATAAGTTGGATGATGAAATGAGGTCTTCAAGTTGGTTTCCTCTGGAGTCTGTTGCTGGGTTGGATCAAGTTTCGCTCTTCGCATTCGAGTCCATGGATACAACAATTGGTTTGTGCTTAAATTTTTCAACTATAGCTTGGAGTTGGATCAGAAAAGGTAGGATATCTTGGCTTGGGTTGGATGATGAAATGAGGTCTTCAAGTTGGTTTCCTCTGGAGTCTGTTGCTGGGTTGGATCAAGTTTCGCTCTTCGCATTCGAGTCCATGGATACAACAATTGGTTTGTGCTTAAATTTTTCAACTATAGCTTGGAGTTGGATCAGAAAAGGTAGGATATCTTGGCTTGGTGGGAAGTAGGCACTTTCTAGGATAAAGGATTCTGAGGTTGATCTTGATTCTGCTACCACTATGTACTCTTCAGTGAAGCTACTTATTTCCAAAAGATCTACGTCTTCGTTCTACACAATTATTGCGGAAAAGGGTCTTGATACGAGTCTTGTAGGGATGACTCTCGTCTTCAGCCCTTGTCCCGGAAGGATGCAGTGGTTCTTGGTTGGTTTGCACTGGTGCGGTGGTTGTTGGACCAGGAATATGTCAACGACCCAGTCTTCCTTATCATTCTGATGTCATCAGTTGGTGTTTTAGCCCGTTGAAGATTCATTTGAGCTATATTCTAGCAGTTTTTATTCGGTTCCATAGTCGATGGTCTCAATTAGATTCCGAAGTAGCCTCTGGTAGACACTGCATGCATGGTCGTTTGCTTTGTGGGATGTATATTCTATTTTCGCCAACTGGCAATTGGCACAAGCTGGAGTATTACCTAAATGTGTGCAGTTCTTGAATGTATGATCTACAGAGCAGTGTTGACATACTGAGGTAGAGGCATTGCAGGCTTTGGAAATATGACCAAACTTTTGGCATATGTAGCATTGTGTGAGCCTAATATAATCACTGATCCTATGTGAGTTGTAGCCGATATGTATTCGTTTGTGGTTGTTTACAATTTTCCTAGACGTCATCGCCAAAACAGATGTCTTTTATGACGACCTTCCGAAATCATAATTTTTCGATGGCTTTAAAAAGTTTGAGAAATTTAAGAAAACATTCATTTATATAAAAGGAAAAACTTTTTAAAATATTACACGAAAAGTTTTTGCAAATATGAAAGGAAAAAATTACGAAAGAAAAATTCACCCAAAATTATTTGTTTTTCTATTTTTCCTAATGACTTGTTAAACGACGCGCACATTATCCTTTCCTCAAACCTACCTTCATCCACCCTTTTCTTAAAAACCTAGATTCTCCACCTCTAACCAAATTTAGTATATGCCTGGGGTCTTTAGTTGCCTAGTACAGTGTACCTATAAAGACGTCTACATTGAAGAGACAATCGAGGTCAGTATAAAGGAACACAAAAGACACCTACGACTGGGGCAGTTGGAGAAATCAGCCATCGCCAAACATAGAATCCGGATGGATCACACCATTCACTTCAACGGGACTATGTTAATTGCCATGGCCGGTGGTAACTGGGAGCGAATAATCATAGAATGAATTAAAATTATTCAAAAATGGCAGGACGTAATTTCAACAGGGATTCCTCCGTAATGCATGGAAGCCTGTTCCTATGGAAGTAAGAAAAGGAAGGAAAACACCACAACGGCCCGGTGACCATACATGTATAATACGGCCAAAGGCCGAGCGGCAATCATATACCCTGAGAATGATGCAAGAGTCGGGCTTCGATACGTCGGCCTTCATGGACCACCTGACCCGTTGGAAGACCCGATAAAACTTCATAAAGATAAAAAAAGAAAAAACATTGACTCCACTGAAGTATTAAAACAAAAGATATCTGAAAAGACTTACACTTATCTCCTGTTCTCCACACAGTAAAATGTCTCTTGAAAACATCATAGTGAAATTATCAATGACGGACAATACCCTCATTGAATCAAAGGACTTATAATATGGCACTTTCCCTGTATTATTCCTCACTCGGAACACCATTCCTTGTTTCTTAACCTATATCTATATTGTCCCCTTCAAAGTAATCCCCATCGACTGCAACACACTTATGCCAGCGCTTGATCCAATCCTCGAAACATTTTTTATATTCGGTTTTCGGTATGTCCATCAGTGCTTCCTGCGATTTTTCCATTACTTCCTCTTGGCTGCTAAAACGCGTTCCCCGTAATGGTTTTTTAACTCGATTGAACAGAAAGAAGTCACAGGGAGCCAAATCAGGTGAATTCGGTGGCTGTTGGATGGTATTTGTTGCATTTTTCGTCAAAAAATTACGAATAATGATAGCACTGTGCGACGGTGGTGCAAAATCCACGAGTTTTCTGCCCACATTTCTGGTCTCTTTCGGCGAATTGCTTCACGCAAACGTCTCATAACGCCCAAATAATACTCTTTGTTTACTGTCTGGTCTTCTGGCAAAAATTCATGATGCACTACACCGTTGTAATCCATGAAAACCGTCAGCATTGCCTTCTTTTTTGACTGAAAACGACGTGGTTTTTTTGGTCTCGGCTCATTTGGTGAACGCCATTCACTTGCCTGATGTCTGGATTGCGTGTCGTACTCATAAACCCACGTCTCGTCTCCAGTAATGATCCTTTTGATGAATGTGGGATCGGATTCAGCCTCGCAAATCATGTCTTTTGCGACGTCAACACGGTCTCTTTTTTGCATGAAATTGAGGCACCAACTTTGCTGCTACACGACGGAAACCCAAATCATTAACCACAATGTCTTGGGCGGATCCATAGGCAATGTTCAAGTCCTCCGCTATTTCTCTGATGGTTAATTTGCGGTTATTGACCAACATTTCTTTTACTTTATCAATTTTTTCACCGACTTTCGATGTCGATGGTCTGCCACTGCGTTCATCATCTTCGATTGACTCACGACCACTTCTGAACCGCTCGTGCCACTGGTAAACGACCGTTTTTTTTAGAGAATCGTTGCCGAAACACTTTTCCAAATTTCCAACGTCCGTGCGCCACTAAATCCGTTTTTTACGCAAAATTTAATACAAGTTCTTTGTAGCAAATTTAAATCCATTTCTGCAATTGTAAAAAATCGCCAACACACACAGAGATAGATGTACTCTTGGCTACGTAACTTTTGCAAATGTCAAGTGATGACACTAAGATTTAAAGGGAATATCAACAACAGATGTACCAATTTAACAAAAAAAACAGAACTCAAATCGGAACGATGGGAGCGGCACACGGTGGTTATTCCGGGAACTTTTTGATCAAGGTAGTATACCCTGAGAATGATGCAAGAGTCGGGCATCGATACGTCGGCCTTCATGGACCACCTGACCCGTTTGAAGACCCGATAAAACTTCATAAAGATAAAAAAAGAAAAAACATTGACTCCACTGAAGTATTAAAACAAAAGATATCTGAAAAGACTTACACTTATCTCCTGTTCTCCACACAGTAAAATGTCTATTGAAAACATCATAGTGAAATTATCAATGACGGACAATACCCTCATTGAATCAAAAGACTTATAATATGGCACTTTCCCCCTATTATTCCTCACTCGGAGCAGCCTTCCTTGTTCATGTCACATTTTCAGCTGTCAAAACCATCCCAACCCATCACCATCAACAAGATCACTGGTCAAAAACAGTGAAAAAAAAACCACTTCAAAGACAAGTCATGAGAAAAGACCAAAATCCACCTGTGCTCATGCCAATCAGCATCAACCAAATCAACTGCAATTTGGATCCGCATTATTTTCTAGACTTAAGCCCATAGACAAGACTCAGGACTGAAGACCAATTTATGGACAGCATCAATTAACTGAAGATGGACCATTTGAAGATTATTAAGAATATTTGACGTTTTGACGCCAAGGTAATTAAAGTGCTTAGGACAATAGTAAATTCTTATATTAAGTGGGCTGCCAGTGGAGGAAAAAGTATCTCCTTGTCTTGATCAACTTTTTAAAAAAACCATTCCTCCGTCTAAGACCGCCTTTTCATCTTCTTATCTGAGGGTATTCAGTCTCCCTTTTCCACCACAAATCCACCGAAATATTTTAAAGACTCCCGTATTAATTTTGGCCCCACTCCATGCATCCATAGTAAAAGGGGGGAAGGGCATCTCGTACCCTACTTATGACTATTACCTTATTTGTCAATTGTCTATTCTATTTTTTCTCCATTGTACTCCGCAAACCAAAGCTACGTTGTGTGACAGGGTATTATAACACAGATATAACATTTAACCATAAAAAAGAATTGTTTCTTAACCTTCTCCTTACTCCTCTTATCTGTCAAAAATATGGCCGAAATAAAAGTTTTGTTTCGTTATTAAATTTAAAAGAAATGGAACTTTGTCTCCCTCTCAAGTTCAATAGTTGAAACAATGCAATCCTTTCTCTGTTCTCCCTATGTAATTCTTCCTCTGTTCTCCCTTTCACCCGCGTTTCTGAGGAATGTTAAGCTTGTATTTGCAAATGCAATATTTGTTATTTATATATTTCCTTTCAATATGATGCAGGATCATGGTGAAAAATCTCTTGATATTCCTCATTCAAATGACCATCACATTAAAGTCCATCTTCATTGGGCTTATCTGTTGAAGACTGTTCCATCTTGTCCATCTCATATGGAATCACATGTTTCAAAATGAAATATTTTGTACTGGCTGTGCAGATTTATAATGAGGGGCTGATATTTAAGATGTCTACCCATCTTGCCGATTGAATTCTCAACTTTTCTTTATCTCGGCTCTACTATTGTTCACCCACCACACTCACATTGGTCAATAAGATTTGGCCAACTGTTCTATTAGAAAAATGTAATGTATTAGCACATTAGAATTAGATAATGCTTTAATCTGATTGTCGGAGATCGGTCTGATAAAAAAAATGAAATTGTATATTCGAACAGTATTGTGTCCATTTTGGATTTTGTTCATGATCTCATAATATAATCCTATATTTTAAATGCTATCGTCATTATGCATCCCACATGCATTCCCCATTAAACATCTGAAGTTCCTTGAACCTACTCCTAAGATGATGCTGTTTAAGTGGCACTCTAATCTGTGTGCTGGAACTTCGGCTGCTGAGAAAATTTCCTTATTAATAAAAAAATTACGTACATGTATTTCTTAGGTGTATGAAATTTCATTGACTTCATTCATTCTATTAATTGGTTATTAGCTATTAAAAAGCTCCTCTGCATTTGATATTGTGCAATTCATGCAATGCAGACACCTTAATACGTACAATATCCAAGAGGGAATTCATTCATTTCCTATCCGAGAAACCAGTATTTCATCTGTTACACTTGAAATAAAATGAGTTTTGACTCATTTAACCATTGCATATCTAGCTTAAACATGAAAGAAAAATTCCAAGAAACTACGGGAGATGCCAAGACAGTAACTTTTCACGGAGTCGTCCGCTAAATGTGCATTGCAGTGCAAAAATTTCGGAGGAAAAAGTCATAATATTTTGTAGTGTAAGGGGACCCATCGGTAGCTTAACTAACTGAAGCACATCTAAGGATCCGGATTTAATCCCGGTCAATGCTTTCTATACACTGAGATAGTTGCACAATAAAATAAATAGTAAAAACTACGGTGGTCAATTTGGTTTAAGGTCAAGCTATAGATATTGTCCTGCAATGCGTTTGAACCACACATACAAGTTTGAGCAGCGACGCGTAGAGAGCTGAAAGTATGTAATGCTGAAAAATAAATACATATTTATTCAAAATTTTTGAGTTTTTTTGTCTGGTAGGGTACTTCTAGGATTACTCTCGTACTAGCTTGCGACAAAAGAAGTCAAACATGTGACCACCCCCTGTCACGCACCCTTCCGGTGGTTTAAAGTGTATCATGAACCAATGTATGGTTGCCTTGGCTCCTATCTCTGTCATTCTAATTATTCCAATTACGTACCAGGTTTATCATGTAATCATGTTATTCGTTATTCCAAGATCCTCACATCTTAGCAGTATTCTCATTTATTGTTTCCCGTAAGCCACTGCTTGGAGTTGAATGATTGCAAACCGTTGCATAACTGCCCTGTTGCTAACGATGTAAGCAATTCGCGGTGACCCGCTTCAAGAGAGTGCACAAGGGTGGAAGTTCCACTCCCTTCAGTCGTTCGGGTGTGACACCCCTCTTCTTGACAGGAAAGGCGGAATTAAAAAAATTATATTTTAAAGTTTATCAAAAGAATCATATGTTTATAATATGGACTAAGTAAGCTAAATCAAAAATTCCTAGTCAAATTTTATTATTTTTCGAATGCAATCAAGTGAAAACATTAGTTTTCATCATATGTTCTTATGCGTGCTTGTTTCTTATGTTAATTTATGCCGTTTTACAACGGGTCAATGCCCCAAGACTAGTCTTGTTTCTGAAATCTTGCGATTTCAAATGGCATGCGATCGATTAATATTCGCTGAATATGTGAATGTCGTCCTCTACGTGAAATATACTTTTTCTGCCGAATTAGAACGAGTTTTTAACCCCGAAGTGATGAATTAACTTAACTTGGAACGTAGGGCTAAAGACCAAAGGTCTATTGTAGAAGGTTGGAGAAAGAAGCGAAATGAATGTTTACTCTCATTGTTGGTTTCCATGGTTTTCATAAGAATTTTTGGGACACTAACGGCGGGAAGAGTGAGTGAGGTGCTTATGTATTTGGTGTTTTGTCTACAACTGATATACTTCAAAGTTCATCTGTCTCAATACTAACGGTGGGAAGACTTATCGAAGTGTTTATCTAATTGGTATTTACCAACAGCTTACATATTTCAAGGCGATCTTCAAACCTAATATTCGTTTTAGTCGGATATAACAGTGCACAAGTAAGGTAAGTTTATCAAAATGTACTTATTTTAAATAAGGTTCACTGCTATAGTTATATCAATCAGCTTTGCTATTAATCATTCAACAGTTATTTTATATAATTCATAAATGATAGGAGTAGCTTTCTTTCAACAGCCAAAGGTAAGCACCTATTATTAAATCTCATGTTATACGGTGAATTCGCCACAGCAATAGAGAGATATAAAAAATGAGCTAACGAAATAAACCTAGGTAAAGAAATAAAGCTAGGTAGGAATTAATCAGCTTTGGTAAATTTTAAAATGAATGAAAACTCTCTGTCATATAAGAGTGGTAGAAATACAACGTTCCAATTTTTATTCCTGCAAGCTCCAAAGGCTAACATCTATTTGATTTTTGGATTCCATATAGCAAGTTCCATGGGTAAAAAAAACTCCCATGTTGATTCTGAAAATTCTGTGTGCATGTAGAACTGTAGAGTTGTCATAAAAGTATAAGTTTACAATTAAGGAATATAACGAGGAAGAAATTAATCAAATACTGAAGTTCAAAACTTGTGTTTTTATTATCAGCATCACAATTTATTTTTTGCATCACTACCAATGAATGCCTTTCTCATTGCCCTCTAACCTTATATATTTTTTTTTCCGTGGTCCAATTTTTCTGTCACTAAAGTATTTTATTAATTATCTATTTTCAGCCTCAAAATTTGGAGCAACAGAAAGATTATCGCACTCCCTAGTCAGTAATTACATTCCCTGCCCCAAATAACAACTTCATCTTACACAGGAAATATTTGCTTCTGCATAAACTATTAAGGTTTATCAAAGAGATTTTTTTAATTAAAAAACAAATTATTTGATAAATATCTTTGAATCGAACCAGTTCAGAAGACAGAATTTATTCCTTATGTCATTATATTTCAAGAAATTTTCCCCAGACAAAATGAAAGCATTAATCACATATTGCCTCTATCCTCTTCATTAAATGAACTTTAATATTAGGTATTTATTTCATCAATTTTATTTATTAAATATGCATTCTTTATTCCGGATCATTTACAGACCAGGGCTGAAGGCTGAGGAGGCTGAGTGCAGAAGGGAGGAGCCCTGTGTTATCCATTTCTCCCCACTCCCTTAGGTGTGGCTGGCCATTGGAAGAGGCCACATTCAGTGAGTCACCAATCGTGATCCTAGGAAAGGTGAGATATACAGAGGCTAGGGCAAGTTGCAAGCCTCTAACAGGGTTTGACTGTTGATCGAACTTTTCTAGATTATTTTGGTCAGTGTGAATCATTCACCCATTTCGTTTGTTATTTATCTCCAATTACTTCATGTACCGATTAGCAGTTAAATGTTACACTTGCAACAGCTGCAAATACAGTTGATTGGAAGGCATGAGTAAAATAATACCCTTTGCAATTTGCATGTAGAATCTAAAACAATTTTTAAAAATTACCCTGAATCATATTGACAGCACACAGAAGAACATGGAAGATCCTACATTTGGACTCCGAGCTTCACGTTCATGTGAAACACTTATGAAAGGGCTTGTTAAAAGGAAAGAGAAAGTATCATGCTTGAACCAGAAAAGTTTAAGTGACAGTGTAAGTTTCAACTCTTTTAATATTAATCATGAGTTAACATTTCACTTATCCATTCTGTTGTCATGACAACTCAAATGTTGTTGCAACTTCTATTGAATATAGAGCCATATGTAATCCTTAACATTCATTTTACAATCTTAATTTATGTTCCCTTCAATGTTTTTTGGAACACATTGATAACTGTTCATGGTTCAGCTAGATGATTCCGTTTGGACTTTTACTTTGCAGCTACATTATACAAGGGGGTGCCATAAACTTATAATTATCACTAAAAATAATCAAGATAGAAATTTAATTGCTTTACATTATTATAAGGGCTTCTATAAATAGTCTTCATTCAGTATTATTTACATTTTTTCAGTGTATTTTGACCTTCCAAATGCCATCAATTTAGAATTGAGTATATTTTGTTAAAAAACATTGTTTAAAATCTTGAATGGCATCATTTTTGTTGTACAATCTCAATCATTTTTAGGGTAATGGAAATAAGAAAAGTCCCTATCGGCCATATGAATAAAAATATATGTAAAGTTAGCACTAGGGATCGTAAAACACAAGAAAAAGAAAAGAAACTGACACGTATTGAAATTGTCATTGGTATTAGCCAACTTTCTAGAGTAAAAGAAGTAAGAATCTTTTTCTTCCCTTCCTTTTATATAAATATATCTTGTATGATTTTGTCAGAATGAGTACCAAAGAAAATATATGAAATTAAGAATGTTCATCTACGATGGCATCTTTTCTTTTCCTTGCCTACACATCCCTTGTGTTATAATAGAGCTTTCTTTTTATCAATAAATATCCTAAGGAACACATAATGTACTCAACTAAACAAATCCACTTTTTTTTGTTGAAAATATTTCTTCCATATAGATGCTGCCTAAGAAACTGATGAACTCAGGAAAGACTATTTTAAATTATATGGGATTCAATGTCGATCCTGTAATTGGAGATACTGCATCTGTTAATTTTAATCCCCTGACAAGAAATGGTAAATCAAGGAGTGAGGGGGCAGTGGAAAAGTCTCATTATGAGTGGCTGAATACCTCTCACAAGATAGCCTCCAATCTCACATCTTCTCAAGCCACAGACTCCAATTCTACGTCATTTTGGAAAAGACAAAGAAAATCACTTTTCAATCGTCTAAGGAGTCTTATATCATGCTGCATGAGACAAGATGTTGAATTGGAAGTCTCTCCTGATGACAAATTGAGTAAAGACATTGAACAAAGAAATGAATTGTTGCACCAAGGGCCAGAGTTGCAAGATACAAACCTCTTGTACTCAACAACACCAGTACCATTTATACGGTCAGCATCAGCAGTTTGGTAGCAGCTTAAATTGTCGGTATATATAGGATTAGAATTCATTGTAGTCTGTTAAGCTCAAAATTCAAAAACAAAAAAAATGATACATTTCTTTATTTTATTTTTGCAAAATTTTTTATTCAATGTTACTTCCTTAATAAAGATTATAAAATCAACTTAAATATTTTAATTAGAACAATTATTGTTTTTATTTAAGCATAGATATATTTATATATATATATATATATATATATCCTGTTTCCTTACTTTATGCTCTATGAACACATGATTTTTACAAGCAATTCAGATATATATCTTCCAAGGAATCGGAATAAATTACTTATCTTCTGAATGAAAAGAGAATGATATTCATAATTTTCCTTTATTAAGTGAGGCAAAGGTGACCTTGATGACTCTTTATATGATGTTACTGATTTAATATACAGGGAAATACATAGTTACCAATTGATACTGAAAAAAAACAAATTTCCAGGAGTGAGTATTGTTCAATCTATAGTTAATACAATTTCGGGCTTCAAATAATTCTGTGCACAGCCTATTAATAGAAATAAAGTAGTCTACAGGGTTGAACATTTGATTACTGGACGTATAAGCCCAGATTCAAATTGATAGTCACTTTGGCAGCTTCAATCGTACTAAATTGAAGGCCCCAGGTCCATCTAGAAAATCACAGGTGAAGCAAGGAAGGCATCTGATGCCCATACTTGTAGATTCAGACACAATGCTGGTCAGCATGAGGTAGGAAGTGACTCTACTCATCAAATTAAACTTGTAGGCTGATGATTGTAATTTCTATTTTTTACTCAATGTTTTTAAGTGATGTAGTGAGTATCGGTTAAATTGGTTACCACACGTATTTCATTTCAAGTATAACACATGGAATATTTGGTTTTCTTGCATAGGAAATGAGTTACTTTCTTCTTGGATGCCATCCATAGTGAGGGGTCTGAAAGTCATGCTTTCCACAATTTTATTACCCAACTCAACAACGAAAACAACAATTTTGGAAAAAAATGTATTTATTTTTCAATATAATCTCCTTTCAGCTGCATACACCTTTTCCAGAAATGTTTACCCATTTTAAAATGAGAACTGTCAAGCTCCTCAAAATAGCCATTAACTGCTGACATTACTTCTTCATGGTTCGAGATCATATATAAATATATATTGTCGATCAACTGATTGACGGAGCATGACAATATTGCATTCTTCTCTCGTCCAATCGGGAGATATTCACCAAGCTCGAAAATAGGGCGTCATCGTGAGAAGAGCCTTCGGATATTCAGAATATTTCAAGAAATGGAAGAGTGACATTATTTCGTTATGAGGGAGCAGTTGCCACAGAAGGCATCTTGTGTGCTTTTGAAAGTGGCGCCACTCCAGCAGAGAAATTTGAAATGCTTGGATTTTAAAAGAAAGTTTAAGACATTGTTCACTTAATGAAATCAATGCGTGACGGTCAAATGATGGCCTTTAATAATTGCGAATGCCTTCCTTGCACTAATTATATACAAAGAGTAGCAGACGATAATTGGTGGAATATTGAAATGAATTGACAACCCTGCACATCACGTTGTCTAACTATTTATGAAACGTCAAGGTTAAGAGACTAAGGAGGTTTAAATTTTACTTAAATAAGTTAAATCCGAAGTAAGTGATGGATTTTGTAAAATAAATTATTTGACAAATTTGAAAAAAAGGAGTAGTGAGCAAATATTTGTAAATGTAGCTTATTACATCTTTTGGCTTAGTCTTTCCTTTGGAGGTATATCACGTAAATAGGAATTTTACAACACACGCTATCGTAACTACAGTTGTAACGAAATACGGGGAAAATAGGAGCTTAATGTTTCATCGCCCTAGCATGAATTTTTACTGGACCCGCGGATGTGTAGTGTTTTTTTTATCAAATCGACCTATTTGACAATTCCTAATTCTTCCACTGCTCATTATTTATTTCCTAAGTGTCGGTGTGAATTGTTTCTTGGAGATGCACGGCGGCAACAATTTTCGCGAGAATGCTTTGGAAGATTGTATTATAATGTTAGCTTTGCCTTCACTCTAGGTATGCATGATTTGCTTATAATGGATTAAGCAAGACTCAGATTTTTTATCCCTTTTACTTCATTAAAGAAATGACTAGAAAGTCTTAGGGTCAGTGTCCAAATACTCACAGTAAACTTTGATTGTGGCACTTTTTTTTCATTGAAATAATTTTTGTAACTATTTCAAAATTTATATACATGACACCATAGATATGTAATAATGTCAGGGCTTAATTTCAGTAAAAGTAATTCTAACAATTAGGTTATTTGGATAAGTTTTATAGGATGCAGGAGGAGGGGCAAAAGAAGTCATGGTAAGGAGGAGAAAGGCTTTTCCAAGAAACTTCGGAAGATGCCGCAACGGTAAATTTTACCATCCACTAATATGACTTTGAGTACAACAAAATTTGCGGTCACTGACCCATGGACGGGATTCTGCTGCCTACTCTCGGAGAGGATACATCGTACCACTGCTGGAGCTCTACAGCCGATCCTTGAGGCCGCTGCCATCCACGCTGCACTACCTTCTTCGGATTGCCCTTCTGACTCGCCATCGAGTCTGGACGCTGCCCGCTTGCGGATCGGCAGGGGTGTCATTGGCGTCCCCCAATCTCCCCCTCCCCCCCAATAGGTCGGCTCAAGCCGCCACACACAACTACAACCAACACAAACACACTTACACTCACTCCCCACTTTGCTATATAGTGCCACATTGCATTATATTTTCCCTTTCTTAAAATCCCCCGCACCCCCTCTAAGAAGGTCTGATTGGGTAGAGAGATATATTGTACCCACTTTAAGATGTTGTCGATGGTGTCATCTGTTCGATTCCATTACGAACCACGTAATGAAACTACTTTACTTATTTTCTTTAAGACCTTATTCAAACGCGACCTTCCGCCTCCCTCAGGGTGCCATAGGGCATTGCGGACGTTTAATCGCCCCTTCTCCCACTTGGAATTCAAATCTTGCGTGGAAATCGAGTTATCTCTCACCGTTCCTGAGATATAGCCTTTTTTTACATAAGACGCTGTTGGTGACGACACAGGCGTCAGCCATCGGAACTATCTCCAAACCATATTACTTCTTGTAATTATTTTTTCAAAGACAACTTCCTTTGGATTAAATAGTCTTATATTGTAGCGAGGGTGAATGGTCCTCCATTCCCCGCACTTTGGCTCCAAGTATTTCGTCCTAACGGCGCTACCTCTTACCGTTTAATAGATACAGCGTTTATAATTAAAGACGTAGACAGTGGCGACACCAATATCATCCTCTGGAACTACGCCGCTTAAATTCCCCTTGATATCCTTATTTTACTCTTTAAACCCAATTTTCCTTTGTTTATAAGTGTCCTATCTTGTAGGGAGGCCTACTAACCCCTTCCCCCATTCTAACTTCGATACCACGTATTTCACATTACGCATGCGGCGCCTTCCAATTTTGATTGGAAAAGTATAACGTTTCGGTCCCTCTCTGGTTGGGAATGCGATCCGCTCCGTAAACCTTGAAGATGAACTTCCAGCTATCCCTGAAAAAGAACTACCATTTTATCCAAGTCCGTCTCCAAGATCCTTACATATAAGATTATTTCTGCGCGTTGGTCAAGTAATCGGTCTCTAAAATGTTGTTTGCCAATCAAGTAAGCTTTAAAAGAAATAAGGTTCGTTGCTGGAAATGTATTCGACAAGTCACTTTAACATTATGTTGAGAAAAGGTGTACCACTGCTATTTTAAGGGTTACCGTAAGTATAATGAGTGGTCATTAGGGATATAAAACTAATAAATAGTGGTGAACGAGCAAGATGATGCTTCTAATTTCTGTTTAATAACTTGCACTCTTGCAATCTTGCACTAACGGCATCTTTCATAAAAATAAACAATGACCTATATCAGGAAAGCATCGGCAGGTATTGCAATATCTAAGGGTGAGACATTTTAAGAATTGTTATCACATTTCTGGTGTAGTTCTGTCGTAGCAAGTAAGAAAGAGTTAAAGATAATTAAGGGAAAAGGAAAATCAATCCATTCATTATTTATTTCTAAATACAATAAATATGAGTTCCATGTAGCCAAATGAATCCTTATGTAAACCATTACATATTCTATAATTTACTATGATGTTTTCTATTTATATTCTGAGCCTTAAGAACGCGAAGTGCTTTAGGCACCATCCCACGTTTTCATTGGAAATGTTGATCTTTTTAATGCTTTTTTTCGAATATTTTGTCGTTTCATCATCACTTGTGTTGTATTGTGGGACACGAAAATTTTGTAACAGCAATAAAATTTACTGAAAATTAAAATTTAAAATTAAAGTTAACGCGTGAAAACCTGGATCCTGAATAATTTGACTAAAGCTGAAAAAGGTGCTAGTGACAATTGGTGTAGATAAATACAAAAGAAATACAATTGCTATGCATCAAAAGCTATATAAAGATCAACATTGGTGTCGAGTCTTGCATTTACTAAAAAAATTAAAATAGAATCCAGTTAAGCATTATGTATTGGTTGGGTTGAGTGCTTTCAAATAAAAATATTTTACCATATAACGATGATCATTTTCTAGTTATGGATGTAAAAGTTTTGCGAGTAAATGGTAGTAGTTAATCATTTATAGTTATCCAAAATATTGGCCGAGTATCTTATTAGAGGCAGACTCCGCCTTAAAAGCGGTTATCATTCTAAAGAATCAACACAACATTTTTAACCTCATTAATTCCTCTCTCTGTCTCCTTCGAACATTAAAGTGTTTGTCACTTGTTTCAAAGTACGTAGATCTTGTAATTGAGACTACAGCAGTAGATTAATCCTTCAAGAGGCATTTGATTCTACCATCCTAGAATACTTCTAACCTGACCTAGCAATCAATATGATGCTTATATTCTATTTTTTCAGGCTTCACTTTGTGGAAGTATATAATATCCATACTAAAAGGAAAGACTTGTACTTTTCCACAGATTTTATTATACGGTAAAATACCGTATAGTGAAATACGGTGTACCGCATAATAAAATCTGAGGAGTACATGTCTTTTTTCTTTTGGTATGGACAGTAAAATGTTTGAACAAATTGGTACGAGCATTTTAAACTTCTAATTATTTTTTGGTGGCATTGGTAAAACCTGAATAATGTTAAAACAGTAGAATTCAATTATAGGTTCTTTGAACAAATGATCCAGAATGACACGTTTCAGGAACTTCATCTTGACAATAGAGATGCCGAATTTCGCTTTTATCTAACGAAGAATATAAAAAAGAATTGTCGATCAAAGTAAAAATTGTATAATGCAAAAAGAAAATAAGAGAAGAAAGTAAATAAGAAACGGGAAGAAAACTCCAATGGCCGTAAAAATTAGTTGCCAATCTCTCGTCAGACCGATTGTTGTGTTGGTTTAACGGGAATCACGTCAGGGACCAACCACAACCTCTCGACCAGAATACCCTCTGTGGTGGTTAACGGGAAATTAATCCGCGTCAGGGACCAACACACAGCCAAACGCACACTATCCTGACGGAAATCCTTCACGAGGCTGTGAGACCCTGTTAAAGAATTTCAGATGGAGATGGAATCCTTCACGGGGCTGTAGAGTAGACCCCGTTCAAGATTCCACGATATTCTCAAGCACACACTCTGTGACTGGCACAGACCAATCACACACACAAGCACTCAAGAAACACACACTCAAAAGGGCCCAGCTTCTGGGAGAATCTGGACACAGGCAAACTAGGCAACTAGGAAATGCGTAGAACACGCGTGTTTCGGCCACAAAGTGGCCCTCTTCAGCGAACCGAAGGGAAAACACCTCCAACACAAGGTTGAAAGAAAAGAAAGGGTGACATTGTCCCGTTAACTGGGAGCAGTGGCCGTAGAGTGCATCTTGTGTGCATTTGTAAGTTACGTCGCTTGAGCAGAGAAACAACATTCACCAGAAGAGAAAAATTGAAATGCTTTGTGTTTCGAAAGAAAATTTAAAACTACGTTTACTTCATGAAATAGAACCAGAAAACGGCACCACAAAAAATCTTTCTGATGGCAATTACCGTTTACGAAAGGTTTCTTAGAACTATTATTTAACACACAACAATAGCAGACAATAATGGGTGGAATATCGAAATGATATCCTTTGATACGGCTGCGGGTACGGCTAATTAAATGCAACGTATAACTGAAAATCTAGGAGGCAATATGAAAGTTTCTCCTGCTGCTGGTGAAATTTATCAATAATATTTTCAAAAAACTTTCTTTTTTCACCAGAGCGATTTCAAGATAATAATCCCTTTGCATCTTGTAATTATCATTCCCTGTTTTGCTCCTTTCATCATTTGCAAAGTATTCGTCTGATGCCGCGTATTTTTTTAATTGGATGTTTAAAAGTCCCAGGGAGGTCAGTGATAACTTAGCAATCAGGATAATGCCCTTTGGCACCTCCGTTTCTAAATGATATCTGGTATCTCAAAAATTCCTTAACACTAATTTTAGAAAATATGCCCCAAGGCTCCCGCTACATGGAAACGTATTACTTAGGTCGCGGTAGTCTCAGTACTTTGGAAAGGTTGTACAGGTTCTGGGGAATAAGTTAGCTGTTTCGTCACTCAAAAATAATTGAGGCCAGCATTTTGGAAAGGGTCAACTTATATAAGTCCTTCCTTCTAAGCGCCTCCACTAATATATCTCAGAATACACACGACAGCTTATCAAAACGTATAGGCCAACCGATGCCTAAAATATAAATCTCATATGAAGGAACAGAACCTTTGCTAAAAGCGGATAGGTTTGGTTTTATACGCTTGGTAACCAGGAATTAATTAGAGTTTAACGTTGTATTTCGCAAGTAATTTGTGCGTAACGTTAGAGTCAATAATTATTAATAAAAGTCAAAATTGTTAGTGTATCCTTAATTCAAATGGTGTGCTCCATTCCATGTTAGCCCAAAAACAACTGAAATTGCGACACGCGTTAGATTACCTTTGCACCATATCTCACTCATGAAATGTCTTCAGTCAACAATTTTTTGGTAAGACCCATTTCCTGCGATCACGTTGTTCAATTCCATTAACCACTGCTAAGGTAATAAAACAAGTTACAAAAGAGGGCACAAAAATTATTTTTGGAATTCTGCATCGATTAATGTGTGTTTTTTTGTAAAATTACACTTAAGCGTGTCCGGTTCCACACATGGACGTTGCGAACATTCTTCGACTTCGTAAGGTCTGTGCATATCGTGAATGCGTTTTTCGTTTTTACTGTTATCCATGGTGTTTATCAGTCTTGTTTTAATAGTGGACATGATTCCAAGTTAATAACTATTGCTAATCCAATCTTCATCTTTGAATTCAAAACCATGGTAACGCTTTTATTATGTTTTAGAATTAATCGGCGTATTGCTTCGTCGAGTGCATCAAGTGTTTGAATGTCCGCGTCTTTTTCCCCAAATAACAACATAACTTATCGGTGATTTTTCTGTAGGTCTCAGAGTGGTCCATCAAACTCTTTGTTTTTAATTATTGTTAATTTCACTTGCCAGATTTCAAGAACAATTTCCATAGCAATATTTCCTCCTCCGGGTCTATATTACATCAATTCCGTCTATGAGTTCGACTCTGAGCAGTAAGTGCTTTTATTGGCATTCTTAAGTATATGGAAGATCGTACTCTATTGGCTTCCCTTTCCTGTTAAGGCTTCCTTTTATATTCCTGGTCTTGAGTTACTCCTTTTCTAAAACCAAACTTACTCTTGTCCGTTCGGATAGTCAATGACCATATCGAGCGAACCGTGAAATGTGTGGGGAATATTTCTGGGCTTTATGTTTTATCATAGAGAAAAATCCAGGTGCTTAAAACTAAACCAGCATAAAACGTTGGATTTTATGCTCGAGGTCCGCTCTCCAAATTTTTTCAGATTCAGCAATTTAATAATTAAAGGTATTCCGGTTTGGGTGAGTAAGTATGTTTGGGAAATATTATCTTTATTGTGGAAGTGCGTGTCATGTTTCCGAACCTGGACTGGACAAAATTTCATAGACATTCTCATGCATACACATATGCATACATACATATATATATATATATATATATATATATATATATATATATATATATATATATATATATATAAATAAGTGTGTGTGTGTGTCGTGACCACTCTCAGGGTAACATATCAAACGCCTAGGTATTTTATGAAGCAATTTATGTTTTTCAAATAAAGGAACTCAATAAAAAATGCAAGACTTTCAGTTTTCGTAATTTATTTTTTTATCCATGGCAAGATATTTCAAAACACCAGCATCCTAGAAATCGAAAACAAAATGAGTTTTTAGTGGTAAATGCCTAGAAAACCGATGCCTATTGCCAATTATAACTTTTGGCACAAAAATACATTTTTTAATACCTTGTATTTCTAACTCAGTACTATCATTATTCTAAAGCATTTTAATATAAAATTGAAAAGATATCTTACCGCCACGACTTGAAGCAAAACTCTCAAGATATTTAAATGCAAAATGTTGGGTAAATTATTCCCATCTAGTGGACATATTCCTCGGAATACAAATCCTGAAGCAAAGATCGTGATTATCAATATCATTTCACACACAGAACTCTAAGCATGAGAGTATAGAAATCATAGGATCATGAAATGTCTTCAAACCTGTCGTGCCTATCTTCGATATGGGTTTATTTAACACAAGAGAATGGTCGCTTCTTTCCACGTCATCCTTTTGAAAGAAAATAATCCTAACCTCCGGATTGAAGATAACTGGAAATCGAAAATAATGATGGTCAGGTCAATTATGGAACCTTACATGCCATTCATTAAGACAGGTGTTAAGGCGTGTTATTAAGTAAGTATTATAATGTAAATTCAATAACAAATTCCTTTAAGTAAGAATTCAACGTTTGACACACCGTAATCGGAAAAATGGATAAGAAAAAATTAAATTAGAAAAACAAAGGACATCCATTTCACCCATTTTGATTCCACGATGTTTGCCAATGTCAATACTGAAAGGTCTTTGAGTGTTATATAATCATTCGTATTTGATTTTCGAAGAGTGAAATACTTCCTGGCTTTTATTCGATACCAAGTTCCAGCCGCGATTGCATCATTAAATGACAATTTTTTTTTAACAAATTCGTTAATGGTAATGTTTCATAATTGTACCTTTTAATGCGCGTTTTCTAGCAAAACTGCTCTAAGGAAATAAAGCCATAGATTTTTAACAAGGCGCAGTTTCTCAAACGAATTAAGTCTAATTTGCAAGATTTGGCTCTTACCATGTCTCCGTCTTCTTCTTCTCTCTGGGATGTAGTTTAAATCAAAAGCGAAGGTTCTGATGTCTATCTTCCTATCTTCCTCGCAGCGGCGACCACAAGTACAGAATATGCGAAAAAAAAGAAATTGCTACATTCGTTCACTTTTCCGATAATCCACCCAACCACCAACTCACATAGGCACACATTGATATAAAAACTTTATAATGGCACTTTTGAATTCGCAATTACTAGCGAATGTGTATTACATTTGAAAGAAGATAAAGCCGTGGATGAAGGCTTATGAATGATTGAAGTCTTAACTGCAACATTTGGCTCTTACCATGTCGTTGACTTCTTCTTGGATTCTGAGGATGCCTGGTTTGGGAAGAGGCGTAGGGTTCCTCGACTGGATCCCTCTCATCATCGCAGCAGCGACCTTTGGTGCATATAAAGAAAAGAAATAGCTATATTCACGCACCATTCTGCTTATCCACTCCAACACCAACTCACATAGCCACGCCACTAATTGGCTCGGGCCTTTTGATCCGATGCTTAATATTATGGACCAAAAACTTATTCAAACTCAAGAATCAAGATGATATAAAGTTACTTACCGCAGCAACTTCCCATATTTTATAAACTTTATTACTGAACAACGGAACGGCTATTGTTGTTTATTTACGTGTCCTACGGACAGTCTTATGTAATCAGTGTAAATATTTTGCATTTTTAGTATCCCTTATAATATGTTCTCTTCCACATATACTCCCCGTTCACAGCATCCCTAGTGTCCCGATTCCTTAATCCATCCCCATAAAATATCATTCTCTTTTCCTCCCGGTTTTTAGCGCTGGGGATAATCGATTTTTTCAAAGCTTTTTTTAAGTTTGAATTGCAGTTCAGTGCTTTGGTAAAGTAGAGGGTCCTTAATGTGATCTTGACAAACAAGTGTGATTTAAATGAAATTAGAGTTTTTATTAGCGATGCTATCGACAGGTCACTTTACCTAAATATTGAAAAAAAGTCATCGCTGCCAATTAAACAGCCCCAGCAATCAGATAGAGAGAAAGGGGACAGCAGTAAATGAGCAGAATAAACTGTGGAAAAAAGAAAACCGTGCCTCCATTGATAGGTTCTTCCATGGCCTCGGGAAATAAAAATATTTCAAATCCAATTCTTTATTAATTACTGTTACCATATCCATTTTAGATTGTTTATAAATGAATGCTTTAATTATACGCGGCACAAAGGAAAGTGGGTCTGGGAATGATAGCAAAATATTGTTAGCGTCTTTACCTACAGGTACGTATTATTACGATGAAATAATATCGATTGTTTGCTAGGTCATGTGATAACTTCGTTTTCTTTGCTATAAAATGCTTCTTTTGTGAATGACGTGAATTTTTATGTCATAATATCAATAAATAATTATATTTCGGTAAAGGGTTAAGAAATAGTTAGGAGTTATTTTTTAAAAACGAAAGTTCCTCTTCGCAATCAATTATCTCACTTTTTACCGTTTATTTCTTTTTCTGAGTAACTTTTGTGAGGTGATAAATGCCAAAAGTGTTTGCTGACCACTTCTATTTGATAAATAGGGTGTTAAAGATTAAAAGATTGTATGGCATGTGCAAAGCTATTGAAAAATTAAGTGGAGTGTCTTCTTTCTCCATTAAAGCCAATACATCATTCTTCTTCCCTTTCCAATCATCCTTCTCTCTTATGTCCTAGTTATATACGTGCTCTTTTTCCTTGCATTTCACACAATTTAAATGCATTTTATGCAAATGTTTATATTTACTGAGATAACATGAGTAATATTCTTTCATAGTTCGAATGAATTTATTATTTTTTTCATAAAATTTGGGTCATTTCATTAATGTTATTCCTCAAATGTTTGGGCATATTTTATATTTTAGTTTGCACCTCGGATCGTCCTCTGTGGTGGTTCATTTGTTTGTGCGATTCAGGAGTGTCCCATCACTGACAACAAGATCACTAGTCAAAAACAGTGAAAATTAACTACATCAAACACAAGGGATGAGAAGAGACTAAAAACCACCTGTGCCCATGCCAATCAGCATCAACCAAATCAACTGCAATTTGGATCCGCACCATTCGCTAGACTACCAGCCAAGATTCAGGGCTTAAGACCAATTTTGCAACTGCATCACGTAACTGAAGAAGGACAATTTAAATATTTTAAGAATATTTGACGTTTTGACGGAAATGTAATTTAAGTGCTTAGGACAATAGTAAATTCTTCTATTAAGTGGGCTGCCAGTGGCAGAAAAATTATCTTCTTTTCTCGATCAACTTTTTAAATAACTAATTTCCTTTTATAACTTGAAATTACATACCAAAATGGCCACAGCATACATAAAGACCATTCTTGCCCAACTATGTTGTATCAGACGCAACAATTAATGACTCATCGACTATTATTGTTGATAACACGGAACCTACGTAACAGTTCACGATGGATTAACTCCAAGCTACGGATTACACGAAACAATAAAATGGAAGAGGGCGCAATGCTGCAGGCATGAGAGTCACTTGAAATTGCGAGTTTTATGACCACACGGCGAACCCAGGACATTATTGAAATGAAAAAGACAGGAATCCAGGCCAGAACCAAGATATACAATATCGGTAAGGAAAGAGGGATTGTAATCACCGAATCCAGAATTTCCACATGTGGTCTCAAATTTTTATGAGGAGTGTTACAATATAGTCAACAACCTGATATAAACTAAACTCTTCCATCTTCGGTTATTCATGTGTAGAGGTTATGTATTAATAAGTAAGAATAATTATCAGCATCCTAAGAATATAACAGTGCCAGCATTCAAAAGTGGGAAACTTGTACCGTACGAATATTAAATCTCACACCTCCAGAAGAGAACTCTTCACACAGCGCGAAACTACAATAACGATGTAAGGTGATACCTACTCATAAATAAACCCGAGCACTGCAAGTGGACTAGCCGTCCGTCGGGTGGGACGTGAACTTGTTGACCTCATGGCGTCCGTCGAGTAGCTACTTCGAACTATAGACCTCAGTGGAAAAGGACTGCAACTATCAATCACTGGTGCAACAGCGCACTGTAGTAGGATTGATTGTAACTTTGAGGATTAATTAAAATAATTTAAGGCTTTCAGAAAAGTACATAATAAAATCATGTACGTTTTTTTGGTAAGGGGTCATTGGGATTTCTTTTACCATTCGCGTAGCTCCTTTGCTTTTATTTTATTTTGAGTGTCATCATTTGATGTCATTACCCTTCCATCCTCTCCCCAATATTCTCTTATGCTGACATCCCCCACCATTATTCCCTCGTGGTTTAACCTACCCAGTTTGACTTAATCTTCCTTATATGCCCATATTTTTCATGGAACTTTCAATTTCTTATCACCATTGGATCATTTACAAACATTTCCTATCCGTTAACGGACGCATTTCAAATTCCTTCCAAACCAATCAATTAAAGCGTTAGATCGCTTTTCAAGAACGTATGCAAATGGATAAACATGATCAATTCAAGAAGTATGTAACAGTTTTTTAAAATAAATCCTCCTTATTCGAATTTTTTTATCGAATTCGATTAGTACTATGTAATCTGCACCCAAACATGCTTTCGTTAGCATTCTATCGTTTGGGCAATTTTCTGCTACTATTCCTCCGTAAAGGCCAGCCTTTTCATCCACTTATCAGAGGGTATTAAATCTCCCCTCCCCAACAAAAATCCGCCAAAATATATCCAAAGGCAATCAATGGCAATATATCAATTTTGACCGAAATCCATGCATCCGTAGTAAATGGGGGATGGGCAGCTCGTACCCTACTTATGACTATTATCTTAATTGTCTATTGTTTATTCTATTTTTTCTCCATGGTATTCCGCAAGCCAGAGCTACGGTGTGTGACAGGGTATTATAACACAGATAATAACATTTGACAATAAAAATGAATTGCCTCTTAAACTTCTCCTTAATCCTTTAATCTATCATAAATATGGCCGAAGAAAAGTTTTGTTTCGTCATTTAATTTAAAAGAAATGGAACTTTGACTCCCTCTCAAGTTCAAACAGTTGAAGCAATGTGATTCTTCCTCCGTCATCTCTGTTATCCCCTTCACCAGCGTTTCTGAAGAATGTTAAGCTTGTAGTTGACAATGGAATGTTTTTTATTTTGCTGCTTCCTTTCAATATGATGCAGGATCATGGTGCAAAATCTCTTGATATTCCTCATTCAAATGACCATCGCATTAATGTCCATCTGCATCGGGCTTAACTGTTGAAGAATGTTCCATCTTTTCGGAGATCGGTCTGATAAAAAAAAATGAAATTGTATATGCGAACACTATTGTGTCCGTTTCGCATTTTGTTCATGCTCTCATTATAAAATCCAATACTTTAAATGCTATCGTCATTATGCATCCCACAGGCATTCCCCATTAAGCATCTGAAGTTCCTTGGACCCACTCCCCAGATGATGCTGTTTAAGTGGCATTCTAATCGGTGTGCTGGAACTTTGGCTACTGAGAAAATCCTCTTATTAATAAAAAAGTTACGTACATTTTTTTCATAGGTATACCAAAACTCATTGACTTCAATTATTCTATTTATTGGTATCAATTTAATAAAGAGCTCCTCTGCATTTGATATTGTGCAATTCATGCATTCAGACACCTTAATACGTACGATATCCAAGGAGGAAGTCATTCATTTGACTATTCGACAAACCAGTATTTTATGTGTTACACTTGAAATAAAATGAGTTTTGACCTATTTATCCATTACATATCTAGCTTAAACATAAAAGAAAAATTCCAAGAAACTAATACCTTGGTCAATTTGGTTTCAGGTCAAGCTATAGATATTGTCCTCCAATGCCTTTGAACCACAGATACAAGTATGAGCATCAGGTACATTCACTGCTTCACCCGTGGTTTCCTAGAAAGAGCTGGGGCATAGAAAATAGCACCATAGTACCATGAATCAATGAATGGCTGCCTGGGTTCCTATCTCTGTCCTAATGATTCCAATTATGTACCAGGTTTATCATGTAATCATGTTACTCGTTGTTACGAGTTACTCACATCTTAGCAGTATTCTAATTTATTGTTGCCAGTAAGCCACTGCTTGGAGTTGAATCATTGTAAACCGTTACATAACTGCCCTGTTGCTAACAATGAAAGCAATCGTCGGTGAGCCCGCTTCAAGACGGTAGACAAGGGTGGGCGTTCCGCTCTCTTCAATCGTTCGGCTGTGCAACTCCACGTCGTGACAGGAAAGGCGGCATTAAAAAAATATATTTTCATGTTTATCAACAAGGAAAATTTTGAATGTTTCCTCTCATAATGGTCGCTCTTTCAAGCAGAGAAAATGAAACTATGTAGCTAAAAAACTTCCTGTCCGAATGCTTGTAGTACATACCCACCATTTGGCAATGACTTTCTACTGCGTCCGTACCATGTAACTTTATGTAAAGACCTTTTACAGATGTTTATTATATGGACGCAGTATAACTAAATCATAGATTCCTAGTCAAATTTCATTATTTTTGAAATGCAATGAAATGAAACCGTCAGTTGATAGCATATGTTTTTTATGCGTGCTTGTTCCCTATGTTAATTTATGCCGTTTTACAACGGGTCTATGGTCCCGAGACTAGTCTTGTTGCTCAAATCTTGCGATTTCAAATGGCATTTGATCGATAATACTATATTCGCTGAAGAGGTGAATTTCAGTCTCTCTAGGTAAACTATACTTTTCACTGCCGAATTAGAACGAGGTTTTAGCCCCGGAGCGATGAATTCACTTAACTTAAAACCTAGGGCTAAAGACTTAGGACCATTGTAGAAGGTTGGAGAATAACGCGAAATGAAGGTTTTCTCTCATTGTTGATTTCCATGGTTTTCATAAGAATTATTGGAACACTAACGGCGGGAAGAGTGAGTGAAGTGTTTATGTATTTGGTGTTTGCCTACAACCTTAATACTTCAAAGTCCATCCATCTAAATACTAACGTTGGGAAGAGCTATCGAAGTGCTTATATAATTGGTATTTACCAACAGCTTACATATTTCAAGGCCATCTTCAAAGTTCATATTCGTCTCAGTCAAATATAAAAGTGCACAAGTAAGGTAAGTTTATGAAAATGTACTTATTTTAGATAAGGTTCACTGCTATAGTTATATCGATCAGCTTTGCTATTAATCACTCAACAGTTATTTTGTAAAATTCATAAATGATAGGAGTGTCTTTCTTTCAACAGCCAAAGGTAAGCACCTATTATTAAATCTCATGTTATAAGGAGAAATCATCACAGCAATAGATAGAAATGAAACAATTGAGCTAAAGATATAAGACTAGGCACTACCCAAGTTGGTAAATTTTAAGATAAATGAAAACTATCTCTCATATGAGAGAGGTAGAAATACATCGTTCCAATTTTTATTCCTGCAAGCTCCAAAGGCTAACATCTGATTGATTTTTGGATCTTATATAACAAGTTCCATGGTTAGACAACACTCTCATGTTGATTCTGAAAATTCAGGATCGTAATTTGAACAAATGCAAGTGCCATCCCATAGAGAGATCCCTGCTGTGTGCGTGTAGAACTCTAGTGTTGTCATAAAATTATAAGTTTACATTTAAGGAATATAACGAGGAAGGAAATAATCAAATTCTTAAGTTCAAAACTTTAGTTTTTATTATCAGCATCACAATTCATTGTTTGCATCACTATTAATGGATGTCTTCCTCAATGCCCTCTCAACTTAATATTACTTGTTTCTTGAGAGTTCTGCAAAACCCTGAGCCCTACCTTAAGTTGACTCCTCTTTGGGTTTGCAATTCAAATCTTTTCCTTAATATTATTGGTGTAGGCCAACTCCGAATAGAATTCAAGCCCATTTTTCATCTTCTGACGCTTCTCTGCATTATTCATGATACTATCGAAAGCTATCTCAGGGAAGCTGTAATATCTTGAAATGAGTCTCATCTTTTATTTGATGGATCGATTCGACAGCTTTTTTCAAGGATATTTTGGTGTTTCTTGGATGTTTTATGCATATCTTCTGATCGCATTACTCCTGCAGTTTGCTGAACCAGAGTCTTATTGATTTCCATCTTTAATTCTTTACTCCCACATTTATTTTTTGCCACAATGGGTATTGCATTTCTATCAATAATTTATTTCAAAATTTCAGGTCTCTGTTTATTGCTGTAATTACCTAATTATTCTTTTTGGAAAATAATTAATGTGTAATGACTTTTACTAAGTAACAATAATATTTGTTTCTTATTTTGCAATTTATGGTGATTTTTAAAATTAAGAGAATCGACCCTATTTTTAAAATACTTTATTCCGTGGTCCATTTATTCGCCAAGAAAAGTATTTTATTAATTTTCTATCTTCAGCCTCAAAATTTGGAACGTGAGATAGATTATCGCACTTCCTTGTCAGCAATTACATTCCCTGCCCCAAATAACAACTTCATCTTAGACAGGATTTATTTGCTTCTACCCAAACTATCAAGTTTTATCAAAGAGATTTGCTGTAACTGAAATTTATGAGAGTGCCACGAATTATTTGATAAATATCTATGAATCGACAGAGTTCAGACGACAGAATTTATTCCTTTTGCCATTATATTTCAAGAAATTTTCACCAGACAAAATGAAAGCATGAATCAAATATTGCCTTTATCCTCTTCATTAAATGAACTTTAATATTAGGTTTTTAATCCATTAATTTTATTTATTAGATTTGCATTCTTTATTCCGGATCATTAATAGACCAGGGCTGAAGGCTGGAGAGGCTGAGTACAGAAGGGAGGAGCCCTGTGTTATCCATTACTCCCCACTCCCTTAGGTGCGGCTGGTCATTGGAAGAGGCCACATTCAGTGAGTCACCAATCGTGATCCTAGGAAAGGTGAGAGAGCCTAATGCGAGTTGAAAGCCACTAACAGGTTTTCACTGTATCCAATTACTTCATGTACCGATTAGTAGTTAAATGTTACATTTGCAACAGCTCCAAATACAGTTGATTGGAGGGCATGAGTAAAACAATACCTTTTGCAATTTGCATGTGGAATCTAAAACAATTTTTAAAAATTATCTTGAATCAGATTGAAAGCAAACAGAAAAACATGGAACATCCTCAATTTGGACTGTGGGCTTCACGTTCATGCGAAACAATAATGAAAGGGCTTGCAAAAAGGGAAGAGAAAGTATCATGCTTGAACCAGAAATGTTTGAGTGACAGTGTAAGTTTCAACTGTTTTAATATTAATCATGAATTAACATTTCCCTTATCCATTCTGTTGTTATAACCACTCAATTGTTTTCCTAAATTCTGTCAAATAGAGAGCCTTATGTAATCCTTAGTTTTCATTTTACAATGTTAATTTCTCTTTCGTTCAATGTTGGTTGGAACACATTGATGACCGTTCATGGTTCAGCTAGATGATTCCATTTAGACTTTTACTTTGCAGCCACATTATACCAGGGGGTGCCATAAATTTTTAATTATCACTAAAAATAAACCAGATAGAATAGTAATTGCTATACATTATTAATAAGGTTTCTCTAAATAGTCGTCATTCAGAATTATTTACATTTTTTTGGTGTTTTCTAACATTTCAAATGCCATCACTGTAGAATTAAGTAGATTGTGTTGAAAACATTTGTTAAAACTCTTGAATGGCATCATTTCTCTTGTACAATATCAATCATTTGTAGAGTTATGGAAATAAGAAAAACTCCCTTGGGGTACGACTGGGAGAATAGGGCGAATATGGCAAAATTTCTGATCCACATCAATTTGATTGCTGGTTGCACCATGTTTGCTTCTGAAAAGTAATCGATAGTTTTGGAATCCAGCTTTCTGACAACTTTAACATGAGCAGTTCATCGACAGTAATTTTTCTCACACAGCCATAGCTATTTCATAATAATTTATGTGGTTCCACTTTGGTCCAATGGGATAAAGTCATCCATTTTCTTAGCGGTGGCTTTGTCATCCATATGAATAATAATGTATGCATAGTTAGCGCTAGAGAACAGAAACACAAAAAAAAGAAAAGAAACTGACGCGAATTTAAATTTTCAGTGGTAAAAGCCAACTTTCTCAAGGACGAGAAGGAAGATCCTTTTTCTCTCTTCCTTGTGCAGAAATATATGTTGTATGTTTTTGTCAGAATGAGTAGCAAGGAAAATATATGAAATTAAGAATATTCATCCTTGATGGCCTCTTTTCTTTTCCTTGCATACACATTCCTTGTATAATAACAGGGCTTTCTTTTTATCAATAAAAATCTTGGGGAACATATAATGTACTTAACTAAACAAATCCACTTCTATTTGTTGAAAATATTTATTCCATATAGATGCTGCCTAAGAAAGTGATGAACTCAGGAAAGACTATTTCAAATTATATGGGACTCAAAGCTGAACCCGTAATTGGAGATACTGCAACTATTAATTTATATCCCCTGACAAGAAATGGTAAATCCAGGAGTGAGGGGGCAGTGGAAAAGTCTCATTATGAGTGGCTGAATACATCCAACAAGATAGCCTCCAATCTCACATCCTCTCAAGACACAGACTCCCATTCTATATCATTTTGGAAAAGACAAAGAAAATCACTTTGCAATCGTCTAAGGAGTCTTATATCATGCTGCATGAGACAAGATGTTGAATCAGAAGTCTCTCTTGATGTCCAATGGAGTAAGGACATTAAACAAAGCAATGAATGGTTAAACAAAGGGCAAGAGTTGCAAGATACAAACCTCCTGTGCTCAACACCAGTGCCATTTATACCGTCAGCATCAACAGTTTGGTAGCAGCTTAAATTGTCAGTATATGCAGGATTAGAATTAATTGGAATCTGTTAGGCTCATAATTCAAAAACAAAAAAAATTATACATTTCTGTAATTTATTTTTGCAAAATCATTTGTTCAATGTTACTGCCTGAATAAGAACATTGAAAATCAACTTGAATATGTTTAATTAGGCCAATTATTGTACTTATTTTAACATAGATACATATAACCCTTTATATACTTCATCCTCTATTGACATATGATTTTTACAAGCAATTTAGACATATGTCTACCAAGGAATCTGAACAAATTACTTATCTTCTGAATTAAAAGAGAATGAGATTCATAATTGTCTTTTTATGAGTAAGGCTAAGGTGACCTTGATTGCTCTGTCTGTGATGTTACAGATTTCATATACAGGGAAGTACTTAGTCACCAATTGGTACTGGATAACAACAAATTTCCAGGAGGAGTGAGTATTATTCAATCCATACTTGCTACAACTGCAGTCTTCAAAGAATTCTGTGCACAACCTATAAATAGTAATGGGATAGTTCACAGGGTTAAACTTTTGACTACTGGCCGGATAAGCCCAGATTCAAATTGATAGTCATTTTTGGAAGCTCTAAATCGTACTGAATTCAAGGCCCTAGCTCTTTCTTGGAAATCACAGGTGAAGCAAGGAAGGCATCTGATGCCCATACTTGTAGATTCAGACACAATGCCGGACAGCATGAGGTAGGCTCCAACTCTACTCATCAAACCAAACTTGTAGACTGATGATTGTAATTTCTATTGTTTACTCAATGTTTAAGTTATGTATTGAGTAATGTTTGAATTGGTCACCACACGTATTTCATTTCAAGTATAATACATGGAAGACTTTGTTTTCTCGCATAGGAAATGACTTACTTTCTCCATGGATTACCGTGAAGAAGTAATGTCGGCAGTTAATGGCTATTTTCAGGAGCTAGACAGTTCTCATTGTAAAATGGCTATCAAACTTATTGAACATTGCGGGGAAAAGTGTATAGAGTTGAAAAGAGATTATGTTCAAAAATAAATATATTTCTTTCCAAAATTGTAATGTTTTCTTTGTTGGGTTGGGTACTTCTCGGACCACCCTCGTATATGAGTACATGGCATTGGGCTCCAGGTGCTCACCCCTAAGATGATGCTATTTGAGTCACAATATTTGGTTGGTACAACTTCTGTTGAAGGGAAAAAGTAAAAAAACTGGTACTTCATATGGGATGCCAAATGTTATCCATTCTATTTATCAGTGTAATCTACTGGGAAACTTCTTTGGATTTGATACAGTGCAATTCATGAATTTTAGACCCCTTACTATGCAGGGCATCCATGGAGAAAGTAAGTCATTTCCTATGCGAGAAAACAAAGTCTTCCATGTGTTATACTTTAAATGAAATACCTGTGGTGACCAATTCAAGCATTACTGACTATATAACTTGAACATTGAGTAAACAATAGAAATTACAATCATCAGTCTACAAGTTTGGTTTGATGAGTAGAGTTGGAGCCTACCTCATGCTGTCCGGCATTGTGTCTGAATCTACAAGTATGGGCATCAGATGCCTTCCTTGCTTCACCTGTGATTTCCAAGAAAGAGCTAGGGCCTTGAATTCAGTACGATTTAGAGCTTCCAAAAATGACTATCAATTTGAATCTGGGCTTATCCGGCCAGTAGTCAAAAGTTTAACCCTGTGAACTATCCCATTACTATTTATAGGTTGTGCACAGAATTCTTTGAAGACTGCAGTTGTAGCAAGTATGGATTGAATAATACTCACTCCTCCTGGAAATTTGTTGTTATCCAGTACCAATTGGTGACTAAGTACTTCCCTGTATATGAAATCTGTAACATCACAGACAGAGCAATCAAGGTCACCTTAGCCTTACTCATAAAAAGACAATTATGAATCTCATTCTCTTTTAATTCAGAAGATAAGTAATTTGTTCAGATTCCTTGGTAGACATATGTCTAAATTGCTTGTAAAAATCATATGTCAATAGAGGATGAAGTATATAAAGGGTTATATGTATCTATGTTAAAATAAGTACAATAATTGGCCTAATTAAACATATTCAAGTTGATTTTCAATGTTCTTATTCAGGCAGTAACATTGAACAAATGATTTTGCAAAAATAAATTACAGAAATGTATAATTTTTTTTGTTTTTGAATTATGAGCCTAACAGATTCCAATTAATTCTAATCCTGCATATACTGACAATTTAAGCTGCTACCAAACTGTTGATGCTGACGGTATAAATGGCACTGGTGTTGAGCACAGGAGGTTTGTATCTTGCAACTCTTGCCCTTTGTTTAACCATTCATTGCTTTGTTTAATGTCCTTACTCCATTGGACATCAAGAGAGACTTCTGATTCAACATCTTGTCTCATGCAGCATGATATAAGACTCCTTAGACGATTGCAAAGTGATTTTCTTTGTCTTTTCCAAAATGATATAGAATGGGAGTCTGTGTCTTGAGAGGATGTGAGATTGGAGGCTATCTTGTTGGATGTATTCAGCCACTCATAATGAGACTTTTCCACTGCCCCCTCACTCCTGGATTTACCATTTCTTGTCAGGGGATATAAATTAATAGTTGCAGTATCTCCAATTACGGGTTCAGCTTTGAGTCCCATATAATTTGAAATAGTCTTTCCTGAGTTCATCACTTTCTTAGGCAGCATCTATATGGAATAAATATTTTCAACAAATAGAAGTGGATTTGTTTAGTTAAGTACATTATATGTTCCCCAAGATTTTTATTGATAAAAAGAAAGCCCTGTTATTATACAAGGAATGTGTATGCAAGGAAAAGAAAAGAGGCCATCAAGGATGAATATTCTTAATTTCATATATTTTCCTTGCTACTCATTCTGACAAAAACATACAACATATATTTCTGCACAAGGAAGAGAGAAAAAGGATCTTCCTTCTCGTCCTTGAGAAAGTTGGCTTTTACCACTGAAAATTTAAATTCGCGTCAGTTTCTTTTCTTTTTTTTTGTGTTTCTGTTCTCTAGCGCTAACTATGCATACATTATTATTCATATGGATGACAAAGCCACCGCTAAGAAAATGGATGACTTTATCCCATTGGACCAAAGTGGAACCACATAAATTATTATGAAATAGCTATGGCTGTGTGAGAAAAATTACTGTCGATGAACTGCTCATGTTAAAGTTGTCAGAAAGCTGGATTCCAAAACTATCGATTACTTTTCAGAAGCAAACATGGTGCAACCAGCAATCAAATTGATGTGGATCAGAAATTTTGCCATATTCGCCCTATTCTCCCAGTCGTACCCCAAGGGAGTTTTTCTTATTTCCATAACTCTACAAATGATTGATATTGTACAAGAGAAATGATGCCATTCAAGAGTTTTAACAAATGTTTTCAACACAATCTACTTAATTCTACAGTGATGGCATTTGAAATGTTAGAAAACACCAAAAAAATGTAAATAATTCTGAATGACGACTATTTAGAGAAACCTTATTAATAATGTATAGCAATTACTATTCTATCTGGTTTATTTTTAGTGATAATTAAAAATTTATGGCACCCCCTGGTATAATGTGGCTGCAAAGTAAAAGTCTAAATGGAATCATCTAGCTGAACCATAAACGGTCATCAATGTGTTCCAACCAACATTGAACGAAAGAGAAATTAACATTGTAAAATGAAAACTAAGGATTACATAAGGCTCTCTATTTGACAGAATTTAGGAAAACAATTGAGTGGTTATAACAACAGAATGGATAAGGGAAATGTTAATTCATGATTAATATTAAAACAGTTGAAACTTACACTGTCACTCAAACATTTCTGGTTCAAGCATGATACTTTCTCTTCCCTTTTTGCAAGCCCTTTCATTATTGTTTCGCATGAACGTGAAGCCCACAGTCCAAATTGAGGATGTTCCATGTTTTTCTGTTTGCTTTCAATCTGATTCAAGATAATTTTTTAAAATTGTTTTAGATTCCACATGCAAATTGCAAAAGGTATTGTTTTACTCATGCCCTCCAATCAACTGTATTTGGAGCTGTTGCAAATGTAACATTTAACTACTAATCGGTACATGAAGTAATTGGATACAGTGAAAACCTGTTAGTGGCTTTCAACTCGCATTAGGCTCTCTCACCTTTCCTAGGATCACGATTGGTGACTCACTGAATGTGGCCTCTTCCAATGACCAGCCGCACCTAAGGGAGTGGGGAGTAATGGATAACACAGGGCTCCTCCCTTCTGTACTCAGCCTCTCCAGCCTTCAGCCCTGGTCTATTAATGATCCGGAATAAAGAATGCAAATCTAATAAATAAAATTAATGGATTAAAAACCTAATATTAAAGTTCATTTAATGAAGAGGATAAAGGCAATATTTGATTCATGCTTTCATTTTGTCTGGTGAAAATTTCTTGAAATATAATGGCAAAAGGAATAAATTCTGTCATCTGAACTCTGTCGATTCATAGATATTTATCAAATAATTCGTGGCACTCTCATAAATTTCAGTTACAGCAAATCTCTTTGATAAAACTTGATAGTTTGGGTAGAAGCAAATAAATCCTGTCTAAGATGAAGTTGTTATTTGGGGCAGGGAATGTAATTGCTGACAAGGAAGTGCGATAATCTATCTCACGTTCCAAATTTTGAGGCTGAAGATAGAAAATTAATAAAATACTTTTCTTGGCGAATAAATGGACCACGGAATAAAGTATTTTAAAAATAGGGTCGATTCTCTTAATTTTAAAAATCAACATAATTTGCAAAATAAGAAACAAATATTATTGTTACTTAGTAAAAGTCATTACACATTAATTATTTTCCAAAAAGAATAATTAGGTAATTACAGCAATAAACAGAGACCTGAAATTTTGAAATAAATTATTGATAGAAATGCAATACCCATTGTGGCAAAAAATAAATGTGGGAGTAAATAATTAAAGATGGAAATCAATAAGACTCTGGTTCAGCAAACTGCAGGAGTAATGCGATCAAAAGATATGCATAAAACATCCAAGAAACACCAAAATATCCTTGAAAAAAGCTGTCGAATCGATCCATCAAATAAAAGATGAGACTCATTTCAAGATATTACAGCTTCCCTGAGATAGCTTTCGATAGTATCATGAATAATGCAGAGAAGCGTCAGAAGATGAAAAATGGGCTTGAATTCTATTCGGAGTTGGCCTACACCAATAATATTAAGGAAAAGATTTGAATTGCAAACCCAAAGAGGAGTCAACTTAAGGTAGGGCTCAGGGTTTTGCAGAACTCTCAAGAAACAAGTAATATTAAGTTGAGAGGGCATTGAGGAAGACATCCATTAATAGTGATGCAAACAATGAATTGTGATGCTGATAATAAAAACTAAAGTTTTGAACTTAAGAATTTGATTATTTCCTTCCTCGTTATATTCCTTAAATGTAAACTTATAATTTTATGACAACACTAGAGTTCTACACGCACACAGCAGGGATCTCTCTATGGGATGGCACTTGCATTTGTTCAAATTACGATCCTGAATTTTCAGAATCAACATGAGAGTGTTGTCTAACCATGGAACTTGTTATATAAGATCCAAAAATCAATCAGATGTTAGCCTTTGGAGCTTGCAGGAATAAAAATTGGAACGATGTATTTCTACCTCTCTCATATGAGAGATAGTTTTCATTTATCTTAAAATTTACCAACTTGGGTAGTGCCTAGTCTTATATCTTTAGCTTAATTGTTTTATTTCTATCTATTGCTGTGATGATTTCTCCTTATAACATGAGATTTAATAATAGGTGCTTACCTTTGGCTGTTGAAAGAAAGACACTCCTATCATTTATGAATTTTACAAAATAACTGTTGAGTGATTAATAGCAAAGCTGATCGATATAACTATAGCAGTGAACCTTATCTAAAATAAGTACATTTTCATAAACTTACCTTACTTGTGCACTTTTATATTTGACTGAGACGAATATGAACTTTGAAGATGGCCTTGAAATATGTAAGCTGTTGGTAAATACCAATTATATAAGCACTTCGATAGCTCTTCCCAACGTTAGTATTTAGATGGATGGACTTTGAAGTATTAAGGTTGTAGGCAAACACCAAATACATAAACACTTCACTCACTCTTCCCGCCGTTAGTGTTCCAATAATTCTTATGAAAACCATGGAAATCAACAATGAGAGAAAACCTTCATTTCGCGTTATTCTCCAACCTTCTACAATGGTCCTAAGTCTTTAGCCCTAGGTTTTAAGTTAAGTGAATTCATCGCTCCGGGGCTAAAACCTCGTTCTAATTCGGCAGTGAAAAGTATAGTTTACCTAGAGAGACTGAAATTCACCTCTTCAGCGAATATAGTATTATCGATCGAATGCCATTTGAAATCGCAAGATTTGAGCAACAAGACTAGTCTCGGGACCATAGACCCGTTGTAAAACGGCATAAATTAACATAGGGAACAAGCACGCATAAAAAACATATGCTATCAACTGACGGTTTCATTTCATTGCATTTCAAAAATAATGAAATTTGACTAGGAATCTATGATTTAGTTATACTGCGTCCATATAATAAACATCTGTAAAAGGTCTTTATATAAAGTTACATGGTACGGACGCAGTAGAAAGTCATTGCCAAATGGTGGGTATGTACTACAAGCATTCGGACAGGAAGTTTTTTAGCTACATAGTTTCATTTTCTCTGCTTGAAAGAGCGACCATTATGAGAGGAAACATTCAAAATTTTCCTTGTTGATAAACATGAAAATATATTTTTTTAATGCCGCCTTTCCTGTCACGACGTGGAGTTGCACAGCCGAACGATTGAAGAGAGCGGAACGCCCACCCTTGTCTACCGTCTTGAAGCGGGCTCACCGACGATTGCTTTCATTGTTAGCAACAGGGCAGTTATGTAACGGTTTACAATGATTCAACTCCAAGCAGTGGCTTACTGGCAACAATAAATTAGAATACTGCTAAGATGTGAGTAACTCGTAACAACGAGTAACATGATTACATGATAAACCTGGTACATAATTGGAATCATTAGAATGACAGAGATAGGAACCCAGGCAGCCATTCATTGATTCATGGTACTATGGTGCTATTTTCTATGCCCCAGCTCTTTCTAGGAAACCACGGGTGAAGCAGTGAATGTACCTGATGCTCATACTTGTATCTGTGGTTCAAAGGCATTGGAGGACAATATCTATAGCTTGACCTGAAACCAAATTGACCAAGGTATTAGTTTCTTGGAATTTTTCTTTTATGTTTAAGCTAGATATGTAATGGATAAATAGGTCAAAACTCATTTTATTTCAAGTGTAACACATAAAATACTGGTTTGTCGAATAGTCAAATGAATGACTTCCTCCTTGGATATCGTACGTATTAAGGTGTCTGAATGCATGAATTGCACAATATCAAATGCAGAGGAGCTCTTTATTAAATTGATACCAATAAATAGAATAATTGAAGTCAATGAGTTTTGGTATACCTATGATAAAAATGTACGTAACTTTTTTATTAATAAGAGGATTTTCTCAGTAGCCAAAGTTCCAGCACACCGATTAGAATGCCACTTAAACAGCATCATCTGGGGAGTGGGTCCAAGGAACTTCAGATGTTTAATGGGGAATGCCTGTGGGATGCATAATGACGATAGCATTTAAAGTATTGGATTTTATAATGAGAGCATGAACAAAATGCGAAACGGACACAATAGTGTTCGCATATACAATTTCATTTTTTTTATCAGACCGATCTCCGAAAAGATGGAACATTCTTCAACAGTTAAGCCCGATGCAGATGGACATTAATGCGATGGTCATTTGAATGAGGAATATCAAGAGATTTTGCACCATGATCCTGCATCATATTGAAAGGAAGCAGCAAAATAAAAAACATTCCATTGTCAACTACAAGCTTAACATTCTTCAGAAACGCTGGTGAAGGGGATAACAGAGATGACGGAGGAAGAATCACATTGCTTCAACTGTTTGAACTTGAGAGGGAGTCAAAGTTCCATTTCTTTTAAATTAAATGACGAAACAAAACTTTTCTTCGGCCATATTTATGATAGATTAAAGGAGTAAGGAGAAGTTTAAGAGACAATTCATTTTTATTGTCAAATGTTATTATCTGTGTTATAATACCCTGTCACACACCGTAGCTCTGGCTTGCGGAATACCATGGAGAAAAAATAGAATAAACAATAGACAATTAAGATAATAGTCATAAGTAGGGTACGAGCTGCCCATCCCCCATTTACTACGGATGCATGGATTTCGGTCAAAATTGATATATTGCCATTGATTGCCTTTGGATATATTTTGGCGGATTTTTGTTGGGGAGGGGAGATTTAATACCCTCTGATAAGTGGATGAAAAGGCTGGCCTTTACGGAGGAATAGTAGCAGAAAATTGCCCAAACGATAGAATGCTAACGAAAGCATGTTTGGGTGCAGATTACATAGTACTAATCGAATTCGATAAAAAAATTCGAATAAGGAGGATTTATTTTAAAAAACTGTTACATACTTCTTGAATTGATCATGTTTATCCATTTGCATACGTTCTTGAAAAGCGATCTAACGCTTTAATTGATTGGTTTGGAAGGAATTTGAAATGCGTCCGTTAACGGATAGGAAATGTTTGTAAATGATCCAATGGTGATAAGAAATTGAAAGTTCCATGAAAAATATGGGCATATAAGGAAGATTAAGTCAAACTGGGTAGGTTAAACCACGAGGGAATAATGGTGGGGGATGTCAGCATAAGAGAATATTGGGGAGAGGATGGAAGGGTAATGACATCAAATGATGACACTCAAAATAAAATAAAAGCAAAGGAGCTACGCGAATGGTAAAAGAAATCCCAATGACCCCTTTCCAAAAAAACGTACATGATTTTATTATGTACTTTTCTGAAAGCCTTAAATTATTTTAATTAATCCTCAAAGTTACAATCAATCCTACTACAGTGCGCTGTTGCACCAGTGATTGATAGTTGCAGTCCTTTTCCACTGAGGTCTATAGTTCGAAGTAGCTACTCGACGGACGCCATGAGGTCAACAAGTTCACGTCCCACCCGACGGACGGCTAGTCCACTTGCAGTGCTCGGGTTTATTTATGAGTAGGTATCACCTTACATCGTTATTGTAGTTTCGCGCTGTGTGAAGAGTTCTCTTCTGGAGGTGTGAGATTTAATATTCGTACGGTACAAGTTTCCCACTTTTGAATGCTGTCACTGTTATATTCTTAGGATGCTGATAATTATTCTTACTTATTAATACATAACCTCTACACATGAATAACCGAAGATGGAAGAGTTTAGTTTATATCAGGTTGTTGACTATATTGTAACACTCCTCATAAAAATTTGAGACCACATGTGGAAATTCTGGATTCGGTGATTACAATCCCTCTTTCCTTACCGATATTGTATATCTTGGTTCTGGTCTGGATTCCTGTCTTTTTCATTTCAATAATGTCCTGGGTTCGCCGTGTGGTCATAAAACTCGCAATTTCAAGTGACTCTCATGCCTGCAGCATTGCGCCCTCTTCCATTTTATTGTTTCGTGTAATCCGTAGCTTGGAGTTAATCCATCGTGAACTGTTACGTAGGTTCCGTGTTATCAACAATAATAGTCGATGAGTCATTAATTGTTGCGTCTGATACAACATAGTTGGGCAAGGATGGTCTTTATGTATGCTGTGGCCGTTTTGGTATGTAATTTCAAGTTATAAAAGGAAATTAGTTATTTAAAAAGTTGATCGAGAAAAGAAGATAATTTTTCTGCCACTGGCAGCTCACTTAATAGAAGAATTTACTATTGTCCTAAGCACTTAAATTACATTTCCGTCAAAACGTCAAATATTCTTAAAATATTTAAATTGTCCTTCTTCAGTTACGTGATGCAGTTGCAAAATTGGTCTTAAGCCCTGAATCTTGGCTGGTAGTCTAGCGAATGGTGCGGATCCAAATTGCAGTTGATTTGGTTGATGCTGATTGGCATGGGCACAGGTGGTTTTTAGTCTCTTCTCATCCCTTGTGTTTGATGTAGTTAATTTTCACTGTTTTTGACTAGTGATCTTGTTGTCAGTGATGGGACACTCCTGAATCGCACAAACAAATGAACCACCACAGAGGACGATCCGAGGTGCAAACTAAAATATAAAATATGCCCAAACATTTGAGGAATAACATTAATGAAATGACCCAAATTTTATGAAAAAAATAATAAATTCATTCGAACTATGAAAGAATATTACTCATGTTATCTCAGTAAATATAAACATTTGCATAAAATGCATTTAAATTGTGTGAAATGCAAGGAAAAAGAGCACGTATATAACTAGGACATAAGAGAGAAGGATGATTGGAAAGGGAAGAAGAATGATGTATTGGCTTTAATGGAGAAAGAAGACACTCCACTTAATTTTTCAATAGCTTTGCACATGCCATACAATCTTTTAATCTTTAACACCCTATTTATCAAATAGAAGTGGTCAGCAAACACTTTTGGCATTTGTCACCTCACAAAAGTTACTCAGAAAAAGAAATAAACGGTAAAAAGTGAGATAATTGATTGCGAAGAGGAACTTTCGTTTTTAAAAAATAACTCCTAACTATTTCTTAACCCTTTACCGAAAAATAATTATTTATTGATATTATGACATAAAAATTCACGTCATTCACAAAAGAAGCATTTTATAGCAAAGAAAACGAAGTTATCACATGACCTAGCAAACAATCGATATTATTTCATCGTAATAATACGTACCTGTAGGTAAAGACGCTTACAATATTTTGCTATCATTCCCAGACCCACTTTCCTTTGTGCCGCGTATAATTAAAGCATTCATTTATAAACAATCTAAAATGGATATGGTAACAGTAATTAATAAAGAATTGGATTTGAAATATTTTTATTTCCCGAGGCCATGGAAGAACCTATCAATGAAGGCACGGTTTTCTTTTTTCCACAGTTTATTCTGCTCATTTACTGCTGTTGCCTTTCTCTCTATCTGATTGCTGGGGCTGTTTAATTGGCAGTGATGACGTTTTTCAATATTTAGGTAAAGTGAACTGTCGATAGCATCGCTAATAAAAACTCTAATTTCATTTAAATCACACTTGTTTGTCAAGATCACATTAAGGACCCTCTACTTTACCAAAGCACTGAACTGCAATTCAAACTTAAAAAAAGCTTTGAAAAAATCGAATATCCCCAGCGCTAAAAACCGGGAGGAAAAGAGAATGATATTTTATGGGGATGGATTAAGGAATCGAGACACTAGGGATGCTGTGAACGGGGAGTATATGTGGAAGAGAACATATTATAAGGGATACTAAAAATGCAAAATATTTACACTGATTACATAAGACTGTCCGTAGGACACGTAAATAAACAACAATAGCCGTTCCGTTGTTCAGTAATAAAGTTTATAAAATATGGGAAGTTGCTGCGGTAAGTAACTTTATATCATCTTGATTCTTGAGTTTGAATAAGTTTTTGGTCCATAATATTAAGCATCGGATTAAAAGGCCCGAGCCAATTAGTGGCGTGGCTATGTGAGTTGGTGTTGGAGTGGATAAGCAGAATGGTGCGTGAATATAGCTATTTCTTTTCTTTATATGCACCAAAGGTCGCTGCTGCGATGATGAGAGGGATCCAGTCGAGGAACCCTACGCCCCTTCCCAAACCAGGCATCCTCAGAATCCAAGAAGAAGTCAACGACATGGTAAAGGCCAAATGTTGCAATTAAGACTTCAATCATTCATAAGCCTTCATCCACGGCTTTATCTTCTTTCAAATGTAATACACATTCGCTAGTAATTGCGAATTCAAAAGTGCCATTATAAAGTTTTTATATCAATGTGTGCCTATGTGAGTTGGTGGTTGGGTGGATTATCGGAAAAGTGAACGAATGTAGCAATTTCTTTTTTTCGCATATTCTGTACTTGTGGTCGCCGCTGCGAGGAAGATAGGAAGATAGACATCAGAACCTTCGCTTTTGATTTAAACTACATCCCAGAGAGAAGAAGAAGACGGAGACATTGTAAGAGCCAAATCTTGCAAATTAGACTTAATTCGTTTGAGAAACGGCGCTTTGTTGAAAATCTATGGCTTTATTTCCTTAGAGCAGTTTTGCTAGAAAACGCGCATTAAAAGGTAGAATTAGGAAACATTACCATTAACGAATTTGTTAAAAAAAATTGTCATTTAATGATGCAATCGCGGCTGGAACTTGGTATCGAATAAAAGCCAGGAAGTATTTCACTCTTCGAAAATCAAATACGAATGATTATATAACACTCAAAGACCTTTCAGTATTGACATTGGCAAACATCGTGGAATCAAAATGGGTGAAATGGATGTCCTTTGTTTTTCTAATTTAATTTTTTCTTATCCATTTTGCCGATTACGGTGTGTCAAACGTTGAATTCTTACTTAAAGGAATTTGTTATTGAATTTACATTATAATACTTACTTAATAACACGCCTTAACACCTGTCTTAATGAATGGCATGTAAGGTTCCATAATTGACCTGACCATCATTATTTTCGATTTCCAGTTATCTTCAATCCGGAGGTTAGGATTATTTTCTTTCAAAAGGATGACGTGGAAAGAAGCGACCATTCTCTTGTGTTAAATAAACCCATATCGAAGATAGGCACGACAGGTTTGAAGACATTTCATGATCCTATGATTTCTATACTCTCATGCTTAGAGTTCTGTGTGTGGAATGATATTGATAATCACGATCTTTGCTTCAGGATTTGTATTCCGAGGAATATGTCCACTAGATGGGAATAATTTACCCAACATTTTGCATTTAAATATCTTGAGAGTTTTGCTTCAAGTCGTGGCGGTAAGATATCTTTTCAATTTTATATTAAAATGCTTTAGAATAATGATAGTACTGAGTTAGAAATACAAGGTATTAAAAAATGTATTTTTGTGCCAAAAGTTATAATTGGCAATAGGCATCGGTTTTCTAGGCATTTACCACTAAAAACTCATTTTGTTTTCGATTTCTAGGATGCTGGTGTTTTGAAATATCTTGCCATGGATAAAAAAATAAATTACGAAAACTGAAAGTCTTGCATTTTTTTATTGAGTGCCTTTATTTGAAAAACATAAATTGCTTCATAAAATACCTAGGCGTTTGATATGTTACCCTGAGAGTGGTCACGATACACACACACACTTATTTATATATATATATATGTATGTATGCATATGTGTATGCATGAGAATGTCTATGAAATTTTGTCCAGTCCAGGTTCGGAAACATGACACGCACTTCCACAATAAAGATAATATTTCCCAAACATACTTACTCACCCAAACCGGAATACCTTTAATTATTAAATTGCTGAATCTGAAAAAATTTGGAGAGCGGACCTCGAGCATAAAATCCAACGTTTTATGCTGGTTTAGTTTTAAGCACCTGGATTTTTCTCTATGATAAAACATAAAGCCCAGAAATATTCCCCACACATTTCACGGTTCGCTCGATATGGTCATTGACTATCCGAACGGACAAGAGTAAGTTTGGTTTTAGAAAAGGAGTAACTCAAGACCAGGAATATAAAAGGAAGCCTTAACAGGAAAGGGAAGCCAATAGAGTACGATCTTCCATATACTTAAGAATGCCAATAAAAGCACTTACTGCTCAGAGTCGAACTCATAGACGGAATTGATGTAATATAGACCCGGAGGAGGAAATATTGCTATGGAAATTGTTCTTGAAATCTGGCAAGTGAAATTAACAATAATTAAAAACAAAGAGTTTGATGGACCACTCTGAGACCTACAGAAAAATCACCGATAATTTATGTTGTTATTTGGGGAAAAAGACGCGGAGATTCAAACACTTGATGCACTCGACGAAGCAATACGCCGATTAATTCTAAAACATAATAAAAGCGTTACCATGGTTTTGAATTCAAAGATGAAGATTGGATTAGCAATAGTTATTAACTTGGAATCATGTCCACTATTAAAACAAGACTGATAAACACCATGGATAACAGTAAAAACGAAAAACGCATTCACGATATGCACAGACCTTACGAAGTCGAAGAATGTTCGCAACGTCCATGTGTGGAACCGGACACGCTTAAGTGTAATTTTACAAAAAAACACACATTAATCGATGCAGAATTCCAAAAATAATTTTTGTGCCCTCTTTTGTAACTTGTTTTATTACCTTAGCAGTGGTTAATGGAATTGAACAACGTGATCGCAGGAAATGGGTCTTACCAAAAAATTGTTGACTGAAGACATTTCATGAGTGAGATATGGTGCAAAGGTAATCTAACGCGTGTCGCAATTTCAGTTGTTTTTGGGCTAACATGGAATGGAGCACACCATTTGAATTAAGGATACACTAACAATTTTGACTTTTATTAATAATTATTGACTCTAACGTTACGCACAAATTACTTGCGAAATACAACGTTAAACTCTAATTAATTCCTGGTTACCAAGCGTATAAAACCAAACCTATCCGCTTTTAGCAAAGGTTCTGTTCCTTCATATGAGATTTATATTTTAGGCATCGGTTGGCCTATACGTTTTGATAAGCTGTCGTGTGTATTCTGAGATATATTAGTGGAGGCGCTTAGAAGGAAGGACTTATATAAGTTGACCCTTTCCAAAATGCTGGCCTCAATTATTTTTGAGTGACGAAACAGCTAACTTATTCCCCAGAACCTGTACAACCTTTCCAAAGTACTGAGACTACCGCGACCTAAGTAATACGTTTCCATGTAGCGGGAGCCTTGGGGCATATTTTCTAAAATTAGTGTTAAGGAATTTTTGAGATACCAGATATCATTTAGAAACGGAGGTGCCAAAGGGCAATATCCTGATTGCTAAGTTATCACTGACCTCCCTGGGACTTTTAAACATCCAATTAAAAAAATACGCGGCATCAGACGAATACTTTGCAAATGACGAAAGGAGCAAAACAGGGAATGATAATTACAAGATGCAAAGGGATTTTTATCTTGAAATCGCTCTGGTGAAAAAAGAAAGTTTTTTGAAAATATTATTGATAAATTTCACCAGCAGCAGGAGAAACTTTCATATTGCCTCCTAGATTTTCAGTTATACGTTGCATTTAATTAGCCGTATCCGAAGCCGTATCAAAGGATATCATTTCGATATTCCACCCATTATTGTCTGCTATTGTTGTGTGTTAAATAATAGTTCTAAGAAACCTTTCGTAATCGGTAATTGCCATCAGAAAGATTTTTTGTGATGCCGTTTTCTGGTTCTATTTCATGAAGTAAACGTAGTTTTAAATTTTCTTTCGAAACACAAAGCATTTCAATTTTTCTCTTCTGGTGAATGTTGTTTCTCTGCTCAAGCGACGTAACTTACAAATGCACACAAGATGCACTCTACGGCCACTGCTCCCAGTTAACGGGAAAATGTCACCCTTTCTTTCCTTTCAACCTTGTGTTGGAGGTGTTTTCCCTTCGGTTCGCTGAAGAGGGCCACTTGGTGGCCGAAACACGCGTGTTCTACGCATTTCCTAGTTGCCTAGTTTGCCTGTGTCCAGATTCTCCCAGAAGCTGGGCCCTTTTGAGTGTGTGTTTCTTGAGTGCTTGTGTGTGTGATTGGTCTGTGCCAGTCACAGAGTGTGTGCTTGAGAATATCGTGGAATCTTGAACGGGGTCTACTCTACAGCCCCGTGAAGGATTCCATCTCCATCTGAAATTCTTTAACAGGGTCTCACAGCCTCGTGAAGGATTTCCGTCAGGATAGTGTGCGTTTGGCTGTGTGTTGGTCCCTGACGCGGATTAATTTCCCGTAAACCACCACAGAGGGTCGAGAGGTTGTGGTTGGTCCCTGACGTGATTCCCGTTAAACCAACACAACAATCGGTCTGACGAGAGATTGGCAACTAATTTTTACGGCCATTGGAGTTTTCTTCCCGTTTCTTATTTACTTTCTTCTCTTATTTTCTTTTTGCATTATACAATTTTTACTTTGATCGACAATTCTTTTTTATATTCTTCGTTAGATAAAAGCGAAATTCGGCATCTCTATTGTCAAGATGAAGTTCCTGAAACGTGTCATTCTGGATCATTTGTTCAAAGAACCTATAATTGAATTCTACTGTTTTAACATTATTCAGGTTTTACCAATGCCACCAAAAAATAATTAGAAGTTTAAAATGCTCGTACCAATTTGATCAAACATTTTACTGTCCATACCAAAAGAAAAAAGACATGTACTCCTCAGATTTTATTATGCGGTACACCGTATTTCACTATACGGTATTTTACCGTATAATAAAATCTGTGGAAAAGTACAAGTCTTTCCTTTTAGTATGGATATTATATACTTCCACAAAGTGAAGCCTGAAAAAATAGAATATAAGCATCATATTGATTGCTAGGTCAGGTTAGAAGTATTCTAGGATGATAGAATCAAATGCCTCTTGAAGGATTAATCTACTGCTGTAGTCTCAATTACAAGATCTACGTACTTTGAAACAAGTGACAAACACTTTAATGTTCGAAGGAGACAGAGAGAGGAATTAATGAGGTTAAAAATGTTGTGTTGATTCTTTAGAATGATAACCGCTTTTAAGGCGGAGTCTGCCTCTAATAAGATACTCGGCCAATATTTTGGATAACTATAAATGATTAACTACTACCATTTACTCGCAAAACTTTTACATCCATAACTAGAAAATGATCATCGTTATATGGTAAAATATTTTTATTTGAAAGCACTCAACCCAACCAATACATAATGCTTAACTGGATTCTATTTTAATTTTTTTAGTAAATGCAAGACTCGACACCAATGTTGATCTTTATATAGCTTTTGATGCATAGCAATTGTATTTCTTTTGTATTTATCTACACCAATTGTCACTAGCACCTTTTTCAGCTTTAGTCAAATTATTCAGGATCCAGGTTTTCACGCGTTAACTTTAATTTTAAATTTTAATTTTCAGTAAATTTTATTGCTGTTACAAAATTTTCGTGTCCCACAATACAACACAAGTGATGATGAAACGACAAAATATTCGAAAAAAAGCATTAAAAAGATCAACATTTCCAATGAAAACGTGGGATGGTGCCTAAAGCACTTCGCGTTCTTAAGGCTCAGAATATAAATAGAAAACATCATAGTAAATTATAGAATATGTAATGGTTTACATAAGGATTCATTTGGCTACATGGAACTCATATTTATTGTATTTAGAAATAAATAATGAATGGATTGATTTTCCTTTTCCCTTAATTATCTTTAACTCTTTCTTACTTGCTACGACAGAACTACACCAGAAATGTGATAACAATTCTTAAAATGTCTCACCCTTAGATATTGCAATACCTGCCGATGCTTTCCTGATATAGGTCATTGTTTATTTTTATGAAAGATGCCGTTAGTGCAAGATTGCAAGAGTGCAAGTTATTAAACAGAAATTAGAAGCATCATCTTGCTCGTTCACCACTATTTATTAGTTTTATATCCCTAATGACCACTCATTATACTTACGGTAACCCTTAAAATAGCAGTGGTACACCTTTTCTCAACATAATGTTAAAGTGACTTGTCGAATACATTTCCAGCAACGAACCTTATTTCTTTTAAAGCTTACTTGATTGGCAAACAACATTTTAGAGACCGATTACTTGACCAACGCGCAGAAATAATCTTATATGTAAGGATCTTGGAGACGGACTTGGATAAAATGGTAGTTCTTTTTCAGGGATAGCTGGAAGTTCATCTTCAAGGTTTACGGAGCGGATCGCATTCCCAACCAGAGAGGGACCGAAACGTTATACTTTTCCAATCAAAATTGGAAGGCGCCGCATGCGTAATGTGAAATACGTGGTATCGAAGTTAGAATGGGGGAAGGGGGGGTCAGTAGGCCTCCCTACAAGATAGGACACTTATAAACAAAGGAAAATTGGGTTTAAAGAGTAAAATAAGGATATCAAGGGGAATTTAAGCATAGCGTAGTTCCAAAGGATGATATTGGTGTCGCCACTGTCTACGTCTTTAATTATAAACGCTGTATCTATTAAACGGTAAGAGGTAGCGCCGTTAGGACGAAATACTTGGAGCCAAAGTGCGGGGAATGGAGGACCATTCACCCTCGCTACAATATAAGACTATTTAATCCAAAGGAAGTTGTCTTTGAAAAAATAATTACAAGAAGTAATATGGTTTGGAGATAGTTCCGATGGCTGACGCCTGTGTCGTCACCAACAGCGTCTTATGTAAAAAAAGGCTATATCTCAGGAACGGTGAGAGATAACTCGATTTCCACGCAAGATTTGAATTCCAAGTGGGAGAAGGGGCGATTAAACGTCCGCAATGCCCTATGGCACCCTGAGGGAGGCGGAAGGTCGCGTTTGAATAAGGTCTTAAAGAAAATAAGTAAAGTAGTTTCATTACGTGGTTCATAATGGAACCGAACAGATGACACCATCGACAACATCTTAAAGTGGGTACAATATATCCCTCTACCCAATCAGACCTTCTTAGAGGGGGTTCGGGGGATTTTAAGAAAGGGAAAATATAATGCAATGTGGCACTATATAGCAAAGTGGGGAGTGAGTGTAAGTGTGTTTGTGTTGGTTGCAGTTGTGTGTGGCGGCTTGAGCCGACCTATTGGGAGGGAGGGGGAGATTGGGGGACGCCAATGACACCCCTGCCGATCCGCAAGCGGGCAGCGTCCAGACTCGATGGCGAGTCAGAAGGGCAATCCCCAGAAGGTAGTGCAGCGTGGATGGCAGCGGCCTCAAGGATCGGCTGTAGAGCTCCAGCAGTGGTACGATGTATCCTCTCCGAGAGTAGGCAGCAGAATCCCGTCCATGGGTCAGTGACCGCAAATTTTGTTGTACTCAAAGTCATATTAGTGGATGGTAAAATTTACCGTTGCGGCATCTTCCGAAGTTTCTTGGAAAAGCCTTTCTCCTCCTTACCATGACTTCTTTTGCCCCTCCTCCTGCTTCCTATAAAACTTATCCAAATAACCTAATTGTTAGAATTACTTTTACTGAATTTAAGCCCTGACATTATTACATATCTATGGTGTCATGTATATAAATTTTGAAATAGTTACAAAAATTATTTCAATGAAAAAAAAGTGCCACAATCAAAGTTTACTGTGAGTATTTGGACACTGACCCTAAGACTTTCTAGTTATTTGTTTAATGAAGTAAAAGGGATAAAAAATCTGAGTCTTGCTTAATCCATTATAAGCAAATCATGCATACCTAGAGTGAAGGCAAAGCTAACATTATAATACAATCTTCCAAAGCATTCTCGCGAAAATTGTTGCCGCCGTGCATCTCCAAGAAACAATTCACACCGACACTTAGGAAATAAATAATGAGCAGTGGAAGAATTAGGAATTGTCAAATAGGTTGATTTGATAAAAAAAACACTACACATCCGCGGGTCCAGTAAAAATTCATGCTAGGGCGATGAAACATTAAGCTCCTATTTTCCCCGTATTTCGTTACAACTGTAGTTACGATAGCGTGTGTTGTAAAATTCCTATTTACGTGATATACCTCCAAAGGAAAGACTAAGCCAAAAGATGTAATAAGCTACATTTACAAATATTTGCTCACTACTCCTTTTTTTCAAATTTGTCAAATAATTTATTTTACAAAATCCATCACTTACTTCGGATTTAACTTATTTAAGTAAAATTTAAACCTCCTTAGTCTCTTAACCTTGACGTTTCATAAATAGTTAGACAACGTGATTTGCAGGGTTGTCAATTCATTTCAATATTCCACCAATTATCGTCTGCTACTCTTTGTATATAATTAGTGCAAGGAAGGCATTCGCAATTATTAAAGGCCATCATTTGACCGTCACGCATTGATTATATTAGGTGAATAATGTCTTAAACTTTCTTTTAAAATCCAAGCATTTCAATTTTCTCTGCTGGAGCGGCGCCACTTTCAAAAGCACACAAGATGCCTTCTGTGGCAACTGCTCCCTCATAACGAAATAATGTCACTCTTCCATTTCTTGAAATATTCTGAATATCCGAAGGCTCTTCTCACGATGACGCCCTATTTTCGAGCTTGGTGAATATCTCCCGATTGGACGAGAGAAGAATGCAATATTGTCATGCTCCGTCAATCAGTTGATCGACAATATATATTTATATATGATCTCGAACCATGAAGAAGTAATGTCAGCAGTTAATGGCTTTTTTGAGGAGCTTGACAGTTCTCATTTTAAAATGGGTAAACATTTCTGGAAAAGGTGTATGCAGCTGAAAGGAGATTATATTGAAAAATAAATAAATTTTTTTCCAAAATTGTTGTTTTCGTTGTTGAGTTGGGTAATAAAATTGTGGAAAGCATGACTTTCAGACCCCTCACTATGGATGGCATCCAAGAAGAAAGTAACTCATTTCCTATGCAAGAAAACCAAATATTCCATGTGTTATACTTGAAATGAAATACGTGTGGTAACCAATTTAACCGATACTCACTACATCACTTAAAAACATTGAGTAAAAAATAGAAATTACAATCATCAGCCTACAAGTTTAATTTGATGAGTAGAGTCACTTCCTACCTCATGCTGACCAGCATTGTGTCTGAATCTACAAGTATGGGCATCAGATGCCTTCCTTGCTTCACCTGTGATTTTCTAGATGGACCTGGGGCCTTCAATTTAGTACGATTGAAGCTGCCAAAGTGACTATCAATTTGAATCTGGGCTTATACGTCCAGTAATCAAATGTTCAACCCTGTAGACTACTTTATTTCTATTAATAGGCTGTGCACAGAATTATTTGAAGCCCGAAATTGTATTAACTATAGATTGAACAATACTCACTCCTGGAAATTTGTTTTTTTTCAGTATCAATTGGTAACTATGTATTTCCCTGTATATTAAATCAGTAACATCATATAAAGAGTCATCAAGGTCACCTTTGCCTCACTTAATAAAGGAAAATTATGAATATCATTCTCTTTTCATTCAGAAGATAAGTAATTTATTCCGATTCCTTGGAAGATATATATCTGAATTGCTTGTAAAAATCATGTGTTCATAGAGCATAAAGTAAGGAAACAGGATATATATATATATATATATATATAAATATATCTATGCTTAAATAAAAACAATAATTGTTCTAATTAAAATATTTAAGTTGATTTTATAATCTTTATTAAGGAAGTAACATTGAATAAAAAATTTTGCAAAAATAAAATAAAGAAATGTATCATTTTTTTTGTTTTTGAATTTTGAGCTTAACAGACTACAATGAATTCTAATCCTATATATACCGACAATTTAAGCTGCTACCAAACTGCTGATGCTGACCGTATAAATGGTACTGGTGTTGTTGAGTACAAGAGGTTTGTATCTTGCAACTCTGGCCCTTGGTGCAACAATTCATTTCTTTGTTCAATGTCTTTACTCAATTTGTCATCAGGAGAGACTTCCAATTCAACATCTTGTCTCATGCAGCATGATATAAGACTCCTTAGACGATTGAAAAGTGATTTTCTTTGTCTTTTCCAAAATGACGTAGAATTGGAGTCTGTGGCTTGAGAAGATGTGAGATTGGAGGCTATCTTGTGAGAGGTATTCAGCCACTCATAATGAGACTTTTCCACTGCCCCCTCACTCCTTGATTTACCATTTCTTGTCAGGGGATTAAAATTAACAGATGCAATATCTCCAATTACAGGATCGACATTGAATCCCATATAATTTAAAATAGTCTTTCCTGAGTTCATCAGTTTCTTAGGCAGCATCTATATGGAAGAAATATTTTCAACAAAAAAAAGTGGATTTGTTTAGTTGAGTACATTATGTGATCCTTAGGATATTTATTGATAAAAAGAAAGCTCTATTATAACACAAGGGATGTGTAGGCAAGGAAAAGAAAAGATGCCATCGTAGATGAACATTCTTAATTTCATATATTTTCTTTGCTACTCATTCTGACAAAATCATACAAGATATATTTATATAAAAGGAAGGGAAGAAAAAGATTCTTACTTCTTTTACTCTAGAAAGTTGGCTAATACCAATGACAATTTCAATACGTGTCAGTTTCTTTTCTTTTTCTTGTGTTTTACGATCCCTAGTGCTAACTTTACATATATTTTTATTCATATGGCCGATAGGGACTTTTCTTATTTCCATTACCCTAAAAATGATTGAGATTGTACAACAAAAATGATGCCATTCAAGATTTTAAACAATGTTTTTTAACAAAATATACTCAATTCTAAATTGATGGCATTTGGAAGGTCAAAATACACTGAAAAAATGTAAATAATTCTGAATGAAGACTATTTATAGAAGCCCTTATAATAATGTAAAGCAATTAAATTTCTATCTTGATTATTTTTAGTGATAATTATAAGTTTATGGCACCCCCTTGTATAATGTAGCTGCAAAGTAAAAGTCCAAACGGAATCATCTAGCTGAACCATGAACAGTTATCAATGTGTTCCAAAAAACATTGAAGGGAACATAAATTAAGATTGTAAAATGAATGTTAAGGATTACATATGGCTCTATATTCAATAGAAGTTGCAACAACATTTGAGTTGTCATGACAACAGAATGGATAAGTGAAATGTTAACTCATGATTAATATTAAAAGAGTTGAAACTTACACTGTCACTTAAACTTTTCTGGTTCAAGCATGATACTTTCTCTTTCCTTTTAACAAGCCCTTTCATAAGTGTTTCACATGAACGTGAAGCTCGGAGTCCAAATGTAGGATCTTCCATGTTCTTCTGTGTGCTGTCAATATGATTCAGGGTAATTTTTAAAAATTGTTTTAGATTCTACATGCAAATTGCAAAGGGTATTATTTTACTCATGCCTTCCAATCAACTGTATTTGCAGCTGTTGCAAGTGTAACATTTAACTGCTAATCGGTACATGAAGTAATTGGAGATAAATAACAAACGAAATGGGTGAATGATTCACACTGACCAAAATAATCTAGAAAAGTTCGATCAACAGTCAAACCCTGTTAGAGGCTTGCAACTTGCCCTAGCCTCTGTATATCTCACCTTTCCTAGGATCACGATTGGTGACTCACTGAATGTGGCCTCTTCCAATGGCCAGCCACACCTAAGGGAGTCGGGAGAAATGGATAACACAGGGCTCCTCCCTTCTGCACTCAGCCTCCTCAGCCTTCAGCCCTGGTCTGTAAATGATCCGGAATAAAGAATGCATATTTAATAAATAAAATTGATGAAATAAATACCTAATATTAAAGTTCATTTAATGAAGAGGATAGAGGCAATATGTGATTAATGCTTTCATTTTGTCTGGGGAAAATTTCTTGAAATATAATGACATAAGGAATAAATTCTGTCTTCTGAACTGGTTCGATTCAAAGATATTTATCAAATAATTTGTGTTTTAATTAAAAAAATCTCTTTGATAAACCTTAATAGTTTATGCAGAAGCAAATATTTCCTGTGTAAGATGAAGTTGTTATTTGGGGCAGGGAATGTAATTACTGACTAGGGAGTGCGATAATCTTTCTGTTGCTCCAAATTTTGAGGCTGAAAATAGATAATTAATAAAATACTTTAGTGACAGAAAAATTGGACCACGGAAAAAAAAATATATAAGGTTAGAGGGCAATGAGAAAGGCATTCATTGGTAGTGATGCAAAAAATAAATTGTGATGCTGATAATAAAAACACAAGTTTTGAACTTCAGTATTTGATTAATTTCTTCCTCGTTATATTCCTTAAATGTAAACTTATACTTTTATGACAACTCTACAGTTCTACATGCACACAGAATTTTCAGAATCAACATGGGAGTTGTGTTTACCCATGGAACTTGCCATATGGAATCCAAAAATCAAATAGATGTTAGCCTTTGGAGCTTGCAGGAATAAAAATTGGAACGTTGTATTTCTACCTCTCTTATATGACAGAGAGTTTTCAGTCATCTTAAAATTTACCAAAGCTGATTAATTCCTACCTAGCTTTATTTCTTTACCTAGGTTTATTTCGTTAGCTCATTTTTTATATCTCTCTATTGCTGTGGCGAATTCACCGTATAACATGAGATTTAATAATAGGTGCTTACCTTTGGCTGTTGAAAGAAAGCTACTCCTATCATTTATGAATTATATAAAATAACTGTTGAATGATTAATAGCAAAGCTGATTGATATAACTATAGCAGTGAACCTTATTTAAAATAAGTACATTTTGATAAACTTACCTTACTTGTGCACTGTTATATCCGACTAAAACGAATATTAGGTTTGAAGATCGCCTTGAAATATGTAAGCTGTTGGTAAATACCAATTAGATAAACACTTCGATAAGTCTTCCCACCGTTAGTATTGAGACAGATGAACTTTGAAGTATATCAGTTGTAGGAAAAACACCAAATACATAAGCACCTCACTCACTCTTCCCGCCGTTAGTGTCCCAAAAATTCTTATGAAAACCATGGAAACCAACAATGAGAGTAAACATTCATTTCGCTTCTTTCTCCAACCTTCTACAATAGACCTTTGGTCTTTAGCCCTACGTTCCAAGTTAAGTTAATTCATCACTTCGGGGTTAAAAACTCGTTCTAATTCGGCAGAAAAAGTATTTTTCACGTAGAGGCAGACATTCACATATTCAGCGAATATTAATCGATCGCATGCCATTTGAAATCGCAAGATTTCAGAAACAAGACTAGTCTTGGGGCATTGACCCGTTGTAAAACGGCATAAATTAACATAAGAAACAAGCACGCATAAGAACATATGATGAAAACCAATGTTTTCACTTGATTGCATTCGAAAAATAATAAAATTTGACTAGGAATTTTTGATTTAGCTTACTTAGTCCATATTATAAACATATGATTATTTTGATAAACTTTAAAATATATTTTTTTCAATTCCGCCTTTCCTGTCAAGAAGAGGAGTGTCACACCCGAACGACTGAAGGGAGTGGAACTTCCACCCTTGTCCACTCTCTTGAAGCGGGTCACCGACGATTGCTTACATCGGTTACAACAGGGCAGTAATGCAACGGTTTACTATGATTCAACTCCAAGCAGTGGCTTACAGGAAACAATAAATGAGAATACTGCTAAGATGTGAGGATCTTGGAATAACGAGTAACATGATTACATGATAAACCTGGTACGTAATTGGAATAATTAGAATGACAGAGATAGGAGCCAAGGCAACCATACATCGGTTCATGATACACTTTAAACCACCGGAAGGGTGCGTGACAGGGGGTGGTCACATGTTTGACTTCTTTTGTCGCAAGCTAGTACGAGAGTAATCCTAGAAGTACCCTACCAGACAAAAAAACTCAAAAATTTTGAATAAATATGTATTTATTTTTCAGCATTACATACTTTCAGCTCTCTACGCGTCGCTGCTCAAACTTGAATCTGTGGTTCAAACGCATTGCAGGACAATATCTATAGCTTGACCTTAAACCAAATTGACCACCGTAGTTTTTACTATTTATTTTATTGTGCAACTATCTCAGTGTATAGAAAGCATTGACCGGGATTTAAATCCGGATCCTTAGATGTGCTTCAGTTAGTTAAGCTACCGATGGGTCCCCTTACACTACAAAATATTATGATTTTTTCCTCCGAAATTTTTGGACTGCAATGCACATTTAGCGGACGACTCCGTGAAAAGTTACTGTCTTGGCATCTCCCGTAGTTTCTTGGAATTTTTCTTTCATGTTTAAGCTAGATATGCAATGGTTAAATGGGTCAAAACTCATTTTATTTCAAGTGTAACAGATGAAAGACTGGTTTCTCGGATAGGAAATGAATAACTTCCCTCTTGGATATCGTACGTATTAAGGTGTCTGCATTGCATGAATTGCACAATATCAAATGCAGAGGAGCTTTTTAATAGCTAATAACCAATTAATAGAATGAATGAAGTCAATGAAATTTCATACACCTAAGAAATACATGTACGTAATTTTTTTATTAATAAGGAAATTTTCTCAGCAGCCGAAGTTCCAGCACACAGATTTGAGTGCCACTTAAACAGCATCATCTTAGGAGTAGGTTCAAGGAACTTCAGATGTTTAATGGGGAATGCATGTGGGATGCATAATGACGATAGCATTTAAAATATAGGATTATATTATGAGATCATGAACAAAATCCAAAATGGACACAATACTGTTCGAATATACAATTTCATTTTTTTTATCAGACCGATCTCCGACAATCAGATTAAAGCATTATCTAATTCTAATGTGCTAATACATTACATTTTTCTAATAGAACAGTTGGCCAAATCTTATTGACCAATGTGAGTGTGGTGGGTGAACAATAGTAGAGCCAAGATAAAGAAAAGTTGAGAATTCAATCGGCAAGATGGGTAGACATCTTAAATATCAGCCCCTCATTATAAATCTGCACAGCCAGTGCTAGATATTTCATTTTGAAACAAGTGACTTCATATGAGATGGACAAGATGGAACAGTCTTCAACAGATAAGCCCAATGAAGATGGACTTTAATGTGATGGTCATTTGAATGAGGAATATCAAGAGATTTTTCACCATGATCCTGCATCATATTGAAAGGAAATATATAAATAACAAATATTGCATTTGCAAATACAAGCTTAACATTCCTCAGAGACGCGGGTGAAAGGGAGACCAGAGGAAGAATTACATAGGGAGAACAGAGAAAGGATTGCATTGCTTCAACTATTGAACTTGAGAGGGAGACAAAGTTCCATTTCTTTTAAATTTAATAACGAAACAAAACTTTTATTTCGGCCATATTTTTGACAGATAAGAGGAGTAAGGAGAAGGTTAAGAAACAATTCTTTTTTATGGTTAAATGTTATATCTGTGTTATAATACCCTGTCACACAACGTAGCTTTGGTTTGCGGAGTACAATGGAGAAAAAATAGAATAGACAATTGACAAATAAGGTAATAGTCATAAGTAGGGTACGAGATGCCCTTCCCCCCTTTTACTATGGATGCATGGAGTGGGGCCAAAATTAATACGGGAGTCTTTAAAATATTTCGGTGGATTTGTGGTGGAAAAGGGAGACTGAATACCCTCAGATAAGAAGATGAAAAGGCGGTCTTAGACGGAGGAATGGTTTTTTTAAAAAGTTGATCAAGACAAGGAGATACTTTTTCCGCCACTGGCAGCCCACTTAATATAAGAATTTACTATTGTCCTAAGCACTTTAATTACCTTGGCGTCAAAACGTCAAATATTCTTAATAATCTTCAAATGGTCCTTCTTCAGTTAATTGATGCTGTCCATAAATTGGTCTTCAGTCCTGAGTCTTGTCTACGGGCTTAAGTCTAGAAAATAATGCGGATCCAAATTGCAGTTGATTTGGTTGATGCTGATTGGCATGAGCACAGGTGGATTTTGGTCTTTTCTCATGACTTGTCTTTGAAGTGGTTTTTTTTTCACTGTTTTTGACCAGTGATCTTGTTGATGGTGATGGGTTGGGATGGTTTTGACAGCTGAAAATGTGACATGAACAAGGAAGGCTGCTCCGAGTGAGGAATAATAGGGGGAAAGTGCCATATTATAAGTCTTTTGATTCAATGAGGGTATTGTCCGTCATTGATAATTTCACTATGATGTTTTCAATAGACATTTTACTGTGTGGAGAACAGGAGATAAGTGTAAGTCTTTTCAGATATCTTTTGTTTTAATACTTCAGTGGAGTCAATGTTTTTTCTTTTTTTATCTTTATGAAGTTTTATCGGGTCTTCAAACGGGTCAGGTGGTCCATGAAGGCCGACGTATCGATGCCCGACTCTTGCATCATTCTCAGGGTATACTACCTTGATCAAAAAGTTCCCGGAATAACCACCGTGTGCCGCTCCCATCGTTCCGATTTGAGTTCTGTTATTTTTGTTAAATTGGTACATCTGTTGTTGATATTCCCTTTAAATCTTAGTGTCATAACTTGACATTTGCAAAAGTTACGTAGCCAAGAGTACATCTATCTCTGTGTGTGTTGGCGATTTTTTACAATTGCAGAAATGGATTTAAATTTGCTACAAAGAACTTGTATTAAATTTTGCGTAAAAAACGGATTTAGTGGCGCACGGACGTTGGAAATTTGGAAAAGTGTTTCGGCAACGATTCTCTAAAAAAAACGGTCGTTTACCAGTGGCACGAGCGGTTCAGAAGTGGTCGTGAGTCAATCGAAGATGATGAACGCAGTGGCAGACCATCGACATCGAAAGTCGGTGAAAAAATTGATAAAGTAAAAGAAATGTTGGTCAATAACCGCAAATTAACCATCAGAGAAATAGCGGAGGACTTGAACATTGCCTATGGATCCGCCCAAGACATTGTGGTTAATGATTTGGGTTTCCGTCGTGTAGCAGCAAAGTTGGTGCCTCAATTTCATGCAAAAAAGAGACCGTGTTGACGTCGCAAAAGACATGATTTGCGAGGCTGAATCCGATCCCACATTCATCAAAAGGATCATTACTGGAGACGAGACGTGGGTTTATGAGTACGACACGCAATCCAGACATCAGGCAAGTGAATGGCGTTCACCAAATGAGCCGAGACCAAAAAAACCACGTCGTTTTCAGTCAAAAAAGAAGGCAATGCTGGCGGTTTTCATGGATTACAACGGTGTAGTGCATCATGAATTTTTGCCAGAAGACCAGACAGTAAACAAAGAGTATTATTTGGGCGTTATGAGACGTTTGCGTGAAGCAATTCGCCGAAAGAGACCAGAAATGTGGGCAGAAAACTCGTGGATTTTGCACCACCGTCGCACAGTGCTATCATTATTCGTAATTTTTTGACGAAAAATGCAACAAATACCATCCAACAGCCACCGAATTCACCTGATTTGGCTCCCTGTGACTTCTTTCTGTTCAATCGAGTTAAAAAACCATTACGGGGAACGCGTTTTAGCAGCCAAGAGGAAGTAATGGAAAAATCGCAGGAAGCACTGATGGACATACCGAAAACCGAATATAAAAAATGTTTCGAGGATTGGATCAAGCGCTGGCATAAGTGTGTTGCAGTCGATGGGGATTACTTTGAAGGGGACAATATAGATATAGGTTAAGAAACAAGGAATGGTGTTCCGAGTGAGGAATAATACAGGGAAAGTGCCATATTATAAGTCCTTTGATTCAATGAGGGTATTGTCCGTCATTGATAATTTCACTATGATGTTTTCAAGAGACATTTTACTGTGTGGAGAACAGGAGATAAGTGTAAGTCTTTTCAGATATCTTTTGTTTTAATACTTCAGTGGAGTCAATGTTTTTTCTTTTTTTATCTTTATGAAGTTTTATCGGGTCTTCAAACGGGTCAGGTGGTCCATGAAGGCCGACGTATCGATGCCCGACTCTTGCATCATTCTCAGGGTATATGATTGCCGCTCGGCCTTTGGCCGTATTATACATGTATGGTCACCGGGCCGTTGTGGTGTTTTCCTTCCTTTTCTTACTTCCATAGGAACAGGCTTCCATGCATTACGGAGGAATCCCTGTTGAAATTACGTCCTGCCATTTTTGAATAATTTTAATTCATTCTATGATTATTCGCTCCCAGTTACCACCGGCCATGGCAATTAACATAGTCCCGTTGAAATGAATGGTGTGATCCATCCGGATTCTATGTTTGGCGATGGCTGATTTCTCCAACTGCCCCAGTCGTAGGTGTCTTTTGTGTTCCTTTAACCTGACCTCGATTGTCTCTTCAATGTAGACGTCTTTATAGGTACACTGTACTAGGCAACTAAAGACCCCAGGCATATACTAAATTTGGTTAGAGGTGGAGAATCAAGGTTTTTAAGAAAAGGGTGGATGAAGGTAGGTTTGAGGAAAGGATAATGTGCGCGTCGTTTAACAAGTCATTAGGTAAAATAGAAAAACAAATAATTTTGGGTGAATTTTTCTTTCGTAATTTTTTCCTTTCATATTTGCAAAAACTTTTCGTGTAATATTTTAAAAAGTTTTTCCTTTTATATAAATGAATGTTTTCTAAAATTTCTCAAACTTTTTAAAGCCATCGAAAAATTATGATTTCGGAAGGTCGTCATAAAAGACATCTGTTTTGGCGATGACGTCTAGGAAAATTGTAAACAACCACAAACGAATACATATCGGCTACAACTCACATAGGATCAGTGATTATATTAGGCTCACAGAATGCTACAAATGCCAAAAGTTTGGTCATATTTCCAAAGCCTGCAATGCCTCTACCTCAGTATGTCAACACTGCTCTGTAGATCATACATTCAAGAACTGCACACATTTAGGTAATACTCCAGCTTGTGCCAATTGCCAGTTGGCGAAAATAGAATATACATCCTACAAAGCAAACGACCATGCATGCAGTGTCTACCAGAGGCTACTTCGGAATCTAATTGAGACCATCGACTATGGAACCGAATAAAAACTGCTAGAATATAGCTCAAATGAATCTTCAACGGGCTAAAACACCAACTGATGACATCAGAATGATAAGGAAGACTGGGTCGTTGACATATTCCTGGTCCAACAACCACCGCACCAGTGCAAACCAACCAAGAACCACTGCATCCTTCCGGGACAAGGGCTGAAGACGAGAATCATCCCTACAAGACTCGTATCAAGACCCTTTTCCGCAATAATTGTGTAGAACGAAGACGTAGATCTTTTGGAAATAAGTAGCTTCACTGAAGAGTACATAGTGGTAGCAGAATCAAGATCAACCTCAGAATCCTTTATCCTAGAAAGTGCCTACTTCCCACCAAGCCAAGATATCCTACCTTTTCTGATCCAACTCCAAGCTATAGTTGAAAAATTTAAGCACAAACCAATTGTTGTATCCATGGACTCGAATGCGAAGAGCGAAACTTGATCCAACCCAGCAACAGACTCCAGAGGAAACCAACTTGAAGACCTCATTTCATCATCCAACCCAAGCCAAGATATCCTACCTTTTCTGATCCAACTCCAAGCTATAGTTGAAAAATTTAAGCACAAACCAATTGTTGTATCCATGGACTCGAATGCGAAGAGCGAAACTTGATCCAACCCAGCAACAGACTCCAGAGGAAACCAACTTGAAGACCTCATTTCATCATCCAACTTATTTATATTAAATGAACACGGCGAACCGCAGACATTCCATAGCTTAAACGGATCCTCTAACATCGACTTAACTCTGATCAGCGCATCATTCCTGGGAAAAGTCAGAACATGGAAGGTCACAGAAGACCGGATCACTATTGACCACAGACTAATCCCCTTTAATATTAGAAACAATAAAAACACACCACTTCCACAAATTAGATTCTACTTTCGAAGGAAAAATTGGGAAAAATTCCTAAATAAATTAACCATCATCGATAGAGATTTGCTATGTACCCCAACAACTGAGCATATTGACCTCCTCATAGACAGGTTAACTACAGCAATAAAAGAAACCATGAATGAAAGCATACCAAAATACACTAAAACGGAAAACCAGCACCCTGGTGGACCTTGAAGCTGGAACACTTGAAAGCGAAGGTCAATAAACTTCGTTCCGAATACCAGAAAAGTATTGCAAAAGACAAAAATATCCTAAGAAGTAGGTACAAGGCCAAACTAAAGGAATATAAACTTAAAGTGAAAGAGTCTGAAAACAAATCATGGGAGAAGCTCCCGAAACCTGAATTGAAATGTAATGAAATAATTGACTTTGTAATTCCACAAACTTTATTTTAAAAACACGACCCAGGTTTCGACGTTGAACATCATCATCAGGTGGTCTTGATGACGTTCAACGCCGAAACCTGGATCGTGTTTCTAAATTAAAGCGTGTGCAATTACAAAGTCAATTTTTTCATTACATTTCAATGTGTTATGCAAATTCCATAAAGTTACGCCTTAGACAACAAATTTTCTCAAAGAAAATGCCTGGGGATTCATTTATAAATTGTTCTCGGAAAAAATGAAGCTACCAACCATCCTAGGGACTCGCCTCGGGGACGACGGAAGAATCCCTTCGTTGGAGGAAAAAATCAAGCTATCCCTTGACAATCTGGTCCGGACGACACATTCGACACCAAGGAGCATGAGCAAATCAGAAAGGAATCTATAATAATCCCCGAGTCTGAAAAACTTGATCCATTCACGGAGGAAGACGTTCTCCATGCAATTGGTCAGATTAAACCGACAAAACCAAATCCACGGCCTTGTTATCAAAAAACCTGTAAACTCCATAACAAGTTTTCTAGAAGATATTTGCAACGACTGTCTGCTGCTATCATACTTCCCCGACACTTGGAAATCAGGGACTCTACATGCAATTTTAAAATCAAAAGAAAAAGACCATCCAGATTCAAGCTCTTTTCGTCCTATCACACTCCTCCTTGACCTAGGGAAACTATTTGAAAGATTAATTAAAGAGAGAATACAAATAAATCGCGAGGACGCGCTACATCATTCTAATCAATATGGCTTCAGGAAAAACCGAAGTACATCAGACGCAATCAAGGCCCTCTTAAATAACTTAAATAATCAAAGTAAATATACATTAGTGGTTTTCATTGACATAAAAGGTGCATTTGACTCTGTTTGGTGGCCTTCTGTCCTTCAGGAGCTGAAAACACTAAAAATTCCTAAGAACCTAACTGGACTCTTTTCAAATTACTTTGCAAACAGACAGGTCGTATACAAAATGAAAACTATTTCAACAAAGAAAATCCTCACCAGGGGCTGCCGACAAGGATCTGTTTTGGGTCCGTTAATGTGGAACCTTATTACAATCCAGATCTTAAGGAAAGAATTCCTCATAGGATGTAGATTAATAGCTTTTGCTGATGATATGGCTTTGTCTATTGAAGCTAACTCAAGAGCTACAATGGAGCAGCTGACAAAAAGTTGTATTGGACAAATAGAACAATGGGCAATAGTTAATAAATTGGTAATTTCAACAACCAAGACAGAATACATGGTCTTCGGAAATAAAATGCCTAGGAACCCCACCGTTAAAATCTACAATAGTAATATCCGACGCACATCATCTTTTAAGTATTTGGGCATCGTTTTAGACGAAAAATTAACTTATCAGGCCCACATTTATTTCATAGCCAGCAAAGCCAAAAACATTTTTCAAGCTGCCCGGAGGTATTGCAAATCTAATTTTAAAACGGACTCCGTTCAAATGATATACAAAGCTGTAGCAATACCCATTGTTACCTACGGCTCCTTCATTTGGGGTCATAAAGTTAACTACAGCAGAATCGAAAGAAAACTTAGAGAAGCACAAAGCAAACATAGCACGGACGCACTATGTTTAATTACCATAACCACCTCTAAAATACGAGGTTATGGAGAGAACTAGTATAATCGAAGTCAAATCGGGCCATGGCACAAACCACTTATTCTCCGAGATCGAAGACAATAACGCCATAAGCAAAAAACAATTAAAAGAAATACTCAGGGAACAAACATTTCTTCAGTGGAATAAAGACAGGCTGGATTCCTATAAGGGTATTCACACTAAAGAAATATTCCCAGACGTCATTGAAAGGCTAAATATTAAATTCAAGCTAACTAAGAAAGCGACGTAACACCTATCAGACCACGGAATATTTGAACACTACCTCAATAAAATAGGAAAATCAAGGACTAATCTATGTAGTATCTGCCTAACAGAAGACACCGCTAAGCATAGAATAGAGGAGTGCCTACAGTATGAAAAACCCAGACATGAAATTTGGCAGAGCATGACTTACAAGAAAACAAAGATGCGTGAGATTGTGCTATTTTGCCTTGGGCATAAAATTGAACAATTATTTAGAATGGTGAAATGAAATTTTATAATTGTGGTGACATTTGAAGTTGGTAAAATAGATGTTGATTAGAATGATGTAGCGCGTCCTCGCGATTTATTTGTATTCTCTCTTTAATTAATCTTTCAAATAGTTTCCCTAGGTCAAGGAGGAGTGTGATAGGACGAAAAGAGCTTGAATCTGGATGGTCTTTTTCTTTTGATTTTAAAATTGCATGTAGAGTCCCTGATTTCCAAGTGTCGGGGAAGTATGATAGCAGCAGACAGTCGTTGCAAATATCTTCTAGAAAACTTGTTATGGAGTTTACAGGTTTTTTGATAACAAGGCCGTGGATTTGGTTTTGTCGGTTTAATCTGACCAATTGCATGGAGAACGTCTTCTTCCGTGAATGGATCAAGTTTTTCAGACTCGGGGATTATTATAGATTCCTTTCTGATTTGCTCATGCTCCTTGTTGTCGAATGTGTCGTCCGGACCAGATTGTCAAGGGATAGCTTGATTTTTTCCTCCAACAAAGGGATGCTTCCGTCGTCCCCGAGGCGAGTCCCTAGGATGGTTGGTAGCTTCATTTTTTCCGAGAACAATTTATAAATGAATCCCCAGGCATTTTCTTTGAGAAAATTTGTTGTCTAAGGCGTAACTTTATGGAATTTGCATAACACATTGAAATGTAATGAAAAAATTGACTTTGTAATTGCACACGCTTTAATTTAGAAACACGATCCAGGTTTCGGCGTTGAACGTCATCAAGACCACCTGATGATGATGTTCAACGTCGAAACCTGGGTCGTGTTTTTAAAATAAAGTGTGTGGAATTACAAAGTCAATTATTTCATTACATTTCAATTCAGGTTTCGGGAGCTTCTCCCATGATTTGTTTTCAGACTCTTTCACTTTAAGTTTATATTCCTTTAGTTTGGCCTTGTACCTACTTCTTAGGATATTTTTGTCTTTTGCAATACTTTTCTGGTATTCGGAACGAAGTTTATTGACCTTCGCTTTCAAGTGTTCCAGCTTCAAGGTCCACCAGGGTGCTGGTTTTCCGTTTTAGTGTATTTTGGTATGCTTTCATTCATGGTTTCTTTTATTGCTGTAGTTAACCTGTCTATGAGGAGGTCAATATGCTCAGTTGTTGGGGTACATAGCAAATCTCTATCGATGATGGTTAATTTATTTAGGAATTTTTCCCAATTTTTCCTTCGAAAGTAGAATCTAATTTGTGGAAGTGGTGTGTTTTTATTGTTTCTAATATTAAAGGGGATTAGTCTGTGGTCAATAGTGATCCGGTCTTCTGTGACCTTCCATGTTCTGACTTTTCCCAGGAATGATGCGCTGATCAGAGTTAAGTCGATGTTAGAGGATCCGTTTAAGCTATGGAATGTCTGCGGTTCGCCGTGTTCATTTAATATAAATAAGTTGGATGATGAAATGAGGTCTTCAAGTTGGTTTCCTCTGGAGTCTGTTGCTGGGTTGGATCAAGTTTCGCTCTTCGCATTCGAGTCCATGGATACAACAATTGGTTTGTGCTTAAATTTTTCAACTATAGCTTGGAGTTGGATCAGAAAAGGTAGGATATCTTGGCTTGGGTTGGATGATGAAATGAGGTCTTCAAGTTGGTTTCCTCTGGAGTCTGTTGCTGGGTTGGATCAAGTTTCGCTCTTCGCATTCGAGTCCATGGATACAACAATTGGTTTGTGCTTAAATTTTTCAACTATAGCTTGGAGTTGGATCAGAAAAGGTAGGATATCTTGGCTTGGTGGGAAGTAGGCACTTTCTAGGATAAAGGATTCTGAGGTTGATCTTGATTCTGCTACCACTATGTACTCTTCAGTGAAGCTACTTATTTCCAAAAGATCTACGTCTTCGTTCTACACAATTATTGCGGAAAAGGGTCTTGATACGAGTCTTGTAGGGATGATTCTCGTCTTCAGCCCTTGTCCCGGAAGGATGCAGTGGTTCTTGGTTGGTTTGCACTGGTGCGGTGGTTGTTGGACCAGGAATATGTCAACGACCCAGTCTTCCTTATCATTCTGATGTCATCAGTTGGTGTTTTAGCCCGTTGAAGATTCATTTGAGCTATATTCTAGCAGTTTTTATTCGGTTCCATAGTCGATGGTCTCAATTAGATTCCGAAGTAGCCTCTGGTAGACACTGCATGCATGGTCGTTTGCTTTGTAGGATGTATATTCTATTTTCGCCAACTGGCAATTGGCACAAGCTGGAGTATTACCTAAATGTGTGCAGTTCTTGAATGTATGATCTACAGAGCAGTGTTGACATACTGAGGTAGAGGCATTGCAGGCTTTGGAAATATGACCAATATTTTGGCAAATGTAGCATTGTGTGAGCCTAATATAATCACTGATCCTATGTGAGTTGTAGCCGATATGTATTCGTTTGTGGTTGTTTACAATTTTCCTAGACGTCATCGCCAAAACAGATGTCTTTTATGACGACCTTCCGAAATCATAATTTTTCGATGGCTTTAAAAAGTTTGAGAAATTTTAGAAAACATTCATTTATATAAAAGGAAAAACTTTTTAAAATATTACACGAAAAGTTTTTGCAAATATGAAAGGAAAAAATTACGAAAGAAAAATTCACCCAAAATTATTTGTTTTTCTATTTTACCTAATGACTTGTTAAACGACGCGCACATTATCCTTTCCTCAAACCTACCTTCATCCACCCTTTTCTTAAAAACCTTGATTCTCCACCTCTAACCAAATTTAGTATATGCCTGGGGTCTTTAGTTGCCTAGTACAGTGTACCTATAAAGACGTCTACATTGAAGAGACAATCGAGGTCAGGTTAAAGGAACACAAAAGACACCTACGACTGGGGCAGTTGGAGAAATCAGCCATCGCCAAACATAGAATCCGGATGGATCACACCATTCATTTCAACGGGACTATGTTAATTGCCATGGCCGGTGGTAACTGGGAGCGAATAATCATAGAATGAATTAAAATTATTCAAAAATGGCAGGACGTAATTTCAACAGGGATTCCTCCGTAATGCATGGAAGCCTGTTCCTATGGAAGTAAGAAAAGGAAGGAAAACACCACAACGGCCCGGTGACCATACATGTATAATACGGCCAAAGGCCGAGCGGCAATCATATACCCTGAGAATGATGCAAGAGTCGGGCATCGATACGTCGGCCTTCATGGACCACCTGACCCGTTTGAAGACCCGATAAAACTTCATAAAGATAAAAAAAGAAAAAACATTGACTCCACTGAAGTATTAAAACAAAAGATATCTGAAAAGACTTACACTTATCTCCTGTTCTCCACACAGTAAAATGTCTCTTGAAAACATCATAGTGAAATTATCAATGACGGACAATACCCTCATTGAATCAAAGGACTTATAATATGGCACTTTCCCTGTATTATTCCTCACTCGGAACACCATTCCTTGTTTCTTAACCTATATCTATATTGTCCCCTTCAAAGTAATCCCCATCGACTGCAACACACTTATGCCAGCGCTTGATCCAATCCTCGAAACATTTTTTATATTCGGTTTTCGGTATGTCCATCAGTGCTTCCTGCGATTTTTCCATTACTTCCTCTTGGCTGCTAAAACGCGTTCCCCGTAATGGTTTTTTAACTCGATTGAACAGAAAGAAGTCACAGGGAGCCAAATCAGGTGAATTCGGTGGCTGTTGGATGGTATTTGTTGCATTTTTCGTCAAAAAATTACGAATAATGATAGCACTGTGCGACGGTGGTGCAAAATCCACGAGTTTTCTGCCCACATTTCTGGTCTCTTTCGGCGAATTGCTTCACGCAAACGTCTCATAACGCCCAAATAATACTCTTTGTTTACTGTCTGGTCTTCTGGCAAAAATTCATGATGCACTACACCGTTGTAATCCATGAAAACCGTCAGCATTGCCTTCTTTTTTGACTGAAAACGACGTGGTTTTTTTGGTCTCGGCTCATTTGGTGAACGCCATTCACTTGCCTGATGTCTGGATTGCGTGTCGTACTCATAAACCCACGTCTCGTCTCCAGTAATGATCCTTTTGATGAATGTGGGATCGGATTCAGCCTCGCAAATCATGTCTTTTGCGACGTCAACACGGTCTCTTTTTTGCATGAAATTGAGGCACCAACTTTGCTGCTACACGACGGAAACCCAAATCATTAACCACAATGTCTTGGGCGGATCCATAGGCAATGTTCAAGTCCTCCGCTATTTCTCTGATGGTTAATTTGCGGTTATTGACCAACATTTCTTTTACTTTATCAATTTTTTCACCGACTTTCGATGTCGATGGTCTGCCACTGCGTTCATCATCTTCGATTGACTCACGACCACTTCTGAACCGCTCGTGCCACTGGTAAACGACCGTTTTTTTAGAGAATCGTTGCCGAAACACTTTTCCAAATTTCCAACGTCCGTGCGCCACTAAATCCGTTTTTTACGCAAAATTTAATACAAGTTCTTTGTAGCAAATTTAAATCCATTTCTGCAATTGTAAAAAATCGCCAACACACACAGAGATAGATGTACTCTTGGCTACGTAACTTTTGCAAATGTCAAGTTATGACACTAAGATTTAAAGGGAATATCAACAACAGATGTACCAATTTAACAAAAATAACAGAACTCAAATCGGAACGATGGGAGCGGCACACGGTGGTTATTCCGGGAACTTTTTGATCAAGGTAGTATACCCTGAGAATGATGCAAGAGTCGGGCATCGATACGTCGGCCTTCATGGACCACCTGACCCGTTTGAAGACCCGATAAAACTTCATAAAGATAAAAAAAGAAAAAACATTGACTCCACTGAAGTATTAAAACAAAAGATATCTGAAAAGACTTACACTTATCTCCTGTTCTCCACACAGTAAAATGTCTATTGAAAACATCATAGTGAAATTATCAATGACGGACAATACCCTCATTGAATCAAAAGACTTATAATATGGCACTTTCCCCCTATTATTCCTCACTCGGAGCAGCCTTCCTTGTTCATGTCACATTTTCAGCTGTCAAAACCATCCCAACCCATCACCATCAACAAGATCACTGGTCAAAAACAGTGAAAAAGAAACCACTTCAAAGACAAGTCATGAGAAAAGACCAAAATCCACCTGTGCTCATGCCAATCAGCATCAACCAAATCAACTGCAATTTGGATCCGCATTATTTTCTAGACTTAAGCCCATAGACAAGACTCAGGACTGAAGACCAATTTATGGACAGCATCAATTAACTGAAGAAGGACAATTTGAAGATTATTAAGAATATTTGACGTTTTGACGCCAAGGTAATTAAAGTGCTTAGGACAATAGTAAATTCTTATTATAAGTGGGCTGCCAGTGGCGGAAAATGTATCTCCTTGTCTTGATCAACTTTTTAAAAAAACCATTCCTCCGTCTAAGACCGCCTTTTCATCTTCTTATCTGAGGGTAATCAGTCTCCCTTTTCCACCACAACTCCACCGAAATATTTTAAAGACTCCCGTATTAATTTTGGCCCCACTCCATGCATCCATAGTAAAAGGGGGGAAGGGCATCTCGTACCCTACTTATGACTATTACCTTATTTGTCAATTGTCTATTCTATTTTTTCTCCATTGTACTCCGCAAACCAAAGCTACGTTGTGTGACAGGGTATTATAACACAGATATAACATTTAACCATAAAAAAGAATTGTTTCTTAACCTTCTCCTTACTCCTCTTATCTGTCAAAAATATGGCCGAAATAAAAGTTTTGTTTCGTTATTAAATTTAAAAGAAATGGAACTTTGTCTCCCTCTCAAGTTCAATAGTTGAAGCAATGCAATCCTTTCTCTGTTCTCCCTATGTAATTCTTCCTCTGGTCTCCCTTTCACCCGCGTTTCTGAGGAATGTTAAGCTTGTATTTGCAAATGCAATATTTGTTATTTATATATTTCCTTTCAATATGATGCAGGATCATGGTGAAAAATCTCTTGATATTCCTCATTCAAATGACCATCACATTAAAGTCCATCTTCATTGGGCTTATCTGTTGAAGACTGTTCCATCTTGTCCATCTCATATGAAGTCACTTGTTTCAAAATGAAATATCTAGCACTGGCTGTGCAGATTTATAATGAGGGGCTGATATGTAAGATGTCTACCCATCTTGCCGATTGAATTCTCAACTTTTCTTTATCTTGGCTCTACTATTGTTCACCCACCACACTCACATTGGTCAATAAGATTTGGCCAACCGTTCTATTAGAAAAATGTAATGTATTAGCACATTAGAATTAGATAATGCTTTAATCTGATTGTCGGAGATCGGTCTGATAAAAAAAATGAAATTGTATATTCGAACAGTATTGTGTCCGTTTTGGATTTTGTTCATGATCTCATAATATAATCCTATATTTTAAATGCTATCGTCATTATGCATCCCACATGCATTCCCCATTAAACATCTGAAGTTCCTTGAACCTACTCCTAAGATGATGCTGTTTAAGTGGCACTCTAATCTGTGTGCTGGAACTTCGGCTGCTGAGAAAATTTCCTTATTAATAAAAAAATTACGTACATGTATTTCTTAGGTGTATGAAATTTCATTGACTTCATTCATTCTATTAATTGGTTATTAGCTATTAAAAAGCTCCTCTGCATTTGATATTGTGCAATTCATGCAATGCAGACACCTTAATACGTACGATATCCAAGAGGGAAGTTATTCATTTCCTATCAGAGAAACCAGTATTTCATCTGTTACACTTGAAATAAAATGAGTTTCGACCCATTTAACCATTGCATATCTAGCTTAAACATGAAAGAAAAATTCCAAGAAACTACGGGAGATGCCAAGACAGTAACTTTTCACGGAGTCGTCCGCTAAATGTGCATTGCAGTCCAAAAATTTCGGAGGAAAAAATTATAATATTTTGTAGTGTAAGGGGACCCATCGGTAGCTTAACTAACTGAAGCACATCTAAGGATCCGGATTTAAATCCCGGTCAATGCTTTCTATACACTGAGATAGTTGCACAATAAAATAAATAGTAAAAACTACGGTGGTCAATTTGGTTTAAGGTCAAGCTATAGATATTGTCCTGCAATGCGTTTGAACCACACATACAAGTTTGAGCAGCGACGCGTAGAGAGCTGAAAGTATGTAATGCTGAAAAATAAATACATATTTATTCAAAATTTTTGAGTTTTTTTGTCTGGTAGGGTACTTCTAGGATTACCCTCGTACTAGCTTGCGACAAAAGAAGTCAAACATGTGACCACCCCCTGTCACGCACCCTTCCGGTGGTTTAAAGTGTATCATGAACCAATGTATGGTTGCCTTGGCTCCTATCTCTGTCATTCTAATTATTCCAATTACGTACCAGGTTTATCATGTAATCATGTTATTCGTTATTCCAAGATCCTCACATCTTAGCAGTATTCTCATTTATTGTTTCCCGTAAGCCACTGCTTGGAGTTGAATGATTGCAAACCGTTGCATAACTGCCCTGTTGCTAACGATGTAAGCAATTCGCGGTGACCCGCTTCAAGAGAGTGCACAAGGGTGGAAGTTCCACTCCCTTCAGTCGTTCGGGTGTGACACCCCTCTACTTGACAGGAAAAGCGGAATTAAAAAAAATATATTTTAAAGTTTATCAAAATAATCATATGTTTATAATATGGACTAAGTAAGCTAAATCAAAAATTCCTAGTCAAATTTTATTATTTTTCGAATGCAATCAAGTGAAAACATTAGTTTTCATCATATGTTCTTATGCGTGCTTGTTTCTTATGTTAATTTATGCCGTTTTACAACGGGTCAATGCCCCAAGACTAGTCTTGTTTCTGAAATCTTGCGATTTCAAATGGCATGCGATCGATTAATATTCGCTGAATATGTGAATGTCTGCCTCTACGTGAAAAATACTTTTTCTGCCGAATTAGAACGAGTTTTTAACCCCGAAGTGATGAATTAACTTAACTTGAAACGTAGGGCTAAAGACCAAAGGTCTATTGTAGAAGGTTGGAGAAAGAAGCGAAATGAATGTTTACTCTCATTGTTGGTTTCCATGGTTTTCATAAGAATTTTTGGGACACTAACGGCGGGAAGAGTGAGTGAGGTGCTTATGTATTTGGTGTTTTTCCTACAACTGATATACTTCAAAGTTCATCTGTCTCAATACTAACGGTGGGAAGACTTATCGAAGTGTTTATCTAATTGGTATTTACCAACAGCTTACATATTTCAAGGCGATCTTCAAACCTAATATTCGTTTTAGTCGGATATAACAGTGCACAAGTAAGGTAAGTTTATCAAAATGTACTTATTTTAAATAAGGTTCACTGCTATAGTTATATCAATCAGCTTTGCTATTAATCATTCAACAGTTATTTTATATAATTCATAAATGATAGGAGTAGCTTTCTTTCAACAGCCAAAGGTAAGCACCTATTATTAAATCTCATGTTATACGGTGAATTCGCCACAGCAATAGAGAGATATAAAAAATGAGCTAACGAAATAAAGCTAGGTAAAGAAATAAAGCTAGGTAGGAATTAATCAACTTTGGTAAATTTTAAAATGAATGAAAACTCTCTGTCATATAAGAGTGGTAGAAATACATCGTCCAATTTTTACTCCTGCAAGCTCCAAAGGCTAACATCTATTTGATTTTTGGATTCCATATAGCAAGTTCCATGGGTAAACAAAACTCCCATGTTGATTCTGAAAATTCTGTGTGCATGTAGAACTGTAGAGTTGTCATAAAAGTATAAGTTTACATTTAAGGAATATAACGAGGAAGAAATTAATCAAATACTGAAGTTCAAAACTTGTTTTTATTATCAGCATCACAATTTATTTTTTGCATCACTACCAATGAATGCCTTTCTCATTGCCCTCTAACCTTATATATTTTTTTTTCCTTGGTCGATTTTTTTTTACTAAAGTATTTTATTAATTATCTATTTTCAGCCTCAAAATTTGGAGCAACAGAAAGATTATCGCACTCCCTAGTCAGTAATTACATTCCCTGCCCCAAATAACAACTTCATCTTACACAGGAATTATTTGCTTCTGCCTAAACTATTAAAGTTTATCAAAGAGATTTGCTGTAGCTGAAATTTATGAGAGTGCCACAAATTATTTGATAAATATCTTTGAATCGAACCAGTTCAGAAGACAGAATTTATTCCTTATGTTATTTTATTTCAAGAAATTTTCACCTGGCAAATATGACAGCATGAATCAAATATTGCCTCTATCCTCTTCATTAAATGAACTTTAATATTAGATTTTTATTCCATTTATTTTATTTATTAAATATGCATTCTTTATTCCGGATCATTTACAGACCAGGGCTGAAGGCTGGAGAGGCTGAGTACAGAAGGGAGGAGCCCTGTGTTATCCATTACTCCCCACTCCCTTAGGTGGACCTGGTCATTGGAAGAGGCCACATTCAGTGAGTCACCAATCGTGATCCTAGGAAAGGTGAGATATACAGAGGCTAGGGCAAGTTGCAAGCCTCTAACAGGGTTTGACTGTTGATCGAACTTTTCTAGATTATTTTGGTCAGTGTGAATCATTCACCCATTTCGTTTGTTATTTATCTCCAATTACTTCATGTACCGATTAGCAGTTAAATGTTACACTTGCAACAGCTGCAAATACAGTTGATTGGAAGGCATGAGTAAAATAATACCCTTTGCAATTTGCATGTAGAATCTAAAACAAAATTTAAAAATTACCCTGAATCATATTGACAGCACACAGAAGAACATGGAAGATCCTACATTTGGACTCCGAGCTTCACGTTCATATGAAACACTTATGAAAGGGCTTGCAAAAAGGGAAGAGAAAGTATCATGCTTGAACCAGAAAAGTTTAAGTGACAGTGTAAGTTTCAACTCTTTTAATATTAATCATGAGTTAACATTTCACTTATCCATTCTGTTGTCATGACAACTCAAATGTTGTTGCAACTTCTATTGAATATAGAGCCATATGTAATCCTTAACATTCATTTTACAATCTTAATTTATGTTCCCTTCAATGTTTTTTGGAACACATTGATAACTGTTCATGGTTCAGCTAGATGATTCCGTTTGGACTTTTACTTTGCAGCTACATTATACAAGGGGGTGCCATAAACTTATAATTATCACTAAAAATGATCAAGATAGAAATTTAATTGCTTTACATTATTATAAGGGCTTCTATAAATAGTCTTCATTCAGAATTATTTACATTTTTTCAGTGTATTTTGACCTTCCAAATGCCATCAATTTACAATTGAGTATATTTTGTTGAAAAACATTGTTTAAACTCTTGAATGGCATCATTTTTGTTGTACAATCTCAATCATTTTTAGGGTAATGAAATTAAGAAAAGTCCCTATCGTCCATATGAATTAAAATATATGTATAGTTAGCACTAGCGAGCGTAAAACACAAGAAAAAGAAATGAAACTGACACGTATTGAAATTGACATTGGCATTAGCCAACTTTCTAGTTTAAAAGAAGTAAGAATCTTTTTCTTCCCTTCCTTTTATATAAATATATCTTGTATGATTTTGTCAGAATGAGTACCAAAGAAAATATATGAAATTAAGGATGTTCATCTACGATGGCATCTTTTCTTTTCCTTGCCTACACATCCCTTGTGTTATAACAGAGCTTTCTTTTTATCAATAAATATCTTAAGGAACATATAATGTACTCAACTAAACAAATCCACTTCTATTTGTTGAAAATATTTCATCCATATAGATGCTGCCTAAGAAACTGATGAACTCAGGAAAGACTATTTCAAATTATATGGGACTCAATGTCGAACCTTTAATTGGAGATACTGCTTCTATAAATTTTAATCCCCTGACAAGAAAAGGTAAATCCAGGAGTGAGGGGGCAGTGGAAAAGTCTCATTATGAGTGGCTGAATACATCCAACAAGATAGCCTCCAATCTCACGTCCTCTCAAGACACAGACTCCAATTCTACGTCATTTTGGAAAAGACAAAGAAAATCACTTTTCAATCGTCTAAGGAGTCTTATATCATGCTGCATGAGACAAGATGTTGAATTGGAAGTCTCTCCTGATGACAAATTGAGTAAAGACATTCAACAAAGAAATGAATTGTTGCACCAAGGGCCAGAGTTGCAAGATACCAACCTCTTGTACTCAACAACACCAGTAGCATTTATACGGTCAGCATCAGCAGTTTGGTAGCAGCTTAAATTGTCGGTATATGTAGGTTTAGAATTCATTGTAGTCTGTTAAGCTCAAAATTCAAAAACAAAAAAAATGATACATTTCTGCATTTTATTTTTGCAAAATTTTTTATTCAATTTTACTTCCTTAATAAAGATTGGAAAATCAACTTAAATATTTTAATTAGAACAATTATTGTTTTTATTTAAGCATAGATATATTTATATATATATATATATATATATATATATATATATATATATATATATATATATGTATATATATATATATATATATATATATCCTGTTTCCTTACTTTATGCTCTATGAACACATGATTTTTACAAGCAATTCAGATATATATCTTCCAAGGAATCGGAATAAATTACTTATCTTCTGAATGAAAAGAGAATGAGATTCATAATTTTCCTTTATTAAGTGAGGCTAAGGTGACCTTGATGACTCTGTCTATGATGTTACAGATTTAATATACAGGGAAGTACATAGTTACCAATTGATACTGAAAAAAACAAATTTCCAGGAGTGAGTATTGTTCAATCTATAGTTAATACAATTTCGGTCTTCAAATAATTCTGTGCACAGCCTATTAATAGAAATAATGTAGTCTACAGGGTTGAACATTTGATTACTGGACGTATAAGCCCAGATTCAAATCGATAGTCATTTTTGGCAGCTTCAATCGTACTAAATTCAAGGCCCCAGCTCTTTTTTGGAAATCACAGGTGAAGCAAGGAAGGCATCTGATGCCCATACTTGTAGATTCAGACACAATGCTGGTCAGCATGAGGTAGGAAGTGACTCTACTCATCAAACCAAACTTGTAGGCTGATGATTGTAATTTCTATTTTTTACTCAATGTTTTTAAGTTATGTAGTGAGTATCGGTTAAATTGGTTACCACACGTATTTCATTTCAAGTATAACACATGGAATATTTGGTTTTCTTGCATAGGAAATGAGTTACTTTCTTCTTGGATGCCATCCATAGTGAGGGGTCTGAAAGTCATGCTTTCCACAATTTTATTACCCAACTCAACAAAGAAAACAACAATTTTGGAAAAAAATTTATTTATTTTTCAATATAATCTCCTTTCAGCTGCATACACCTTTTCCAGAAATGTTTAATAAGTTTGATACCCATTTTAAAATGAGAACTGTCAAGCTCCTCAAAATAGCCATTAACAGCTGACATTACTTCTTCATGGTTCGAGATCATATATAAATATATATTGTCGATCAACTGATTGACGGAGCATGACAATATTGCATTCTTCTCTCGTCCAATCGGGAGATATTCACCAAGCTCGAAAATAGGGCGTCATCGTGAGAAGAGCCTTCGGATATTCAGAATATTTCAAGAAATGGAAGAGTGACATTATTTCGTTATGAGGGAGCAGTTGCCACAGAAGGCATCTTGTGTGCTTTTGAAAGTGGCGCCGCTCCAGCAGAGAAAATTGAAATGCTTGGATTTTAAAAGAAAGTTTAAGACATTGTTCACTTAATGTAATCAATGCGTGACGGTCAAATGATGGCCTTTAATAATTGCGAATGCCTTACTTGCACTAATTATATACAAAGAGTAGCAGACGATAATTGGTGGAATATTGAAATGAATTGACAACCCTGCACATCACGTTGTCTAACTATTTATGAAACGTCAAGGTTAAGAGACTAAGGAGGTTTAAATTTTACTTAAATAAGTTAAATCCGAAGTAAGTGATGGATTTTGTAAAATAAATTATTTGACAAATTTGAAAAAAAGGAGTAGTGAGCAAATATTTGTAAATGTAGCTTATTACATCTTTTGGCTTAGTCTTTCCTTTGGAGGTATATCACGTAAATAGGAATTTTACAACACACGCTATCGTAACTACAGTTGTAACGAAATACGGGGAAAATAGGAGCTTAATGTTTCATCGCCCTAGCATGAATTTTTACTGGACCCGCGGATGTGTAGTGTTTTTTTTATCAAATCGACCTATTTGACAATTCCTAATTCTTCCACTGCTCATTATTTATTTCCTAAGTGTCGGTGTGAATTGTTTCTTGGAGATGCACGGTGGCAACAATTTTCGCGAGAATGCTTTGGAAGATTGTATTATAATGTTAGCTTTGCCTTCACTCTAGGTATGCATGATTTGCTTATAATGGATTAAGCAAGACTCAGATTTTTTATCCCTTTTACTTCATTAAACAAATGACTAGAAAGTCTTAGGGTCAGTGTCCAAATACTCACAGTAAACTTTGATTGTGGCACTTTTTTTTCATTGAAATAATTTTTGTAACTATTTCAAAATTTATATACATGGCACCATAGATATGTAATAATGTCAGGGCTTAATTTCAGTAAAAGTAATTCTAACAATTAGGTTATTTGGATAAGTTTTATAGGAAGCAGGAGGAGGGGCAAAAGAAGTCATGGTAAGGAGGAGAAAGGCTTTTCCAAGAAACTTCGGAAGATGCCGCAACGGAAAATTTTACCATCCACTAATATGACTTTGAGTACAACAAAATTTGCGGTCACTGACCCATGGACGGGATTCTGCTGCCTACTCTCGGAGAGGATACATCGTACCACTGCTGGAGCTCTACAGCCGATCCTTGAGGCCGCTGCCATCCACGCTGCACTACCTTCTGGGGATTGCCCTTCTGACTCGCCATCGAGTCTGGACGCTGCCCGCTTGCGGATCGGCAGGGGTGTCATTGGCGTCCCCCAATCTCCCCCTCCCCCCCAATAGGTCGGCTCAAGCCGCCACACACAACTGCAACCAACACAAACACACTTACACTCACTCCCCACTTTGCTATATAGTGCCACATTGCATTATATTTTCCCTTTCTTAAAATCCCCCGAACCCCCTCTAAGAAGGTCTGATTGGGTAGAGGGATATATTGTACCCACTTTAAGATGTTGTCGATGGTGTCATCTGTTCGGTTCCATTATGAACCACGTAATGAAACTACTTTACTTATTTTCTTTAAGACCTTATTCAAACGCGACCTTCCGCCTCCCTCAGGGTGCCATAGGGCATTGCGGACGTTTAATCGCCCCTTCTCCCACTTGGAATTCAAATCTTGCGTGGAAATCGAGTTATCTCTCACCGTTCCTGAGATATAGCCTTTTTTTACATAAGACGCTGTTGGTGACGACACAGGCGTCAGCCATCGGAACTATCTCCAAACCATATTACTTCTTGTAATTATTTTTTCAAAGACAACTTCCTTTGGATTAAATAGTCTTATATTGTAGCGAGGGTGAATGGTCCTCCATTCCCCGCACTTTGGCTCCAAGTATTTCGTCCTAACGGCGCTACCTCTTACCGTTTAATAGATACAGCGTTTATAATTAAAGACGTAGACAGTGGCGACACCAATATCATCCTTTGGAACTACGCTATGCTTAAATTCCCCTTGATATCCTTATTTTACTCTTTAAACCCAATTTTCCTTTGTTTATAAGTGTCCTATCTTGTAGGGAGGCCTACTGACCCCCCCTTCCCCCATTCTAACTTCGATACCACGTATTTCACATTACGCATGCGGCGCCTTCCAATTTTGATTGGAAAAGTGTAACGTTTCGGTCCCTCTCTGGTTGGGAATGCGATCCGCTCCGTAAACCTTGAAGATGAACTTCCAGCTATCCTTTAAAAAGAACTACCATTTTATCCAAGTCCGTCTCCAAGATCCTTACATATAAGATTATTTCTGCGCGTTGGTCAAGTAATCGGTCTCTAAAATGTTGTTTGCCAATCAAGTAAGCTTTAAAAGAAATAAGGTTCGTTGCTGGAAATGTATTCGACAAGTCACTTTAACATTATGTTGAGAAAAGGTGTACCACTGCTATTTTAAGGGTTACCGTAGTATAATGAGTGGTCATTAGGGATATAAAACTAATAAATAGTGGTGAACGAGCAAGATGATGCTTCTAATTTCTGTTTAATAACGAATAGATATCTATTTACGAATCTTGCACTAACGTCATCTTTCATAAAAATAAACAATGACCTATATCAGGAAAGCATCGGCAGGTATTGCAATATCTAAGGGTGAGACATTTTAAGAATTGTTATCACATTTCTGGTGTAGTTCTGTCGTAGCAAGTAAGAAAGAGTTAAAGATAATTAAGGGAAAAGGAAAATCAATCCATTCATTATTTATTTCTAAATACAATAAATATGAGTTCCATGTAGCCAAATGAATCCTTATGTAAACCATTACATATTCTATAATTTACTATGATGTTTTCTATTTATATTCTGAGCCTTAAGAACGCGAAGTGCTTTAGGCACCATCCCACGTTTTCATTGGAAATGTTGATCTTTTTAATGCTTTTTTTCGAATATTTTGTCGTTTCATCATCACTTGTTTTGTATTGTGGGACACGAAAATTTTGTAACAGCAATAAAATTTACTGAAAATTAAAATTTAAAATTAAAGTTAACGCGTGAAAACCTGCGTGCAATGCCTCTTTACGACGCCCAAGGAAGTTATGAAGCCAGGACTCCATCGGTCAACTTACTTCCAATTTTGGCGATAAATCTCCACCCTTTGCCACTTTTAAACGCAAATGTAACGAATTCCACCAATGGCCGCCGTTAGCTCAAAGACGAAAGTCGTGAAGGGCGTCCAAACTTAGTTATTCTGCAAGAAAACTGTGCAAAAACTAGAAAAGAAAGATCGTGACGTGACTTGTCGTGAGATTGAGGCATCCTTGGAGATTAGTATGACGAACCTCAATAAGAAATTGACTGAATATTTAACTGTGAAAAACATTCGTCCGCGTTGGATCCTGAATAATTTGACTAAAGCTGAAAAAGGTGCTAGTGACAATTGGTGTAGATAAATACAAAAGAAATACAATTGCTATGCATCAAAAGCTGTATAAAGATCAACATTGGTTCGAGTCTTGCATTTACTAAAAAAATTAAAATAGAATCCAGTTAAGCATTATGTATTGGTTGGGTTGAGTGCTTTCAAATAAAAATATTTTACCATATAACGATGATCATTTTCTAGTTATGGATGTAAAAGTTTGCGTACGTATACGTTGACACTACACTGCACTTCACTAAAACCAAAAGCACCAAGAATCGAGGTGGCAGGCAGGTAGTCTCTGGTGGGTCAAACCGGTTACCAGGAGCGCTCAGTAGGCAGGTCCGCTCAGGTTGAGGGCTAGAGAGAGAATGAGTTTTAGTGAAGTGCAGTGTAGTGTCAACGTATACGTTGCTTCGTTTATATAGTTTTCGTTTTGTGTGTGGTTTGTTAACCTGTGTGTGGTAGTAGTAATTTATTTAGTGGATTGTGGTGGTTTTTGTCCTTCGACTCTGATTGGTGACCGGTGAGTGCTTTCCTTTTTCTTTCTTTTGGTCCTCTGAAAACCAGACCTTACTCAAGCATCGTTTTTTCCACTTAGGCTTCATATTCAATTCCAAATCGTAACTTATTGTTTGAGCTAAAGTTAGCTAACCCCTTCTAGAAATTTTAGTATAGTGTATACAGGTTAGCTTTTGTTGGGAACTTGGTAATTAAATTAGGATGGCTTCATCCAGGTCCCCTGTTGCTATGCTCGAAGGCACTGGCGAATGCGCGGCTTTAAGGGCCCGTATCGTCATGCTGGAGAGAATGGTGCGGGAGCTTCGATCGGAGATCGCCGGCCGGAGGGCTCCCCTCGGGAGAGATGGTGCTCAGGGTGGGAATTCGAAAACCCGCCACGCCCATAGGGGTGCACGGATTCGTCCGAATGCAACACGTGGCTGGGCGATTAGAGACCTACCCCGTGTCCCATCTCTCAACGAGGGAGTGTCTCACGTCCGTAGGTCGGACGATTGGAGGTTCGTCTCTCGGGGCAAGGGGAAGGTAACGCTGCGGCGAGGATTGGACTCTGCGGAGGCAGATACCATCCCCGTCTCCAACAGGTACCAGGTGCTGTCGGATGACAGCACCACCGTACCTGCAGCCCCTATCCCTACTCCGAGGGCACTGCCTAGGGTAAGGCATCAGCGGTCGGGGAGGGAGGGAACCGTTATATTAGGTAGTTCAAATGTCCGGCGTATAATGAACCCGCTGCGCCGCAGAGTCCAACAGGAGGGAGGTGTTGGATTCTTGTCGTCCTGGTGTATACCGGGCGGCGGGGTACCCCAGGCGACGCTGGCGGTGAAGGCGGCCGTCAGTAATACGGGCTGCTCCAAGCTACGCATTGTGGCTCATGTCGGGACAAACGACGCCTCGGAACGTGGATCTGAAGAGATCCTGCGCTCCTTTAAGGAGATGCACTCGGAGGTGAAACGAGTCGAGGCAGAGTTGAAGGTCCCAATTAAATTAAGTATATGTAGTATTGTGCCGCGTTCAGACCGCGGAAGGCTCGTTTGGAGCCGCATTGAGGGTTTAAATCAGAGATTGCTGGGATTTTGCCGGGGAATCGGAGCGGACTTCGTTGATCTGAGGCCCGTCCTCTCATCGTGTCGGGTACCCCTTAATCGCTCCGGGGTCCATTTTACTGCCGAGGCATCGCAGTTGGTAGCGCGTAGGTTACACGAACACGTGTCGAGGGTTTAGCATAGCTGGTAGGCAAGAGCGTAGGTCATATATTGGGAAAAATAAAGTAGAATCCAGCGCTTTTTGTCAATTCAGTTCAGGTAATGCCTCTCAAATCCCCAAAAATATTGAACAAACAAGCACTTGCGTTAAAACAACATATAACCCACGTAAATTTAATAAAATTGGTGCCTCTACATACATAACAGATAGCAATGCAAGTGAATGTAATTCTTTTGTCTCTGTTCACCACGAATCGTCTCAAAACAGTTTTGTTAGCGTACATAAAACCGAAAAACAAGAAGTTATTAGCCATATTAAAATTATAACATTAAATTGCCGTAGCATTAGAAACAAAATATCGGATATTGAACATATTTTTGTCAGTACAAACGCAGACATAGTAGTTGGAACAGAAAGTTGGCTCACGGGAGATATAGCAAACAATGAGGTTTTTCCAAACGGCTTCACAGTTTACAGAAGGGACAGACCAAATAGGTTGGGTGGGGGAGTATTCATTGCAGTAAAGTCACATCTTAGTAGCCAACGATATGAATGCGACGTAGATGACATAGAAAGCGTTTGGTGCAACATTAAGGACTACAACGGCAGAAGCCTATACGTGTGTTCATTTTATAGACCCCCAGATTCTAACACAGATGTCCTACACAAGCTCGACGAACAAATATCCACTATCAGCAGCAGACAAAGCAACAGTATTACTATAATCGCTGGTGACACAAATCTACCGTCAATTGACTGGGAAAACTACTGCGTGGGAAAATCTGCCAAAAACAGAGATTCATGCCAAGAACTCCTTCATATATTCACAAAACACTCCTTAGAACAAATAGTTAAATCACCAACACGGGGCCAAAGCATACTAGACATCTTTGCGACTTCTATGCCCGAAATCATTACTAACATTGAAATAATAGACGGAATCAGTGACCATAAGGCTATTCTTGTGGAGTTAAAAACTAAGTTCGTCAAAATAAACAAAGAAAAGCGTAAAATATACCTATACAACAAGGCAAATTTTAACGGACTAAGAGAATATTTAAAGATAAAATTACCGGAATACAAGACAAAAACACTGACAACAAATACAGAGAACACTTGGAATTATTTCTTAAATATTTTACGCGAAGGAATAAAGACGTACATCCCGTCCAAACTCAAATGCGACAGTAAGGAACCTAGATGGTACAACGGGGAAGTCAGATCGGCATTAAGAAGGCAAAGAAAGCTACAGTCAAATTTCAAAAAGAGTTTAAAAAGTGACGATATAAGTTTTGTGAATACAACCAAACAGCTACTAAAAGAATGTCGTAGTAAGACGAAAAGTATTATGCGCACAGCACTACACTCTTTTAAATCTAAAATGCTAAGCGAATATCTTGAGGAAAATCCAAAGTCATTCTGGTCCTATGTTAGGGAAATACAGGGTAAACGTCCCACTGTTCACTCTTTGAAGACGGAAAATGGAGAAATCATTACAGATAGCGTGAAAAAGGCAAATATTTTAAACCATTTTTTCCAGAGCGTCTACAACAAAAACACAAACGCACCAAACGATCCTCCACACCCACCCGGGGAACACATGAGCGATCTTACACTGACCAAGCAGGGAATAGTACATCTGCTCCGTAGTATCAAAGCACACAAGGCACCTGGTCCGGAAGAAATACCTGCTAGAATATTAAAGGAATTAGCTGACGACATTGCCCCATTTTTACATATTGTTTTTCTAAAATCGATAGAAGAAGGCTCAGTGCCTCGCGACTGGAAGCTAGCCCATATAACTCCCATCTATAAAGGCGGCGATAGGGATAAACCAACCAATTACCGACCCATTTCTTTAACATCGATCTCTTGTAAAATATTGGAACACGTTATTGTCACTAACATTATGAAATTTCTTGATAGTAGGAAAATACTAATCCACAACCAGCACGGATTTAGGAAAAGCAGATCTTGCGAAACACAACTTGGTCTCTTCATTCACGATATACTTAGATCGGGAGAAAACAACACCCAAGTCGATGCAGTATTCCTGGATTTCAAAAAAGCCTTCGACAAAGTCCCACACAATAAATTGTTACACAAACTTAAATACTATGGGATCAATGAGAAAATAATTAATTGGATTAGGGACTTCTTGTCAAACCGCAAACAAATAGTAGTCATAGATGGGTTGTGCTCAACGGAGAGAGATGTTACTTCGGGCGTCCCCCAGGGAAGTGTAATAGGGCCTCTTCTGTTCTTAATATACATAAATGACTTAAGCACACACGTTAGTAGCAATCTGAGGTTATTTGCTGACGACACGGTGATATACAGGGAAATAAGGAGCCAACTAGATCGCGAGCTACTCTCTAGAGACTTAGACAATATCTCGGGATGGTGCAATAAATGGGGATTAACACTTAATATAGATAAATGTGCAGTTTTGAAATTTTGGAATAAAGGAAGCGAGGAACAGGATATAAACTACAAAATAGAGGGTTCAGTATTGACTACGGCAAATCAAGTTAAATATTTGGGGGTTGTTCTAACACCACGCCTTTCATGGGGAGCACATATCAGGACAATATGCGGATCAGCTTTAAAGAAACTTGGCTTCATAAAACGGGTGGTGGGGAAATGTAATGAAAAAGTTAAAGAGAGGTGTTATTTTGCTCTAGTTAGACCTCATTTGGAATATGCCGCAAGTATTTGGGATCCGTGGGAGAAAATTTGGCAAAAAGAATTAGATAAAGTCCAGAGAAAATCCGCTAGATTTGTTAAAAATTGTTATGATAAAAACACAAGTGTGACAGGTCTCTTTGGGGATTTAGGCTGGGAACCACTTGAAGTGCGGAGAGAACAAGCGAGGCTTAGACTTTTAGAAAGGTTCAGAACAAACGAGTTTAAATATGACACTGAAGGAATTATAATGGCCCCACACTACTTAGGTAGATCAGACCACAAAGATAAACTAAGGGAGATAGATTCCAAGACAGATAGGTACAAATACTCATTCTTTCCCCGAACAATCAGTAATCATAATAGCAAGAAACCGAAGTCACTTTAGAAATATTAAAAACTTTGAATTTACAAGTCGGAAAAAAATTAAACACTATAGAGATGTTAGGTATACTTTCAGGTGCATGTGTATGTTAGTTGGTAGTTTGAGTGTTTGCATGTGTGTGGGGTGTAAGTGTTCATGCATGAATGTATGCCATGTTTTTTTTTTATATATGATTTTGTCGTTATTGCATACGATTTTTTTTTTATTATTTTTCTTTTCTAAATTATGGGTGGTGTCCTAGCACCCCCCGCCACACGCCCTTGCGGCGGCTTGCGGGGTATTGAGTAGATGTAGATGTAGATGTAGATGTAAAATACCGTATAGTGAAATACGGTGTACCGCATAATAAAATCTGAGGAGTACATGTCTTTTTTCTTTTGGTATGGACAGTAAAATGTTTGACCAAATTGGTACGAGCATTTTAAACTTCTAATTATTTTTTGGTGGCATTGGTAAAACCTGAATAATGTTAAAACAGTAGAATTCAATTATAGGTTCTTTGAACAAATGATCCAGAATGACACGTTTCAGGAACTTCATCTTGACAATAGAGATGCCGAATTTCGCTTTTATCTAACGAAGAGTATAAAAAAGAATTGTCGATCAAAGTAAAAATTGTATAATGCAAAAAGAAAATAAGAGAAGAAAGTAAATAAGAAACGGGAAGAAAACTCCAATGGCCGTAAAAATTAGTTGCCAATCTCTCGTCAGACCGATTGTTGTGTTGGTTTAACGGGAATCACGTCAGGGACCAACCACAACCTCTCGACCAGAATACCCTCTGTGGTGGTTTACGGGAAATTAATCCGCGTCAGGGACCAACACACAGCCAAACGCACACTATCCTGACGGAAATCCTTCACGAGGCTGTGAGACCCTGTTAAAGAATTTCAGATGGAGATGGAATCCTTCACGGGGCTGTAGAGTAGACCCCGTTCAAGATTCCACGATATTCTCAAGCACACACTCTGTGACTGGCACAGACCAATCACACACACAAGCACTCAAGAAACACACACTCAAAAGGGCCCAGCTTCTGGGAGAATCTGGACACAGGCAAACTAGGCAACTAGGAAATGCGTCGAACACGCGTGTTTCGGCCACAAAGTGGCCCTCTTCAGCGAACCGAAGGGAAAACACCTCCAACACAAGGTTGAAAGAAAAGAAAGGGTGACAATGTCCCGTTAACTGGGAGCAGTGGCCGTAGAGTGCATCTTGTGTGCATTTGTAAGTTACGTCGCTTGAGCAGAGAAACAACATTCACCAGAAGAGAAAAATTGAAATGCTTTGTGTTTCGAAAGAAAATTGAAAACTACGTTTACTTCATGAAATAGAACCAGAAAACGGCACCACAAAAAATCTTTCTGATGGCAATTACCGATTACGAAAGGTTTCTTAGAACTATTATTTAACACACAACAATAGCAGACAATAATGGGTGGAATATCGAAATGATATCCTTTGATACGGCTGCGGGTACGGCTAATTAAATGCAACGTATAACTGAAAATCTAGGAGGCAATATGAAAGTTTCTCCTGCTGCTGGTGAAATTTATCAATAATATTTTCAAAAAACTTTCTTTTTTCACCAGAGCGATTTCAAGATAAAAATCCCTTTGCATCTTGTAATTATCATTCCCTGTTTTGCTCCTTTCGTCATTTGCAAAGTATTCGTCTGATGCCGCGTATTTTTTTAATTGGATGTTTAAAAGTCCCAGGGAGGTCAGTGATATCGGAAAAGAAAGAAATACTTGGTTGTTCCACATATATTTTATTAACACGACCTAGGTTTCGACTTACAAAGTCATCATCAGGTAAAGAACAGAAGACACAGGGCTTTATATAGTGGATAGAGAACTGGAGAGGGGAGGTGTTTGAGAAGAGGGAGGAGGGGAAAGAGAAAGGGAAATGGTGTGTAAGTTTGGGGGGAGGGGGAGAAGACGGTTGTGTATGGCGTCGGGGTGGGAGATTACGGTTGGGTACTGCTTCAGGGGGGGAGAGGGGCTGAGGAACAGAGGGTGGTCCAGGAGGGGGGAACGGGAGGAATAAGTTAGGTCATTAACTAGAATACCCTTAAGGTGACTATTCTTTGAAATTTCCAACCGTTCCAAGGCATCTAATCTTAAGCCTTTTTTCTCTACATGCAGAATTTTGGGGACAAAGTCACTGGAGTGGTTGTTTTCTATAAGGTGCTGGGCAAAATTGGATGACATATTTCCGTTTTTAAAACAAGCGTAATGTTCCTTGACACGATCACTGAATTTCCTTCCGGTTTGTCCAATGTAGAAGGCAGAGCACTCACAACACAATTGATAAACTCCACTCCTTTCCAATGCGGGAATTTTGTCCTTGCAGTTTGATAAAAGGTTCCCTAAGTTGGCTCTATTATAGAAGGCAGGTTTAATATTGTTTCCTGCAAGGGATCTGGTGACTTTACGGGAAATATTCCCCAGGAAGAGAATTCTTCTCCACTTCGAAACGTCTTCCTTGGGGATGGATCCGAATATTGATTTGACGGCTATTTTCTCTAGTTTTTTCCGATACAAGTTATCGACTAATTGGGAGCAGAAACCGTTGTTTTCAGCTATTGTTTTAATGATTTTAAGTTCGTTTTGGGTATTTTGTGGCGATAGAGGGATGCTAGTCAGACGGTGGACCATAGAGTTGAAGGCCGCTAATTTTTGTGGGAAATGATGTCTTGACGTAGAATGAATGATATGATCCGTACAAGTGTCCTTCCGGAAAATGGAGAAGTCCAGCTGCCGATTATTTTTAGTGATTGTTATATCTAAAAAGTTAATGGAGTTGTTGAGCTCTTTCTCCATAGTGAACTTAATGTTTTTATCCAAGGAGTTAAGGGTTATCAAGAAGCTATCCAGTTGTCTTTGTGAACCAGCCCATACACAAAAAATATCATCTACGTAACGGTGCCAAGAGATTATGTTTTTCACCAAGTTGTTGGAAGAGGAGAACAGAGTACTTTCCACCTGGTCCATATAGATGTCTGCTAGTAGAGGGGAAACAGGAGATCCCATGGCCAGACCATGGGTTTGTAGGAAATATTTTCCGTTGAACTTGAAATAGTTCTGCGATACACATGTTTTTAACACCAAACACAACTCACTGATTACTGGGAACGGGACCCCCTTCCGAAAAAGGATTTCTTCGTCTAACTGGAGGGCTTCCTGCGTGGGAACACTCGGGAAAAGGCTGCACACATCGAAGGAGACAAGGATGCACTTGGGAGGGAGGACTAACTCTGCAAGGCGGCGGGTCATATCGGAGGAGTTTTTGATACCAAATTTTGGGACGAACTTGGTGTGCTCCTTGAAGATGGCGTTTGCTCTTCTTGCCAGGTGGTGATTAGGGACTGCTGTTGAAGCAGGCAAGAGAGCATGGCTGAAAAGGGAACTCCATGAATGGTATGTGAAGAGAGACGCTATTTCTCACTACCTACTCCTCCTCCATATTGAATTAACGCACAATCTACCATGGACCGAGTGGCTATGCTTCGATGATGAGGTCAGACATAAGTCCAGTGTAATTGCCTTTGAAAAAATATCAACTATTTCCCGGAAGTTAAAGGTTTTGTCAAGTGAAAAACGTGAATCTCTCCCCGAAAAGCAGAAACCCTCTTCAGTCCCAGCACCCCATTCCTTTGGTGATAGAATTTTGAATTTAACTGACCACGAATTTCTTCCAAATGAATTATCTCTTTTGGAGAAAGGTTTTAAATATATCCCAAATGTCCCGATTACCATCAACGACTTAAAGTACTTGGCAGTGGACTGTGAGGTGGCCCTCATCCGAGAGAATAATGGTTCCAAGGAGCTCATCGCACGAGAACTTGGAAAGTATCAGTTTAAGCCAACCCTCGATCCCAAGGACAATCGTCAGGAATTAGCCGCTTTGAAATCAATTAAGAAGTCCATGGCTTCCAAAAATCTATTAATTCTTAAGGCTGATAAAGGAAATTCGGTGGTGATACTAGGAAAAGACGACTATATCAATAAGTGTGAATTGTTCCTAAAGGACAATAACATTTTTGAAGTCCATGGTGATCCAACTCCAAAATTCCATAAAGAGGTCAAACAAGTAATAAAATCCTGCTCAGTTATTTTCCAACCACCCGAAGTGCATCGGTTAGTGCAAATGAATCCCTCAGCGCCCCGGTTTTTTGGTCTCCCAAAAACTCACAAACCAGATATTCCCATCAGGCCGGTGGTTTCCAATATTTCAGCCCCTAATCACCACCTGGCAAGAAGAGCAAACGCCATCTTCAAGGAGCACACCAAGTTCGTCCCAAAATTTGGTATCAAAAACTCCTCCGATATGACCCGCCGCCTTGCAGAGTTAGTCCTCCCTCCCAAGTGCATCCTTGTCTCCTTCGATGTGTGCAGCCTTTTCCCGAGTGTTCCCACGCAGGAAGCCCTCCAGTTAGACGAAGAAATACTCATCAAACTAAGGGAGATAGATTCCAAGACAGATAGGTACAAATACTCATTCTTTCCCCGAACAATCAGTAATCATAATAGCAAGAAACCGAAGTCACTTTAGAAATATTAAAAACTTTGAATTTACAAGTCGGAAAAAAATTAAACACTATAGAGATGTTAGGTATACTTTCAGGTGCATGTGTATGTTAGTTGGTAGTTTGAGTGTTTGCATGTGTGTGGGGTGTAAGTGTTCATGCATGAATGTATGCCATGTTTTTTTTTTATATATGATTTTGTCGTTATTGCATGCGATTTTTTTTTTTATTATTTTTCTTTTCTAAATTATGGGTGGTGTCCTAGCACCCCCCGCCACACGCCCTTGCGGCGGCTTGCGGGGTATTGAGTAGATGTAGATGTAGATGAAGAAATCCTTTTTCGGAAGGGGGTCCCGTTCCCAGTAATCAGTGAGTTGTGTTTGGTGTTAAAAGCATGTGTATCGCAGAACTATTTCAAGTTCAACGGAAAATATTTCCTACAAACCCATGGTCTGGCCATGGGATCTCCTGTTTCCCCTCTACTAGCAGACATCTATATGGACCAGGTGGAAAGTACTCTGTTCTCCTCTTCCAACAACTTGGTGAAAAACATAATCTCTTGGCACCGTTACGTAGATGATATTTTTTGTGTATGGGCTGGTTCACAAAGACAACTGGATAGCTTCTTGATAACCCTTAACTCCTTGGATAAAAACATTAAGTTCACTATGGAGAAAGAGCTCAACAACTCCATTAACTTTTTAGATATAACAATCACTAAAAATAATCGGCAGCTGGACTTCTCCATTTTCCGGAAGGACACTTGTACGGATCATATCATTCATTCTACGTCAAGACATCATTTCCCACAAAAATTAGCGGCCTTCAACTCTATGGTCCACCGTCTGACTAGCATCCCTCTATCGCCACAAAATACCCAAAACGAACTTAAAATCATTAAAACAATAGCTGAAAACAACGGTTTCTGCTCCCAATTAGTCGATAACTTGTATCGGAAAAAACTAGAGAAAATAGCCGTCAAATCAATATTCGGATCCATCCCCAAGGAAGACGTTTCGAAGTGGAGAAGAATTCTCTTCCTGGGGAATATTTCCCGTAAAGTCACCAGATCCCTTGCAGGAAACAATATTAAACCTGCCTTCTATAATAGAGCCAACTTAGGGAACCTTTTATCAAACTGCAAGGACAAAATTCCCGCATTGGAAAGGAGTGGAGTTTATCAATTGTGTTGTGAGTGCTCTGCCTTCTACATTGGACAAACCGGAAGGAAATTCAGTGATCGTGTCAAGGAACATTACGCTTGTTTTAAAAACGGAAATATGTCATCCAATTTTGCCCAGCACCTTATAGAAAACAACCACTCCAGTGACTTTGTCCCCAAAATTCTGCATGTAGAGAAAAAAGGCTTAAGATTAGATGCCTTGGAACGGTTGGAAATTTCAAAGAATAGTCACCTTAAGGGTATTCTAGTTAATGACCTAACTTATTCCTCCCGTTCCCCCCTCCTGGACCACCCTCTGTTCCTCAGCCCCTCTCCCCCCCTGAAGCAGTACCCAACCGTAATCTCCCACCCCGACGCCATACACAACCGTCTTCTCCCCCTCCCCCCAAACTTACACACCATTTCCCTTTCTCTTTCCCCTCCTCCCTCTTCTCAAACACCTCCCCTCTCCAGTTCTCTATCCACTATATAAAGCCCTGTGTCTTCTGTTCTTTACCTGATGATGACTTTGTAAGTCGAAACCTAGGTCGTGTTAATAAAATATATGTGGAACAACCAAGTATTTCTTTCTTTTCCGATATGAATCGCTTCCACAAAGTGACGCCTCAGACAATTTTATTCAGGTCAGTGATAACTTAGCAATCAGGATATTGCCCTTTGGCACCTCCGTTTCTAAATGATATCTGGTATCTCAAAAATTCCTTAACACTAATTTTAGAAAATATGCCCCAAGGCTCCCGCTACATGGAAACGTATTACTTAGGTCGCGGTAGTCTCAGTACTTTGGAAAGGTTGTACAGGTTCTGGGGAATAAGTTAGCTGTTTCGTCACTCAAAAATAATTGAGGCCAGCATTTTGGAAAGGGTCAACTTATATAAGTCCTTCCTTCTAAGCGCCTCCACTAATATATCTCAGAATACACACGACAGCTTATCAAAACGTATAGGCCAACCGATGCCTAAAATATAAATCTCATATGAAGGAACAGAACCTTTGCTAAAAGCGGATAGGTTTGGTTTTATACGCTTGGTAACCAGGAATTAATTAGAGTTTAACGTTGTATTTCGCAAGTAATTTGTGCGTAACGTTAGAGTCAATAATTATTAATAAAAGTCAAAATTGTTAGTGTATCCTTAATTCAAATGGTGTGCTCCATTCCATGTTAGCCCAAAAACAACTGAAATTGCGACACGCGTTAGATTACCTTTGCACCATATCTCACTCATGAAATGTCTTCAGTCAACAATTTTTTGGTAAGACCCATTTCCTGCGATCACGTTGTTCAATTCCATTAACCACTGCTAAGGTAATAAAACAAGTTACAAAAGAGGTCACAAAAATTATTTTTGGAATTCTGCATCGATTAATGTGTGTTTTTTTGTAAAATTACACTTAAGCGTGTCCGGTTCCACACATGGACGTTGCGAACATTCTTCGACTTCGTAAGGTCTGTGCATATCGTGAATGCGTTTTTCGTTTTTACTGTTATCCATGGTGTTTATCAGTCTTGTTTTAATAGTGGACATGATTCCAAGTTAATAACTATTGCTAATCCAATCTTCATCTTTGAATTCAAAACCATGGTAACGCTTTTATTATGTTTTAGAATTAATCGGCGTATTGCTTCGTCGAGTGCATCAAGTGTTTGAATGTCCGCGTCTTTTTCCCCAAATAACAACATAAATTATCGGTGATTTTTCTGTAGGTCTCAGAGTGGTCCATCAAACTCTTTGTTTTTAATTATTGTTAATTTCACTTGCCAGATTTCAAGAACAATTTCCATAGCAATATTTCCTCCTCCGGGTCTATATTACATCAATTCCGTCTATGAGTTCGACTCTGAGCAGTAAGTGCTTTTATTGGCATTCTAAAGTATATGGAAGATCGTACTCTATTGGCTTCCCTTTCCTGTTAAGGCTTCCTTTTATATTCCTGGTCTTGAGATACTCCTTTTCTAAAACCAAACTTACTCTTGTCCGTTCGGATAGTCAATGACCATATCGAGCGAACCGTGAAATGTGTGGGGAATATTTCTGGGTTTTATGTTTTATCATAGAGAAAAATCCAGGTGCTTAAAACTAAACCAGCATAAAACGTTGGATTTTATGCTCGAGGTCCGCTCTCCAAATTTTTTCAGATTCAGCAATTTAATAATTAAAGGTATTCCGGTTTGGGTGAGTAAGTATGTTTGGGAAATATTATCTTTATTGTGGAAGTGCGTGTCATGTTTCCGAACCTGGACTGGACAAAATTTCATAGACATTCTCATGCATACACATATGCATACATATATATATATATATATATATAAATAAGTGTGTGTGTGTATCGTGACCACTCTCAGGGTAACGTATCAAACGCCTAGGTATTTTATGAAGCAATTTATGTTTTTCAAATAAAGGAACTCAATAAAAAAATGCAAGACTTTCAGTTTTCGTAATTTATTTTTTTATCCATGGCAAGATATTTCAAAACACCAGCATCCTAGAAATCGAAAACAAAATGAGTTTTTAGTGGTAAATGCCTAGAAAACCGATGCCTATTGCCAATTATAACTTTTGGCACAAAAATACATTTTTTAATACCTTGTATTTCTAACTCAGTACTATCATTATTCTAAAGCATTTTAATATAAAATTGAAAAGATATCTTACCGCCACGACTTGAAGCAAAACTCTCAAGATATTTAAATGCAAAATGTTGGGTAAATTATTCCCATCTAGTGGACATATTCCTCGGAATACAAATCCTGAAGCAAAGATCGTGATTATCAATATCATTCCACACACAGAACTCTAAGCATGAGAGTATAGAAATCATAGGATCATGAAATGTCTTCAAACCTGTCGTGCCTATCTTCGATATGGGTTTATTTAACACAAGAGAATGGTCGCTTCTTTCCACGTCATCCTTTTGAAAGAAAATAATCCTAACCTCCGGATTGAAGATAACTGGAAATCGAAAATAATGATGGTCAGGTCAATTATGGAACCTTACATGCCATTCATTAAGACAGGTGTTAAGGCGTGTTATTAAGTAAGTATTATAATGTAAATTCAATAACAAATTCCTTTAAGTAAGAATTCAACGTTTGACACACCGTAATCGGCAAAATGGATAAGAAAAAATTAAATTAGAAAAACAAAGGACATCCATTTCACCCATTTTGATTCCACGATTTTTTCAATGTGTATTCTGAAAGGTCTTTGAGTGTTATATAATCATTCGTATTTGATTTTCGAAGAGTGTAATACTTCCTGGCTTTTATTCGATATCAAGTTCCAGCCGCGATTGCATCATTAAATGACAATTTTTTTTAAACAAATTCGTTAATGGTAATGTTTCCTAATTGTACCTTTTAATGCGCGTTTTCTAGCAAAACTGCTCTAAGGAAATAAAGCCATAGATTTTCAACAAAGCGCCGTTTCTCAAACGAATGAAGTCTAATTTGCAAGATTTGGCTCTTACCATGTCTCCGTCTTCTTCTTCTCTCTGGGATTTAGTTTAAATCAAAAGCGAAGGTTCTGATGTCTATGCTCCTATCTTCCTCGCAGCGGCGACCACAAGTACAGAATATGCGAAAAAAAGAAATTGCTACATTCGTTCACTTTTCCGATAATCCACCCAACCACCAACTCACATAGGCACACATTGATATAAAAACTTTATAATGGCACTTTTGAATTCGCAATTACTAGCGAATGTGTATTACATTTGAAAGAAGATAAAGCCGTGGATGAAGGGTTATGAATGATTAAAGTCTTAATTGCAACATTTGGCTCTTACCATGTCGATGACTTCTTCTTGGATTCTGAGGATGCCTGGTTTGGGAAGGGGCGTAGGGTTCCTCGACTGGATCCCTCTCATCATCGCAGCAGCGACCTTTGGTGCATATAAAGAAAAGAAATAGCTATATTCAGGCACCATTCTGCTTATCCACTCCAACACCAACTCACATAGCCACGCCACTAATTGGCTCGGGCCTTTTGATCCGATGCTTAATATTATGGACCAAAAACTTATTCAAACTCAAGAATCAAGATGATATAAAGTTACTTACCGCAGCAACTTCCCATATTTTATAAACTTTATTACTGAACAACGGAACGGCTATTGTTGTTTATTTACGTGTCCTACGGACAGTCTTATGTAATCAGTGTAAATATTTTGCATTTTTAGTATCCCTTATAATATGTTCTCTTCCACATATACTCCCCGTTCACAGCATCCCTAGTGTCCCGATTCCTTAATCCATCCCCATAAAATATCATTCTCTTTTCCTCCCGGTTTTTAGCGCTGGGGATATTCGATTTTTTCAAAGCTTTTTTTAAGATTGAATTGCAGTTCAGTGCTTTGGTAAAGTAGAGGGTCTCTAATGGGTTTTTTGACAAACAAGTGTGGTTGAAATGAAATTAGAGTTTTTATTAGGGATGCTATCGACAGGTCACTTTACCTAAATATTGAAAAAAAGTCATCACTGCCAATTAAACAGCCCCAGCAATCAGATAGAGAGAAAGGCAACAGCAGTAAATGAGCAGAATAAACTGTGGAAAAAAGAAAACTGTGCCTCCATTGATGTGTTCCTGCATGGCCTCGGGAAATAAAAATATTTCAAATCCAATTCTTTATTAATTACTGTTACCATATCCATTTTAGATTGTTTATAAATGAATGCTTTAATTATACGCGGCACAAAGGAAAGTGGGTCTGGGAATGATAGCAAAATATTGTTAGCGTCTTTACCTACAGGTACGTATTATTACGATGAAATAATATCGATTGTTTGCTAGGTCATGTGATAACTTCGTTTTCTTTGCTATAAAATGCTTCTTTTGTGAATGACGTGAATTTTTATGTCATAATATCAATAAATAATTATATTTCGGTAAAGGGTTAAGAAATAGTTAGGAGTTATTTTTTAAAAACGAAAGTTCCTCTTCGCAATCAATTATCTCACTTTTTACCGTTTATTTCTTTTTCTGAGTAACTTTTGTGAGGTGATAAATGCCAAAAGTGTTTGCTGACCACTTCTATTTGATAAATAGGGTGTTAAAGATTAAAAGATTGTATGGCATGTGCAAAGCTATTGAAAAATTAAGTGGAGTGTCTTCTTTCTCCATTAAAGCCAATACATCATTCTTCTTCCCTTTCCAATCATCCTTCTCTCTTATGTCCTAGTTATATACGTGCTCTTTTTCCTTGCATTTCACACAATTTAAATGCATTTTATGCAAATGTTTATATTTACTGAGATAACATGAGTAATATTCTTTCATAGTTCGAATGAATTTATTATTTTTTTCATAAAATTTGGGTCATTTCATTAATGTTATTCCTCAAATGTTTGGGCATATTTTATATTTTAGTTTGCACCTCGGATCGTCCTCTGTGGTGGTTCATTTGTTTGTGCGATTCAGGAGTGTCCCATCACTGACAACAAGATCACTAGTCAAAAACAGTGAAAATTAACTACATCAAACACAAGGGATGAGAAGAGACTAAAAACCACCTGTGCCCATGCCAATCAGCATCAACCAAATCAACTGCAATTTGGATCCGCACCATTCGCTAGACTACCAGCCAAGATTCAGGGCTTAAGACCAATTTTGCAACTGCATCACGTAACTGAAGAAGGACAATTTAAATATTTTAAGAATATTTGACGTTTTGACGGAAATGTAATTTAAGTGCTTAGGACAATAGTAAATTCTTGTATTAAGTGGGCTGCCAGTGGCAGAAAAATTATCTTCTTTTCTCGATCAACTTTTTAAATAACTAATTTCCTTTTATAACTTGAAATTACATACCAAAACGGCCACAGCATACATAAAGACCATCCTTGCCCAACTATGTTGTATCAGACGCAACAATTAATGACTCATCGACTATTATTGTTGATAACACGGAACCTACGTAACAGTTCACGATGGATTAACTCCAAGCTACGGATTACACGAAACAATAAAATGGAAGAGGGCGCAATGCTGCAGGCATGAGAGTCACTTGAAATTGCGAGTTTTATGACCACACGGCGAACCCAGGACATTATTGAAATGAAAAAGACAGGAATCCAGGCCAGAACCAAGATATACAATATCGGTAAGGAAAGAGGGATTGTAATCACCGAATCCAGAATTTCCACATGTGGTCTCAAATTTTTATGAGGAGTGTTACAATATAGTCAACAACCTGATATAAACTAAACTCTTCCATCTTCGGTTATTCATGTGTAGAGGTTATGTATTAATAAGTAAGAATAATTATCAGCATCCTAAGAATATAACAGTGCCAGCATTCAAAAGTGGGAAACTTGTACCGTACGAATATTAAATCTCACACCTCCAGAAGAGAACTCTTCACACAGCGCGAAACTACAATAACGATGTAAGGTGATACCTACTCATAAATAAACCCGAGCACTGCAAGTGGACTAGCCGTCCGTCGGGTGGGACGTGAACTTGTTGACCTCATGGCGTCCGTCGAGTAGCTACTTCGAACTATAGACCTCAGTGGAAAAGGACTGCAACTATCAATCACTGGTGCAACAGCGCACTGTAGTAGGATTGATTGTAACTTTGAGGATTAATTAAAATAATTTAAGGCTTTCAGAAAAGTACATAATAAAATCATGTACGTTTTTTTGGAAAGGGGTCATTGGGATTTCTTTTACCATTCGCGTAGCTCCTTTGCTTTTATTTTGAGTGTCATCATTTGATGTCATTACCCTTCCATCCTCTCCCCAATATACTCTTATGCTGACATCCCCCACCATTATTCCCTCGTGGTTTAACCTACCCAGTTTGACTTAATCTTCCTTATATGCCCATATTTTTCATGGAACTTTCAATTTCTTATCACCATTGGATCATTTACAAACCTTTCCTATCCGTTAACGGACGCATTTCAAATTCCTTCCAAACCAATCAATTAAAGCGTTAGATCGCTTTTCAAGAACGTATGCAAATGGATAAACATGATCAATTCAAGAAGTATGTAACAGTTTTTTAAAATAAATCCTCCTTATTCGAATTTTTTTATCGAATTCGATTAGTACTATGTAATCTGCACCCAAACATGCTTTCGTTAGCATTCTATCGTTTGGGCAATTTTCTGCTACTATTCCTCCGTATAAGACAGCCTTTTCATCCACTTATCTGAGGGTATTAAATCTCCCCTCCCCAACAAAAATCCGCCAAAATATATCCAAAGGCAATCATTGGCAATATATCAATTTTGACCGAAATCCATGCATCCGTAGTAAATGGGGGATGGGCAGCTCGTACCCTACTTATGACTATTATCTTAATTGTCTATTGTTTATTCTATTTTTTCTCCATGGTATTCCGCAAGCCAGAGCTACGGTGTGTGACAGGGTATTATAACACAGATAATAACATTTGACAATAAAAATGAATTGTCTCTTAAACTTCTCCTTAATCCTTTAATCTATCATAAATATGGCCGAAGAAAAGTTTTGTTTCGTCATTTAATTTAAAAGAAATGGAACTTTGACTCCCTCTCAAGTTCAAACAGTTGAAGCAATGTGATTCTTCCTCCGTCATCTCTGTTATCCCCTTCACCAGCGTTTCTGAAGAATGTTAAGCTTGTAGTTGACAATGGAATGTTTTTTATTTTGCTGCTTCCTTTCAATATGATGCAGGATCATGGTGCAAAATCTCTTGATATTCCTCATTCAAATGACCATCGCATTAATGTCCATCTGCATCGGGCTTAACTGTTGAAGAATGTTCCATCTTTTCGGAGATCGGTCTGATAAAAAAAATGAAATTGTATATGCGAACACTATTGTGTCCGTTTCGCATTTTGTTCATGCTCTCATTATAAAATCCAATACTTTAAATGCTATCGTCATTATGCATCCCACAGGCATTCCCCATTAAACATCTGAAGTTCCTTGGACCCACTCCCCAGATGATGCTGTTTAAGTGGCATTCTAATCGGTGTGCTGGAACTTTGGCTACTGAGAAAATCCTCTTATTAATAAAAAAGTTACGTACATTTTTATCATAGGTATACCAAAACTCATTGACTTCAATTATTCTATTTATTGGTATCAATTTAATAAAGAGCTCCTCTGCATTTGATATTGTGCAATTCATGCATTCAGACACCTTAATACGTACGATATCCAAGGAGGAAGTCATTCATTTGACTATTCGACAAACCAGTATTTTATGTGTTACACTTGAAATAAAATGAGTTTTGACCTATTTATCCATTACATATCTAGCTTAAACATAAAAGAAAAATTCCAAGAAACTAATACCTTGGTCAATTTGGTTTCAGGTCAAGCTATAGATATTGTCCTCCAATGCCTTTGAACCACAGATACAAGTATGAGCATTAGGTACATTCACTGCTTCACCCGTGGTTTCCTAGAAAGAGCTGGGGCATAGAAAATAGCACCATAGTACCATGAATCAATGAATGGCTGCCTGGGTTCCTATATCTGTCCTAATGATTCCAATTATGTACCAGGTTTATCATGTAATCATGTTACTCGTTGTTACGAGTTACTCACATCTTAGCAGTATTCTAATTTATTGTTGCCAGTAAGCCACTGCTTGGAGTTGAATCATTGTAAACCGTTGCATAACTGCCCTGTTGCTAACAATGAAAGCAATCGTCGGTGAGCCCGCTTCAAGACGGTAGACAAGGGTGGGCGTTCCGCTCTCTTCAATCGTTCGGCTGTGCAACTCCACGTCGTGACAGGAAAGGCGGCATTAAAAAAATATATTTTCATGTTTATCAACAAGGAAAATTTTGAATGTTTCCTCTCATAATGGTCGCTCTTTCAAGCAGAGAAAATGAAACTATGTAGCTAAAAAACTTCCTGTCCGAATGCTTGTAGTACATACCCACCATTTGGCAATGACTTTCTACTGCGTCCGTACCATGTAACTTTATGTAAAGACCTTTTACAGATGTTTATTATATGGACGCAGTATAACTAAATCATAGATTCCTAGTCAAATTTCATTATTTTTGAAATGCAATGAAATGAAACCGTCAGTTGATAGCATATGTTTTTTATGCGTGCTTGTTCCCTATGTTAATTTATGCCGTTTTACAACGGGTCTATGGTCCCGAGACTAGTCTTGTTGCTCAAATCTTGCGATTTCAAATGGCATTCGATCGATAATACTATATTCGCTGAAGAGGTGAATTTCAGTCTCTCTAGGTAAACTATACTTTTCACTGCCGAATTAGAACGAGGTTTTAGCCCCGGAGCGATGAATTCACTTAACTTAAAACCTAGGGCTAAAGACTTAGGACCATTGTAGAAGGTTGGAGAATAACGCGAAATGAATATGTTTTCTCTCATTGTTGATTTCCATGGTTTTCATAAGAATTATTGGAACACTAACGGCGGGAAGAGTGAGTGAAGTGTTTATGTATTTGGTGTTTGCCTACAACCTTAATACTTCAAAGTCCATCCATCTAAATACTAACGTTGGGAAGAGCTATCGAAGTGCTTATATAATTGGTATTTACCAACAGCTTACATATTTCAAGGCCATCTTCAAAGTTCATATTCGTCTCAGTCAAAAATAAAAGTGCACAAGTAAGGTAAGTTTATGAAAATGTACTTATTTTAGATAAGGTTCACTGCTATAGTTATATCGATCAGCTTTGCTATTAATCACTCAACAGTTATTTTATATAATTCATAAATGATAGGAGTGTCTTTCTTTCAACAGCCAAAGGTAAGCACCTATTATTAAATCTCATGTTATAAGGAGAAATCATCACAGCAATAGATAGAAATGAAACAATTGAGCTAAAGATATAAGACTAGGCACTACCCAAGTTGGTAAATTTTAAGATAAATGAAAACTATCTCTCATATGAGAGAGGTAGAAATACATCGTTCCAATTTTTATTCCTGCAAGCTCCAAAGGCTAACATCTGATTGATTTTTGGATCTTATATAACAAGTTCCATGGTTAGACAACACTCTCATGTTGATTCTGAAAATTCAGGATCGTAATTTGAACAAATGCAAGTGCCATCCCATAGAGAGATCCCTGCTGTGTGCGTGTAGAACTCTAGTGTTGTCATAAAATTATAAGTTTACATTTAAGGAATATAACGAGGAAGGAAATAATCAAATTCTTAAGTTCAAAACTTTAGTTTTTATTATCAGCATCACAATTCATTGTTTGCATCACTATTAATGGATGTCTTCCTCAATGCCCTCTCAACTTAATATTACTTGTTTCTTGAGAGTTCTGCAAAACCCTGAGCCCTACCTTAAGTTGACTCCTCTTTGGGTTTGCAATTCAAATCTTTTCCTTAATATTATTGGTGTAGGCCAACTCCGAATAGAATTCAAGCCCATTTTTCATCTTCTGACGCTTCTCTGCATTATTCATGATACTATCGAAAGCTATCTCAGGGAAGCTGTAATATCTTGAAATGAGTCTCATCTTTTATTTGATGGATCGATTCGACAGCTTTTTTCAAGGATATTTTGGTGTTTCTTGGATGTTTTATGCATATCTTCTGATCGCATTACTCCTGCAGTTTGCTGAACCAGAGTCTTATTGATTTCCATCTTTAATTATTTACTCCCACATTTATTTTTTGCCACAATGGGTATTGCATTTCTATCTATAATTTATTTCAAAATTTCAGGTCTCTGTTTATTGCTGTAATTACCTAATTATTCTTTTTGGAAAATAATTAATGTGTAATGACTTTTACTAAGTAACAATAATATTTGTTTCTTATTTTGCAATTTATGGTGATTTTTAAAATTAAGAGAATCGACCCTATTTTTAAAATACTTTATTCCGTGGTCCATTTATTCGCCAAGAAAAGTATTTTATTAATTTTCTATCTTCAGCCTCAAAATTTGGAACGTGAGATAGATTATCGCACTTCCTTGTCAGCAATTACATTCCCTGCCCCAAATAACAACTTCATCTTAGACAGGATTTATTTGCTTCTACCCAAACTATCAAGTTTTATCAAAGAGATTTGCTGTAACTGAAATTTATGAGAGTGCCACGAATTATTTGATAAATATCTATGAATCGACAGAGTTCAGACGACAGAATTTATTCCTTTTGCCATTATATTTCAAGAAATTTTCACCAGACAAAATGAAAGCATGAATCAAATATTGCCTTTATCCTCTTCATTAAATGAACTTTAATATTAGGTTTTTAATCCATTAATTTTATTTATTAGATTTGCATTCTTTATTCCGGATCATTTACAGACCAGGGCTGAAGGCTGGAGAGGCTGAGTACAGAAGGGAGGAGCCCTGTGTTATCCATTACTCCCCCCTCCCTTAGGTGCGGCTGGTCATTGGAAGAGGCCACAATCAGTGAGTCACCAATCGTGATCCTAGGAAAGGTGAGAGAGCCTAATGCGAGTTGAAAGCCACTAACAGGTTTTCACTGTATCCAATTACTTCATGTACCGATTAGTAGTTAAATGTTACATTTGCAACAGCTCCAAATACAGTTGATTGGAGGGCATGAGTAAAACAATACCTTTTGCAATTTGCATGTGGAATCTAAAACAATTTTTAAAAATTATCTTGAATCAGATTGAAAGCAAACAGAAAAACATGGAACATCCTCAATTTGGACTGTGGGCTTCACGTTCATGCGAAACAATAATGAAAGGGCTTGCAAAAAGGGAAGAGAAAGTATCATGCTTGAACCAGAAATGTTTGAGTGACAGTGTAAGTTTCAACTGTTTTAATATTAATCATGAATTAACATTTCCCTTATCCATTCTGTTGTTATAACCACTCAATTGTTTTCCTAAATTCTGTCAAATAGAGAGCCTTATGTAATCCTTAGTTTTCATTTTACAATGTTAATTTCACTTTCGTTCAATGTTGGTTGGAACACATTGATGACCGTTCATGGTTCAGCTAGATGATTCCATTTACACTTTTACTTTGCAGCCACATTATACCAGGGGGTGCCATAAATTTTTAATTATCACTAAAAATAAACCAGATAGAATAGTAATTGCTATACATTATTAATAAGGTTTCTCTAAATAGTCGTCATTCAGAATTATTTACATTTTTTTGGTGTTTTCTAACATTTCAAATGCCATCACTGTAGAATTAAGTAGATTGTGTTGAAAACATTTGTTAAAACTCTTGAATGGCATCATTTCTCTTGTACAATATCAATCATTTGTAGAGTTATGGAAATAAGAAAAACTCCCTTGGGGTACGACTGGGAGAATAGGGCGAATATGGCAAAATTTCTGATCCACATCAATTTGATTGCTGGTTGCACCATGTTTGCTTCTGAAAAGTAATCGATAGTTTTGGAATCTAGCTTTCTGACAACTTTAACATGAGCAGTTCATCGACAGTAATTTTTCTCACACAGCCATAGCTATTTCATAATAATTTATGTGGTTCCACTTTGGTCCAATGGGATAAAGTCATCCATTTTCTTAGCGGTGGCTTTGTCATCCATATGAATAATAATGTATGCATAGTTAGCACTAGAGAACAGAAACACAAAAAAAAGAAAAGAAACTGACGCGAATTTAAATTTTCAGTGGTAAAAGCCAACTTTCTCAAGGACGAGAAGGAAGATCCTTTTTCTCTCTTCCTTGTGCAGAAATATATGTTGTATGTTTTTGTCAGAATGAGTAGCAAGGAAAATATATGAAATTAAGAATATTCATCCTTGATGGCCTCTTTTCTTTTCCTTGCATACACATTCCTTGTATAATAACAGGGCTTTCTTTTTATCAATAAAAATCTTGGGGAACATATAATGTACTTAACTAAACAAATCCACTTCTATTTGTTGAAAATATTTATTCCATATAGATGCTGCCTAAGAAAGTGATGAACTCAGGAAAGACTATTTCAAATTATATGGGACTCAAAGCTGAACCCGTAATTGGAGATACTGCAACTATTAATTTATATCCCCTGACAAGAAATGGTAAATCCAGGAGTGAGGGGGCAGTGGAAAAGTCTCATTATGAGTGGCTGAATACATCCAACAAGATAGCCTCCAATCTCACATCCTCTCAAGACACAGACTCCCATTCTATATCATCTTGGAAAAGACAAAGAAAATCACTATGCAATCGTCTAAGGAGTCTTATATCATGCTGCATGAGACAAGATGTTGAATCAGAAGTCTCTCTTGATGTCCAATGGAGTAAAGACATTAAACAAAGCAATGAATTGTTAAACAAAGGGCAAGAGTTGCAAGATACAAACCTCCTGTGCTCAACACCAGTGCCATTCATACCGTCAGCATCAACAGTTTGGTAGCAGCTTAAATTGTCAGTATATGCAGGATTAGCTTTTGCTTGTAAAAATCATATGTCAATAGAGGATGAAGTATATAAAGGGTTATATGTATCTATGTTTAAAGGCAGTAACATTGAACAAATGTTTTTGCAAAAATAAATTACAGAAATGTATAATTTTTTTTGTTTTTGAATTATGAGCCTAACAGATTCCAATTAATTCTAATCCTGCATATACTGACAATTTAAGCTGCTACCAAACTGTTGATGCTGACGGTATAAATGGCACTGGTGTTGAGCACAGGAGGTTTGTATCTTGCAACTCTTGCCCTTTGTTTAACCATTCATTGCTTTGTTTAATGTCCTTACTCCATTGGACATCAAGAGAGACTTCTGATTCAACATCTTGTCTCATGCAGCATGATATAAGACTCCTTAGACGATTGCGAAGTGATTTTCTTTGTCTTTTCCAAAATGATATAGAATGGGAGTCTGTGTCTTGAGAGGATGTGAGATTGGAGGCTATCTTGTTGGATGTATTCAGCCACTCATAATGAGACTTTTCCACTGCCCCCTCACTCCTGGATTTACCATTTCTTGTCAGGGGATATAAATTAATAGTTGCAGTATCTCCAATTACGGGTTCAGCTTTGAGTCCCATATAATTTGAAATAGTCTTTCCTGAGTTCATCACTTTCTTAGGCAGCAACTATATGGAATAAATATTTTCAACAAATAGAAGTGGATATGTTTAGTTAAGTACATTATATGTTCCCCAAGATTTTTATTGATAAAAAGAAAGCCCTGTTATTATACAAGGAATGTGTATGCAAGGAAAAGAAAAGAGGCCATCAAGGATGAATATTCTTAATTTCATATATTTTCCTTGCTACTCATTCTGACAAAAACATACAACATATATTTCTGCACAAGGAAGAGAGAAAAAGGATCTTCCTTCTCGTCCTTGAGAAAGTTGGCTTTTACCACTGAAAATTTAAATTCGCGTCAGTTTCTTTTCTTTTTTTTGTGTTTCTGTTCTCTAGCGCTAACTATGCATACATTATTATTCATATGGATGACAAAGCCACAGCTAAGAAAATGGATGACTTTATCCCATTGGACCAAAGTGGAACCATTTAAATTATTATGAAATAGCTATGGCTGTGTGAGAAAAATTACTGCCGATGAACTGCTCATGTTAAAGTTGTCAGAAAGCTGGATTCCAAAACTATCGATTGTTTCCTTTTTAGAAGCAAACATGGTGCAACCAGCAATCAAAGTGATGTAGATCAGAAATTTTGCCATATTCGCCCTATTCTCCCAGTCGTACCCCAAGGGAGTTTTTCTTATTTCCATAACTCTACAAATGATTGATATTGTACAAGAGAAATGATGCCATTCAAGAGTTTTAACAAATGTTTTCAACACAATCTACTTAATTCTACAGTGATGGCATTTGAAATGTTAGAAAACACCAAAAAAATGTAAATAATTCTGAATGACGACTATTTAAAGAAACCTTATTAATAATGTATAGCAATTACTATTCTATCTGGTTTATTTTTAGTGATAATTAAAAATTTATGGCACCCCCTGGTATAATGTGGCTGCAAAGTAAAAGTCTAAACGGAATCATCTAGCTGAACCATGAACGGTCATCAATGTGTTCCAACCAACATTGAACGAAAGAGAAATTAACATTGTAAAATGAAAACTAAGGATTACATAAGGCTCTCTATTTGACAGAATTTAGGAAAACAATTGAGTGGTTATAACAACAGAATGGATAAGGGAAATGTTAATTCATGATTAATATTAAAACAGTTGAAACTTACACTGTCACTCAAACATTTCTGGTTCAAGCATGATACTTTCTCTTCCCTTTTTGCAAGCCCTTTCATTATTGTTTCGCATGAACGTGAAGCCCACAGTCCAAATTGAGGATGTTCCATGTTTTTCTGTTTGCTTTCAATCTGATTCAAGATAATTTTTAAAAATTGTTTTAGATTCCACATGCAAATTGCAAAAGGTATTGTTTTACTCATGCCCTCCAATCAACTGTATTTGGAGCTGTTGCAAATGTAACATTTAACTACTAATCAGTACATGAAGTAATTGGATACAGTGAAAACCTGTTAGTGGCTTTCAACTCGCATTAGGCTCTCTCACCTTTCCTAGGATCACGATTGGTGACTCACTGAATGTGGCCTCTTCCAATGACAAGCCGCACCTAAGGGAGTGGGGAGTAATGGATAACACAGGGCTCCTCCCTTCTGTACTCAGCCTCTCCAGCCTTCAGCCCTGGTCTATTAATGATCCGGAATAAAGAATGCAAATCTAATAAGTAAAATTAATGGATTAAAAACCTAATATTAAAGTTCATTTAATGAAGAGGATAAAGGCAATATTTGATTCATGCTTTCATTTTGTCTGGTGAAAATTTCTTGAAATATAATGGCAAAAGGAATAAATTCTGTCGTCTGAACTCTGTCGATTCATAGATATTTATCAAATAATTCGTGGCACTCTCATAAATTTCAGTTACAGCAAATCTCTTTGATAAAACTTGATAGTTTGGGTAGAAGCAAATAAATCCTGTCTAAGATGAAGTTGTTATTTGGGGCAGGGAATGTAATTGCTGACAAGGAAGTGCGATAATCTATCTCACGTTCCAAATTTTGAGGCTGAAGATAGAAAATTAATAAAATACTTTTCTTGGCGAATAAATGGACCACGGAATAAAGTATTTTAAAAATAGGGTCGATTCTCTTAATTTTAAAAATCACCATAAATTGCAAAATAAGAAACAAATATTATTGTTACTTAGTAAAAGTCATTACACATTAATTATTTTCCAAAAAGAATAATTAGGTAATTACAGCAATAAACAGAGACCTGAAATTTTGAAATAAATTATAGATAGAAATGCAATACCCATTGTGGCAAAAAATAAATGTGGGAGTAAATAATTAAAGATGGAAATCAATAAGACTCTGGTTCAGCAAACTGCAGGAGTAATGCGATCAGAAGATATGCATAAAACATCCAAGAAACACCAAAATATCCTTGAAAAAAGCTGTCGAATCGATCCATCAAATAAAAGATGAGACTCATTTCAAGATATTACAGCTTCCCTGAGATAGCTTTCGATAGTATCATGAATAATGCAGAGAAGCGTCAGAAGATGAAAAATGGGCTTGAATTCTATTCGGAGTTGGCCTACACCAATAATATTAAGGAAAAGATTTGAATTGCAAACCCAAAGAGGAGTCAACTTAAGGTAGGGCTCAGGGTTTTGCAGAACTCTCAAGAAACAAGTAATATTAAGTTGAGAGGGCATTGAGGAAGACATCCATTAATAGTGATGCAAACAATGAATTGTGATGCTGATAATAAAAACTAAAGTTTTGAACTTAAGAATTTGATTATTTCCTTCCTCGTTATATTCCTTAAATGTAAACTTATAATTTTATGACAACACTAGAGTTCTACACGCACACAGCAGGGATCTCTCTATGGGATGGCACTTGCATTTGTTCAAATTACGATCCTGAATTTTCAGAATCAACATGAGAGTGTTGTCTAACCATGGAACTTGTTATATAAGATCCAAAAATCAATCAGATGTTAGCCTTTGGAGCTTGCAGGAATAAAAATTGGAACGATGTATTTCTACCTCTCTCATATGAGAGATAGTTTTCATTTATCTTAAAATTTACCAACTTGGGTAGTGCCTAGTCTTATATCTTTAGCTCAATTGTTTCATTTCTATCTATTGCTGTGATGATTTCTCCTTATAACATGAGATTTAATAATAGGTGCTTACCTTTGGCTGTTGAAAGAAAGACACTCCTATCATTTATGAATTATATAAAATAACTGTTGAGTGATTAATAGCAAAGCTGATCGATATAACTATAGCAGTGAACCTTATCTAAAATAAGTACATTTTCATAAACTTACCTTACTTGTGCACTTTTATATTTGACTGAGACGAATATGAACTTTGAAGATGGCCTTGAAATATGTAAGCTGTTGGTAAATACCAATTATATAAGCACTTCGATAGCTCTTCCCAACGTTAGTATTTAGATGGATGGACTTTGAAGTATTAAGGTTGTAGGCAAACACCAAATACATAAACACTTCACTCACTCTTCCCGCCGTTAGTGTTCCAATAATTCTTATGAAAACCATGGAAATCAACAATGAGAGAAAACCTTCATTTCGCGTTATTCTCCAACCTTCTACAATGGTCCTAAGTCTTTAGCCCTAGGTTTTAAGTTAAGTGAATTCATCGCTCCGGGGCTAAAACCTCGTTCTAATTCGGCAGTGAAAAGTATAGTTTACCTAGAGAGACTGAAATTCACCTCTTCAGCGAATATAGTATTATCGATCGAATGCCATTTGAAATCGCAAGATTTGAGCAACAAGACTAGTCTCGGGACCATAGACCCGTTGTAAAACGGCATAAATTAACATAGGGAACAAGCACGCATAAAAAACATATGCTATCAACTGACGGTTTCATTTCATTGCATTTCAAAAATAATGAAATTTGACTAGGAATCTATGATTTAGTTATACTGCGTCCATATAATAAACATCTGTAAAAGGTCTTTATATAAAGTTACATGGTACGGACGCAGTAGAAAGTCATTGCCAAATGGTGGGTATGTACTACAAGCATTCGGACAGGAAGTTTTTTAGCTACATAGTTTCATTTTCTCTGCTTGAAAGAGCGACCATTATGAGAGGAAACATTCAAAATTTTCCTTGTTGATAAACATGAAAATATATTTTTTTAATGCCGCCTTTCCTGTCACGACGTGGAGTTGCACAGCCGAACGATTGAAGAGAGCGGAACGCCCACCCTAGTCTACCGTCTTGAAGCGGGCTCACCGACGATTGCTTTCATTGTTAGCAACAGGGCAGTTATGTAACGGTTTACAATGATTCAACTCCAAGCAGTGGCTTACTGGCAACAATAAATTAGAATACTGCTAAGATGTGAGTAACTCGTAACAACGAGTAACATGATTTCATGATAAACCTGGTACATAATTGGAATCATTAGGACAGAGATAGGAACCCAGGCAGCCATTCATTGATTCATGGTACTATGGTGCTATTTTCTATGCCCCAGCTCTTTCTAGGAAACCACGGGTGAAGCAGTGAATGTACCTGATGCTCATACTTGTATCTGTGGTTCAAAGGCATTGGAGGACAATATCTATAGCTTGACCTGAAACCAAATTGACCAAGGTATTAGTTTCTTGGAATTTTTCTTTTATGTTTAAGCTAGATATGTAATGGATAAATAGGTCAAAACTCATTTTATTTCAAGTGTAACACATAAAATACTGGTTTGTCGAATAGTCAAATGAATGACTTCCTCCTTGGATATCGTACGTATTAAGGTGTCTGAATGCATGAATTGCACAATATCAAATGCAGAGGAGCTCTTTATTAAATTGATACCAATAAATAGAATAATTGAAGTCAATGAGTTTTGGTATACCTATGAAAAAAATGTACGTAACTTTTTTATTAATAAGAGGATTTTCTCAGTAGCCAAAGTTCCAGCACACCGATTAGAATGCCACTTAAACAGCATCATCTGGGGAGTGGGTCCAAGGAACTTCAGATGTTCAATGGGGAATGCCTGTGGGATGCATAATGACGATAGCATTTAAAGTATTGGATTTTATAATGAGAGCATGAACAAAATGCGAAACGGACACAATAGTGTTCGCATATACAATTTCATTTTTTTTTATCAGACCGATCTCCGAAAAGATGGAACATTCTTCAACAGTTAAGCCCGATGCAGATGGACATTAATGCGATGGTCATTTGAATGAGGAATATCAAGAGATTTTGCACCATGATCCTGCATCATATTGAAAGGAAGCAGCAAAATAAAAAACATTCCATTGTCAACTACAAGCTTAACATTCTTCAGAAACGCTGGTGAAGGGGATAACAGAGATGACGGAGGAAGAATCACATTGCTTCAACTGTTTGAACTTGAGAGGGAGTCAAAGTTCCATTTCTTTTAAATTAAATGACGAAACAAAACTTTTCTTCGGCCATATTTATGATAGATTAAAGGATTAAGGAGAAGTTTAAGAGGCAATTCATTTTTATTGTCAAATGTTATTATCTGTGTTATAATACCCTGTCACACACCGTAGCTCTGGCTTGCGGAATACCATGGAGAAAAAATAGAATAAACAATAGACAATTAAGATAATAGTCATAAGTAGGGTACGAGCTGCCCATCCCCCATTTACTACGGATGCATGGAATTCGGTCAAAATTGATATATTGCCATTGATTGCCTTTGGATATATTTTGGCGGATTTTTGTTGGGGAGGGGAGATTTAATACCCTCTGATAAGTGGATGAAAAGGCTGGCCTTTACGGAGGAATAGTAGCAGAAAATTGCCCAAACGATAGAATGCTAACGAAAGCATGTTTGGGTGCAGATTACATAGTACTAATCGAATTCGATAAAAAAATTCGAATAAGGAGGATTTATTTTAAAAAACTGTTACATACTTCTTGAATTGATCATGTTTATCCATTTGCATACGTTCTTGAAAAGCGATCTAACGCTTTAATTGATTGGTTTGGAAGGAATTTGAAATGCGTCCGTTAACGGATAGGAAATGTTTGTAAATGATCCAATGGTGATAAGAAATTGAAAGTTCCATGAAAAATATGGGCATATAAGGAAGATTAAGTCAAACTGGGTAGGTTAAACCACGAGGGAATAATGGTGGGGGATGTCAGCATAAGAGAATATTGGGGAGAGGATGGAAGGGTAATGACATCAAATGATGACACTCAAAATAAAATAAAAGCAAAGGAGCTACGCGAATGGTAAAAGAAATCCCAATGACCCCTTTCCAAAAAAACGTACATGATTTTATTATGTACTTTTCTGAAAGCCTTAAATTATTTTAATTAATCCTCAAAGTTACAATCAATCCTACTACAGTGCGCTGTTGCACCAGTGATTGATAGTTGCAGTCCTTTTCCACTGAGGTCTATAGTTCGAAGTAGCTACTCGACGGACGCCATGAGGTCAACAAGTTCACGTCCCACCCGACGGACGGCTAGTCCACTTGCAGTGCTCGGGTTTATTTATGAGTAGGTATCACCTTACATCGTTATTGTAGTTTCGCGCTGTGTGAAGAGTTCTCTTCTGGAGGTGTGAGATTTAATATTCGTACGGTACAAGTTTCCCACTTTTGAATGCTGGCACTGTTATATTCTTAGGATGCTGATAATTATTCTTACTTATTAATACATAACCTCTACACATGAATAACCGAAGATGGAAGAGTTTAGTTTATATCAGGTTGTTGACTATATTGTAACACTCCTCATAAAAATTTGAGACCACATGTGGAAATTCTGGATTCGGTGATTACAATCCCTCTTTCCTTACCGATATTGTATATCTTGGTTCTGGCCTGGATTCCTGTCTTTTTCATTTCAATAATGTCCTGGGTTCGCCGTGTGGTCATAAAACTCGCAATTTCAAGTGACTCTCATGCCTGCAGCATTGCGCCCTCTTCCATTTTATTGTTTCGTGTAATCCGTAGCTTGGAGTTAATCCATCGTGAACTGTTACGTAGGTTCCGTGTTATCAACAATAATAGTCGATGAGTCATTAATTGTTGCGTCTGATACAACATAGTTGGGCAAGGATGGTCTTTATGTATGCTGTGGCCGTTTTGGTATGTAATTTCAAGTTATAAAAGGAAATTAGTTATTTAAAAAGTTGATCGAGAAAAGAAGATAATTTTTCTGCCACTGGCAGCCCACTTAATACAAGAATTTACTATTGTCCTAAGCACTTAAATTACATTTCCGTCAAAACGTCAAATATTCTTAAAATATTTAAATTGTCCTTCTTCAGTTACGTGATGCAGTTGCAAAATTGGTCTTAAGCCCTGAATCTTGGCTGGTAGTCTAGCGAATGGTGCGGATCCAAATTGCAGTTGATTTGGTTGATGCTGATTGGCATGGGCACAGGTGGTTTTTAGTCTCTTCTCATCCCTTGTGTTTGATGTAGTTAATTTTCACTGTTTTTGACTAGTGATCTTGTTGTCAGTGATGGGACACTCCTGAATCGCACAAACAAATGAACCACCACAGAGGACGATCCGAGGTGCAAACTAAAATATAAAATATGCCCAAACATTTGAGGAATAACATTAATGAAATGACCCAAATTTTATGAAAAAAATAATAAATTCATTCGAACTATGAAAGAATATTACTCATGTTATCTCAGTAAATATAAACATTTGCATAAAATGCATTTAAATTGTGTGAAATGCAAGGAAAAAGAGCACGTATATAACTAGGACATAAGAGAGAAGGATGATTGGAAAGGGAAGAAGAATGATGTATTGGCTTTAATGGAGAAAGAAGACACTCCACTTAATTTTTCAATAGCTTTGCACATGCCATACAATCTTTTAATCTTTAACACCCTATTTATCAAATAGAAGTGGTCAGCAAACACTTTTGGCATATATCACCTCACAAAAGTTACTCAGAAAAAGAAATAAACGGTAAAAAGTGAGATAATTGATTGCGAAGAGGAGCTTTCGTTTTTAAAAAATAACTCCTAACTATTTCTTAACCCTTTACCGAAATATAATTATTTATTGATATTATGACATAAAAATTCACGTCATTCACAAAAGAAGCATTTTATAGCAAAGAAAACGAAGTTATCACATGACCTAGCAAACAATCGATATTATTTCATCGTAATAATACGTACCTGTAGGTAAAGACGCTAACAATATTTTGCTATCATTCCCAGACCCACTTTCCTTTGTGCCGCGTATAATTAAAGCATTCATTTATAAACAATCTAAAATGGATATGGTAACAGTAATTAATAAAGAATTGGATTTGAAATATTTTTATTTCCCGAGGCCATGGAAGAACCTATCAATGGAGGCACGGTTTTCTTTTTTCCACAGTTTATTCTGCTCATTTACTGCTGTCCGCTTTCTCTCTAAATGATTGCTGGGGCTGTTTAATTGGCAGTGATGACTTTTTTTCAATATTCAGGTAAAGTGACCTGTCGACAGTATCGCTAATAAAAACTCTAATTTCATTTAAATCACACTTGTTTGTCAAGATCACATTAAGGACCCTCTACTTGACCAAAGCACTGAACTGCAATTCAATCTTAAAAAAAGCTTTGAAAAAATCGAATATCCCCAGCGCTAAAAACCGGGAGGAAAAGAGAATGATATTTTATGGGGATGGATTAAGGAATCGGGACACTAGGGATGCTGTGAACGGGGAGTATATGTGGAAGAGAACATATTATAAGGGATACTAAAAATGCAAAATATTTACACTGATTACATAAGACTGTCCGTAGGACACGTAAATAAACAACAATAGCCGTTCCGTTGTTCAGTAATAAAGTTTATAAAATATGGGAAGTTGCTGTGGTAAGTAACTTTATATCATCTTGATTCTTGAGTTTGAATAAGTTTTTGGTCCATAATATTAAGCATCGGATCAAAAGGCCCGAGCCAATTAGTGGCGTGGCTATGTGAGTTGGTGTTGGAGTGGATAAGCAGAATGGTGCGTGAATATAGCTATTTCTTTTCTTTATATGCACCAAAGGTCGCTGCTGCGATGATGAGAGGGATCCAGTCGAGGAACCCTACGCCTCTTCCCAAACCAGGCATCCTCAGAATCCAAGAAGAAGTCAACGACATGGTAAGAGCCAAATGTTGCAATTAAGACTTCAATCATTCATAACCCTTCATCCACGGCTTTATCTTCTTTCAAATGTAATACACATTCGCTAGTAATTGCGAATTCAAAAGTGCCATTATAAAGTTTTTATATCAATGTGTGCCTATGTGAGTTGGTGGTTGGGTGGATTATCGGAAAAGTGAACGAATGTAGCAATTTCTTTTTTTTCGCATATTTTGTACTTGTGGTCGCCGCTGCGAGGAAGATAGGAAGATAGACATCAGAACCTTCGCTTTTGATTTAAACTACATCCCAGAGAGAAGAAGAAGACGGAGACATGGTAAGAGCCAAATCTTGCAAATTAGACTTAATTCGTTTGAGAAACGGCGCTTTGTTGAAAATCTATGGCTTTATTTCCTTAGAGCAGTTTTGCTAGAAAACGCGCTTGAAAAGGTGCAGGTGCAAGGTGCAAGGAATTTGTTCAAAGAAAATTGTCATTTAATGATGCAATCGCGGCTGGAACTTGGTATCGAATAAAAGCCAGGAAGTATTTCACTCTTCGAAAATCAAATACGAATGATTATATAACACTCAAAGACCTTTCAGAATATACATTGACAAAATCGTTGAATAAAAATGGATGAAATGGATGTCCTTTATTTTTCTAATTCAATTTTTTCTTATCCATTTTGCCGATTATGGTGTGTCAAACGTTTAATTCTTACTTAAAGGAATTTGTCATTGAATTTGCATTATACTTAATAGCAGGCCTTAACACCTGTGCCCCTTCTTAATGAATGGCGTGCACGGTTCCATAATTGACCTAAACATCATTATTTTCGATTTCCAGTTACCTTCAATCCGGAGTTTAGGATTATTTTCTTTCAAAAGGATGACGTCGAAAGAAGCGACCATTCTCTTGTGTTAAATAAACCCATATCGAAGATAGGCACGACAGGTTTGAAGACATTTCATGATCCTATGATTTCTATACTCTCATGCTTAGAGTTCTGTGTGTGGAATGATATTGATAATCACGATCTTTGCTTCAGGATTTGTATTCCGAGGAATATTCGTGAAGGATTCTCGGGTCTTCCACCGGGTCAAGGGTTCCATATTGGCCGACGTTTTCAACCCGCTACCACGCACGATGAAGGAGGAAAAAGAAAAACCGATAGCAAGGGCCTGCCTGCCGTACGTCGCCTCGATCTCAGGTAAAATATCCAGGATACTGGCGAGGCACAACATCGAGGCTATCCACAAACCACCGGGAAAAATTAGAAATTTGCTCGATAGAGCAAAGGACCCTATCGGCCTAAAGACCCCAGGCATATACCAAGTCCCGTGTGCCTGCGGAGATGTCGACATCGGAGAGACGGGGCGGACCATTGAGAAAAGATTAAAAGAACACAAAAGAAACCTTCGCCTGGGACAATTGGAAAAATCAGCCATCGCCGAACACAGCATCGCGATGGATCATTCCATCAATTTCAATGAGACGAAGGTACTTGCCCGCGCCAGTGGTTACTGGGACCGAATAGTCAAAGAATCAATTGAAATTATAATGGCAGGACATAATTTCAATAGGGATTCCGGCTATTCCCTCAGCAATGCATGGAAACCGGTGCTAAAGCAAGTAAAGAAAGGAAGGAACAGACCACAACTGCCCGGCGACCAATCAGGAGGTCCCCCCTCCTCGGGCCAATCACAGGTCACCTGAGGCGGGAGCTCAGGTATATAAGACGGCCAAATACGGAATGGCAGCCATCAACCCTGAAGACGATGCACGAGTCGGGCATCGAAACGTCGGCCAATATGGAACCCTTGACCCGGTGGAAGACCCGAGAATCCTTCACGAATCAAATACGCCGGGAAAGCACCAGATCTTACTTCCGAGGAATATGTCCACTTGATGGGAATGATTTACCCAACATTTTGCATTTAAACATCTTGAGAGTTTTGCTTCAAGTCCTGGCGGTAAGATATCTTTTCAATTTTTCATTTAAATGCTTCAGAATAATGATAGTAATGCTATAGAGACACAAGGTATTAATAAATGTATTCTTCTGCCAAAAGTTATAATTAGCAATAGAGTTTTGGTACTTTGAATTTACTCAGTTAATGTTCAATTTGATAAATTTGGAGATATTGCTAAATTATTATTCTACGTGGACAAATAAATGAATACTTCCAGTTTTCTAAGCATTTAACACTTAACACTCATTTTGTTTTCGATTTCTAGGATGCTGGTGTTTTGAAATGTCTTGCCATGGATAAAAAAATAAACTATGAAAACTGAAAGCCTTGCATTTTTTTATTGAGTTCCTCTTTTTGAAAAAAATTGCTTCATAACATTCCTAGGAGTTTAATCAGTTGCCTTGAAAGCAGTCACGATATATACACATTCACACACATATATTAATATATATCTATATATATATATATATATATATATATATATATATATATATATATACACATATATATGCATATAAATGAGAATATCTATGAAATTTTGTCACGTCCAGGTTCGGAAAAATGACACGCATATCCAAAATAAAGATAACATTTCCCAAAAATACATACTCTCCCAAACGGTAATATCTTGAATTATTAAACTGCTGAATCTGAACAATTTGGAGAGCGAACCTAAAGCATATAATCCAACGTTTTATGCTGGTTAAGTTGATAAAACATAAAACCAAATAATGTTCAACAAGATGCACTCTGCGGCCACTGCTCCAAGTCAACGGGACAATGTCAACCTTTCTTTTCTTTCAACCTTGTGTTGAAGGTGTTTTCCCTTCGGTCCGCTGAAGAGGGCCACTTTGTGGCCGAAACACGCGTGTTCGACGCATTTCCTAGTTGCCTAGTTTACCTGTGTCCAGATTCTCCCAGAAGCTGGGCCCTTTTGAGTGTGTGTTTCTTGAGTGCTTGTGTGTGTGATTGGTCTTTACCAGTCACAAAGCGTGTGCTTGAGAATATCCTGGAATCTTGAACGGGGTCTACTCTACAGCCTCGTGAAGGATTCCATCTCCATCTGAAATTCTTTAACAGGGTCTCACAGCCTCGTGAAGGATTTCAGTCAGGATAGAGTGCGTGTGGCTGTGTATTGGTCCCTGACGCGGATTAATTTCCCGTAAACCACCACAGAGGGTATTCTGGTCGAGAGGTTGTGGTTGGTCCCTGACGTGATTCCCGTACACCAACACAGCAATTGGTCTGACGAGAGATTGGCAACTAATTTTTACGGCCATTGGAGTTTTCTTCCCCTTTCTTATTTACTTTCTTTTCTTATTTTCTTTTTGCATTATACAATTTTCACTTTGATGGACAATTCTTTTATATATTCTTCGTTAGATAAAAGCGAAATTCGGCATCTCTATTGTCAAGATGAAGTTCCTGAAACGTGTCATTCTGGATCATTTGTTCAAAGAACTTATAATTGAATTCTACTGTTTTAACATTATTCAGGTTTGACCAATGCCACCAAAAAATAACTAGAATTTTAAAATGCTTGTACCAATTTGGTCAAACATTTTATTACCCATATCAAAAGGAAGGACTTTTTACTTTTTTTAAGATTACCCAGAACAAAAGGAAGAAAAGAGAGAGAGAGAGGAATTAATGAGGTTGAAAATGTTCAAAACTAGAAAATGGTCATCGTTATATGATGAAATATTTTTATTTGAAAGCACTCAACCGAACCAATACATAATGCTTAACTGGATTCTATTTTAATTTTTTATATAACACCCTCGTAGATGAAAAACTCGACACCAATGTTGATGTTTATACAGCTTTTGATGCACAGCAATTGTATTTCTTGTGTATTTATCTACACCAATTGTCACTAGCACCTTTTTCAGCTTTAGTCAAATTTTTCCGGATCAAACGCGGACGAATGTTTTTCACCGTTAAATATTCAGTCAATTTCTTATTGAGGTTCGTCATACTAACGTGGGATGGTGCCTAAAGCACTTCGCGTTCTTAAGGCTCAGAATATAAATAGAAAACATCATAGTAAATTATAGAATATGTAATGGTTTACATAAGGATTCATTGGGCTACATGGAACTCATATTTATTGTATTTAGAAATAAATAATGAATGGATTGATTTTCCTTTTCCCTTAATTATCTTTAACTCTTTCTTACTTGCTACGACAGAACTACACCAGAAATGTGATAACAATTCTTAAAATGTCTCACCCTTAGATATTGCAATACCTGCCGATGCTTTCCTGATATAGGTCATTGTTTATTTTTATGAAAGATGCCGTTAGTGCAAGATTCGTAAATAGATATCTATTCGTTATTAAACAGAAATTAGAAGCATCATCTTGCTCGTTCACCACTATTTATTAGTTTTATATCCCTAATGACCACTCATTATACTTACGGTAACCCTTAAAATAGCAGTGGTACACCTTTTCTCAATATAATGTTAAAGTGACTTGTCGAATACATTTCCAGCAACGAACCTTATTTCTTTTAAAGCTTACTTGATTGGCAAACAACATTTTAGAGACCGATTACTTGACCAACGCGCAGAAATAATCTTATATGTAAGGATCTTGGAGACGGATTTGGATAAAATGGTAGTTCTTTTTCAGGGATAGCTGGAAGTTCATCTTCAAGGTTTACGGAGCGGATCGCATTCCCAACCAGAGAGGGACCGAAACGTTACACTTTTCCAATCAAAATTGGAAGGCGCCGCATGCGTAATGTGAAATACGTGGTATCGAAGTTAGAATGTGGGAAGGGGGGGTCAGTAGGCCTCCCTACAAGATAGGACACTTATAAACAAAGGAAAATTGGGTTTAAAGAGTAAAATAAGGATATCAAGGGGAATTTAAGCGGCGTAGTTCCAATGGATGAAATTGGTGTCGTCACTGTCTTTAATTAAAAACGCCTGTATCTATTAAACGGTAAGAGGTAGCGCCGTGAGGACGAAATACTTGGAGCCAAAGTGCGGGGAATGGAGGACCAATCACCCTCGCTACAATATAAGACTATTTAATCCAAAGGAAGTTGTCTTTGAAAAAATAATTACAAGAAGTAATATGGTTTGGAGATAGTTCCGATGGCTGACGCCTGTTTCGTCACCAACACCGTCTTATGTAAAAAAAGGCTATATCTCAGGAACGGTGAGAGATAGCTCAATTTCCACGCAAGATTTGAATTCCAAGTGGGAGAAGGGGCGATTAAACGTCCGCAATGCCCTATGGCACCCTGAGGGAGGCGGAAGGTCGCGTTTGAATAAGGTCTTAAAGAGAATAAGTAAAGTAATTTCATTACATGGTTCGTAATGGAACCGAACAGATGACACCATCGACAACATCTTAAAGTGGGTACAATATCTCTCTCTACCAAATAAGACCTTCTTACTGGGGGTTCGGTGGATTTTAAGAAAGGGAAAATATAATGCAATGTGGCACTATATAGCAAAGTGGGGAGTGAGTGTAAGTGTGTTTGTGTTGGTTGTAGTTGTGTGTGGCGGCTTGAGCCGACCAATTGGGAGGTTGGGGGACGCCAATGACACCCCTGCCGATCCGCAAGCGGGCACAGAAGGTCCGTGCCAAGACGCCGTCGAGCCCTCACGCCCTAAGAAGTGGACCCGCCCGGGTCCGAAAGGAGTGCAAGCGGAGAGAACTACCTTCCAAAGGTAACCGGACGAGACAACCAATAAGGGACACAGTTCGAGCATCTCCTGAGCCTCCCCCCACCGGAGCTACGGCCGAGAAGGACTCAAGTCGCCTGAGTGTGTGTGTGTGTGTGTCTATGTATATGTGTGTATACCCATAGCTAAATTTTCACCTGCGTCCAGACTCGATGGAGAGTTAGAAGGGCAATCCCCAGAAGGTAGTGCAGCGTGGATGGCAGCGGCCTCAAGGATCGGTTGTAGAGCTCCAGCAGTGGTACGATGTATCCTCTCTAAAGAGTAGGCAGCAGAAACCCGTCCATGGGTCACTGACCCTAAATTTGTTGTACTCAAAGTCATATTAGTGGATGGTAAAATTTACCGTTGCGGCATCTTCCGAAGTTTCTTGGAAAAGCCTTTCACCTCCTTACCACGGCTTCTTTTGCCCCTCCTCCTGCTTCCTATAAAACTTATCCAAATAACCTAATTGTTAGAATTACTTTTACTGAAATTAAGCCCTGACATTATTACATATCTATGGTGGCATGTATATAAATTTTGAAATAGTTACATAAAATTATTTCAATGAAAAAAAAGTGCCACAATCAAAGTTTACTGTGAGTATTTGGACACTGACCCTAAGACTTTCTAGTCATTTGTTTAATGAAGTAAAAGGGATAAAAAATCTGAGTCATGCTTAATCCATTATAAGCATATCATTCATACCTAGAGTGAGGGCAGAGCTAACATTCTAAATACATTCTTCCAAAGCATTCTCACGAAAATTGTTGGCGCCGTGCATCTCCAAGAAACAATTCACACCGACACTTAGGAAATAAATAATGAGCAGTGGAAGAATTAGTAATTGTCAAATAGGTCGATTTGATAAAAAAAACACTACACATCCGCGGGTCAAGTAAAAATTCATGCTAGGGCGATGAAACATTAAGCTCCTATTTTCCCCGTATATCGTTACAACTGTAGTTTCGATAGCGTGTGTTGTAAAATTCCTATTTACGTGATATACCTCCAAAGGAAAGACTAAGCCAAAAGATGTAATAAGCTACATTTACAAATATTTGCTCACTACTCCTTTTTTTCAAATTTGTCAAATAATTTATTTTACAAAATCCATCAATTACTTCGGATTTAACTTATTTAAGTAAAATTTAAACCTCCTTAGTCTCTTAACCTTGACGTTTCATAAATAGTTAGACAACGTGATGTGCAGGGTTGTCAATTCATTTCAATATTCCACCAATTATCGTCTGCTACTCTTTGTATATAATTAGTGCAAGGAAGGCATTCGCAATTATTAAAGGCCATCATTTGACCGTCACGCATTGATTATATTAAGTGAACAATGTCTTAAACTTTCTTTTAAAATCCAAGCATTTCAATTTTCTCTGCTGGAGCGGCGCCACTTTCAAAAGCACACAAGATGCCTTCTGTGGCAACTGCTCCCTCATAACGAAATAATGTCACTCTTCCATTTCTTGAAATATTTTGAATATCCGAAGGCTCTTCTCACGATGACGCCCTATTTTCGAGCTTGGTGAATATCTCCCGATTGGACGAGAGAAGAATGCAATATTGTCATGCTCCGTCAATCAGTTGATCGACAATATATATTTATATATGATCTCGAACCATGAGGAAGTAATGTCAGCAGTTAATGGCTATTTTGAGGAGCTTGACAGTTCTCATTTTAAAATGGGTAAACATTTCTGGAAAAGGTGTATGCAGCTGAAAGGAGATATAGAATATATATCTTTCCAGTATTTTAAATCATTAACATCATAGAAAGAGTCATCAAGGTCAAATTAGCCTTACTCAATAAAGGAAAATTATGAATCTCATTCTCTTTTCATTCAGAAGATAAGTAATTTATTCCAATTCCTTGGAAGATATATATCTGAATTGCTTGTAAAAGTCATGTGTTCATAGAGCATAAAGTAAGGAAAAAGGATATATATATATATATATATATATCTATGCTTAAATAAAAGCAATAATTGTTCTAATTAAAATATTTAAGTAGATTTTCTAATCTTTATTAACGAAGTAAAATTGAATAAAAAATTTTGCAAAAATAAAATACAGAAATGTATCATTTTTTTTGTTTTTGAATTTTGAGCTTAACAGACTACAATGAATTCTAAACCTACATATACCGACAATTTAAGCTGCTACCAAACTGCTGATGCTGACCGTATAAATGGTACTGGTGTTGTTGAGTAGAAGAGGTTTGTATCTTGCAACTCTGGCCCTTGGTGCAACAATTCATTTCTTTGTTTAATGTCTTTACTCAATTTGACATCAAGAGAGACTTCCAATTCAACATCTTGTCTCATGCAGCATGATATAAGACTCCTTAGACGATTGAAAAGTGATTTTCTTTGTCTTTTCCAAAATGACGTAGAATTGGAGTCTGTGGCTTGAGAAGATGTGAGATTGGATGGTATCTTGTGGGATGTATTCAGCCGCTCATAATGAGACTTTTCCACTGCCCCCTCACTCCTGGATTTACCATTTCTTGTCAGGGGATTAAAATTAATAGATGCAGTATCTCCAATTACAGGTACGACATTCAGTCCCATTGAAATAGTCTTTCCTGAGTTCATCAGTTTCTTAGGCAGCAACTATATTAAAGAAATATTTTCAACAAATAGAAGTGGATTTGTTTAGTTGAGTACATTATATGTTGCTTAAGATATTTATTGATAAAAAGAAAGCTCTATTGTAACACAAGGGATGTGTAGGCAAGGAAAAGAAAAGATGCTATCGTAGATGAACATCCTTAATTTCATATATTTTCTTTGGTACTCATTCTGACAAAATCATATAGGATATATTTAAATAAAAGGAAGGAAAGAAAAAGATTCTTACTTCTTTTACTCTAGAAAGTTGGCTAATACCAATGACAATTTCAATACGTGTCATTTTCTTTTCTTTTTCTTGTGTTTTACGCTCGCTAGTGCTAACTATACATATATTTTTATTCATATGGACGATAGGGACTTTTCTTATTTCCATTACCCTAAAAATGATTGAGATTGTACAACAAAAATGATGCCATTCAAGAGTTTAAACAATGTTTTTCAACAAAATATACTCAATTCTAAATTGATGGCATTTGAAAGGTCAAAATACACTGAAAAAATGTAAATAATTCTGAATGAAGACTATTTAGAGAAGCCCTTATAATAATGTAAAGCAATTTAATTTCTATCTTGAATATTTTTAGTGATAATTATAAGTTTATGGCACCCCCTTGTATAATGTAGCCTCAAAGTAAAAGTCCAAACGGAATCATCTAGCTGAATCATGAACAGTGATCAATGTGTTCCAAAAAACATTGAAGGGAACATAAATTAACATTGTAAAATGAATGTTAAGGATTACATATGGCTCTATATTCAATAGAAGTTGGGACATTTGAGTTGTCATGACAACAGAATGGATAATTGAAATGTTAACTCATGATAAATATTAAAAGAGTTGAAACTTACACTGTCACTTAAACTTTTCCGGTTCAAGCATGATACTTTCTCTTCCCTTTTTGCAAGCCCTTTCATTAGTGTTTCACATGAACGTGAAGCTCCAAATGTAGGATCTTCCATGTTCTTCTGTGTGCTTTCAATCTGATTCAGGGTAATTTTTAAAAATTGTTTTAGATTCTACATGAAAATTGCAAAGGGTATTATTTTACTCATGCCTTCCAATCAACTGTATTTGCAGCTGTTGCAAGTGTAACATTTAACTGCTAATCGGTACATGAAGTAATTGGAGATAAATAACAAACGAAATGGGTGAATGATTCACACTGACCCAAATAATCTAGGGAAGTTCGATCAACAGTCAAACCCTGTTAGAGGCTTGCGACTTGCCCTAGCCTCTGTATATCTCACCTTTCCTAGGATCACGATTGGTGGAACACTGAATGTGGCCTATTCTAATGACCAGCCACACCTAAGGGAGTGGGGGGTAATGGATAACAAAGGGCTCCTCCCTTCTGTACTCAGCCTCCTCAGCTTTCAGCCCTGGTCTGTAAATGATCCTGAATATAGAATGAATATTTAATAAATAAAATAAATGGAATAAAAATCTAATTTTAATGTTCATTTAATGACGAGGATAAAGGCAATATTTGATTCATGCTTTCATTTTGGTCTGGTGAAAATTTCTTGAAATAAAATGACATAAGGAATAAATTCTGTCTTCTGAACTGGTTCGATTCAAAGATATTTATCAAATAATTTGTGGCACTCTCATAAATTTCAGCTACAGCAAATCTCTTTGATAAACTTTAATAGTTTAGGCAGAAGCAAATAATTCCTGTCTAAGTTGAAGTTGTTATTTGGTGCAGGGAATGTAATTACTAACTAGGGAGTGCGATAATCTTTCTGTTGCTCCAAATTTTGAGGCTGGAAATAGATAATTAATAAAATACTTTAGTAAAAAAAAATCGACCAAGGAAAAAAAAATATATAAGGTTAGAGGGCAATGAGAAAGGCATTCATTGGTAGTGATGCAAAAAATAAATTGTGATGCTGATAATAAAAACACAAGTTATGAACTTCAGTATTTGATTAATTTCTTCCTCGTTATATTCCTTAATTGTAAACTTATACTTTTATGACAACTCTACAGTTCTACATGCACACAGAATTTTCAGAATCAACATGGGAGTTTTGTTTACCCATGGAACTTGCTATATGGAATCCAAAAATCAAATAGATGTTAGCCTTTGGAGCTTGCAGGAATAAAAATTGGAACGATGTATTTCTACCACTCTTATATGACAGAGAGTTTTCAGTCATCTTAAAATTTACCAAATCTGATTAATTCCTACCTAGCTTTATTTCTTTACCTAGCTTTATTTCGTTAGCTCATTTTTTATATCTCTCTATTGCTGTGGCGAATTCACCGTATAACATGAGATTTAATAATAGGTGCTTACCTTTGGCTGTTGAAAGAAAGCTACTCCTATCATTTATGAATTATATAAAATAACTGTTGAAATATTAATAGCAAAGCTGATTGATATAACTATAGCAGTGAACCTTATTTAAAATAAGTACATTTTGATAAACTTACCTTACTTGTGCACTGTTATATCCGACTAAAACGAATATTAGGTTTGAAGATCGCCTTGAAATATGTAAGCTGTTGGTAAATACCAATTAGATAAACACTTCGATAAGTCTTCCCACCGTTAGTATTGAGACAGATGAACTTTGAAGTATATCAGTTGTAGGAAAAACACCAAATACATAAGCACCTCACTCACTCTTCCCGCCGTTAGTGTCCCAAAAATTCTTATGAAAACCATGGAAACCAACAATGAGAGTAAACATTCATTTCGCTTCTTTCTCCAACCTTCTACAATAGACCTTTGGTCTTTAGCCCTACGTTCCAAGTTAAGTTAATTCATCACTTCGGGGTTAAAAACTCGTTCTAATTCGGCAGAAAAAGTATATTTCACATAGAGGCAGACATTCACATATTCAGCGAATATTAATCGATCGCATGCCATTTGAAATCGCAAGATTTCAGAAACAAGACTAGTCTTGGGGCATTGACCCGTTGTAAAACGGCATAAATTAACATAAGAAACAAGCACGCATAAGAAAATATGATGAAAACCAATGTTTTCACTTCATTGCATTCGAAAAATAATAAAATTTGACTAGGAATTTTTGATTTAGCTTACTTAGTCCATATTATAAACATATGATTATTTTGATAAACTTTAAAATATAATTTTTTTAATTCCGCCTTTCCTGTCACGAAGAGGAGTGTCACACCCGAACGACTGAAGGGAGTGGAACTTCCACCCTTGTCCACTCTCTTGAAGCGGGTCACCGACGATTGCTTACATCGTTGGCAACAGGGCAGTTATGCAACGGTTTGCAATCATTCAACTCCAAGCAGTGGCTTACGGGAAACAATAAATGAGAATACTGCTAAGATGTGAGGATCTTGGAATAACGAATAACATGATTACATGATAAACCTGGTACGTAATTGGAATAATTAGAATGACAGAGATAAGAGCCAAGGCAACCATACATTGGTTCATGATACACTTTAAACCACCGGAAGGGTGCGTCACAGGGGGTGGTCACATGTTTGACTTCTTTTGTCGCAAGCTAGTACGAGGGTAATCCTAGAAGTACCCTACCAGACAAAAAAACTCAAAAATTTTGAATAAATACGTATTTATTTTTCAGCATTACATACTTTCAGCTCTCTACGCGTCGCTGCTGTAACTTGTATGTGTGGTTCAAACGCATTGCAGGACAATATCTATAGCTTGACCTTAAACCAAATCGACCACCGTAGTTTTTACTATTTATTTTATTGTGCAACTATCTCAGTGTATAGAAAGCATTGACCGGGATTTAAATCCGGATCCTTAGATGTGCTTCAGTTAGTTAAGCTACCGATGGGTCCCCTTACACTACAAAATATTATGATTTTTTCCTCCGAAATTTTTGGACTGCAATGCACATTTAGCGGACGACTCCGTGAAAAGTTACTGTCTTGGCATCTCCCGTAGTTTCTTGGAATTTTTCTTTCATGTTTAAGCTAGATATGCAATGGTTAAATGGGTCAAAACTCATTTTTTTTTCAAGTGTAACAGATGAAATACTGGTTTCTCGGATAGGAAATGAATGAATTCCCTCTTGGATATCGTACGTATTAAGGTGTCTGCATTGCATGAATTGCACAATATCAAATGCAGAGGAGCTTTTTAATAGCTAATAACCAATTAATAGAATGAATGAAGTCAATGAATTTTCATACACCTAAGAAGTACATGTACGTAATTTTTTTATTAATAAGGAAATTTTCTCAGTAGCCGAAGTTCCAGCACACCGATTAGAATGCCACTTAAACAGCATCATCTTAGGAGTAGGTTCAAGGAACTTCAGATGTTTAATGGGGAATGCATGTGGGATGCATAATGACGATAGCATTTAAATTATAGGATTTTATTATGAGATCATGAACAAAATGCAAAACGGACACAATAGTGTTCGAATATACAATTTCATTTTTTTTATCAGACCGACCTCCGACAATCAGATTAAAGCATTTTCTAATTATAATGTGCTAATACATTACATTTTTCTAATAGAACAGTTGGCCAAATCTTATTGACCAATGTGAGTGTGGTGGGTGAACAATAGTAGAGCCAAGATAAAGAAAAGTTGAGAATTCAATCGGCAAGATGGGTAGACATCTTACATATCAGCCCCTCATTATAAATCTGCACAGCCAGTACAAAATATTTCATTTTGAAACATGTGATTCCATATGAGATGGAAGAGATGGAACAGTCTTCAACAGATAAGCCCAATGAAGATGGACATTAATGTGATGGTCATTTGAATGAGGAATATCAAGAGATTTTTCACCATGATCCTGCATCATATTGAAAGGAAATATATAAATAACAAATATTCCATTTGCAAATACAAGCTTAACATTCTTCAGAAACGCGGGTGGAATTACATAGGGAGAACAGAGAAAGAATTAGATTGCTTCAACTGTTTGAACTTTAGAGGGAGTCAATGAATCCATTTCTTTTTAATTTAATAACGAAACAAAACTTTTATTTCGGCCATATTTTTGACAGATAAGAGGAGTAAGGAGAAGGTTAAGAAACAATTCTTTTTTATAGTTAAATGTTATATCTGTGTTATAATACCCTGTCACACAACGTCGCTTTGGTTTGCGGAATACCATGGAGAAAAAATAGAATAAAGAATAGATAAATAAGGTAATAGTCATAAGTAGGGTACGAGATGTCCTTCCCCCCTTTTACTATGGATGCATGGAGTGGGGCCAAAATTGATCCTCCATAGGAACAGGCTTCCATGCATTACGGAGGGAATTGCCGGAATCCCTGTTGAAATTCCGTCCTGCCATTCTAATTCAAATTGATTATTTGATCGTATAGAAAGAAAGAAAAGACAGCAATTCCACATTTACACTTTATTCAAACGACCATGGTTTCACCACTGCGTGGCATCTTCAGGTGAAGGCATACATAACAGCATACAGAGTAACGGCTAAAACAGTCTCTGATTATTTGATTTTTCGCTCCCAGTAACCACCGGCGCAGGCAATTAACATCGTCCCGTTGAAATGAATGGAGTGATCCATTTCGATGCTATGTTCGGCGATTGCTGATTTCTCCAACTGCCCCAGTCGTAGGTGTCTTTTGTGTTCCTTTAACCTGGCCTTGATTGTCTCTCCAATGTAGACGTCTTTACAGGCACACGGGGCTAGGTAAGTAAAGACCCCAGGCACATGCCAAATTTGGTTAGAGGTGGAGAATCAAGGTTTTTAAGAAAAGGGTGGATGAAGGTAGGTTTGAGGAAAGGATAATGTGCCCGTCGTTTAACAAATCATTCGGAAAAATAGAAAAACAAATAATTTTGGTTGAATTTTTCTTTCATATTTTTTTCCTTTCATATTTGCTAAATTTTTTCGTTTTACATTTTAAAAATTATTTCTTTTATATGAATGAACGTTTTCTAAAATTTCTAAAACTTTTTTAAGCCATCGAAAAATTATGATTTCGGAAGTTCGTCATTATGTCGCGGGGGAGCCCTTGGCGACATAAGGAGCGTCGAGAGGTTGTATGGTTAGGAAATAATTAGGCCGGAATATCCAGGAACATGATGCATATATATTTCCCCAAAACAAGGCACATGGTACAAAAGTACATCACTTACGTTTATGAGGAGAGAGACGTAGAGAGAGAGAGAGCCGGGCACCGGGATGCGATTACTCTTCCGAGATGACACGACTGGGCGACAGCGGAACGGTGGCAGACGCGGGCACGGCGAACGTTGCCCCAATCGTCCTGGGAAGACGGGGATTTGAGAGACGCGGGCACGGCGAACGTTGCCCCAATCGTCAGTCGCGGTACGGAGCGGAAGGAAAGGCGGGGGGTGATCAGATCGTCTTAGCCGAAGTCACGGCGAGCGTAACAAGCCTCGAGCTAGACGCGGTCACGACATGCGTGGCCCAACTGACCCTGATGCCTTGCCGGTCGCCGAATTTATTCCCGCTCCTGGGAGTGACCCTTGTCCTCAGACGGGTGCCGCCAGGAGTCCCAATCAGGGAAGCACGGCTTTCCCGGCCTGCGTCACCGGCCAGCGGTACCGATAGCGGAAACTAGTCATGCCCGCAGCGGCCCTTGCGGAGTCATTCCCGATATCTAATTCCTACGAATTAGACGGTGCGTAAGGCGCTCATTGTTCGGGTGGATGCTCGGCCCGAGGGTATGGTGAATGCATGCCCTCGACATCACCCCCGCGGCAAAATATAATTTGGGGGCAACCTATGCGGTACAGGCTCTCTCTTGTCCTCATCAACAAATAAAATTTTAATATATACATCCAAGAATTTTTCGGCTATATCTAACAGAATCACACAGAGACAATATATTCTAACTCTAGGGAAAGGTGGCTATGGCTTTTACAAGAGTCACACAAAAATACAATCAAAATATATCAAAAATACACAGAATTTGGTTATAGTTCAGGAAACAGTGGCACATGCGATTTAATGTTTATGATGTTGACAGCACTATTTTGAGTGTCTGCTCTGCCGTTTGGCATGGCTTCGGTTGTTAATACCTTATTATTATCACAGACAGGTAGACATTTTTTGTTTACATGCCACACGAGTGTTCCTAAACCTATGGAAAGCACAACAAAGACAGTTATTATAAATAATGAACCTGAAATTTTCACATTAGACACTTCCTCTCCCACCGACGAAAGAAGTTTTACATCTCTTTCAATATGATTCATTGAGATAGAGGGGAGATTATGCGTATTCAGTCTTTCCAATTTTGTGAAAATGTTACGGAGTGAATTGGAGTGGTTGGCGATATTGATATATGTTGAATTAATAACAAAAATAGCTTTGAAAGGTTCAACTGATATTTCCGTGGGTGCGGCAAAGTTATCATGAAATGGCTCCATCGTTCTGGGCAGGTACTGCTAACCGTCGTGGGCCGAACACCCAGATGGCACATCCAATCTCCCTTGACCTCGGATGCTCAATCTCGAATAGTTAAATGGGCAGTTAATGTGCAAGGTTAATTCCTCGCTCACGCTGAACAACCAGTGACCCAACTTCTCACCTTTTATATATACTAAAAAAGGGGTTTTTGTAAAATGAATATCACAATTCTGTTGGACGGCTTCACTATTATTCAAAAATATGGCGATATTGCATGAATTTGCAATCGCGGTATGGATAGGGTATCTTGGCGGGCAGACATAGACTTCTCCCTTAACGCAGTGCTGAGAATAATCCAAAGGCAATAAGACGAATGCGTCTTTGTTATTACTTGCCGCAAGGTATGGTGAATCTGGCCTTGCAAAAACAGCCTGACCGCCCTCAGCTGTCGGAATCGGGAAGGAATGCGCTGAAAAGAGGGTGAAAATATTCCCCTTTTGTGTTAAAGGCAGTACAATTATCAAGGCGATCGTACCTCCTTGACGTGACACCCGCACATGGGCATATTTGTACAAGGGCAATACTTGACCCCTCTCGAAACCAACGAAGGCCAGGTCAGGTGTTAATTTAAGCACTGCTTGGTTTAACGTTCTCCTTAGGAGATCGGGGGAGATAATGGAGGAAGTCAGTACTCCCGCTTCCGCCAAGCTGGTTGATTCCTGGAGGTGACGGGCTTCCGTCAGAAGGTGGCCAATATGTCGAGATATGGACAAGAACCCTACTTGAAGAGTGGTGAGAAGTCGGTTCAATAATTGTACCGCGGATACTGTGCCGGTCAAAATTTCATTTCCACGAGATAATTCCTTCTCCAACGTCTTAAGAGCACTGATAGTATTAGATAGCATCTGATCATGTCTTTGTAAGGTTTTGGACGTATTAGCCAAAAAGGTGTACCGCCCATTGAGCTGCTGCTCCGTTTGCCTCGCAAGCATGGAAATTTTTTTCGAAAGAGTCCGCACTTGGTCGTCGGTTGCAGTACCTGCCAAAAAATGTAGTCCATAACCTAACATATTAATTAATCCTCTATCACTACGTCGCCGACCATCGACAGACTGTAAATTGTTCAAAACACTTTCAAGAACACCAAAGTCTTGCTCCACATTTTTTCTATATTCGTAAGACAGGGTCGCAATAAAGTTTTCGGAAGTTGATCCCGCCTGCGCAACACGTGTTTCACATAATCTGTTGAATTCCGTTAATTGTCCTTGCACCTCGGCGAAGGCTTGCTGCAACGCTGTAAGTCCTAAGTCCATGTGCAGAATCCATTCTGCTGCAGCAAACACAATTGTTCCTCGGGGCACAAACAGTATTCCACTAGCAGTCGCGGATGAAATAAAGATAAGAAGGGAAACGCCTCCAGCCAACCAGGTCATTCTTGTCCTTCGGTGAACTGTCTTCTTTCCGCTCTCCCCCTCTGCGTGTCTCACAGTGAAGCAAGTCCTCTTGAGGCAAGTCAATCTCTCGTCCCGGGGTACGGGGAGGTCCTTCCCAAAGGAATTCCTCCGTGGGTAGCCACCAATCATGAGTTGAGTTACTCCTGCCTCCTGAGTCGTACTCCAGAGGGTGGCGGAAGTCCTCCTCCTGCGATTGGTCAAGGCTGCGCCCGGGTGTAAGAGGCGGCCTCACTACCGGTAGTTGTGCGGAAGGCTGCCCACTTAGCGAGGGAGAGCCTTCTTTGCCGAGTAGAGGTGCTCCAATCTCCTCATTCTTGGCGACGGCAGTGATGTCAGCGAGAGCATCTGGACCTCGGAACTCCGGAAGGTCCTGTAGCGTACTCCCGAAGGTCTCTACCATCCGCTTCAGATATCCTGCTCTCATCACACGGGCCATGCTGCTGTGAAGAAGGGCGGATTCAAGAAGAGAGGGTTTTATCGGAGTCTCGGCCTCAGGTTATATGGATGACGCGGTAGCTCGGTGTGGGGACCCCCGGCCAATGTAGCCGGCCGGAGATTGTTCGTTTGCTCCGCAGGTGTGGCCGTTACCATCTCCTCTGATTCTGAGGTAGAATGAGAAGGTTGGCCCGCGGCGTCTCTGTCCGAAAGGGTGTGGGGAAAGGAGGGATCAGGGTCAGGAGGTAAGGCAACCAAGTTCCGCTGATGTGCCGTGATCGTGCGCCCATCTCGCACGTGTTTTATGTCATACGTTACAGGACTCCTGACTTTAGACACTTCATAGGGGCCAACCCACCGTGGAACGAGTTTTTTTGATTGTCCTGGTTTTAACGCCATGTTCCGTAACAATACGAGTTGCCCGACATTAAGAGGATTTGGCTCGATATTTCTGTTATGGCGATCATGTTCGGCTTGCGTATTGCTTTTGCTGGCGTGAAGCGCCTGAGCATGTGCTATTTGCAATCTCCTTCTAAGTACATGATCGTAAGATGGTTCCTCCGCGTAAGATACTTGAGTGGGTGACAAAATATCATCCCATGGCATATTAAGTTCTCTACCATACATAAGATAGGAAGGGGTAAAACCTGTTATCCGGTGCCGGCTATTTCGATATGCAAATAAAGCGAAATTGAGATGCTCGTCCCAGTCTTTGTGGTCTTGGGACACGTAATGTGATATGACTGCCGAGAATGATTGGTGTGCTCTCTCTAGTCTCCCATTGGCTCCAGGATTATAAGGGGAAGTGAATATGGACTCAATTTTAAGAAGCTTGCAGACCCTTTGTAACAACTGGGATGTAAAGTTAGCGCCTCTGTCTGTAAGGATATACTTTGGGACGCCGTGACGGCAAATTATATTTTCCACAAGTACTCGCGCTACGGTGTCTGCCGTTTGATCCGGTATAGCGTATGCCTCTGGGAACCTAGTGAAATAATCTTGGCATGTCAGAATGTAGCGGTTTCCTCTGTCTGATTTGGGTAAGGGACCGACAATGTCGAGAGACAATTTTTCCAGCGGGTACGTTGCTTCGATTACTGGTTGCAAGGGCACAGAAGTGCTTTTTGCCTTTCGTTTTTTACATGATAAGCAGTTTTGGACGTACCCCTGAACATCAGAGTAACACCCTTCCCAGTGGAAATGTCGCTGGACTATCTCTAAGGTTTTATTAAATCCCAGGTGACCCGCCAGAGGATTATCATGGCAACGTTTTAAAATAAAATTCCTCATGGATCGAGGAGCACACATCACGAACTGTGGGTCAGGATTTCTACATCGAACTATATATAACACGTTGTCATCGTCATAGAAATAAGAAGGATCATTTGAGCGGGCGCGTTCGTGAAGTGGTTTCAACTCTGCACACTTTGCTTGCTCTCTAGCAATATTTTGCTTTTCCCAAAAGGGCTGGGCGGCTCCATCGGTGCACAAAGTGGACACCTCTGGAATCGCGCGGGAGAGTGAATCGGCATGAGCCAGCTCCCGTCCCGGGATATAGTGTATCTCATACGAGTATTCACTTAATTCCATGACCCATCTCGCCAATCTTGGGGTCGGCTCTTTAAGTGCCAGAAGCCAGCGGAGAGGCTTATGGTCCGTGTGCAATATGAAATGTTTTCCTAAAAGATAAATTCTAAATTTTCGGACCATTTGTACAACGGCTAGGCATTCGAGCTCGGTGGCGGAGTACGTCTTTTGGGCGCCATGCAACTGTTTGCTAGCGTACGCTACTGGGTGTTCGCCATCTTCCCATGGCTGTGACAAAATTCCCGCTACGGCCAGAGAGGATGCGTCTGTCGTTAAAATGAACTGTTTCGCAAAATCAGGGTATCTCAAGACAGGTTTCGAAAGCAAGCAGTTCCTTAAGGTTTCAAAAGCGGTTTGTTGATCATTTCCCCAAACAAAGTTTGCATTTTTAGAAAGGTTTTTAGTAAGGGGACTGGAAATCTTGGCAAAGTTGTTTATAAATTTACGATAGTAACCTACCAGACCTAAAAAGGATTGAAGCTGCTTAGTATCCTTAGGGAGAGGAAATCGTTTAATTGCCTCCACTTTGCTTTCATCGGGCCGCAAGCCCTCTGCGGATATCGAGTGACCAAGAAAAAGTACTCGCTTATGAAACAGTTTAGTTTTCTTCGGATTCAGCCTCAGATTAGCTTTTCTCAATCTCTCGAAAACCTTCCTCAGGCCCTTCAAATGATCGATCCAGTTGCGGTCATATCTCAGTATGTCGTCTAGATAAACTATGCACCCGTTATTTATCAGTCCTTCAAGAACGGTCGTCATTAGCCTCATAAATGTCGACGGAGCATTGGCTAAGCCGAAGCTCATGCGATTACACTGAAAGTGTCCTTCCGGCGTGCTAAACGCAGTATACTCCTTGCTTTCTTCTTCCATCTCCACCTGCCAGTAACCACTACACAGATCCATTGAGGAGAAGAAGCCGGCGCCACCTAGCAGGTCAAACGCTTCGTCCATATTTGGGATAGGGAATACATCCTTTTTCGTTACATTATTTAATGCTCGGTAGTCAATACAGGGCCTGTACTTCACTATACCATCTTCCGCCACTTTCTTCCTAACGAGGATTATTGGTGCTGACCAAGGGCTCGAAGAGGGGGAAATTATTCCTTGAGCCAACATCTCCTGAATCGCTTCATTTAGAGCCTGGCGTTGCGAATGCGGAACGCGATAGGGTTGTTTTTTTATGGGTCTGGCTTCGCCTACATCAATCTGATGCTTGACTACGTTCGTGCACCCTAACCCAACATTTTTATGCAGAAATATCTCCTTGTACTCAATGACAAGCTGCTGGAGTGGTTCGAGAGCGTCGACCGGCACTTCGCTAAAATCAAAAAGAGTCATAAGTTCATCTGTTTTCATTGCTTCCGGCCAGAAATTATCGTCTTCTTGTTGTCTCTCCAGCACGTTAAAATCGTGGTTTTGCTGCTGACAAAATTCAACTTCAACGTGAGAATCTCGTTTTAGAATTTGTGTGTCAGCTCTCAAGTTGCAAATGACTATAGGAATCCTGCCCTCCTTGCTTACGGATACTACGGTTGGGAGTACGATTAGATCTCTCTCTTCTCCCAATATTTCCACATCCCTTCCATTTGACCCATCACATCTCACACTATCAATTACAATCGAGAATGGGGGTACCCTAATCGACTTTTCGAGAACAATCTTTGGCCCCTTGCTAATTACTTCTAATTCGCCCGAGCTTCCAGTATCACGGCTAGACCTCTCGGCCGGCTTTTGGCTCCCGCTTATCCCTGACGTGGCAACAGTATCACCCTTGTTAATGGATGAGAAAACACAGTCACTCTTGGACTCCTCATTGTTAATCCCATCATCCCTTTGAGCATTAAAACGCATGTGATACGGACACGTAACTGACGGGTTGGCCGCATGCCCCCGTGGCTCTCCTGCGCTCGACTCAGTTACCTCTTCATTCACGGGCTCCCTTTCTCTGTTTCCCATCCCCAACCCTATCAAATCGTGAGAGACTAATGTAACATTACTTTCATACGGTATTGGCAACAAAACCTTCGCCCCTACCGTTCCCAACGGGCTGGATTCCCATACGTCTAGCGCATCCTGAATGTCGCCTTTTTCCTGCAAAAATATTTTTTTCTCTTCCCCCAGAAAATCAAATTCAGGGAGGCCCGAGCTATTTATGTCTCGGTCAGCGTTGTCTTCTGTCATTGAAAGGGCGGATTCCATTTTTAAGGGTAGTATTTTCTTTTCTTGATTAATCCTGTTCTTTGAGTCTCCTTGGTTCGAATCTAAGTACGTTTCTCCACCCTCATTAATCCTCAGCTTTCTGTCTTGGAAGGACAGACTTCCCCCATAGCGTACCATGAAGTCGAGTCCTAGGATCCCATCGTAATTGACGTTCCCGAGATCTGCAATCAAGGTGTCGTGAGGATATGGATGCCCAGTTATAACAAACGGTATTGTGCATTGCCCAACGACATCTAATGGGTGGCCTGAAGCACTTCTTACTCTAGAATGATACCTGGAGATTTCAAATTGGTGTAGAGGGAAATTCTTTTTATGCAAAATAGTGACCGCCGCTCCCGTGTCCACCAAAAAATGAAATACTCGGCCTAAGATTTGCACGGGGACGGTCCAGCCCGCCTCTGGCTTAACAGCTAAAACGACGTCTCCCCCGACCGACTGGTCGGGGCAGGAGCGTTTCCCGAACCTGTCATGGACTCTTTAGTTGGGCATCGGATAGGAAAATGACCCATTTTCCCGCATTTCCCACAAAGCACCAAAGGGCAATTTCTAGGATTATGGGTGCTGTCTCCGCATTTATAGCATTCGCGAGGGGAATCCTCCTTAACCCGACAGGTGCGCGCAATATGACCAGCCAGTCCGCAACGATAGCAGGTGCGTGGAGAAGAATTAAGTCTCCGGTTTCCTTGATGGTCCCTATGACCCCTCTCTGCGGACGGGCTGACCTGAGTGCGCCCTGAACTATTCCAAGAGCCCTTAAAAGTCCCATTTTGTTTCTGTGATGCTAGTTGCTGCGCTAGATTTATCGACCATTCGTGGGGAGAGTCGAACTGTAGTGCTTGTACTGAATTTTTAAGACTCTGATAATTTCTAACGCTTGCCTCTTCCATGGTGGCATAGGCCTCCGCTTCGACAATTCCCTTAGGATTACGAACCAGCACAAATCTGCCTACTTCCTCTCTTAACCCAATTAGAAACTGTGCTAATAATCGGTCCTCCATCATTAGTTTGGAGCTCTCGGACAGCGGATCCCTCAATGTCTCTCGTAGTTTATTCCCCAAGTTCCTCAATCTAGTGGAAAACTCTGCGACACTTTCTAGCGGCTTTTGCATGCAGGTGGTAAAATTTCTCTCTAGCATAAAGGGAGATATTTTTACATTAAATCTCTGTTTTAGGGAAAGTGAAAAATTTTCATAAGAGTCCGCTATATGAGGGTTGGCTGTAGCAAAGTCAGCCGCCGTCCCACTCAGCCGTAGACGCGCGACCCCGAGCGTTTGCTGTTCGTTCCAACCACTTAGATGGCTCACAATACGTATACTCTCCAGAAATTTGTCCACACTAACTTCGTCCTCCCCGCTGAAGTTGGGAATTAAATGAATTTGACCGCCCATGGAGGGATAGGTCGGCGCCCCCGACGAATTACCCATGGAACTATTATGAAGGCGGAAATTCCCTGCGTTCGGTCCCTCATTCCCAGTCAATGTATTTACCGAGGATGTAAAATCAATTAAACTACCATGTTGCGTAGTACTCTCATAGTTCGACTCCCGTAATGAAGCCCCTCGACCATTACATCTCCCTACGCTTGAGTTTAACCAATCCATTTTGAGGGTGAATCTTTAATTATGAATTACTTTCTACCATATATTACTCTCGACGCTTTCCGTGGGTGGGACAACCTAAGAGACTCATTCCTTATGGGAAATTATTAATTCAAACTATACGAGTCGGGAACTGTGTAGTCTGCAAGGAATCTATACTGAATAATGAGCAAGATGTAGTGCCCCTGACCCCACACCTGACACCAATTATGTCGCGGGGGAGCCCTTGGCGACATAAGGAGCGTCGAGAGGTTGTATGGTTAGGAAATAATTAGGCCGGAATATCCAGGAACATGATGCATATATATTTCCCCAAAACAAGGCACATGGTACAAAAGTACATCACTTACGTTTATGAGGAGAGAGACGTAGAGAGAGAGAGAGCCGGGCACCGGGATGCGATTACTCTTCCGAGATGACACGACTGGGCGACAGCGGAACGGTGGCAGACGCGGGCACGGCGAACGTTGCCCCAATCGTCCTGGGAAGACGGGGATTTGAGAGACGCGGGCACGGCGAACGTTGCCCCAATCGTCAGTCGCGGTACGGAGCGGAAGGAAAGGCGGGGGGTGATCAGATCGTCTTAGCCGAAGTCACGGCGAGCGTAACAAGCCTCGAGCTAGACGCGGTCACGACATGCGTGGCCCAACTGACCCTGATGCCTTGCCGGTCGCCGAATTTATTCCCGCTCCTGGGAGTGACCCTTGTCCTCAGACGGGTGCCGCCAGGAGTCCCAATCAGGGAAGCACGGCTTTCCCGGCCTGCGTCACCGGCCAGCGGTACCGATAGCGGAAACTAGTCATGCCCGCAGCGGCCCTTGCGGAGTCATTCCCGATATCTAATTCCTACGAATTAGACGGTGCGTAAGGCGCTCATTGTTCGGGTGGATGCTCGGCCCGAGGGTATGGTGAATGCATGCCCTCGACAATAATAGACATCTGTTTTGGCAATTCGTGCTCTTTCGATTCGAACCGTTTTTCCCCGTGCCATTTTTTCAAGATTGGAAAATAAGAAAAATATGTCTATGTGGTCCAAATCTTCCAATTAATACGGTGGGTATTGTAATAATTAGAACTTTAATTCTGTGTTGATTGTCTTAATTGAAGGGTTTTATTCTTTGCCAAATAAAGAGGTTTTTTGTCAATTTTTTAACTAACAGGTGAAATAACGAAGCAAGATAACTCCATTTACCGCTTTCTCTTTTTGCAAGTGATTTACGCGTATGATTCCTCGACCCTGGGCCCATCATCTGCTCGGCGGAATGAACATACTTCGTCTTTTTCGGAGCCTTTAGATAACCTTTAGGTACCCACTGTTTCGACTGTTTTCGTGCTTCTGGAGTGCATCAATGTGTTCATAGTTCATCCACAGCAATGTATCCAAGCGGAAACTCAACGTTTGAATCGGAAAAGCGCCAAACCAACCTCCGAATTAGGCACTGGATTGCTTTTATCCACCACTGAGAGCAAGCGAGGCACTCATGTCACCCGGATTTTTCACACCCAATAATTCGTGAAAATGCGGCGTCAAGTATTTCACGAATTTTGATTCCCCATTCAATGAAAACTGCACCGTGGATGTAGTCAATCATATCGGAGGAAAAAACTTGCACTGGACGTTCTGAACGATGTCAATCATTGGTGGATTTAAGCCCATGTTTAAACTAATTTACAATTTGTAAATAGAAGAAAAAATAGGAGTAGATGTGCCATTGACTTCATCCAACTCAACTTATATCTATTTAGAATAGTGGGAGCAGGTGTGCTGGAAGTTGATAGAGTTTGGTGGTTTGGATCCAGGTGGGGGAGGCCTTCCCGTCTTTCTTCATGGTGGTTATCATCCGCTTGGAAGTGTTTCATCTGGATGACGTCATTGATGTGGAGGCCAAGGGCAACAAAGAGTCGCGGATGCTTTGGGCTGGGTTGGCTTTCCCCGCGGGCCTTTGGGATGGATTTTTTGTCCACTTCTAACTGGAAGGTGAAGCGCTCCCAGCTTTTTCAGAGAGGAGACAAATAAGCGCTCGGAGTCTGCGATAAGAGAGCATTGGAATTTCTTTTGCGATGCCGAGAGGCGGATGATCGACGGAGACTCTAAGGCTACGATGATTGATCTGTTTATAAGCGGCCAGTCCTTCGTGTCATTCACGGATATCCGCAATTCGGGGCTTGATAATTGGTTCCTAGGCGAATGAGGGTAGTGCGGGCGTGATTGTTAGGGGGGGTTTGAGGAGCCGGGTCACCTGGTTTAGAGAGGAGTTGCTAGTAGAGGCAGGTTTATGGACGAGAGACAGGGAGAGAGGCGTCCCGTTTTGCACTTGTGATGCGTGGTTGAGTCCGTCGTTTAGATAGTTTATGACTCCGGAAAAAATTATCAGTCGAGCCATCTATGGGTGTGTTTACGGTCTTCTTCTCATCGACATGACTCCAGTCTGTTCGGAGAGGAAAGGAGGAAACTCGATTTCGCTGGATGTAGCATAAAAGTTCAAATTCTATCCCGCCGAAGGACCAGCATAATATTCGGCAGGGTGGTCTCGATTGGGTGGATTAAATCATGGTTCTTGGCATATTTAAAAGACAAATAAACACTTAAACAGTAACCAAATTGCACTTGGAAAATGGAATGGATACTGGAGGGATGGATGGATACGGGGAAGAGTACATACGTGTGAGTACTTTTTTCGCGTGATTAAAATTTATGAATACAGGGTATCACCCAAAAGTGGTAGGACTGATTTTTTTACAAGAATTTTATTGACGATATACTTACATCGACTTAATAATCTCCAAATTATGCTCCTTGAGGTACTACACACTTAGTATAACGTTGCTCATATTCCCCGTACGCCCGCTGGAAATTTTCTTTGGAGATGCCATTGATGATGGTTACACCTAACAACAAACACACACACACACACATTCAAACGCGAAATCCCGCCAAACGGCGAACAAATATTCATTTATATAGAAACAGATATAAGGAAATGGGATAGGAACACATAATGGACGAACAAAGGAGAGGTGGGAAAGGTGGAATCAAGAATATCACGACTGCAAAAATATTTCCAAGAACAGGATTCGAACTCTGGATCTTTCTATTCCCTGGGGAGGCTCTTAACCATTTTAGCTTTCCAGGAAACGTTATATACGTTGAGATTTGCGATTCTTTATGCATGCAAGTGCCCTTATTCTTTGGCCAAGAGATGGCGTTAGGGAGCTGTTTCAACCAGCAAAGGAGTAATAAACAAGAAACTCCTCCTATATGTGTGTTCCAATCCCTTTGCCTCATATGTCTTTTAATATAAATTAACATATATGTAAATATCTATACATATGTTTCAATAAGTACAATAATTGGTATCATTATAAATATTCAAGTTGATTTTTCATGACTTTATTAAGGCAGTAAAATTAAACAAATAATTTTGCAAAATTAAATTTGCCAAATTTGCCAAATTGGGGATGTTCCATGTTTTTCTGTTTGCTTTCAATCTGATTCAAGATAAATTTTAATAATTTCATGAGATTCCTCATACATATGGCAACTGAATTCATGTCCATCTGCATACGGTCATCACTTTTCTTGTCTGCTGAAGTCAAATGAGCCATTTGGTCCATCTCTAAATGAGGTCACTTGATCCCCAATTTGAATTTCCACTGGTTTTGGTTTTTTAGAATTATTATCAGGGGCTGCAATATTAGAAGTCTACCCTTTTGCCGTATGAATTTTTGATTTTTTTAGTCTGGGCTGTACTATTGCTTTTATACAACCCTCCAAATTGTCATTAAGTTTTGGTAAACTGGTTTTTATGACCTATGAGAAAAATGTAATTCATTATCTCATTAAAATTTGAAAATTCTTTTATCTGATTATCTTAATATTATATTCATGGATCATTCAGGTATTAATTGTTTCCCATTGGCTTCAGCAAATTATTCAACAAGGTACTTAGGAATGGGGTTCAAGCAATAGGGACATTTAACTCTTAAGGGACTTTTAGGGTGTCAAATGGAAATCAGTACAAATATTCAACTAAGTATGAGTGTCTCTAAGTGATGTAAAATCTTTGCAATTGTAGTAGATTTTTAAATATACTTCATAATATTTTTTTATTTTCATTTAGTGTTATAGATTTAAAAAATACTTGAATATTATTTGTCTAGAGCATTTTGAGGTAAAGAACATATCTTGGGAAGAACCAATGATGTTTTGAATGTTTGTGAAAGAGGTGATAGTAGGATATAAAAGTTTGAGAAACATTTTACTTTATCACCTTCAATTTCATAAAAAATTAATAATGATATTTAATGATAAAATCTTGAACTGGAGCTAATATTTCTGACTGCCAAGTTAAACCAGTAGAATTGAGACATTGTCATTCACCATAAATTACACCTGATTGCTTAGGTTCTTGAGGTAGTTATATCTTTAGCCTCTCCAGTAAATTTGATTTGTAAATATTTCTCTCAGTTTTCCAGGTAAATTTTGGCATTTTTCAAGGTATTGTTGTATTTACTCATGCCCTCCAATCAACTTTGTTTACAGCTGTTGCAAATGTAACGTTTAACTACCCATTGGTTCATGAAGTAATTAAATATAAAAAACTAACTAACGAATGCTGGAAACACTGCTTCTCTCAATGAGTGAATGATTCACACTGACCCAAATTATCTAGGGAAGTTCGATCTACAGTGAAAACCTGTTAGTGGCTTGCAACTTGCATTAGGCTCTCTCACCTTTCCTAGGATCACGATTGGTGGCTCACTGAATGTGACCTCCTCTTATAACCAGCCACACCTAAGGGAGTGGGGAGTAATTGATAACACAGGGCTCCTCCCTTCAGTACTCAGCCTCCACAGCCTTCAGCCCTGGTCTGTAAATGAGCCGGAATGAAGAATGCAAATCAAATAAATAAAATTAATGGAATAAATTCCTAATATTAAAGATCATTTAATGAAGAGGATAAAGACAATATTTGATTCATGCTTTCATATTTGTCTCGTGAAAATTTCTTGAATTATAATGACAAAAGGATTAAATTCTATCCACTCAACTTGGTCGATTCAAATATATTTATCAAATAATTTGTGGCATTCATTAATTTCAGTTGCAGCAAACCTCATTGATAAAGCTTGATAGTTTAGGAAGTCTTTACTCCTACGTTTTAAGTTGAGTTAATTCATCGCTCCAGGGTTAAAAACTCGTAATTCGGCAGACAAGGGTATATTTCACCTAGAGAGAGTGGAATTCACCTATTCAGCGAATATTAGTCGATCAATTGCCATTTGAAATCGCAACATTTCAGCAACAAGACTAGTCTAGGACCATAGACCCGTTGTAAAACGGCATAAATTAACATAAGAAACAAGCACGCATAAAAACATATGCTGAAAACTGACGTATTCACTTCATTGCATTTGAAAAATAATAAAATTTGACTAGGAATTTATGGTTAAGCTAAACCGCGTCCATATCATAAACATTCTGTATAAGGTCTTTACAGAAAGTTATATGGTACGGACGCAATAGAATGTCATTGCCAAATGGTGGATATATATTGCAAGCAATCGGACAGGAAGTTTTTTAGCTACATAGTTTCCTTTTCTCTGCTTGAAAAAGTGACCACGATGAGAGGACATATTATATATTATTCTCTTGATAAACTTCAAAATATATTTTTTTAATGCCGCCTTTCCTGTCACGACGTGTAGTTGCACACCCGAACGACTGAATAGAGCGGAACGCCCATCCTTGTCTACCGTCTTGAAGCGGGCTCACCGACGATTGCTTACATTGTTAGCAACAGGGCAGTTATGTAACGGTTTTCGATGATTCAACTCCAAGCAGTGGCTTACGGGAAAGGATAAATTAAAAATTCTGCTGAGTCATGAGTAACTTGTAACAACGAGTAACATGATTACATGATAAACCTGTTACATAATTTGAATTATTAGAATGAAAGAGATAGGAACCCAGGTAACCATACATTGATTCATGGTACCCTTTAAACCACCGCATGGGTGCGTGGCAGGGGGTGATCACATGTGTGACTTCTTTTGTCGCAAGCTAGTGCTAGGGTAATCCTACAGGTACCCTACCAGACAAAGAAAGCTCAAAAATTTTGGATAAAAATGTATTTCTTTTTAACATAACTTCCTTTCAGCACTATACGCGTTTCCCAACGATTTTCAATATGTATGATACCCTTTTTATAATTAGAACTGTCTTGCTCCTCAAAATAGCTATTAACTGCCGGCATCACTATTTCGCGGCGGAAAATCCTTAACCACCGAGCCATTTTTTCGATTTTGCGGACAGAATATAATTCGTATACCTAAAAGTACATGTACGTAACTTTTTAATTATTAAGAAAATTTTCTCAGCAGACGAAGTTCCAGCACACCGATTAGAATGCCACTTAAACAGCGTCATCTTAGGGGTGGGTCCAAGGAACTTCAGATGTTCAATGGGGAATGCATGTGGGATGCATAATGACGATAGCATTTAAAGTATTGGATTTTATTATGAGAGCATAAACAAAATGCGAAACGGGCACAATAGTGTTCGCATCCACAATTTCATTTTTTTTAACAGACCGATCTCCGATAATCAGATTAGAGCATTATAAAATTTTTATGGGCTAATACATTTTATTTTTCTCATAGAACATCTACCCACATCTTAAAGACCCAGATTCAAATTGATAGTCACTTTGGCAGCTGCAATTGTACAATTTTAAAGGCCCCAGCTCTTTCTAGAAAATCGCAGGTGAAGCAAAGAAGGCATCTGATGCCCATACTTGTAGATTCAGACACAATGCCGGACAGGATGAGGTAGGCTCCAACTCTACTCATCAAACTAAACTTGTAGGCTGATGATTGTAATTTCTATTTTTTACTCAATGTTTAAGTTATATAGTGAGTAATGCTTGAATTGGTCACCACACCTATTTCATTTCCAGTATAACATCTTTGGAGACTTAGAGTGGCCAGAAATGGACCAAGAAAAAAGGAACTCTGGCTCTTTTTTGTACTGCGATTATTGACATTTCACTCTTCCCTCCCTCCCCATCTACATCAATCTCTCTACATCTACATATTACCCCGCAAGGCGCCGCGGGGGCATGTGGCGGGGGTTGTTACGTCACCGCCCGTAAAATAGAATAAAACCACATGCAAAACCAAACCTTGTTACCTATACGCAAATATTTTTTTCTCGACAAATTTTAATCAAACGAAAGAAAGTACTCACGCGTATGTACTCCTCCCCAGTATAAATCCATCCCCTATTTCCAATTGCAATTTGGTTACTATTTAAGTGTCTTTTTATCTTTTACATATGCAAAGAACCATGATTTAATCCACCCCATCGCGACCAGGCTGCCGAATATTATTCTGGTCCGTCGGAGTGTTAGAAGACAAACTTCTATGCTACATCCTGTTAAACTGAATTTCCTAGTTTCCTCTCCGAACAGACTGGAGTCCTGCCGATGAGAAGAAGACCTTAAACACTCCCATGGATGGCTCGACTGATAACGTTTTCCAGAGTCATGAACTATCAATACGACGGACTCAACCAGGAATCACAATTAGAAAACGGGACGCCTCTCTCCCTGCCTCTCGTCGAAAAACCTACCTCTACCAGCAACTCTTTTCTGACCTAGTTGACCCGGCTCCTCAAACCCCCCCGAACAATCACGCCCGCACATCCCTCATTCGCCTAGGAACCAATTATCAAGCCCCGACCTGCGGATATCCGCAGGTCGGGGCTTGATAAATACCTGCTCCCACTATTCTAAATAGATTAAAGTTGAGTTGGATGAAGTCTATTGCACATCTTCTGCTATTTTTTCTTCTATTTACAAATTGCTTAATTTGTTTAAACATGGGCTTATATCCACAAATGATTGACAAAGGGGTCATTGGGATTTTTTTAACCATTCGCTTAGCGCCTTTGCTTTTATTTTATTATGATTGTCATCATTTGATGTCATTACCCTTCCATCCTCTCCCCAATATTCTCTTATGTTGACATCCCCCACCATTAGTCCCTCGTGGTTTAACCTACCTAGTTTGACTTAATCCTCATTATATGCCCATAAATTTCATGGGACTTTCAATTTCTTATCACCATTGGATCATTTACAAACCTTTCCTATTCATTTACGGACGCATTTCAAATTTCTTACAAACCAATCCATTCATGGGTTATATCGTTTTTCAAGAACTTATGCAAATGGATAAATATGATCAACTCACTAAGTATCTAACAGTATTTTTTAAGAAATCCTCCTTATTTGAATTTTTTTATCGAATTCGATTCGTAATATGTAATCTGCACCCCAACATGCTTTCGTTAGCATTCTATCGTTTGGGTCATTTTCTGCAACTATTCCTCCGTCTAAAACTGCCTTTTCATCCACTTATCTGAGGGTATTCAGTCTTCCCTCCCCAACAAATATCAACCGAAATATATCCATAGACAGCCTTATCAATTTTCACCGAAATCCATGCATCCCTAGGAAAAGAAGATTGGCAGCTCGTACCCTACTTATGACTATTACCTTATTTGTCTATTCTTTATTCTATTATTTCTCCATGGTATTCCGCAAACCAAAGCTACTTTGTGTGGCAGGGTATTATAACACAGATATAACGTTTAACTATTAAAAAAAATTGTTTCTTAACCTTCTCCCTACTACTTTTATCTATCATAAATATGGCCGAAAGAAAAGTTTTGATTCGTTATTAAATTTAAAAGAAATGGAACTTTGACTCCCTCTCAAGTTCAAACAGTTGAAGCAATGTAATTCTTTCTATGTTCTCCCTATTATCCCTTTCACCCGCGTTTCTGAAGAATGTTAAGCTTGTAGTTGACAATGGAATATTTTTATTAAATATTTCGTTTCAATATGATTCAGGATCATTGTACAAAATCTCTTGATATTCCTCATTCAAATGACCATCACATCAATGTCCATCTGCATTTGGCTTATCGGTTGAAGACTTCCATTTTTTCCATCTCATATGAGGTCACTTGATCTCGAAATTGAATATCTAGCACTGGCTGTGCAGATTTATAATTACGGGCTGATATGTAAAATGTCTACCCATCCTGACGATTGAATTCTCAACTTTTCTTTATCTTCGCTCTAGCATTGTTCACTCACCACACTCACATTGGTCAATAAAATTTGGCCAACTGTTCTATTAGAAAAATGTAATGTATTAGCACAATAGAATTAGATAATGCTTTAATCTGATTATCGGAGATCGGTCTGATAAAAAAAATGAAATTGTATATGCGAACACTATTGTGTCCGTTTCGCATTTTGTTCATGCTCTCATTATAAAATCCAGTATTTTACCAATGCTATCGTCATTATGCATCCCACATGCATTCCCCATTGAACATCTCAAGTTCCTTGGACCCACTCCTAAGATGACGCTGTTTAAGTGGCATTCTAATCGGTGTGCTGGAACTTCGGCTACTGAGAAAATTTCCTTATTAATAAAAAAATTACGTACATGTACTTCTTAGGTGTATGAAAATTCATTGACTTCATTCATTCTATTAATTGGTTATTAACTAAAAAAAACCCCTCTCCATTTTATATTGTGCAATCCATGAATTGCAGACACCTTAATACGTACAATATCCAAGAGGGAAGTGCTGGAACTTCGGCTACTGAGGAAATTTTCTTACTAATAAAAAAGTTACGTTCATGTTCTTCTCAGGCATACAAATTATATTCTGTCCGCAAAATCGAAAATATGGCTCGGTGGTCAAAAATTTTCCAACCGCGAAAAAGTGTTGTCGGCAACTAATAGCTATTTTGAGTAGCGAGACAGTTCTTATTAAAAAGAGCTTATCATACACATTAAACACCGCTGGGAAACGTGTTTAGAGCTAAAAGGATGTTATATTGAAAAATAAATAAATTTTTATCCAAAGTTTTTGAGTTTTCTTTGTCTGGTAGGGTACTTGCAGGATTACCCTATCACTAGCCTACGACAAAAGAAGTCACACATGTGATCACCCCCTGCCACGCACCCATGCGGTGGTTTAAAGGGTACCATGAATCAATGTATGGTTACCTGGGTTCCTATCTTTTTAATTCTAATAATTCAAATTATGTACTAGGTTTATCTTGTAATCATGTTACTCGTTGTTACAAGTTACGCATATCTTAGCAGTATTTTTAATTTACCGTTTCCCGCAAGCCACTGCTTGGAGTTGAATCATCGCAAACCGTTGCATAACTGCACTGTTGCTAACAATGTAAGCAATCGTCGGTGAGCCCGCTTCAAGACAGTGGACAAGGGTGGGCGTTCCGCTCTATTCAGTCGTTCGGGTGTTCAACTACACGTCGTGACAGGATAGGCGGCATTACAAAAATATATTTTGAACTTTATCAAGAGAATAATTTACATTTCCTCTCATCGTGGTCACTCTAACTAACAAAAAAAAATCTATGTAGGTAAAAAACTTCCGGTCCATATACTTGCAATAAATAACCACCTTTTGGTCATGACATTCTTCTGCCTCCGTAACATATAACTTTCTGAAAAAACCTTTTACAGAATGTTTATGACAAGGACGAAGTAAGCTAAATCAAAAATTCCTAGTCAAATTTTATTATTTTTCGAATGCAATCAAGTGAAAACATTAGTTTTCATCATTCGTTTTTATGCGTGCTTGTTTCTTATGTTAATTTATGCCGTTTTACAGTGGGTCTATGCCCCGAGACTAGTCTTGTTGCTGAAATCTTGCGATTTCAAATGGCATTCGATCGATTAATATTCACTGAATATGTGAATTTCAGTCTCTCTACGTGAAACATAGTTTTCTCTGCCGAATTAGAACGAGTTTTTAAACCCGAAGCTATGAATTAACTCAACTTGGAACGTAGCGTAAAAGACAAAAGGACTATTGTAGAAGGTTGGAGAATGACGCGAAATGAATATGTTTTCTCTCATTGTTGGTTTCCATGGTTTCATAAGAATTATTGGGACACTAACGGCGGGAAGAGTGAGCGAGGTGTTTATATATTTGGTGTTTTCCTACAACTTTAATACTTCAAAGGTCATCTATCTTAATACTAACGGTGGGAAGAGCCATCGAAGTGTTCATATAATTGGTATTTACCAGCAGCTTGCATATTTCAAGGCCATCTTCAAAGCTCAAATTCGTCTCAGTTGAATATAAAAGTGAAAAGTGAGGTAAGTTTATGAAAATGTACTTATTTTAAATAAGGTTCACTGCTATAGTTATATCGATCAGCTTTGCTATTAATCATTCAACAGTTATTTTATATAATTCATAAATGATAGGAGTGGCATTCTTTCAACAGCCAAAGGTAAGCACCTGTTATTAAATCTTATGTTATTAGGAAAAATCGTCACAGCAATAGATAGAAATAAAACAAATGAGCTAAAGAAATAATGCTAGGTACTATCCAAGTCAGTAAATTTTAAGATAAATGAACACTCTCTGTCATATACTGGAAAACTCCCTGTCCTGTGAGAGACGAAGAAATACATCGTTCCAATTTTTATTCCTGCAAGCTCCAAAGGCTAACATCTGATTGATTTTTGGATCTTATATAACAAGTTCCATGGTTAGACAACACTCTCATGTTGATTCTGATAATTCAGGATCCTAATTTAAACAAATGTAAGTGCCATTTCATAGAGAGATCCCTACTGTGTGCGTGTAGAACTCTAGAAGTGTCATAAAAGTATAAGCTAACATTTATGGGATATAACGAGGTAGGAATTAATCAAATTCTTAAGTTCAAAACTTTAGCTTTTATTATCAGGATCACAATTGATTGTTTGCATCACTACCAATGAATGTCTTCCTCATTGCCCTCTCATCTTATTACTACCTCCTTGAGAGTTCTGCTAAGATTGAGCCCTACTTTAAGTTAACTCCTTATTGGGTTTGCAATTTTAATCTTTTCCTTAATATCATTGGCGAAGACCGACTCCCAATAGAATTCAAGTCAGTTTTTCATCTTCTGATGCTTCTCTTATTCTTCTCTTTCTACTTATGTTTGCAATTTTTGGTGATTCTTTAAAATTAAGATATTCCAAACCATTTTTTAAATATTTTTTTTGCCGTGTTCCAATTTTTCTGCCATAAAAGTATTTTATTAATTATCTATTTTCAGCCTCAATATTTGGAGCAAGAGAAAGATTATCAAACGTCCTTGTCAGCAATTACATTCCCTGCCCCAAATAACCACTTCATCTTAGACAGGAATTATTTGCTTCTACCTATACTATAAACCTTTTCAAAGAGATTTGCAGCAACTGAAATTTATGAGAGCACAATGAATTATTTCATAAATATATTTGAATCGACCAAGTTCAGAAGACAGAATTTATTTCTTTTGTCATTATATTTCAAGAAATTTTCACCTGGCAAATATGAAAGCATGAATCAAATATTGTCTTTATCCTCTTCATTAAATGAACTTTAATATTAGGAATTTATTCCATTAATTTAATTTATTTGATTTGCATTCTTCATTCCGGCTCATTTACAGACCAGGGCTGAAGGCTGTGGAGGCAGAGTACTGAAGGGAGGAGCCCTGTGTTATCAATTACTCCCCAATCCATTAGGTGGGGCTGGTCATAAGAGGAGGTAACATTCAGTGAGCCACCAATCGTGATCCTAGGAAAGGTGAGAGAGGTAAGGGCGAGTTGCAAGCCACTAACAGGTTTTTACCGTAGATCGAATTTCCCTAGATAATTTGGGTCAGTGTGAATCATTCACCCATTGAGAGAAGCAGAGTTTCCAGCTTTCGTTAGTTAGTTATATCCAATTACTTGATGTACCGATCAGCAGTTAAATGCTACAATTGCAACAGCTACAAACAAAGTTGATTGGAGGGCATTAGTTAATACAACAATACCTTGAAAAATGCAAAAATTTACCTGGAAAACTGGGAAAACAGAGAGAATATTTACAAATCAAATTTAATGGAGAGGCTAAAGATATAACATCTCAAGTACCTAAGCAATCAGGTGTAATTTATGGTGAATGACAATGTCTCAATTTTACTAGTTTAACTTGGCAGTCAGAAATATTAGCTCCAGTTCAGGATGTTATCAATACATGTCATCATTAATTTTCTATGAAATTGGAGGTGATAAAGTAAAATGTTTCTCAATATTTTTTATCCTACTATCACCTCTTTCACAAACATTCAAAACATCATTCCTTCTTCCCAAGATATGTTCTTTACCTCAAAAAGCTCTTGATAAATAATATTCAAGTATTTTTTAAATCTATAACACTAAATGAAAATAAAAAAATATTATGAAGTATATGTAAAAATCTACTACAATTGCAAAGATTATACATCACTTACAGATACTCATACTTAGTTGAATAGAAGTACTGATTTCCATTTTGTATCCTTAAAAGTCTTTTAAGTGTTAAATGTCCTTATTGCATGAAGCCAATCCCTAAAGTACCTCATTGAGTAAATAGAAGTTAATTTGCTGAAGCCAAAGGGTAAACATTAATACCTAAATATGGCCATGAATATAATATTAAGATAATAAGATAAAAGGATTTTCAAATTTTAATGAGATTATGTGTTACATTTTCCTCATAGGCCATAAAAACCAGTTGACCAAAACTTAATGACAATTGTGAGGGTTGTATAAAAGCAATAGTACAGCCCAGACCAAAAAAATCAAAAATTCACACGGCAAAAGGGTCGACATCTAACATTGCAGCCCCTGATAATAATTCTGCAAAACCAGTGTTAGAAATTCAAATTGAAGATCAAGTGACCTCATTTAGAGATGGACCAAATGGCTCATTTGTCTTCATCAGACAAGACAAGAGATGACCGCTTGCAGATGGACGTGAATTTAGTTGCCATATGCATATGGAATCTCGTGAAATTAATAAAAATTATGTTGAATGAGATTGAGAGCAAACAGAAAAACATGGATCATCCCCAATTTCAACTGCGAACTTCACTTTCTTGTAAAGCACTTGACAATGGAATATTAAAATGGGAAGAGAAAGTATCATGCTTGCACCAGAAAAGTTTGAGTGACACTGTAAGTTTCAACTCTTTCAATATTAATCATGAATTAACGTTTCCCTTATCCATTCTGTTGTTATAACCGCTCAATTGTTTTCCTAACTTCTGTCGAATATAGAGCCATATAGTATGTAATCCTTAATATGCATTTTACAATCTTTATTTTTCTTTGGTTCAATTATGGCTGGAACACATTAATAAGCATTTATGGTTCAGCTAGATGATTCCATTTAGACTTTTACTTTGCAGCCACTTTGTACCAGGGGGTTGCAATAAACTTTTATTATCGCTAAAAATAATCGAGATAAAAATTTAATTGCTATACATTATTACAAGGGCTTCTCCTAATTATCGTCATTCAGAATTATATCATTTTTTCAGTGTTTTTTGACCGTTCAAATGCCATAATTGTTGAATTCAGCAGATCCTGTTGAAAACCATTGTTCAAACTCTTGAATGGCATCATTTTTGTTGAACAATCTCAATCATTTTTAGAGTTATGGAATTAAGAAAAAGTCCCTTGGGCTAAGACTGGGAGAAGGGGGTGAATGTGGTAAATTTCTGATCCACATCACTTTGATTGCTGGTTGCACCATGTTTGCTTCTGAAAAGGAATCAGTAGTCTTGGAACCCAGCTTTCTGACAACTTTGGCATGAGCAGTTCATCGACAGCAATTTTTCTCACACTGCCATAGCTATTTCATAATAATTTAAATGGTTCCCCTTTGGTCCAATGGCAAAAAGTCATCCAATTTGTGAGTTGTGGCTTTGTCGTCCATATGAATAATAATGTATGTATAGTTAGTTCTAGCGAGCGTAAAACACAAGAAAAAGAAAAGTAACCAACCCACATTTAAATTTTCAGTGGTAAAAGCCAACTTTCTGAAGGATGAGAAGGATGATTCTTTGTTTCTCTTCCTTGTGCATAAATATATGTTATATGTTTTTGTCAGAATGAGTAGCAAGGAAAATATATGAACTTAAGGATATTCATCTACGATGGCCTCTTTTCTTTTCCTTTCATGCACATTCCTTGAGTTATAACAGGGCTTTCTTTTTATTAATAAACATCTTGGGGAACATATAATGTGCTTAACTAAACAAATCCACTTCTATTCGTTGAAAATATTTCTTCCTTATAGATGCTGCCTAAGAAACTGATGAACTCAGGAAAGACTATTTCAAATTATATGGGACTCAATGTCGAACCCGTAATTGGAGATACTGCAACTATTAATTTATATCCCCTGACAAGAAATGGTAAATCCAGGAGTGAGGGGGCAGTGGAAAAGTCTCATTATGAGTGGCTGAATACATCCAACAAGATAGCCTCCAATCTCACATCTTCTCAAGACACCCATTCTACGTCGTTTTGGAAAAGACAAAGAAAATCACTTTGCGATCGTCTTAGGAGTCTTATATCTTGCTGCATGAGACAAGATGTTGAATCGGAAGACTCTCTTGATGTCCAATTGAGTCAAGATGTTAAACAAAGCAACGAATTGTTCAACAAAGTGCCAGAGTTGCAAGATACAAACCTCTTGTACTCAACACCAGTGCCATTTCTACGGTCTGCATCGACAGTTTGGTAGCAGCTTAAATTGTAAAATGCCTAGGAACCCCACCGTTTAAATCTACAATAGTAATATCCGACGCACATCATATTTTAAGTATTTGGGCATCGTTTTAGACGAAAAATTAACTTATCAGGCCCACATTTATTTCATAGCCAGCAAAGCCAAAAACATTTTTCAAGTTACCCGGAGTTATTGCAAAACTAATTTTAAAACGGACTCCGTTCAAATGACATACAAAGCTGTAGATATACCCATTGTTACCTACGGCTCCTTCATTTGGGGTCATAAAGTTAACTACAGCAGAATCGAAAGAAAACTTAGAGAAGCACAAAGACCCTGCCTCTTAGCAATTAGTAAAGGTTACTCGACAATCAGCACGGACGCACTATGTTTAATTACCGGACAACCACCTGTAAAATACGAGGTTATGGAGAGAATTAGCAAAATCGAAGTCAAATCGGGCCAAGGCACAAAATACTTCAACTCCCAGATCGAATACAATCACGCCCTAAGAAAAAAACAATGAAAAGAAATACTCAGGGAACAAACATTTCGTCAGTGGAATAAAGACAGGCTGAATTCCGATAAGGGTATACACACTAAAGAAATATTCCCAGACGTCATTGAAAGGCTAAATATAAAATTCAAGCTAACTAAGAAAGCGACGTAACTCCTATCAGACCACGAAGTATTTGAACACTACCTCAATAAAATAGGAAAATCAAGGACTAATCTATGTAGTATCTCCCTAGCAGAAGACACCGCTAAGCAAGACGAGTGTCTACAGTATGAAAAAACCCAGACATGAAATTTGGCAGAGCATGACTTACAAGAAAACAAAGATGCGTGAGATTGTGCTATTTTGCCTTGAGCATAAAATTGAACAATTATTTAGAATGGTGAAATGAAATTTTATAATTGTGGTGACATTTGAAGTTGGTAAAATAAAGTTTGATAAAACTAGTAATTTTATTGCTCGTTCATTGTGTAAATAAAATTGTATTTAATTGCTATTTTAAGTTAACGTGTATTATTTTGCCTAGTGTACGATCTAAGAAAAAAAATCTTGTATGACTCTGTAAACTGAAGTGTTATCATAAAATAATATATATATATATATTTCTTATAATAATTATTATCTCTAAATGTACTAAATTTGGGTTGTACATTACTTCAGTAATTTAATGCTACTGGGTCATCTTGTTTGATATTTCTTTTTCTCATGTTGTGTAATTGATGTTAATTATGTGAGAACACTAAAGGTGGATTAAGCGAGACCAAGAACCCCCTCAACATATCATGCTAAAAATGCAAAATATTTACACAGATTAAATAAGATTGTCCGCAGGAGATGTAAAAGAAAAAACAATAGCCGTTCCGTTTTCAGTAATAATTGAAACCATGGTGGTTGAAACGGTGGTTGCTATGGAAAACATTTTCTTCCACAATTAGTTTCAAACCAAAAAGAAGAAAACCGAAAAGAGATTGTGGTTGTGCGGAAGTTACGTTGAGATCGAGAAAGTAAATAAAAATTTATAAAATATGGGAAGTTGCTGCGATAAGTAACTTTACTATATATCATCTTGATTCTTGGGTTTGAATACTTTTTTGGTCCATAATATTTATCATCGGATCAAAAGACCCGAGCCAATTAGTGGCGTGGCTATGTGAGTTGGTGTTGGAGTGGATAAACAGAATGGTGCGTGAATATAGTATATCTATTTCTTTTCTTTTATACCAAAGGTCGCTGCTGCAGTATTGAGAGGGATCCAGTCGAGGAACCCTACGCCTCTTCCCAAACCAGGCATCCTCAGAATCCAAGAAGAAGTCAACGACATGGTAAGACCCGAATGTTGCAATTAAGACTTTAATCATTCATAAGCCTTCATCCACGGCTTTATCTTCTTTCAAATGTAATATACATTTGCTAGTAATTGCGAATTCAAAAGTGCCATTATAAAGTTTTTATATCAATGTGTGCCTATGTGAGTTGGTGGTTGGGTGGATTAGCGGAAAAGTGAACGAATATAGCAATTTCTTTTTTTTCGCATATTTTGTACTTGTGGTCGCCGCTGCGAGGAAGATAGGAGCATAGACATCAGAACCTTCGCTTTTGATTTAAACTACATCCCAGAGAGAAGAAGAAGACGGAGACATGGTAAGAGCCAAATCTTGTAAATTAGACTTAATTCGTTTAGAAACTGCGATTTGTTAAAAATATATCGCTTTATTTCCTTAGAGCAGTTTTGCTAGAAAACGCGCTTGAAAAGGTGCAGCTGCAAAGTGCAAGGAATTTATTCAAAGAAAATTGTCATTTAATGATGCAATCGCGGCTGGAACTTGAAGTTGAATTAATGCCAGGAAGTCTTTCATTCTTCGAAAATCAAATACGAATGATTATATAACATTCAAAGACCTTTCAGCATTTGCATGGACAAACATCGTTGAATCAAAATGGATGAAATGGATGTCCTTTATTTTTCTAATTCAATTTTTTCTTATCCATTTTGCCGATTACGGTGTGTCAAACGTTTAATTCTTACTTAAAGGAATTTGTCATTGAATTTGCATTATACTTAATAGCAGGCCTTAACACCTGTGCCCCTTCTTAATGAATGGCGTGTACGGTTCCATAATTGACCTGACCATCATTATTTTCGATTTCCAGTTACCTTCAATCCGGAGGTAAAAATTTCTCTCTTTCAAAAGGATGACTTCGAAAGAAGCGACCATTCTCTTGTGTTAAATAAACCCATATCGAAGATAGGCACGACAGGTTTGAAGACCTTTCAAGATCCTATTATTTATATACTCTCATTCTTAGAGTTCTGTGTGTGGAATGATATTGATAATCACGATCTTTACTTCAGGATTTGTATTCCGAGGAATATGTCCACTTGATGGGAATAATTTACCCAACATTTTGCATTTAAATATCTTGAGAGTTTTGCTTCAAGTCGTGGCGGTAAGATATCTTTTCAATTTTTCATTTAAATGCTTTAGAATAATGATAGTAATGTTTTATATATAAAAGGTATTAAAAAATGTATTCTTCTGCCAAAACTTATAATTAGCAATAGAGTTTTGGTACTTTGAATTTACTCAGATAATGTTCAATTTGATAAATTTGGAGATATTGCTGAAATATTATGCAACGTGGACAAATGAATGAATACTTCCAGTTTCTAAGCATTTAACACGTAAAACTCATTTTGTTTTCGATTTCTAGGATGCTGGTGTTTTGAAATATCTTGCCATGGATAAAAAAATAAACTATTAAAACTGAAAGCGTTGCATTTTTTTATTGAGTTCTTCTTTTTGAAAAAAATTGCTTCATAACATTCCTAGGAGCTTAATCAGTTGCCTTGAAAGCAGTCACGATATATACACACACACACACACGCACACACACACACACATTTACACACACACACACACACACACATATATATATATATATATATATATATATATATATATATATATATATATATATATATATATATATATATCTATGAAATTTTGTAACGTCCAGGTTCGGAAAAATGACACGCACATCCACAATAAAGATAACATTTCCCAAAAATACATACTCTCCCAAACGGTAATATCTTGAATTATTAAACTGCTGAATCTGAACAATTTGGGGAGCGAACCTCGAGTATATAGTCCAACGTTTTATGCTGGTTAAGTTGATAAAACATAAAACCAAATAATGTTCAACAAGATGCACTCTGCGGCCAATGCTCCCAGTTAACGGGAAAATGTCACCCTTTCTTTTCTTTCAACTTTGTGTTGGAGGTGTTTTCCCTTCGGTCTGCTGAAGAGGGCCACTTTGTGGCCGAAACACGCGTGTTCGACGCATTTCCTAGTTGCCTAGTTTGCCTGTGTCCAGATTCTCCCAGAAGTTGGGCCCTTTTGAGTGTGTGTTTCTTGAGTGCTTGTGTGTGTGATTGGTCTGTGCCAGTCACAAAGTGTGTGCTTGAGAATATCCTGGAATCTTTAACGGGGTCTACTCTACAGCCTCGTGAAGGATTCCATCTCCATCTGAAATTCTTTAACAGGGTCTCACAGCCTCGTGAAGGATTTCAGTCAGGATAGAGTGCGTGTGGCTGTGTATTGGTCCCTGACGGGGATTAATTTCCCGTAAACCACCACAGAGGGTATTCTGGTCGAGAGGTTGTGGTTGGTCCCTGACGTGATTCCCGTCACACCAACAAACAATCGGTCTGACGAGAGATTGGCAACTAATTTTTACGGCCATTGGAGTCTTCTTCCCCTTTCTTATTTACTTTCTTCTCTTATTTTCTTTTTGCACTGTGCAGTTTTTACTTTGATCGACAATTCTTTTTTATATTCTTCGTTAGATAAAAGCGAAATTCGGCATCTCTATTGTCAAGATGAAGTTCCTGAAACGTGTCATTCTGGATCATTTGTTCAAAGAACTTATAATTGAATTCTACTGTTTTAACATTATTCAGGTTTTACCAATGCCACCAAAAAATAATTAGAAGTTTAAAATGCTCGTACCAATTTGGTCAAACATTTTACTGTCCATACCAAAAGAAAAAAGACATGTACTCCTCAGATTTTATTATGCGGTACACCGTATTTCACTATACGGTATTTAACCGTATAATAAAATCTGTGGAAAAGTACAAGTCTTTCCTTTTAGTATGGATATTATATACCTCCACAAAGTGAAGCCTGAAACAATAGAATATAACCATCATATTGATTGCTAGGTCAGGTTAGAAGTATTCTAGGGTGATAGAATCAAATGCCTCTTTAAGGATTAATCTACTACTGTAGTCTCAATTACAAGATATACGTACTTGGAAACAAGTGACAAACACTTAAATGTTCGAAGGAGACAGAGAGAGGAATTAATGAGGTTAAAAATGTTCAAAACTAGAAAATGATCATCGTTATATGGTAAAATATTCTTATTTGAAAGCACTCAACCCAACCAATACAGAATGCTTAACTGGATTCTATTTTAATTTTTCATATAACACCCTCGTAGATGAAAAACTCGACACCAATGTTGATCTTTATACAGCTTTTGATGCACAGCAATTGTATTTCTTTTGTATTTATCTACACCAATTGTCACTAGCACCTTTTTCAGCTTTAGTCAAATTATTTGGGATCCAACGCGGACGAATGTTTTTCACAGTTAAATATTCAGTCAATTTCTTATTGAGGTTCGTCATACTAATCTCCAAGGATGCCTCAATCTCACGACAAGTCACGTCACGATCTTTCTTTTCTAGTTTTTGCACAGTTTTCTTGCAGAATAACTAAGTTTGGACGCCCTTCACGACTTTCGTCTTTGAGCTAACGGCGGCCATTGGTGGCATTCGTTACATTTGCGTTCAAAAGTGGCAAAGGGTGGAGCTTTATCGCCAAATTTGGAAGTAAGTTGACCGATTGAGTCCTGTCTTGATAACTTACTTAGGCATCGTAAAGAGGCATTGCACGCAGGTTTTCACGCGTTAACTTTAATTTTAAATTTTAATTTTCAGTAAATTTTATTGCCGTGACAAAATTTTCGTGTCCCACAATACAACACAAGTGATGATGAAACGACAAAATATTCGAAAAAAAGCATTAAAAAGATCAACATTTCCAATGAAAACGTGGGATGGTGCCTAAAGCACTTCGCGTTCTTAAGGCTCAGAATATAAATAGAAAACATCATAGTAAATTATAGAATATGTAATGGTTTACATAAGGATTCATTTGGCTACATGGAACTCATATTTATTGTATTTAGAAATAAATAATGAATGGATTGATTTTCCTTTTCCCTTAATTATCTTTAACTCTTTCTTACTTGCTACGACAGAACTACACCAGAAATGTGATAACAATTCTTAAAATGTCTCACCCTTAGATATTGCAATACCTGCCGATGCTTTCCTGATATAGGTCATTGTTTATTTTTATCAAAGATGCCGTTAGTGCAAGATTCGTAAATAGATATCTATTCGTTATTAAACAGAAATTAGAAGCATCATCTTGCTCGTTCACCACTATTTATTAGTTTTATATCCCTAATGACCACTCATTATAGTTACGTTGACCCTTAAAATAGCAGTGGTACACCTTTTCTCAACATAATGGTAAAGTGACTTGTCGAATACATTTCCAGCAACGAACGTTATTTCTTTTAAAGCTTACTTGATTGGCAAAAAACATTTTAGAAACCGATTACTTGACCAACGCGCAGAAATAATCTTATAGGTAAGGATCTTGGAGACGGACTTGGATAAAATGGTAGATTTTTTTGAGGAATAGCTGGAAGTTCATCTTCAGGGTTTACGGAGCGGATCGCATTCCCAACCAGAGAGGGACCGAAACGTTATACTTTTCCAATCAAAATTGGAAGGCGCCGCATGCGTAATGTGAAATACGTGATATCGAATTTAGAATGGGGGAAAGGGGTGGTCAGTAGGCCTACCTACAAGATAGAACACTTATAAACAAAGGAAAATTGGGTTTAAAGAGTAAAATAAGGATATCAAGGGGAATTTAAGCGGCGTAGTTCCAAAGGATGAAATTGGTGTCGCCACTGTTACGTCCTTAATTAAAAACGCCTGTATCTATTAAACGGTAAGAGGTAGCGCCGTTAGGACGAAATACTTGGAGCCAAAGTGCGGGGAATGGAGGACCAATCACCCTCGCTACCATATAAGACTATTACATCCAAAGGAAGTTGTCTTTGAAAAAATAATTACAAGAAGTTATATGGTTTGGAGATAGTTCCGATGGCTGACGCCTGTGTCGTCACCAACAGCGTCTTATGTAAAAAAAGGCTATATCTCAGGAACGGTGAGAGATAACTCAATTTCCACGCAAGATTTGAATTCCAAGTGGGAGAGGGGGCGATTAAACGTCCGCATTGCCCTATGGCACCCTGAGGGAGGCGGAAGGTCGCGTTTGAATAAGGTCTTAAAGAAAATAAGTAAAGTAGTTTCATTACGTGGTTCGTAATGGAACCGAACAGATGACACCATCGACAACATCTTAAAGTGGGTACAATATATCTCTCTACCCAATCAGACCTTCTTAGAGGGGATTCGGGGGATTTTAAGAAAGGGAAAATATAATGCAATGTGGCACTATATAGCAAAGTGGGGAGTGAGTGTAAGTGTGTTTGTGTTGGTTGTAGTTGTGTGTGGCGGCTTGAGCCGACCTTTTGGGGGGGTGGGGGAGGTTGGGGGACGCCAATGACACCCCTGCCGATCCGCAAGCGGGCACAGAAGGTCCGTTCCAAGACGCCGTCAAGCCCTCACGCCCTAAGAAGTGGACCCGCCCGGGTCCCAGTCGAGTGCAAGCGAAGAGAAATCCCTTCCAAAGGTAACCGGACGAGTTAACCAATAAGGGACACAGTTCGAGCATCTCCGGAGCCTCCCCCCACCGGAGCTACGGCCGAGAAGGACTCAAGTCGCCTGAGTGTGTGTGTGTGTGTGTCTAGGGATATGTGTGTATACCCATAACTAAATTTTCACCAGCGTCCAGACTCGATGGCGAGTCAGAAGGGCAATCCCCAGAAGGTAGTGCAGCGTGAATGGCAGCGGCCTCAAGGATCGGCTGTAGAGCTCCAGCAGTGGTACGATGTATCCTCTCCGAGAGTAGGCAGCAGAATCACGTCGATGGGTCAGTGACCCTAAATTTGTTGTACTCAAAGTCATATTAGTGGATGGTAAAATTTTCCGTTGCGGCATCTTCCGAAGTTTCTTGGAAAAGCCTTTCTCCTCCTTACCATGACTTCTTTTGCCCCTCCTCCTGCTTCCTATAAAACTTATCCAAATAACCTAATTGTTAGAATTACTTTTACTGAAATTAAGCTCTGACATTATTACATATCTATGGTGCCATGTATATAAATTTTGAAATAGTTACAAAAATTATTCAATGAAAAAAAAGTGCCACAATCAAAGTTTACTGTGAGTATTTGGACACTGACCCTAAGACTTTCTAGTCATTTGTTTAATGAAGTAAAAGGGATAAAAAACCCGAGTCTTGCTTAATCCATAATAAGCATATCATTCATACCTCGAGTTAGGGAAAAGTTAACATTCTAAATACATTCTTCCAAAGCATTCTCACAAATATTGTTGCCGCCGTGCATCTCCAAGAAACAATTCACACCGACACTTAGGAAATAAATAATGAGCAGTGGAAGAATTAGGAATTGTCAAATAGGTCGATTTGATAAAAAAAACACTACACATCCGCGGGTCCAGTAAAAATTCATGCTAGGGCGATGAAACATTAAGCTCCTATTTTCCCCGTATTTCGTTACAACTGTAGTTTCGATAGCGTGTGTTGTAAAATTCCTATTTACGTGATATACCTCCAAAGGGAAGACTAAGCCAAAAGATGTAATAAGCTACATTTACAAATATTTGCTCACTACTCCTTTTTTTCAAATTTGTCAAATAATTTATTTTACAAAATCCATCACTTACTTCGGATTTAACTTATTTAAGTAAAATTTAAACCTCCTTAGTCTCTTAACCTTGACGTTTCATAAATAGTTAGACAACGTGATGTGCAGGGTTGTCAATTCATTTCAATATTCCACCAATTATCGTCTGCTACTCTTTGTATATAATTAGTGCAAGGAAGGCATTCGCAATTATTAAAGGCCATCATTTGACCGTCACGCATTGATTACATTAAGTGAACAATGTCTTAAACTTTCTTTTAAAATCCAAGCATTTCAATTTTCTCTGCTGGAGCGGCGCCACTTTCAAAAGCACACAAGATGCCTTCTGTGGCAACTGCTCCCTCATAACGAAATAATGTCACTCTTCTATTTCTTGAAATATTCTGAATATCCGAAGGCTCTTCTCACGATGACGCCCTATTTTCGAGCTTGGTGAATATCTCCCGATTGGACGAGAGAAGAATGCAATATTGTCATGCTCCGTCAATCAGTTGATCGACAATATATATTTATATATGATCTCGAACCATGAAGAAGTAATGTCAGCAGTTAATGGCTATTTTGAGGAGCTTGACAGTTCTCATTTTAAAATGGGTATCAAACTTATTAAACATTTCTGGAAATGGTGTATGCAGCTGAAAGGAGATTATATTGAAAAATAAATAAATTTTTTTCCAAAATTGTTGTTTTCTTTGTTGAGTTGGGTAATAAAATTGTGGAAAGTATGACTTTCAGACCCCTCACTATGGATGGCATCCAAGAAGAAAGTAACTCATTTCCTATGCAAGAAAACCCAATATTCCATGTGTTATACTTGAAATGAAATACGTGTGGTAACCAATTTAACCGATACTCACTACATAACTTAAAAACATTGAGTAAAAAATAGAAATTACAATCATCAGCCTACAAGTTTGGTTTGATGAGTAGAGTTACTTCCTACCTCATGCTCACCAGCATTGTGTCTGAATCTACAAGTATGGGCATCAGATGCCTTCCTTGCTTCACCTGTGATTTTCTAGATGGACCTGGGGCCTTCAATTTAGTACGATTGAAGCTGCCAAAGTGACTATCAATTTGAATCTGGGCTTATACGTCCAGTAATCAAATGTTCAACCCTGTAGACTACATTATTTCTATTAATAGGCTGTGCACAGAATTATTTGAAGCCCGAAATTGTATTAACTATAGATTGAACAATACTCACTCCTGGAAATTTGTTTTTTTCAGTATCAATTGGTAACTATGTACTTCCCTGTATATTAAATCAGTAACATCATAGAAAGAGTCATCAAGGTCACCTTAGCCTCACTTAATAAAGGAAAATTATGAATCTCATTCTCTTTTCATTCAGAAGATAAGTAATTTGTTCCGATTCCTTGGAAGAATATATATATCTGAATTGCTTGTAAAAATCATGTGTTCATAGAGCATAAAGTAAGGAAACAGGATATATATATATATATATATAAATATATCTATGCTTAAATAAAAACAATAATTGTTCTAATAAAAATATTTAAGTTGATTTTCTAATCTTTATTAAGGAAGTAAAATTGAATAAAAAATTTTGCAAAAATACAGAAATGTATCATTTTTTTTGTTTTTGAATTTTGAGCTTAACAGACTACAATGAATTCTAAACCTACATATACCGACAATTTAAGCTGCTACCAAACTGCTGATGCTGACCGTATAAATGGTACTGGTGTTGTTGAGTACAAGAGGTTGGTATCTTGCAACTCTGGCCCTTGGTGCAACAATTCATTTCTTTGTTTAATGTCTTTACTCAATTTGACATCAGGAGAGACTTCCAATTCAACATCTTGTCTCATGCAGCATGATATAAGACTCCTTAGACGATTGAAAAGTGATTTTCTTTGTCTTTTCCAAAATGACGTAGAATTGGAGTCTGTGGCTTGAGAAGATGTGAGATTGGATGGTATCTTGTGGGATGTATTCAGCCACTCATAATGAGACTTTTCCACTGCCCCCTCACTCCTGGATTTACCATTTCTTGTCAGGGGATTAAAATTATTAGATGCAGTATCTCCAATTACAGGTTCGATATTGAGTCCCATATAATTTGAAATAGTCTTTCCTGAGTTCATCAGTTTCTTAGGCAGCATCTATAAGGATGAAATATTTTCGACAAATAGAAGTGGATTTGTTTAGTTGAGTACATTATATGTTCCTTAAGATATTTATTGATAAAAAGAAAGCTCTGTTATAACACAAGGGATGTGTAGGCAAGGAAAAGAAAAGATGCCATCGTAGATGAACATCCTTAATTTCATATATTTTCTTTGGTACTCATTCTGACAAAATCATATAGGATATATATATATAAAGGAAGGAAAGAAAAAGATTCTTACTTCTTTTACTCTAGAAAGTTGGCTAATACCAATGTTAATTTCAATACGTGTCATTTTTTTTTCTTTTTCTTGTGTTTTACGCTCCCTAGTGCTAACTATACATATATTTTTATTCATATGGACGATAGGGACTTTTCTTATTTCCATTACCCTAAAAATGATTGAGATTGTACAACAAAAATGATGCCATTCAAGAGTAAAAACAATGTTTTTCAACAAAATATACTCAATTCTAAATTGATGGCATTTGGAAGGTGAAAATACACTGAAAAAATGTAAATAATTCTGAATGAAGATTATTTATAGAAGCCCTTATAATAATGTAAAGCAATTAAATTTCTATCTTGATTATTTTTAGTGATAATTATAAGTTTATGGCACCCCCTTGTATAATGTAGCTGCAAAGTAAAAGTCCAAACGGAATCATCTAGCTGAACCATGAACAGTTATCAATGTGTTCCAAAAAACATTGAAGGGAACATAAATTAAGATTGTAAAATGAATGTTAAGGATTACATATGGCTCTATATTCAATAGAAGTTGCAACAACATTTGAGTTGTCATGACAACAGAATGGATAAGTGAAATGTTAACTCATGATTAATATTAAAAGAGTTGAACCTTACACTGTCACTTAAGCTTTTCTGGTTCAAGCATGGTACTTTCTCTTCCCTTTTTGCAAGCCCTTTCATTAATGTTTCACATGAACGTGAAGCTCGGAGTCCAAATGTAGGATCTTCCATGTTCTTCTGTGTGCTATCAATATGATTCAGGGTAATTTTTAAAAATTGTTTTAGATTCTACATGCAAATTGCAAAGGGTATTATTTTACTCATGCCTTCCAATCAACTAAATTTGCAGCTGTTGCAAGTGTAACATTTAACTGCTAATCGGTACATGAAGTAATTGGAGATAAATAACAAACGAAATGGGTGAATGATTCACACTGACCAAAATAATCTAGAAAAGTTCGATCAACAGTCAAACCCTGTTAGAGGCTTGCAACTTGCCCTAGCCTCTGTATATCTCACCTTTCCTAGGATCACGATTGGTGACTCACTGAATGTGGCCTCTTCCAATGACCAGCCCCACCTAAGGGAGTGGGGAGTAATGGATAACACAGGGCTCCTCCCTTCTGTACTCAGCCTCTCCAGCCTTCAGCCCTGGTCTGTAAATGATCCGGAATAAAGAATGCATATTTAATAAATAAAATAAATGGAATAAAAATCTAATATTAAAGTTCATTTCATGAAGAGGATAGAGGCAATATTTGATTCATGCTTTCATATTTGCCAGGTGAAAATTTCTTGAAATAAAATAACATAAGGAATAAATTCTGTCTTCTGAACTGGTTCGATTCAAAGATATTTATCAAATAATTTGTGGCACTCTCATAAATTTCAGCTACAGCAAATCTCTTTGATAAACCTTAATAGTTTAGGCAGAAGCAAATAATTCCTGTGTAAGATGAAGTTGTTATTTGGGGCAGGGAATGTAATTACTGACTAGGGAGTGCGATAATCTTTCTGTTGCTCCAAATTTTGAGGCTGAAAATAGATAATTAATAAAATACTTTAGTAAAAAAAAATCGACCAAGGAAAAAAAAATATATAAGGTTAGAGGGCAATGAGAAAGGCATTCATTGGTAGTGATGCAAAAAATAAATTGTGATGCTGATAATAAAAACACAAGTTTGAACTTCAGTATTTGATTAATTTCTTCCTCGTTATATTCCTTAAATGTAAACTTATACTTTTATGACAACTCCGCAGTTCTACATGCACACAGAATTTTCAGAATCATCATGGGAGTTTTGTTTACCCATGGAACTTGCTATATGGAATCGAAAAATCAAATAGATGTTAGCCTTTGGAGCTTGCAGGAAAAAAAATTGGACGATGTATTTCTACCACTCTTATATGACAGAGAGTTTTCATTCATCTTAAAATTTACCAAATCTGATTAATTCCTACCTAGCTTTATTTCGTTAGCTCATTTTTTATATCTCTCTATTGCTGTGGCGAATTCACCGTATAACATGAGATTTAATAATAGGTGCTTACCTTTGGCTGTTGAAAGAAAGCTACTCCTATCATTTATGAATTATATAAAATAACTGTTGAAATATTAATAGCAAAGCTGATTGATATAACTATAGCAGTGAACCTTATTTAAAATAAGTACATTTTGATAAACTTACCTTACTTGTGCACTGTTATATCCGACTAAAACGAATATTAGGTTTGAAGATCGCCTTGAAATATGTAAGCTGTTGGTAAATGCCAATTAGATAAACACTTCGATAAGTCTTCCCACCGTTAGTATTGAGACAGATGAACTTTGAAGTATATCAGTTGTAGGAAAAACACCAAATACATAAGCACCTCACTCACTCTTCCCGCCGTTAGTGTCCCAAAAATTCTTATGAAAACCATGGAAACCAACAATGAGAGTAAACATTCATTTCGCTTCTTTCTCCAACCTTCTACAATAGACCTTTGGTCTTTAGCCCTACGTTCCAAGTTAAGTTAATTCATCACTTCGGGGTTAAAAACTCGTTCTAATTCGGCAGAAAAAGTATTTTTCACGTAGAGGACGACATTCACATATTCAGCGAATATTAATCGATCGCATGCCATTTGAAATCGCAAGATTTCAGAAACAAGACTAGTCTTGGGGCATTCACCCGTTGTAAAACGGCATAAATTAACATAAGAAACAAGCACGCATAAGAACATATGATGAAAACTAATGTTTTCACTTGATTGCATTCGAAAAATAATAAAATTTGACTAGGAATTTTTGATTTAGCTTACTTAGTCCATATTATCTACATATGATTATTTTGATAAACTTTAAAATATAATTTTTTTAATTCCGCCTCTCCTGTCACGAAGAGGAGTGTCTAAGCTGTCTAAGTTCTAAGCTGAGTTAATTCATACTTTCGGGGTTGAATACTCGCTTTAATCCGGCAGAAAAAAGGTTACTTCCCCTAGAGAGACTGAAATTCACCTCTTCAGCGAATATTAAATGATCAATTGCCATTTGAAAACGCAAAATTTCAGGAATAAGACTAGTCTCGGGACCAAGACCCGTTGTAAAACGGCATAAATTAACATAAGGAAGAAGCACGCATAAAAAATATATGCTATCAACTGACGGTTTCATCTCATTGCATTTCAAAAATAATGAAATTTGACTAGGAATCTATGATTTAGTTATACTGCGTCCATATAATAAACGTTCTGTAAAAGGTCTTTACATAAAGTTACATGGTACGGACGCAGTAGAAAGTCATTGCCAAATGGTGGGTATGTACTGCAAGCATTCGGCCAGGAAGTTCTTTAGCTACATAGTTTCATTTTCTCTGCTTGAAAGAGCGACCATTATGAGAGGAAACATTAAAAATTTTCCTGTTGATAAACATGAAAATATATTTTTTTAATGCCGCCTTTCCTGTCACGACGTGGATTTGCACAGCCGAACGACTGAAGAGAGCGGAACGCCCACCCTTGTCTACCGTCTTAAAGCGGGCTCAGCGACGATTGCTTTGATTGTTAGCAACAGGGCAGTTATGTAACGGTTTACGATGATTTAACTCCAAGCAGTGGCTTACGGAAAACGATTAATTAGAATACTGCTAAGATGTGAGTAACTCGTAACAACGAGTAACATGATTACATGATAAACCTGGTACATAATTGGAATCATTAGAAGGACAGAGATAGGAACCCAGGCAGCCAAACATTGATTCATGGTACTATGGTGCTATTTTCTATGCCCCAGCTCTTTCTAGGAAACCACGGGTGAAGCAGTGAATGTACCTGATGCTCATACTTTTATCTGTGGTTCAAAGGCATCGGAGGACATAATCTATAGCTTGACCTGAAACCAAATTGACCAAGGTATTTTTTACTATTTATGTTATGATGACGATGAAGTTACTGTCTTGGCATCTCCCGTAGTTTTTTGGAATTTTTCTTTTATGTTTAGGCTAGAAATGCAATGGTTTAATGGGTCAAAACTCATTTTATTTCAAGTGTAACACATAAAATACTGGTTTGTCGAATAGTCAAATGAATGACTTCCTCCTTGGATATCGTACGTATTAAGGTGTCTGAATGCATGAATTGCACAATATCAAATGCAGAGGAGCTTTTTATTAAATTGCTACCAATAAATAGAATAATTGAAGTCAATGAGTTTTGGTATACCTATGAAAAAAATGTACGTACCTTTTTTATTAATAAGACGATTTTCTCAGTAGCCAAAGTTCCAGCTCACCGATTAGAATGCCACTTAAACAGCATCATCTGGGGAGTGGGTCCAAGGAACTTCAGATGTTTAATGGGGAATGCCTGTTGGATACAATGTTACGATAGCATTTAAAGTATTGGATTTTATTATGAGAGAATGAACAAAATGCGAAATGGGCACAATAGTGTTTGCATATACAATTTCATTTTTTTTTATCAGACCGGTCTCCGAAAAGATGGAACATTCTTCAACAGTTAAGCCCGATGCAGATGGACATTAATGCGATGGTCATTGGAATGAGGAATATCAAGAGAATTTGCGCCATGATCCTGCATCATATTGAAATGAAGCAGAAAAATAAAAAACATTCCATTGTCAACTACAAGCTTAACATTCTTCAGAAACGCTGGTGAAGGGGATAACAGAGATGACGGAGGAAGAATCACATTGCTTCAACTGTTTGAACTTGAGAGGGAGTCAAAGTTCCATTTCTTTTAAATTAAATGACGAAACAAAACTTTTCTTCGGCCATATTTATGATAGATTAAAGGAGTAAGGAGAAGTTTAAGAGACAATTCATTTTTATTGTCAAATGTTATTATCTGTGTTATAATATCCTGTCACACACCGTAGCTCTGGCTTGCGGAATACCATGGAGAAAAAATAGAATAAACAATAGACAAATAAGGTAATAGTCATAAGTAGGGTACAAGCTGCCAATCCCCTTTTACTAGGGATGCATGGATTTCGGTCAAAATTGATATATTGCTATTGATTGCCTTTGGATATATTTCGGTGGATTTTTGTTGGGGAGGGGAGATTTAATACCCTCAGATAAGTGGATGAAAAGGCTGGCCTTTACGGAGGAATAGTTGCAGAAAATTGCCCAAACGATAAAATGCTAACGAAAGAATTTTGGGGTGCAGATTACATACTACGTATCGAAATCGATAAAAAAATTCGAATAAGGAGGATTAATTTTAAAAAACTGTTAGATACTTCTTGAATTGATCATGTTTATCCATTTGCATACGTTCTTGAAAAGCAATCTAGCGCATGAATGGATTGGTTTGTAAGAAATTTGAAATGCGTCCGTTAATGGATAGGAAAGGTTTGCAAATGATCCAATGGTGATAAGAAATTGAAAGTCCCATGAAAAGTGGGAGCAGTTAAGGAAGATTAAGTCAAACTGGGAAGGTTACACCACGCGGGACTAATGGTGGGGGATGTCAACATAAGAGAATAATGGGGAGAGGACGAAGGGTAATGACATCAAATAATGAACCTCAAAATAAAACAAAAGCCAAAAGAGTTAAGCGAATGGTAAAAAAATGCCATTAAAACATTTCCAAAAAAACGTACATGATTTTATAATGTACTTTTCTGAAAGCCTTAAATTATTTTAATTAATCCTCAAAGTTACAATCAATCCTACTACATTGCCCTGTCTCACCAATGGTCGCAGTCCTTTTCCACTGAGGTCAATGGTGCGAAGTAGCTAGAAGACGGACGCCATGAGGTCAACAAGTTCACGTCCCACCCGACGGACGGCTAGTCCATTTGCACTGCTCGGGTTTATTTGTGAGTAGGTTTAACAGTGTAAACTGTTACTGTAGTTTCGTGCTGTGTGAAGAGTTTTTTTTCCGGAGGTGGTAGGTTTAGTATTCGTACGGTACAAGTTTCCTACTTTTGAATGCTGGCACTGTTATATTCTTAGGATGCTGATAATTATTCTTACCCATCAATACATAACCTCAACACATGAATAACCGAAGATGGAAGAGTTTAGTTTATATCAGGTTGTTGACTATATTCTGACACTCCTCATAAAAATTTGAGACCACATGTCGAAATTCTGGATTCGGTGATTACAATCCCTCTTCCATAAAACATATTGTATATCTTTGTTCTAGCCTGGATTCCTAACTTTTTCATTTCAATGATGTCCTGGGTTCGCTATATGGTCATAAAACTCGCCATTTCAAGTGACCCTCATGCCTGCAGCATTTTATCCCTTTTCCCTTTATCCCTTATCCCTTTAGCCTCATCCCTTTTCCATTTTATTGTTTCGTGTAATCCGTAGCTTGGAGTTAATCCATCGTGAACTGTTACGTAGGTTCCGTGTCATCAACAATAATAGTCGATGAGTCATTAATTGTTGCGTCATCTTCAACTTAGTTGGGCAAGGGTGGTCGTTGCGTATGCTGTGGACGTTTGGGTATGTAATTTCAAGTTATATAAGGAAATTAGTTATTTTCAAAAGTTGATCAAGAAAAGAAGATAATTTTTCTGCCACTGGCATCCAACTTAATACAAGAATTTACTATTGTCCGGTGGACTTATTTTACCTTGACCCTAAAACGTCAATTAATAATCTTCACTAATAATATCTACATCAATGAAATGACCCAAATTTCACGAAAAAAGTAATAAAATCACTCGGACTATGAAAGAATATTATTCATGTTTCATATTATTCATGTCATTCAGTAAATTCAAAATTTGCATAAAATGTAAAAATATTGTGTGAAATGAAGAAGAAAAAGAGCACGTAGTGTACATAGAGAGGAGGATGTTAGGAAAGGGAAAAAGAATGTTCTATTGGCTGCAATAGAGAAAGAAGACACGTCCACTTAATTTTTCAATTGATTTTCAAGTGTCATAATATCTCTTCATCCTACTTTTCAAATAGAAGTGGTCAGCAAACACTTTTGACATTTACTACCTCACAGAAGTTACTCAGAAAAAGAAATAAACGGTAAAAAGTGAGATAATTGATTGCGAAGGGGAACTTTCGTTTTTAAACAATAACTCCTAACTATTTCTTAACCCTTTACCGAAATATAATTATTTATTGATATTATGACAATAAAAATTCACATCATTCACAAAAGAAGCGTTTTATAGCAAAGAAAACAAAGTTATCACATGATCTAGCAAACAATCAATATTATTTTATCGTAATAATCCATGGGCAAAGACGCGAACAATATTTTTTATTATTCCCAGACCCACTTTCCATTGTGCCGCATATAATTGCAGCATTCATTTATAAACAATCTAAAATGGATATGGTAACAGTTATTAATAAAGAATTGGATTTGAAATATTTTTATTTCCCGAGGCCATGGAAGAACCTATCAATGGAGGCACGGTTTCCTTTTTCCCACAGTTTATTCTGCTCCTTTACTGCTGTCGCCTTTCTCTCTATCTGATTGCTGGGGCTTTTTAATTGGCAGTGATGACTTTTTTCAATATTGAGGTAAAATGACCTGTCCTTGGCATCGCTAATAAAAACTCGCGGGAACTAATAAAAACCGGGAGGAAAAGAGAATGATATTTTAGGGGGATGGAATAAGGAATCGGGACTATAGGGATGCTGAGAACGTATGTGTGGAAGACAACATGTGATAAGAGATGCTAAAATAAATCATATCCGTTCAAAAAACATAATCAATGCAAAATATTTACATTGATTACATAAGATTGTCCGGAGGACACGTCAACAAACAACAATAGCCGTCCCGTTGGTTAGTAATAATTGAAACCATAATTACAACGGTGGTTACTACGTATAACATTTTCTTCCACAATTAGTTTCAAACCGAGAAGAAGATAAACGAAAAGAGATTGTGGTTGTGCGGAAGTAATATTGAGATCGAGAAAGTAAATTAAAATTTATAAAATATGGGAAGTTGCTGCGATAAGTAACTTTATATCATCTTGATTCTTGGGTTTGAATACTTTTTTGGTCCATAATATTTATCATCGGAATAAAAGGCCCGAGCCAATTAGTGGCGTGGCTATGTGAGTTGGTGTTGGAGTGGATAAGCAGAATGGTGCCTGAATATAGTATATCTATTTCTTTTCTTTTATGCACCAAAGGTCGCTGCTGCGATGATGAGAGGGATCCAGTCGAGGAACCCTACGCCTCTTCCCAAACCAGGCATCCTCAGAATCCAAGAAGGAGTCATCGACATGGTAAGAGCCAAATGTTGCAATTAAGACTTCAATCATTCATAAGCCTTCATCCACGGCTTTATCTTCTTTCAAATGTAATACACATTCGCTAGTAATTGCGAATTCAAAAGTGCCATTATAAAGTTTTTATATCAATGTGTGCCTATGTGAGTTGGTGGTTGGGTGGATTATCGGAAAAGTGAACGAATGTAGCAATTTCTTTTTTTTCGCATATTTTGCACTTATGGTCGCCGCTGCGAGGAAGATAGGAACATAGACATCAGAACCTTCGCTTTTGATTTAAACTACATCCCAGAGAGAAGAAGAAGACGGAGACATGGTAAGAGCCAAATCTTGCAAATTAGACTTCATTCGTTTGAGAAACGGCGCTTTGTTGAAAATCTATGGCTTTATTTCCTTAGAGCAGTTTTGCTAGAAAACGCGCATTAAAAGGTACAATTAGGAAACATTACCATTAACGAATTTGTTTAAAAAAAATTGTCATTTAATGATGCAATCGCGGCTGGAACTTGATATCGAATAAAAGCCAGGAAGTATTTCACTCTTCGAAAATCAAATACGAATGATTATATAACACTCAAAGACCTTTCAGAATACAAATTGAAAAAATCGTGGAATCAAAATGGGTGAAATGGATGTCCTTTGTTTTTCTAATTCAATTTTTTCTTATCCATTTTGCCGATTACGGTGTGTCAAACGTTGAATTTTTACATAAAGGAATTTGTTATTGAATTTGCATTATACTTGATAACACGCCTTAACACCTGTGCCCCTTCTTAATGAATGGCGTGTACGGTTCCATAATTGGCCTGACCATCATTATTTTCGATTTCCAGTTATCTTCAATCCGGAGGTTAGGATTATTTTCTTTCAAAAGGATGACGTGGAAAGAAGCGACCATTCTCTTGTGTTAAATAAACCCATATCGAAGATAGGAACGACAGGTTTGAAGACATTTCATGATCCTATGATTTCTATACTCTCATGCTTAGAGTTCTGTGTGTGGAATGATATTGATAATCACGATCTTTGCTTCAGGATTTGTATTCCGAGGACTATGTCCACTTGATGGGAATAATTTACCCAACATTTTGCATTTAAATATCTTGAGAGTTTTGCTTCAAGTCGTGGCGGTAAGATATCTTTTCAATTTTTCATTTAAATGCTTTAGAATAATGATAGTAAGGTTTTATATATAAAAGGTATTAAAAATGTATTCTTCTGCCAAAAGTTATAATTAGCAATAGAGTGTTGGTACTTTGAATTTACTCAGATAATGTTCAATTTGATAAATTTGGAGATATTGCTAAAATATTATGCCACGTGGACAAATGAATGAATACTTCCAGTTTTCTAAGCATTTAAAACTTAACCCTCATTTTGTTTTCGATTTCTAGGATGCTGGTGTTTTGAAATATCTTGCCATGGATAAAAAAATAAACTATGAAAACTGAAAGCCTTGCATTTTTTTATTGAGTTCCTCTATTTGAAAAAAATTAATTGCTTCATAAAATACCTAGGCGTTTGATATGTTACCCTGAAAGTGGTCACGATACACAGACACACACACACACATATATATATATATAAATATATAAATATATATATATATATATATATATATATATATATACATATATATATATACGTATGCATGAGAATGTCTATGAAATTTTGTCACGTCCAGGTTTAGAAACATGACACGCACTTCCTCAATAAAGATAACATTTCCCAAAAATACATACTCTCCCAAACCGGAATACCTTTAATTATTAAACTGCTGAATCTGAAAAAATTTGGAGATCGGACCTCGAGCATATAATCCTACGTGTTCCCCACATTTCACGGTTTGCTCGATATGGTCATTGACTATCCGAACGGACAAGAGTAAGTTTGGTTTTAGAAAAGGAGTAACTCAAGACCAGGAATATAAAAGGAAGCCTTAACAGGAAAGGGAAGCCAATAGAGTACGATCCTCCATATACTTAAGAATGCCAATAAAAGCACTTACTGCTCAGAGTCGAACTCATAGACGGAATTGATGTAATATAGACCCGGAGGAGGAAATATTGCTATGGAAATTGTTCTTGAAATCTGGCAAGTGAAATTAACAATAATTAAAAACAAAGAGTTCGATGGACCACTCTGAGACCTACAGAAAAATCACCGATAATTTATGTTGTTATTTGAGGGAAAAAGACGCGGACATTGAAACACTTGATGCACTCGACGAAGCAATACGCCGATTAATTCTAAAACATAATAAAAGCGTTACCATGGTTTTGAATTCAAAGATGAAGATTGGATTAGCAATAGTTATTAACTTGGAATCATGTCCACTATTAAAACAAGACTGATAAACACCATGGATAACAGTAAAAACGAAAAACGCATTCACGATATGCACAGACCTTACGAAGTCGAAGAATGTTCGCAACGTCCATGTGTGGAACCGGACACGCTTAAGTGTAATTTTACAAAAAAACACACATTAATCGATGCAGAATTCCAAAAATAATTTTTGTGCCCTCTTTTGTAACTTGTTTTATTACCTTAGCAGTGGTTAATGGAATTGAACAACGTGATCGCAGGAAATGGGTCTTACCAAAAAATTGTTGACTGAAGACATTTCATGAGTGAGATATGGTGCAAAGGTAATCTAACGCGTGTCGCAATTTCAGTTGTTTTTGGGCTAACATGGAATGGAGCACACCATTTGAATTAAGGATACACTAACAATTTTGACTTTTATTAATAATTATTGACTCTAACGTTACGCACAAATTACTTGCGAAATACAACGTTAAACTCTAACTAATTCCTGGTTACCAAGCGTATAAAACCAAACCTATCCGCTTTTAGCAAAGGTTCTGTTCCTTCATATGAGATTTATATTTTAGGCATCGGTTGGCCTATACGTTTTGATAAGCTGTCGTGTGTATTCTGAGATATATTAGTGGAGGCGCTTAGAAGGAAGGACTTATATAAGTTGACCCTTTCCAAAATGCTGGCCTCAATTATTTTTGAGTGACGAAACAGCTAACTTATTCCCCAGAACCTGTACAACCTTTCCAAAGTACTGAGACTACCGCGACCTAAGTAATACGTTTCCATGTAGCGGGAGCCTTGGGGCATATTTTCTAAAATTAGTGTTAAGGAATTTTTGAGATACCAGATATCATTTAGAAACGGAGGTGCCTAAGGGGGAATTGCCTGATTGCTAAGTTATCACTGACCTCCCTGGGACTTTTAAACATCCAATTAAAAAAATACGCGGCATCAGACGAATACTTTGCAAATGACGAAAGGAGCAAAACAGGGAATGATAATTACAAGATGCAAAGGGATTATTATCTTGAAATCGCTCTGGTGAAAAAAGAAAGTTTTTTGAAAATATTATTGATAAATTTCACCAGCAGCAGGAGAAACTTTCATATTGCCTCCTAGATTTTCAGTTATACGTTGCATTTAATTAGCCGTACCCGCAGCCGTATCAAAGGATATCATTTCGATATTCCACCCATTATTGTCTGCTATTGTTGTGTGTTAAATAATAGTTCTAAGAAACCTTTCGTAATCGGTAATTGCCATCAGAAAGATTTTTTGTGGTGCCGTTTTCTGGTTCTATTTCATGAAGTAAACGTAGTTTTAAATTTTCTTTCGAAACACAAAGCATTTCAATTTTTCTCTTCTGGTGAATGTTGTTTCTCTGCTCAAGCGACGTAACTTACAAATGCACACAAGATGCACTCTACGGCCACTGCTCCCAGTTAACTGGACAATGTCACCCTTTTTTTTCTTTCAACCTTGTGTTGGAGGTGTTTTCCTTTCGGTTCGCTGAAGAGGGCCACTTGGTGGCCGAAACACGCGTGTTCGACGCATTTCCTAGTTGCCTAGTTTGCCTGTGTCCAGATTCTCCCAAAAGCTGGGCCCTTTTGAGTGTGTGTTTCTTGAGTGCTTGTGTGTGTGATTGGTCTGTGCCAGTCACAAAGCGTGTGCTTGAGAATATCCTGGAATCTTTAACGGGGTCTACTCTACGGCCTCGTGAAGGATTCCATCTCCATCTGAAATTCTTTAACAGGGTCTCACAGCCTCGTGAAGGATTTCCGTCAGGATAGTGTGCGTTTGGCTGTGTGTTGGTCCCTGACGCGGATTAATTTCCCGTAAACCACCACAGAGGGTATTCTGGTCGAGAGGTTGTGGTTGGTCCCTGACGTGATTCCCGTTAAACCAACACAACAATCGGTCTGACGAGAGATTGGCAACTAATTTTTACGGCCATTGGAGTTTTCTTCCCCTTTCTTATTTACTTTCTTCTCTTATTTTCTTTTTGCATTATACAATTTTTACTTTGATCGACAATTCTTTTTTATATTCTTCGTTAGATAAAAGCGAAATTCGGCATCTCTATTGTCAAGATGAAGTTCCTGAAACGTGTCATTCTGGATCATTTGTTCAAAGAACCTATAATTGAATTCTACTGTTTTAACATTATTCAGGTTTTACCAATGCCACCAAAAAATAATTAGAAGTTTAAAATGCTCGTACCAATTTGGTCAAACATTTTACTGTCCATACCAAAAGAAAAAAGACATGTACTCCTCAGATTTTATTATGCGGAACACCGTAATTCACTATACGGTATTTTACCGCATAATAAAATCTGTGGAAAAGTACAAGTCTTTCCTTTTAGTATGGATATTATATACTTCCACAAAGTGAAGCCTGAAACAATAGAATGTAACCATCATATTGATTGCTAGGTCAGGTTAGAAGTATTCTAGGGTGATAGAATCAAATGCCTCTTGAAGGATTAATCTACTGCTGTAGTCTCAATTACAAGATATACGTACTTGGAAACAAGTGACAAACACTTTAATGTTCGAAGGAGGGAGAGAGAGGAATTAATGAGGCTGAAAATGTTCAAAACTAGAAAATGATCATCGTTATATGATAAAATATTCTTATTTGAAAGCACTCAACCCAACCAATACATAATGCTTAACTGGATTCTATTTTAATTTTTTATATAACACCCTCGTAGATGAAAAACTCAACACCAATGTTGATCTTTATACAGCTTTTGATGCACAGCAATTGTATTCCTTGTGCATTTATTTACACCAATTGTCACTAGCACCTTTTTCAGCTTTTGTCAAATTATTTGGGATCCAACGCGGACGAATGTTTTTCACAGCTAAATATTCAGTCAATTTCTTATTGAGGTTCGTCATACTAATCTCCAGGGAGGCCTCAATCTCACGACAAGTCACGTCACGATCTTTCTTTTCTAGTTTTTGCACAGTTTTCTTGCAGAATAACTAAGTTTGGACGCCCTTCACGACTTTCGTCTTTGAGCTAACGGCGGCCATTGGTGGCATTCGTTACATTTGCGTTTAAAAGTGGCAAAGGGTGGAGCTTTTTCGCCAAAATTGGAAGTAAGTTGACCGATTGAGTCCTGTCTTGATAACTTACTTGGGCGTCGTAAAGAGGCATTCCACGCAGGTTTTCACGCGTTAACTTTCTTTTTAAATTTTAATTTTAAGTAAATTTTATTGCCGTGACAAAATTTTGGTCCCACAATACAACACAAGAGATGATGAAACGACAAAATATTCGAAAGAAAGCATTAAAAGGATGAACATTTCCAATTAAAACGTGGGATGGTGCCTAAAGCACTTCGCGTTCTTAAGGCTCAGAATATAAATAGGAAACATCATAGTAAATTATAGATTATGTAATGGTTTACATAAGGATTCATTTGGCTACATGGAACTCATATTTATTGTATTTAGAAATAAATAATGAATGGATTGATTTTCCTTTTCCCTTAATTATCTTTAACTTTTTCTTACTTGCTACGACAGAACTACACCAGAAATGTGATAACAATTCTTAAAATGTCTCACCCTTAAATATTGCAATACCTGCCGATGCTTTCCTGTTATAGGCCAATGTTTATTTCTATGAAAGATGCCGTTAGAGCAAGATTCGTAAATACATATCTATTCGTTATTAAATAGAAATTAGAAGCATCATCTTGCTCGTTCACCACTATTTATTAGTTTTATATCCCTAATGACCACTCATTATACTTACGATGACCCTTAAAATAGCAGTTGTACACCTTTTCTCAACATAATGGTAAAGTGACTTGTCGAATACATTTCCAGCACCGAATCGTATTTATTTTAAAGCTTACTTGATTGGCAAACAACATTTCAGAGACCGATTACTTGACCAACGCGCAGAAATAATCTTATTTGTAAGGATCTTGGAGTCGGACTTGGATAAAATGGTAGTTCTTTTTCAGGGATAGCTGGAAGTTCATCTTCAGGGTTTACGTAGCGGATCGCATTCCCAACCAGAGAGGGACCGAAACGTTATACATTTCCAGTCGAAATTGGAAGGCGCCGCATGCGTAATGTGAAATACGTGATTTCGAATGTAGAATGGGGGGAAGGGGGGTATGTTGGCCTCCCTACAAGATAGAACACTTATAAACAAAGGAAAATTGGGTTTAAAGAGTAAAATAAGGATATCAAGGGGAATTTAAGCGGCGTAGTTCCAAAGGATGAAAATGGTGTCGTCACTGTCTTTAATTAAAAACGCCTGTATCTATTAAACGGTAAGAGGTAGCGCCGTTAGGACGAAATACTTGGAGCCAAAGTGCGGGGAATGTAGGACCAATCACCCTCGCTAAAATATAAGACTATTAAATCCAAAGGAAGTTGTCTTTGAAAAAATAATTACAAGAAGTAATATGGTTTGGAGATGGCTGACCCCTGTGTCGTCACCAACAGCGTCTAATGTAAAAAAAGGCTATATCTCAGGAACGGTGAGAGATAGCTCAATTTCGACGCAAGATTTGAATTCCAAGTGGGAGAAGGGGCGATTAAACGTCCGCAATGCCCTATGGCACCCTGAGGGAGGCGGAAGGTCGCGTTTGAATAAGGTCTTAAAGAAAATAAGTAAAGTAGTTTCATTACGTGGTTCGTAATGGAACCGAACAGATGACACCATCGACAATATCTCAAAGTGGGTACAATATATCTCTCTACCGAATCAGACCTTCTTAGAGGGGGTGCGGGGGATTTTAAGAAAGGGAAAATATAATGCAATGTGGCACTATATAGCAAAGTGGGGAGTGAGTGTAAGTGTGTTTGTGTTGGTTGTAGTTGTGTGTGGCGACTTGTGCCGACCTATTTGGGGGGAGGGGGAGGTTGGGGGACGCCAATGACACCATTTTCGATCCGCAAGCGGGCACAGAAGGTCCGTGCCAAGGCGCCTTCCAGCCCTAACGCCCTAAGAAGTGGACCCGCCCGGGTCTGAAAGGAGTGCAAGCGGAGAGAACTCCCTTCCAAAGATAACCGGACGAGACAACCAATAAGGGACACAGTTCGAGCATCTCCGGAGCCTCCCCCCACCGGAGCTACGGCCGAGAAGGACTCAAGTCGCCTGAGTGTGTGTGTGTGTGTGTCTAGGGATATGTGTGTATACCCATAACTAAATTTTCACCAGCGTCCAGACTCGATGGCGAGTCAGAAGGGCAATCCCCAGAAGGTAGTGCAGCGTGGATGGCAGCGGCCTCAAGGATCGGCTGTAGAGCTCCAGCAGTGGTACGATGTATCCTCTCCGAGAGTAGGCAGCAGAATCACGTCGATGGGTCAGTGACCCTAAATTTGTTGTACTCAAAGTCATATTAGTGGATGGTAAAATTTACCGTTGCGGCATCTTCCGAAGTTTCTTGGAAAAGCCTTTCTCCTCCTTACCATGACTTCTTTTGCCCCTCCTCCTGCTTCCTATAAAACTTATCCAAATAACCTAATTGTTAGAATTACTTTTACTGAAATTAAGCTCTGACATTATTACATATCTATGGTGCCATGTATATAAATTTTGAAATAGTTACAAAAATTATTCAATGAAAAAAAAGTGCCACAATCAAAGTTTACTGTGAGTATTTGGACACTGACCCTAAGACTTTCTAGTCATTTGTTTAATGAAGTAAAAGGGATAAAAATTCCGAGTCTTGCTTAATCCATAATAAGCATATCATTCATACCTCGAGTGAGGGCAAAGTTAACATTCTAAATACATTCTTCCAAAGCATTCTCACAAAAAATGTTGTCGCCGTGCATCTCCAAGAAACAATTCACACCGACACTTAGGAAATAAATAATGAGCAGTGGAAGAATTAGGAATTGTCAAATAGGTCGATTTGATAAAAAAAACACTACACATCCGCGGGTCCAGTAAAAATTCATGTTAGGGCGATGAAACATTAAGCTCCTATTTTCCCCGTATTTCGTTACAACTGTAGTTTCGATAGCGTGTGTTGTAAAATTCCAATTCACGTGATATACCTCCAAAGGAAAGACTATGCCAAAAGATGTAATAAGCTACATTTACAAATATTTGCTCACTACTCCTTTTTTTCAAATTTGTCAAATAATTTATTTTACAAAATCAATCACTTACTTCGGATTTAACTTATTTAAGTAAAATTTAAACCTCCTTAGTCTCTTAACCTTGACGTTTCATAAATAGTTAGACATCGTGATGTGCAGGGTTGTCAATTCATTTCAATATTCCACCAATTATCGTCTGCTACTCTTTGTATATAATTAGTTCAAGGAAGGCATTCGCAATTATTAAAGGCCATCATTTGACCGTCACGCATTGATTATATTGCGACAAAAGAAGTCAAACATGTGACCACCCCCTGTCACGCACCCTTCCGGTGGTTTAAAGTGTATCATGAACCAATGTATGGTTGCCTTGGCTCCTATCTCTGTCATTCTAATTATTCCAATTACGTACCAGGTTTATCATGTAATCATGTTACTCGTTATTCCAAGATCCTCACATCTTAGCAGTATTCTCATTTATTGTTTCCCGTAAGCCACTGCTTGGAGTTGAATGATTGCAAACCGTTGCATAACTGCCCTGTTGCTAACGATGTAAGCAATCGTCGGTGACCCGCTTCAAGAGAGTGGACAAGGGTGGAAGTTCCACTCCCTTCAGTCGTTCGGGTGTGACACTCCTCTTCGTGACAGGAAAGGCGGAATTAAAAAAATTATATTTTAAAGTTTATCAAAATAATCATATGTTTATAATATGGACTAAGTAAGCTAAATCAAAAATTCCTAGTCAAATTTTATTATTTTTCGAATGCAATCAAGTGAAAACATTGGTTTTCATCATATTTTCTTATGCGTGCTTGTTTCTTATGTTAATTTATGCCTTTTTACAACGGGTCAATGCCCCAAGACTAGTCTTGTTTCTGAAATCTTGCGATTTCAAATGGCATGCGATCGATTAATATTCGCTGAATATGTGAATGTCTGCCTCTACGTGAAAAATACTTTTTCTGCCGAATTAGGACGAGTTTTTAACCCCGAAGTGATGAATTAACTTAACTTGGAACGTAGGGCTAAAGACCAAAGGTCTATTGTAGAAGGTTGGAGAAAGAAGCGAAATGAATGTTTACTCTCATTGTTGGTTTCCATGGTTTTCATAAGAATTTTTGGGACACTAACGGCGGGAAGAGTGAGTGAGGTGCTTATGTATTTGGTGTTTTGTCTACAACTGATATACTTCAAAGTTCATCTGTCTCAATACTAACGGTGGGAAGACTTATCGAAGTGTTTATCTAATTGGCATTTACCAACAGCTTACATATTTCAAGGCGATCTTCAAACCTAATATTCGTTTTAGTCGGATATAACAGTGCACAAGTAAGGTAAGTTTATCAAAATGTACTTATTTTAAATAAGGTTCACTGCTATAGTTATATCAATCAGCTTTGCTATTAATATTTCAACAGTTATTTTATATAATTCATAAATGATAGGAGTAGCTTTCTTTCAACAGCCAAAGGTAAGCACCTATTATTAAATCTCATGTTGTACGGTGAATTCGCCACAGCAATAGAGAGATATAAAAAATGAGCTAACGAAATAAAGCTAGGTAAAGAAATAAAGCTAGGTAGGAAATAATCAGATTTGGTAAATGTTAAGATGAATGAAAACTCTCTGTCATATAAGAGTGGTAGAAATACATCGTCCAATTTTTTTTCCTGCAAGCTCCAAAGGCTAACATCTATTTGATTTTTGGATTCCATATAGCAAGTTCCATGGGTAAACAAAACTCCCATGTTGATTCTGAAAATTCTGTGTGCATGTAGAACTGCAGAGTTGTCATAAAAGTATAAGTTTACATTTAAGGAATATAACGAGGAAGAAATTAATCAAATACTGAAGTTCAAAACTTGTTTTTTTATTATCAGCATCACAATTTATTTTTTGCATCACTACCAATGAATGCCTTTCTCATTGCCCTCTAACCTTATATATTTTTTTTTCCTTGGTCGATTTTTTTTTACTAAAGTATTTTATTAATTATCTATTTTCAGCCTCAAAATTTGGAGCAACAGAAAGATTATCGCACTCCCTAGTCACTAATTACATTCCCTGCCCCAAAAAACAACTTCATCTTACACAGGAATTATTTGCTTCTGCCTAAACTATTAAGGTTTATCAAAGAGATTTGCTGTAACTTAAATTTATGAGAGTGCCACAAATTATTTGATAAATATCTTTGAATCGAACCAGTTCAGAAGACGGAATTTATTCCTTATGTCATTTTATTTCAAGAAATTTTCACCAGACAAAAATGAAAGCATGAATCAAATATTGCCTTTATCCTCGTCATTAAATGAACATTAATATTAGGTTTTTATTCCAAATATTTTATTTATTAAATATGCATTCTTTATTCCGGATCATTTACAGACCAGGGCTGAAGGCTGGAGAGGCTGAGTACAGAAGGGAGGAGCCCTGTGTTATCCATTACTCCCCACTCCCTTAGGTGGGCCTGGTCATTGGAAGAGGCCACATTCAGTGTTCCACCAATCGTGATCCTAGGAAAGGTGAGATATACAGAGGCTAGGGCAAGTTGCAAGCCTCTAACAGGGTTTGACTGTTGATCGAACTTTTCTAGATTATTTTGGTCAGTGTGAATCATTCACCCATTTCGTTAGTTATTTATCTCCAATTACTTCATGTACCGATTAGCAGTTAAATGTTACACTTGCGACAGCTGCAAATACAGTTGATTTGAAGGCATGAGTAAAATAATACCCTTTGCAATTTGCATGTAGAATCTAAAACAATTTTTAAAAATTACCCTGAATCATATTGACAGCAACAGAAGAACATGGAAGATGCTACATTTGGACTCCGAGCTTCACGTTCATGTGAAACACTTATGAAAGGGCTTGCAAAAAGGGAAGAGAAAGTATCATGCTTGAACCAGAAAAGTTTAAGTGACAGTGTAAGTTTCAACTCTTTTAATATTAATCATGAGTTAACATTTCACTTATCCATTCTGTTGTCATGACAACTCAAATGTTGTTGCAACTTCTATTGAATATAGAGCCATATGTAATCCTTAACATTCATTTTACAATCTTAATTTATGTTCCCTTCAATGTTTTTTGGAACACATTGATAACTGTTCATGGTTCAGCTAGATGATTCCGTTTGGACTTTTACTTTGCAGCTACATTATACAAGGGGGTGCCTTAAACTTATAATTATCACTAAAAATAATCAAGATAGAAATTTAATTGCTTTACATTATTATAAGGGCTTCTATAAATAGTCTTCATTCAGAATTATTTACATTTTTTCAGTGTATTTTGACCTTCCAAATGCCATCAATTTAGAATTGAGTATATTTTGTTGAAAAACATTGTTTAAACTCTTGAATGGCATCATTTTTGTTGTACAATCTCAATCATTTTTAGGGTAATGGAATTAAGAAAAGTCCCTATCGTCCATATGAATTAAAATATATGTATAGTTAGCACTAGCGAGCGTAAAACACAAGAAAAAGAAATGAAACTGACACGTATTGAAATTGACATTGGTATTAGCCAACTTTCTAGTTTAAAAGAAGTAAGAATCTTTTTCTTCCCTTCCTTTTATATAAATATATCTTGTATGATTTTGTCAGAATGAGTACCAAAGAAAATATATGAAATTAAGGATGTTCATCTACGATGGCATCTTTTCTTTTCCTTGCCTACACATCCCTTGTGTTATAACAGAGCTTTCTTTTTATCAATAAATATCTTAAGGAACATATAATGTACTCAACTAAACAAATCCACTTCTATTTGTTGAAAATATTTCATCCATATAGATGCTGCCTAAGAAACTGATGAACTCAGGAAAGACTATTTCAAATTATATGGGACTCAATGTCGAACCTTTAATTGGAGATACTGCATCTATAAATTTTAATCCCCTGACAAGAAAAGGTAAATCCAGGAGTGAGGGGGCAGTGGAAAAGTCTCATTATGAGTGGCTGAATACATCCAACAAGATAGCCTCCAATCTCACGTCCTCTCAAGACACAGACTCCAATTCTACGTCATTTTGGAAAAGACAAAGAAAATCACTTTTCAATCGTCTAAGGAGTCTTATATCATGCTGCATGAGACAAGATGTTGAATTGGAAGTCTCTCCTGATGACAAATTGAGTAAAGACATTGAACAAAGAAATGAATTGTTGCACCAAGGGCCAGAGTTGCAAGATACCAACCTCTTGTACTCAACAACACCAGTACCATTTATACGGTCAGCATCAGCAGTTTGGTAGCAGCTTAAATTGTCGGTATATGTAGGTTTAGAATTTATTGTAGTGTGTTAAGCTCAAAATTCAAAAACAAAAAAAATGATACATTTCTGTATTTTTGCAAAATTTTTTATTCAATTTTACTTCCTTAATAAAGATTAGAAAATCAACTTAAATATTTTAATTAGAACAATTATTGTTTTTATTTAAGCATAGATATATTTATATATATATATATATATATCCTGTTTCCTTACTTTATGCTCTATGAACACATGATTTTTACAAGCAATTCAGATATATATATTCTTCCAAGGAATCGGAATAAATTACTTATCTTCTGAATGAAAAGAGAATGAGATTCATAATTTTCCTTTATTAAGTGAGGCTAAGGTGACCTTGATGACTCTTTCTATGATGTTACTGATTTAATATACAGGGAAGTACATAGTTACCAATTGATACTGAAAAAAAACAAATTTCCAGGAAGGAGTATTTTTCAATCTATAGTTAATACAATTTCGGTCTTCAAATAATTCTGTGCACAGCCTATTAATAGAAATAATGTAGTCTACAGGGTTGAACATTTGATTACTGGACGTATAAGCCCAGATTCAAATTGATAGTCACTTTGGCAGCTTCAATCGTACTAAATTGAAGGCCCCAGGTCCATCTAGAAAATCACAGGTGAAGCAAGGAAGGCATCTGATGCCCATACTTGTAGATTCAGACACAATGCTGGTCAGCATGAGGTAGGAAGTGACTCTACTCATCAAACCAAACTTGTAGGCTGATGATTGTAATTTCTATATTTTACTCAATGTTTTTAAGTGATGTAGTGAGTATCGGTTAAATTGGTTACCACACGTATTTCATTTCAAGTATAACACATGGAATATTTGGTTTTCTTGCATAGGAAATGAGTTACTTTCTTCTTGGATGCCATGCATAGTGAGAGGTCTGAAAGTCATGCCTTTCACAATTTTATTACCCAACTCAACAAAGAAAACAATAATTTTGGAAAAAAATTTATTTATTTTTCAATATAATCTCCTTTCAGCTGCATACACCTTTTCCAGAAATGTTTACCCATTTTAAAATGAGAACTGTCAAGCTCCTCAAAATAGCCATTAACTGCTGACATTACTTCTTCATGGTTCGAGATCATATATAAATATATATTGTCGATCAACTGATTGACGGAGCATGATAATATTGCATTCTTCTCTCGTCCAATCGGGAGATATTCACCAAGCTCGAAAATAGGGCGTCATCGTGAGAAGAGCCTTCGGATATTCAGAATATTTCAAGAAATGGAAAAGTGACATTATTTCGTTATGAGGGAGCAGTTGCCACAGAAGGCATCTTGTGTGCTTTTGAAAGTGGCGCCGCTCCAGCAGAGAAAATTGATATGCTTGGATTTTAAAAGAAAGTTTAAGACATTGTTCACCTAATATAATCAATGCGTGACGGTCAAATGATGGCCTTTAATAATTGCGAATGCCTTCCTTGCACTAATTATATACAAAGAGTAGCAGACGATAATTGGTGGAATATTGAAATGAATTGACAACCCTGCACATCACGTTGTCTAACTATTTATGAAACGTCAAGGTTAAGAGACTAAGGAGGTTTAAATTTTACTTAAATATGTTAAATCCGAAGTAAGTGATGGATTTTGTAAAATAAATTATTTGACAAATTTGAAAAAAAGGAGTAGTGAGCAAATATTTGTAAATGTAGCTTATTACATCTTTTGGCTTAGTCTTTCTTTTGGAGGTATATCACGTAAATAGGAATTTTACAACACGCGCTATCGAAACTACAGTTGTAACGAAATACGGGGAAAATAGGAGCTTAATGTTTCATCGCCCTAGCATGAATTTTTACTGGACCCGCGGATGTGTAGTGTTTTTTTTATCAAATCGTCCTATTTGACAATTCCTAATTCTTCCACTGCTCATTATTTATTTCCTAAGTGTCGGTGTGAATTTTTTCTTGGAGATGCACGGCGGCAACATTTTTCGCGAGAATGCTTTGGAAGATTGTATTATAATGTTAGCTTTGCCTTCACTCTAGGTATGCATGATTTGCTTATAATGGATTAAGCAAGACTCAGATTTTTTATCCCTTTTACTTCATTAAACAAATGACTAGAAAGTCTTAGGGTCAGTGTCCAAATACTCACAGTAAACTTTGATTGTGGCACTTTTTTTTCATTGAAATAATTTTTGTAACTATTTCAAAATTTATATACATGGCACCATAGATATGTAATAATGTCAGGGCTTAATTTCAGTAAAAGTAATTCTAACAATTAGGTTATTTGGATAAGTTTTATAGGAAGCAGGAGGAGGGGCAAAAGAAGTCATGGTAAGGAGGAGAAAGGCTTTTCCAAGAAACTTCGGAAGATGCCGCAACGGTAAATTTTACCATCCACTAATATGACTTTGAGTACAACAAAATTTGCGGTCACTGACCCATGGACGGGATTCTGCTGCCTACTCTCGGAGAGGATACATCGTACCACTGCTGGAGCTCTACAGCCGTCCCTGAGGCCGCTGCCATCCACGCTGCACTACCTTCTGGGGATTGCCCTTCTGACTCGCCATCGAGTCTGGACGCTGCCCGCTTGCGGATCGGCAGGGGTGTCATTGGCGTCCCCCAATCTCCCCCTCCCCCCCAATAGGTCGGCTCAAGCCGCCACACACAACTACAACCAACACAAACACACTTACATTCACTCCCCACTTTGCTATATAGTGCCACATTGCATTATATTTTCCCTTTCTTAAAATCCCCCGAACCCCCTCTAAGAAGGTCTGATTGGGTAGAGGGATATATTGTACCCACTTTAAGATGTTGTCGATGGTGTCATCTGTTCGGTTCCATTATGAACCACGTAATGAAACTACTTTACTTATTTTCTTTAAGACCTTATTCAAACGCGACCTTCCGCCTCCCTCAGGGTGCCATAGGGCATTGCGGACGTTTAATCGCCCCTTCTCCCACTTGGAATTCAAATCTTGCGTGGAAATCGAGTTATCTCTCACCGTTCCTGAGATATAGCCTTTTTTTACATAAGACGCTGTTGGTGACGACACAGGCGTCAGCCATCGGAACTATCTCCAAACCATATTACTTCTTGTAATTATTTTTTCAAAGACAACTTCCTTTGGATTAAATAGTCTTATATTGTAGCGAGGGTGAATGGTCCTCCATTCCCCGCACTTTGGCTCCAAGTATTTCGTCCTAACGGCGCTACCTCTTACCGTTTAATAGATACAGCGTTTATAATTAAAGACGTAGACAGTGGCGACACCAATGTCATCCTTTGGAACTACGCCGCTTAAATTCCCCTTGATATCCTTATTTTACTCTTTAAACCCAATTTTCCTTTGTTTATAAGTGTCCTATCTTGTAGGGAGGCCTACTGACCCCCCCTTCCCCCATTCTAACTTCGATACCACGTATTTCACATTACGCATGCGGCGCCTTCCAATTTTGATTGGAAAAGTATAACGTTTCGGTCCCTCTCTGGTTGGGAATGCGATCCGCTCCGTAAACCTTGAAGATGAACTTCCAGCTATCCCTGAAAAAGAACTACCATTTTATCCAAGTCCGTCTCCAAGATCCTTACATATAAGATTATTTCTGCGCGTTGGTCAAGTAATCGGTCTCTGAAATGTTGTTTGCCAATCAAGTAAGCTTTAAAAGAAATAAGGTTCGTTGCTGGAAATGTATTCGACAAGTCACTTTAACATTATGTTGAGAAAAGGTGTACCACTGCTATTTTAAGGGTTACCGTAAGTATAATGAGTGGTCATTAGGGATATTAAACTAATAAATAGTGGTGAACGAGCAAGATGATGCTTCTAATTTCTGTTTAATAACGAATAGATATCTATTTACGAATCTTGCACTAACGGCATCTTTCATAAAAATAAACAATGACCTATATCAGGCAAGCATCGGCAGGTATTGCAATATATAAGGGTGAGACATTTTAAGAATTGTTATCACACTTCTGGTGTAGTTCTGTCGTAGAAAGTAAGAAAGAGTTAAAGATAATTAAGGGAAAAGGAAAATCAATCCTTTCATTATTTATTTCTAAATACAATAAATATGAGTTCCATGTAGCCAAATGAATCCTTATGTAAACCATTACATAATCTATAATTTACTATGATGTTTCCTATTTATATTCTGAGCCTTAAGAGCGCGAAGTGCTTTAGGCACCATCCCACGTTTTCATTGGAAATGTTGATCTTTTTAATGCTTTTTTTCGAATATTTTGTCGTTTCATCATCACTTGTGTTGTATTGTGGGACACGAAAATTTTGTAACAGCAATAAAATTTACTGAAAATTAAAATTTAAAATTAAAGTTAACGCGTGAAAACCTGCGTGCAATGCCTCTTTACGACGCCCAAGGAAGTTATGAAGACAGGACTCCATCGGTCAACTTACTTCCAATTTTGGCGATAAATCTCCACCCTTTGCCACTTTTAAACGCAAATGTAACGAATTCCACCAATGGCCGCCGTTAGCTCAAAGACGAAAGTCGTGAAGGGCGTCCAAACTTAGTTATTCTGCAAGAAAACTGTGCAAAAACTAGAAAAGAAAGATCGTGACGTGACTTGTCGTGAGATTGAGGCATCCTTGGAGATTAGTATGACGAACCTCAATAAGAAATTGACTGAATATTTAACTGTGAAAAACATTCGTCCGCGTTGGATCCCAAATAATTTGACTAAAGCTGAAAAAGGTGCTAGTGACAATTGGTGTAGATAAATACAAAAGAAATACAATTGCTATGCATCAAAAGCTGTATAAAGATCAACATTGGTGTCGAGTCTTGCATTTACTAAAAAAATTAAAATAGAATCCAGTTAAGCATTATGTATTGGTTGGGTTGAGTGCTTTCAAATAAAAATATTTTACCATATAACGATGATCATTTTCTAGTTATGGATGTAAAAGTTTTGCGAGTAAATGGTAGTAGTTAATCATTTATAGTTATCCAAAATATTGGCCGAGTATCTTATTAGAGGCAGACTCCGCCTTAAAAGCGGTTATCAGTCTAAAGAATCAACACAACATTTTTAACCTCATTAATTCCTCCTTCTGTCTCCTTCGAACATTAAAGTGTTTGTCACTTGTTTCAAAGTACGTAGATCTTGTAATTGAGACTACAGCAGTAGATTAATCCTTCAAGAGGCATTTGATTCTATCATCCTAGAATACTTCTAACCTGACCTAGCAATCAATATGATGCTTATATTCTATTTTTTCAGGCTTCACTTTGTGGAAGTATATAATATCCATACTAAAAGGAAAGACTTATACTTTTCCACAGATTTTATTATACGGTAAAATACCGTATAGTGAAATACGGTGTACCGCATAATAAAATCTGAGGAGTACATGTCTTTTTTCTTTTGGTATGGACAGTAAAATGTTTGACCAAATTGGTACGAGCATTTTAAACTTCTAATTATTTTTTGGTGGCATTGGTAAAACCTGAATAATGTTAAAACAGTAGAATTCAATTATAGGTTCTTTGAACAAATGATCCAGAATGACACGTTTCAGGAACTTCATCTTGACAATAGAGATGCCGAATTTCGCTTTTATCTAACGAAGAATATAAAAAAGAATTGTCGATCAAAGTAAAAATTGTATAATGCAAAAAGAAAATAAGAGAAGAAAGTAAATAAGAAAGGGGAAGAAAACTCCAATGGCCGTAAAAATTAGTTGCCAATCTCTCGTCAGACCGATTGTTGTGTTGGTTTAACGGGAATCACGTCAGGGACCAACCACAACCTCTCGACCAGAATACCCTCTGTGGTGGTTTACGGGAAATTAATCCGCGTCAGGGACCAACACACAGCCAAACGCACACTATCCTGACGGAAATCCTTCACGAGGCTGTGAGACCCTGTTAAAGAATTTCAGATGGAGATGGAATCCTTCACGGGGCTGTAGAGTAGACCCCGTTCAAGATTCCACGATATTCTCAAGCACACACTCTGTGACTGGCACAGACCAATCACACACACAAGCACTCAAGAAACACGCGCTCAAAAGGGCCCAACTTCTGGGAGAATCTGGACACAGATAAAGAGCAACTAGGAAATGCGTCGAACACGCGTCAGCTCTCCTCCTCTCCTTCTCGTCACCTCTTCAGCGAACCGAAGGGAAAACACCTCCAACACAAGGTTGAAAGAAAAGAAAGGGTGACATTGTCCCGTTAACTGGGAGCAGTGGCCGTAGAGTGCATCTTGTGTGCATTTGTAAGTTACGTCGCTTGAGCAGAGAAACAACATTCACCAGAAGAGAAAAATTGAAATGCTTTGTGTTTCGAAAGAAAATTTAAAACTACGTTTACTTCATGAAATAGAACCAGAAAACGGCACCACAAAAAATATTTCTGATGGCAATTACCGATTACGAAAGGTTTCTTAGAACTATTATTTAACACACAACAATAGCAGACAATAATGGGTGGAATATCGAAATGATATCCTTTGATACGGCTGCGGGTACGGCTAATTAAATGCAACGTATAACTGAAAATCTAGGAGGCAATATGAAAGTTTCTCCTGCTGCTGGTGAAATTTATCAATAATATTTTCAAAAAACTTTCTTTTTTCACCGGAGCGATTTCAAGATAATAATCCCTTTGCATCTTGTAATTATCATTCCCTGTTTTGCTCCTTTCGTCATTTGCAAAGTATTCGTCTGATGCCGCGTATTTTTTTAATTGGATGTTTAAAAGTCCCAGGGAGGTCAGTGATAACTTAGCAATCAGGCAATTCCCCCTTAGGCACCTCCGTTTCTAAATGATATCTGGTATCTCAAAAATTCCTTAACACTAATTTTAGAAAATATGCCCCAAGGCTCCCGCTACATGGAAACGTATTACTTAGGTCGCGGTAGTCTCAGTACTTTGGAAAGGTTGTACAGGTTCTGGGGAATAAGTTAGCTGTTTCGTCACTCAAAAATAATTGAGGTCAGCATTTTGGAAAGGGTCAACTTATATAAGTCCTTCCTTCTAAGCGCCTCCACTAATATATCTCAGAATACACACGACAGCTTATCAAAACGTATAGGCCAACCGATGCCTAAAATATAAATCTCATATGAAGGAACAGAACCTTTGCTAAAAGCGGATAGGTTTGGTTTTATACGCTTGGTAACCCGAAATTAATTAGAGCTTAACGTTGTATTTCGCAAGTAATTTGTGCGTGAACTTAACGTCAATAATTATTAATAAAAGTCAAAATTGTTAGTGTATCCTTAATTCAAATGGTGTGCTCCATTCCATGTTAGCCCAAAAACAACTGAAATTGCGACACGCGTTAGATTACCTTTGCACCATATCTCACTCATGAAATGTCTTCAGTCAACAATTTTTTGGTAAGACCCATTTCCTGCGATCACGTTGTTCAATTCCATTAACCACTGCTAAGGTAATAAAACAAGTTACAAAAGAGGGCACAAAAATTATTTTTGGAATTCTGCATCGATTAATGTGTGTTTTTTTGTAAAATTACACTTAAGCGTGTCCGGTTCCACACATGGACGTTGCGAACATTCTTCGACTTCGTAAGGTCTGTGCATATCGTGAATGCGTTTTTCGTTTTTACTGTTATCCATGGTGTTTATCAGTCTTGTTTTAATAGTGGACATGATTCCAAGTTAATAACTATTGCTAATCCAATCTTCATCTTTGAATTCAAAACCATGGTAACGCTTTTATTATGTTTTAGAATTAATCGGCGTATTGCTTCGTCGAGTGCATCAAGTGTTTCAATGTCCGCGTCTTTTTCCCTCAAATAACAACATAAATTATCGGTGATTTTTCTGTAGGTCTCAGAGTGGTCCATCGAACTCTTTGTTTTTAATTATTGTTAATTTCACTTGCCAGATTTCAAGAACAATTTCCATAGCAATATTTCCTCCTCCGGGTCTATATTACATCAATTCCGTCTATGAGTTCGACTCTGAGCAGTAAGTGCTTTTATTGGCATTCTTAAGTATATGGAAGATCGTACTCTATTGGCTTCCCTTTCCTGTTAAGGCTTCCTTTTATATTCCTGGTCTTGAGTTACTCCTTTTCTAAAACCAAACTTACTCTTGTCCGTTCGGATAGTCAATGACCATATCGAGCGAACCGTGAAATATGTGGGGAATATTTCTGGGTTTTATGTTTTATCATAGAGAAAAATCCAGGTGCTTAAAACTAAACCAGCATAAAACGTTGGATTTTATGCTCGAGGTCCGCTCTCCAAATTTTTTCAGATTCAGCAATTTAATAATTAAAGGTATTCCGGTTTGGGTGAGTAAGTATGTTTGGGAAATATTATCTTTATTGTGGAAGTGCGTGTCATGTTTCCGAACCTGGACGTGACAAAATTTCATGGAGATTCTCATGCATACATATATATACTAGTATATTTATATATATATATATATATGTATATATATATATATATATATATATATATACATATATATATATATATATATATATATATATATATATATATATATATATACATATATATATATATATATATGTGTGTGTGTGTATCGTGACCACTCTCAGGGTAACATATCAAACGCCTAGGTATTTTATGAAGCAATTTATGTTTTTCAAATAAAGGAACTCAATAAAAAAATGCAAGACTTTCAGTTTTCGTAATTTATTTTTTTATCCATGGCAAGATATTTCAAAACACCAGCATCCTAGAAATCGAAAACAAAATGAGTTTTTAGTGGTAAATGCCTAGAAAACCGATGCCTATTGCCAATTATAACTTTTGGCACAAAAATACAGTTTTTAATACCTTTTATTTCTAACTCAGTACTATCATTATTCTAAAGCATTTTAATATAAAATTGAAAAGATATCTTACCGCCACGACTTGAAGCAAAACTCTCAAGATATTTAAATGCAAAATGTTGGGTAAATTATTCCCATCAAGTGGACATAGTCCTCGGAATACAAATCCTGAAGCAAAGATCGTGATTATCAATATCATTCCACACACAGAACTCTAAGCATGAGAGTATAGAAATCATAGGATCATGAAATGTCTTCAAACCTGTCGTGCCTATCTTCGATATGGGTTTATTTAACACAAGAGAATGGTCGCTTCTTTCGACGTCATCCTTTTGAAAGAGATATATTTGTACCTCCGGATTGAAGGTAACTGGAAATCGAAAATAATGATGTTCAGGTCAATTATGGAACCTTACATGCCATTCATTAAGACAGGTGTTAAGGCGTGTTATTAAGTAAGTATTATAATGTAAATTCAATAACAAATTCCTTTAAGTAAGAATTCAACGTTTGACACACCGTAATCGGCAAAATGGATAAGAAAAAATTAAATTAGAAAAACAAAGGACATCCATTTCACCCATTTTGATTCCACGATTTTGTCAATGTATATTCTGAAAGGTCTTTGAGTGTTATATAATCATTCGTATTTGATTTTCGAAGAGTGAAATACTTCCTGGCTTTTATTCAATATCAAGTTCCAGCCACGATTGCATCATTAAATGACAATTTTTTTAACAAATTAGTTAATGGTAATGTTTTCTAATTGTACCTTTTTAAGTGCGTTTTCTAGCAAAACTGCTCTAAGGAAATAAAGCCATAGATTTTCAACAAAGCGCAGGTTCTAAACGAATTAAGTCTAATTTGCAAGATTTGGCTCTTACCATGTCTCCGTCTTCTTCTTCTCTCTGGGATGTAGTTTAAATCAAAAGCGAAGGTTCTGATGTCTATCTTCCTATCTTCCTCGCAGCGGCGACCACAAGTACAAAGTATGCGAAAAAAAAGAAATTGCTACATTCGTTCACTTTTCCGATAATCCACCCAACCACCAACTCACATAGGCACACATTGATATAAAAACTTTATAATGGCACTTTTGAATTCGCAATTACTAGCGAATGTGTATTACATTTGAAAGAAGATAAAGCCGTGGATGAAGGCTTATGAATGATTGAAGTCTTAACTGCAACATTTGGCTCTTACCATGTCGTTGACTTCTTCTTGGATTCTGAGGATGCCTGGTTTGGGAAGAGGCGTAGGGTTCCTCGACTGTATCCCTCTCATCATCGCAGCAGCGACCTTTGGTGCATAGAAAGAAAAGAAATAGCTATATTCACGCACCATTCTGCTTATCCACTCCAACACCAAACTCACATAGCCACGCCACTAATTGGCTCGGGCCTTTTGATCCGATGCTTAATATTATGGACCAAAAACTTATTCAAACTCAAGAATCAAGATGATATAAAGTTACTTACCGCAGCAACTTCCCATATTTTATAAACTTTATTACTGAACAACGGAACGGCTATTGTTGTTTATTTACGTGTCCTACGGACAGTCTTATGTAATCAGTGTAAATATTTTGCATTTTTAGTATCCCTTATAATATGTTCTCTTCCACATATACTCCCCGTTCACAGCATCCCTAGTGTCCCGATTCCTTAATCCATCCCCATAAAATATCATTCTCTTTTCCTCCCGGTTTTTAGCGCTGGGGATATTCGATTTTTTCAAAGCTTTTTTTAAGATTGAATTGCAGTTCAGTGCTTTGGTCAAGTAGAGGGTCCTTAATGTGATCTTGACAAACAAGTGTGATTTAAATGAAATTAGAGTTTTTATTAGCGATAATGTCGACAGGTCACTTTACCTGAATATTGAAAAAAAGTCATCACTGCCAATTAAACAGCCCCAGCAATCAGATAGAGAGAAAGGGGACAGCAGTAAATGAGCAGAATAAACTGTGGAAAAAAGAAAACCGTGCCTCCATTGATAGGTTCTTCCATGGCCTCGGGAAATAAAAATATTTCAAATCCAATTCTTTATTAATTACTGTTACCATATCCATTTTAGATTGTTTATAAATGAATGCTTTAATTATACGCGGCACAAAGGAAAGTGGGTCTGGGAATGATAGCAAAATATTGTTAGCGTCTTTACCTACAGGTACATATTATTAAGATGAAATAATATCGATTGTTTGCTAGGTCATGTGATAACTTCGTTTTCTTTGCTATAAAATGCTTCTTTTGTGAATGACGTGAATTTTTATGTCATAATATCAATAAATAATTATATTTCGGTAAAGGGTTAAGAAATAGTTAGGAGTTATTTTTTAAAAACGAAAGTTCCTCTTCGCAATCAATTATCTCACTTTTTACCGTTTATTTCTTTTTCTGAGTAACTTTTGTGAGGTGATAAATGCCAAAAGTGTTTGCTGACCACTTCTATTTGATAAATAGGGTGTTAAAGATTAAAAGATTGTATGGCATGTGCAAAGCTATTGAAAAATTAAGTGGAGTGTCTTCTTTCTCCATTAAAGCCAATACATCATTCTTCTTCCCTTTCCAATCATCCTTCTCTCTTATGTCCTAGTTATATACGTGCTCTTTTTCCTTGCATTTCACACAATTTAAATGCATTTTATGCAAATGTTTATATTTACTGAGATAACATGAGTAATATTCTTTCATAGTTCGAATGAATTTATTATTTTTTTCATAAAATTTGGGTCATTTCATTAATGTTATTCCTCAAATGTTTGGGCATATTTTATATTTTAGTTTGCACCTCGGATCGTCCTCTGTGGTGGTTCATTTGTTTGTGCGATTCAGGAGTGTCCCATCACTGACAACAAGATCACTAGTCAAAAACAGTGAAAATTAACTACATCAAACACAAGGGATGAGAAGAGACTAAAAACCACCTGTGCCCATGCCAATCAGCATCAACCAAATCAACTGCAATTTGGATCCGCACCATTCGCTAGACTACCAGCCAAGATTCAGGGCTTAAGACCAATTTTGCAACTGCATCACGTAACTGAAGAAGGACAATTTAAATATTTTAAGAATATTTGACGTTTTGACGGAAATGTAATTTAAGTGCTTAGGACAATAGTAAATTCTTGTATTAAGTGGGCTGCCAGTGGCAGAAAAATTATCTTCTTTTCTCGATCAACTTTTTAAATAACTAATTTCCTTTTATAACTTGAAATTACATACCAAAACGGCCACAGCATACATAAAGACCATCCTTGCCCAACTATGTTGTATCAGACGCAACAATTAATGACTCATCGACTATTATTGTTGATAACACGGAACCTACGTAACAGTTCACGATGGATTAACTCCAAGCTACGGATTACACGAAACAATAAAATGGAAGAGGGCGCAATGCTGCAGGCATGAGAGTCACTTGAAATTGCGAGTTTTATGACCACACGGCGAACCCAGGACATTATTGAAATGAAAAAGACAGGAATCCAGGCCAGAACCAAGATATACAATATCGGTAAGGAAAGAGAGATTGTAATCACCGAATCCAGAATTTCCACATGTGGTCTCAAATTTTTATGAGGAGTGTTACAATATAGTCAACAACCTGATATAAACTAAACTCTTCCATCTTCGGTTATTCATGTGTTGAGGTTATGTATTGATGGGTAAGAATAATTATCAGCATCCTAAGAATATAACAGTGCCAGCATTCAAAAGTAGGAAACTTGTACCGTACGAATACTAAACCTACCACCTCCAGAAAAAAACTCTTCACACAGCACGAAACTACAGTAACAGTTTACACTGTTAAACCTACTCACAAATAAACCCGAGCAGTGCAAATGGACTAGCCGTCCGTCGGGTGGGACGTGAACTTGTTGACCTCATGGCGTCCGTCTTCTAGCTACTTCGCACTATTGACCTCAGTGGAAAAGGACTGCGACCACTGGTGCAACTGGGCAATGTAGTAGGATTGATTGTAACTTTGAGGATTAATTAAAATAATTTAAGGCTTTCAGAAAAGTACATAATAAAATCAAGTACGTTTTTTTGGAAAGGGGTCATTGGGATTTCTTTTACCATTCGCGTAGCTCCTTTGCTTTTATTTTATTTTGAGTGTCATCATTTGATGTCATTACCCTTCCATCCTCTCCCCAATATTCTCTTATGCTGACATCCCCCACCATTATTCCCTCGTGGTTTAACCTACCCAGTTTGACTTAATCTTCCTTATATGCCCATATTTTTCATGGGACTTTCAATTTCTTATCACCATTGGATCATTTACAAACCTTTCCTATCCGTTAACGGACGCATTTCAAATTCCTTCCAAACCAATCAATTAAAGCGTTAGATCGCTTTTCAAGAACGTATGCAAATGGATAAACATGATCAATTCAAGAAGTATGTAACAGTTTTTTAAAATAAATCCTCCTTATTCGAATTTTTTTATCGAATTCGATTAGTACTATGTAATCTGCACCCAAACATGCTTTCGTTAGCATTCTATCGTTTGGGCAATTTTCTGCTACTATTCCTCCGTAAAGGCCAGCCTTTTCATCCACTTATCAGAGGGTATTAAATCTCCCCTCCCCAACAAAAATCCGCCAAAATATATCCAAAGGCAATCAATGGCAATATATCAATTTTGACCGAATTCCATGCATCCGTAGTAAATGGGGGATGGGCAGCTCGTACCCTACTTATGACTATTATCTTAATTGTCTATTGTTTATTCTATTTTTTCTCCATGGTATTCCGCAAGCCAGAGCTACGGTGTGTGACAGGGTATTATAACACAGATAATAACATTTGACAATAAAAATGAATTGTCTCTTAAACTTCTCCTTAATCCTTTAATCTATCATAAATATGGCCGAAGAAAAGTTTTGTTTCGTCATTTAATTTAAAAGAAATGGAACTTTGACTCCCTCTCAAGTTCAAACAGTTGAAGCAATGTGATTCTTCCTCCGTCATCTCTGTTATCCCCTTCACCAGCGTTTCTGAAGAATGTTAAGCTTGTAGTTGACAATGGAATGTTTTTTATTTTGCTGCTTCCTTTCAATATGATGCAGGATCATGGTGCAAAATCTCTTGATATTCCTCATTCAAATGACCATCGCATTAATGTCCATCTGCATCGGGCTTAACTGTTGAAGAATGTTCCATCTTTTCGGAGATCGGTCTGATAAAAAAAAATGAAATTGTATATGCGAACACTATTGTGTCCGTTTCGCATTTTGTTCATGCTCTCATTATAAAATCCAATACTTTAAATGCTATCGTCATTATGCATCCCACAGGCATTCCCCATTGAACATCTGAAGTTCCTTGGACCCACTCCCCAGATGATGCTGTTTAAGTGGCATTCTAATCGGTGTGCTGGAACTTTGGCTACTGAGAAAATCCTCTTATTAATAAAAAAGTTACGTACATTTTTTTCATAGGTATACCAAAACTCATTGACTTCAATTATTCTATTTATTGGTATCAATTTAATAAAGAGCTCCTCTGCATTTGATATTGTGCAATTCATGCATTCAGACACCTTAATACGTACGATATCCAAGGAGGAAGTCATTCATTTGACTATTCGACAAACCAGTATTTTATGTGTTACACTTGAAATAAAATGAGTTTTGACCTATTTATCCATTACATATCTAGCTTAAACATAAAAGAAAAATTCCAAGAAACTAATACCTTGGTCAATTTGGTTTCAGGTCAAGCTATAGATATTGTCCTCCAATGCCTTTGAACCACAGATACAAGTATGAGCATCAGGTACATTCACTGCTTCACCCGTGGTTTCCTAGAAAGAGCTGGGGCATAGAAAATAGCACCATAGTACCATGAATCAATGAATGGCTGCCTGGGTTCCTATCTCTGTCATTCTAATGATTCCAATTATGTACCAGGTTTATCATGTAATCATGTTACTCGTTGTTACGAGTTACTCACATCTTAGCAGTATTCTAATTTATTGTTGCCAGTAAGCCACTGCTTGGAGTTGAATCATTGTAAACCGTTACATAACTGCCCTGTTGCTAACAATCAAAGCAATCGTCGGTGAGCCCGCTTCAAGACGGTAGACAAGGGTGGGCGTTCCGCCCTATTCAGTCGTTCGGCTGTGCAACTCCACGTCGTGACAGGAAAGGCGGCATTAAAAAAATATATTTTCATGTTTATCAACAAGGAAAATTTTGAATGTTTCCTCTCATAATGGTCGCTCTTTCAAGCAGAGAAAATGAAACTATGTAGCTAAAAAACTTCCTGTCCGAATGCTTGTAGTACATACCCACCATTTGGCAATGACTTTCTACTGCGTCCGTACCATGTAACTTTATGTAAAGACCTTTTACAGATGTTTATTATATGGACGCAGTATAACTAAATCATAGATTCCTAGTCAAATTTCATTATTTTTGAAATGCAATGAAATGAAACCGTCAGTTGATAGCATATGTTTTTTATGCGTGCTTGTTCCCTATGTTAATTTATGCCGTTTTACAACGGGTCTATGGTCCCGAGACTAGTCTTGTTGCTCAAATCTTGCGATTTCAAATGGCATTCGATCGATAATACTATATTCGCTGAAGAGGTGAATTTCAGTCTCTCTAGGTAAACTATACTTTTCACTGCCGAATTAGAACGAGGTTTTAGCCCCGGAGCGATGAATTCACTTAACTTAAAACCTAGGGCTAAAGACTTAGGTCTATTGTAGAAGGTTGGAGAATAACGCGAAATGAAGGTTTTCTCTCATTGTTGATTTCCATGGTTTTCATAAGAATTATTGGAACACTAACGGCGGGAAGAGTGAGTGAAGTGTTTATGTATTTGGTGTTTGCCTACAACCTTAATACTTCAAAGTCCATCCATCTAAATACTAACGTTGGGAAGAGCTATCGAAGTGCTTATATAATTGGTATTTACCAACAGCTTACATATTTCAAGGCCATCTTCAAAGTTCATATTCGTCTCAGTCAAATATAAAAGTGCACAAGTAAGGTAAGTTTATGAAAATGTACTTATTTTAGATAAGGTTCACTGCTATATTTATATGGATCAGATTTGCTATTAATCATTCAACAGTTATTTTGTAAAATTCATAAATGATAGGAGTGTCTTTCTTTCAACAGCCAAAGGTAAGCACCTATTATTAAATCTCATGTTATAAGGAGAAATCATCACAGCAATAGATAGAAATAAAACAGTTCAGCTAAAGAAATAATGCTAGGCACTACCCAAGTTGGTAAATTTTAAGATAAATGAAAACTATCTCTCATATGAGAGAGGTAGAAATACATCGTTCCAATTTTTATTCCTTCAAGCTACAAAGGCTAACATCTGATTGATTTTTGGATCTTATATAACAAGTTCCATGGTTAGACAACACTCTCATGTTGATTCTGAAAATTCAGGATCGTAATTTGAACAAATGCAAGTGCCATCCCATGGAGAGATCCCTGCTGTGTGCGTGTAGAACTCTAGTGTTGTCATAAAATTATAAGTTTACATTTAAGGAATATAACGAGGAAGGAAATAATCAAATTCTTAAGTTCAAAACTTTAGTTTTTATTATCAGCATCACAATTCATTGTTTGCATCACTATTAATGGATGTCTTCCTCAATGCCCTCTCAACTTAATATTACTTGTTTCTTGAGAGTTCTGCAAAACCCTGAGCCCTACCTTAAGTTGACTCCTCTTTGGGTTTGCAATTCAAATCTTTTCCTTAATATTATTGGTGTAGGCCAACTCCGAATAGAATTCAAGCCCATTTTTCATCTTCTGACGCTTCTCTGCATTATTCATGATACTATCGAAAGCTATCTCAGGGAAGCTGTAATATCTTGAAATGAGTCTCATCTTTTATTTGATGGATCGATTCGACAGCTTTTTTCAAGGATATTTTGGTGTTTCTTGGATGTTTTATGCATATCTTCGGATCGCATTACTCCTGCAGTTTGCTGAACCAGAGTCTTATTGATTTCCATCTTTAATTATTTACTCCCACATTTATTTTTTGCCACAATGGGTATTGCATTTCTATCAATAATTTATTTCAAAATTTCAGGTCTCTGTTTATTGCTGTAATTACCTAATTATTCTTTTTGGAAAATAATTAATGTGTAATGACTTTTACTAAGTAACAATAATATTTGTTTCTTATTTTGCAATTTATGGTGATTTTTAAAATTAAGAGAATCGACCCTATTTTTAAAATACTTTATTCCGTGGTCCATTTATTCGCCAAGAAAAGTATTTTATTAATTTTCTATCTTCAGCCTCAAAATTTGGAACGTGAGATAGATTATCGCACTTCCTTGTCAGCAATTACATTCCCTGCCCCAAATAACAACTTCATCTTAGACAGGATTTATTTGCTTCTACCCAAACTATCAAGTTTTATCAAAGAGATTTGCTGTAACTGAAATTTATGAGAGTGCCACGAATTATTTTATAATTTTCTATGAATCGACAGAGTTCAGACGACAGAATTTATTCCTTTTGCCATTATATTTCAAGAAATTTTCACCAGACAAAATGAAAGCATGAATCAAATATTGCCTTTATCCTCTTCATTAAATGAACTTTAATATTAGGTTTTTAATCCATTAATTTTATTTATTAGATTTGCATTCTTTATTCCGGATCATTAATAGACCAGGGCTGAAGGCTGGAGAGGCTGAGTACAGAAGGGAGGAGCCCTGTGTTATCCATTACTCCCCACTCCCTTAGGTGCGGCTGGTCATTGGAAGAGGCCACATTCAGTGAGTCACCAATCGTGATCCTAGGAAAGGTGAGAGAGCCTAATGCGAGTTGAAAGCCACTAACAGGTTTTCACTGTATCCAATTACTTCATGTACCGATTAGTAGTTAAATGTTACATTTGCAACAGCTCCAAATACAGTTGATTGGAGGGCATGAGTAAAACAATACCTTTTGCAATTTGCATGTGGAATCTAAAACAATTTTTAAAAATTATCTTGAATCAGATTGAAAGCAAACAGAAAAACATGGAACATCCTCAATTTGGACTGTGGGCTTCACGTTCATGCGAAACAATAATGAAAGGGCTTGCAAAAAGGGAAGAGAAAGTATCATGCTTGAACCAGAAATGTTTGAGTGACAGTGTAAGTTTCAACTGTTTTAATATTAATCATGAATTAACATTTCCCTTATCCATTCTGTTGTTATAACCACTCAATTGTTTTCCTAAATTCTGTCAAATAGAGAGCCTTATGTAATCCTTAGTTTTCATTTTACAATGTTAATTTCTCTTTAGTTCAATGTTGGTTGGAACACATTGATGACCGTTCATGGTTTTGAATTTTGAATAATACTCACTCCTCCTGGAAATTTGTTGTTATCCAGTACCAATTGGTGACTAAGTACTTCCCTGTATATGAAATCTGTAACATCACAGACAGAGTCATCAAGGTCACCTTACCCTTACTCATAAAAAGACAATTATGAATCTTATTCTCTTTTAATTCAGAAGATAAGTAATTTGTTCAGATTCCTTGGTAGACATATGTCTAAATTGCTTGTAAAAAATCATTTGTCAATAGAGGATGAAGTATATAAAGGGTTATATGTATCTATGTTTAAATAAGTACAATAATTTGCCTAATTATACATATTCAAGTTGATTTTCAATGTTCTTATTCAGGCAGTAACATTGAACAAATGATTTTGCAAAAATAAATTACAGAAATGTATAATTTTTTTTGTTTTTGAATTATGAGCCTAACAGATTCCAATGAATTCTAATCCCACACATACTGACAATTTAAGCTGCTACCAAACTGTTGATGCTGACGGTATAAATGGCACTGGTGTTGAGCACAGGAGGTTTGTATCTTGCAACTCTTGCCCTTTGTTTAACAATTCATTGCTTTGTTTAATGTCTTTACTCAATTTGACATCAGGAGAGACTTCCGATTCAACATCTTGTCTCATGCAGCATGATATAAGACTCCTTAGACGATTGCAAAGTGATTTTCTTTGTCTTTTCCAAAATGATATAGAATGGGAGTCTGTGTCTTGAGAGGACGTGAGATTGGAGGGCATCTTGTTGGATGTATTCAGCCACTCATAATGAGACTTTTCCACTGCCCCCTCGCTCCTGAATTTACCATTTCTTGTCAAGGGATATAAATTAATTGATGCAGTATCTCAAATTACGGGTTCAACATTGAGTCCCATATAATTTGAAATAGTCTTTCCTGAGTTCATCAGTTTCTTAGGCAGCATCTATAAGGAATAAATATTTTCAACAAATAGAAGTGGATTTGTTTAGTTAAGTACATTATATGTTCCCCAAGATTTTTATTGATAAAAAGAAAGCCCTGTTTCTATACAAGGAATGTGTATGCAAGATAATGAAAAGATGCCATCTTAGATGAACATCCTTAATTTCATATATTTTCCTTACTACTAATTCTGACAAAAACATACAACATATATTTCTGCACAAGGAAGAGAGAAAAAGGAACTTCCTTCTTGTCCTTGAGAAAGTTGGCTTTTACCACTGAAAATTTAAATTCGCAGCAGTTTCTTTTCTTTAATTTGTGTTTCTGTTTGCTAGTGCTAACTATGCATACATTATTATTCATATGGATTACAAAGCCACAGCTAAGAAAATGGATGACTTTATCCCATTGGACCAAAGGGGAACCATTTAAATTAATTTGAAATAGCTATGACAGTATGAGAAAAATTACTGTCGATGAACTGCTCATGCCAAAGTTGTCAGAAAGCTGGGTTACAAGACTATCGATTACTTTTCAGAAGCAAACATGGTGCAACCAGCAATCAAAGTGATGTGGATCAGAAATTTTGCCATATTCGCCCTATTCTCCCAGTCTTAGCCCAAGGGACTTTCTTATTTCCATAACTCTACAAATGATTGATATTGTACAAGAGAAATGATACCATTCAAGAGTTTTAACAATGGTTTTCAACACAATCTACTTAATTCTACAATGATGGCATTTGAAATGTTAGAAAACACCAAAAAAATGTAAATAATTCTGAATGACGACTATTTAGAGAAACCTTATTAATAATGTATAGCAATTACTATTCTATCTGGTTTATTTTTAGTGATAATTAAAAATTTATGGCACCCCCTGGTATAATGTGGCTGCAAAGTATAAGTCTAAATGGAATCATCTAGCTGAACCATGAACGGTCATCAATGTGTTCCAACCAACATTGAACGAAAGAGAAATTAACATTGTAAAATGAAAACTAAGGATTACATATGGCTCTCTATTTGACAGAATTTAGGAAAACAATTGAGTGGTTATAACAACAGAATGGATAAGGGAAATGTTAATTCATGATTAATATTAAAAGAGTTGAAACTTACACTGTCACTCAAACATTTCTGGTTCAAGCATGATACTTTCTCTTCCCTTTTTGCAAGCCCTTTCATTATTGTTTCGCATGAACGTGAAGCCCACAGTCCAAATGGAGGATGTTCCTTTTTTTTCTGTTTGCTTTCAATCTGATTCAAGATAATTTTTAAATTGTTTGAGATTCCAAAAGGTATGGTTTTACTCATGCCCTCCAATTAACTGTATTTGCAGCTGTTGCAAATGTAACATTTAACTACTAATCGATACATGAAGTAATTAGATACAGTGAAAACCTGTTAGTGGCTTTAAACTCGCATTAGGCTCTCTCACCTTTCCTAGGATCACGATTGGTGACTCACTGAATGTGGCCTCTTCCAATGACCAGCCACACCTAAGGGAGTGGGGAGTAATGGATAACACAGGGCTCCTCCCTTCTGTACTCAGCCTCTCCAGCCTTCAGCCCTGGTCTGTAAATGATCCGGAATAAAGAATGCAAATCTAATAAATAAAATTAATGGATTAAATACCTAATATTAAAGTTCATTTAATTAAGCGGATAGAGGCAATATTTGACTCATGCTTTCATATTTGCCAGGTGAAAATTTCTTGAAATATAATGACATAAGGAATAAATTCTGTCTTCTGAACGTGGACGATTCATAGATATTTATCAAATAATTCGTGGCACTCTCATAAATTTCAGTTACAGCATATCTCTTTGATAAACCTTAATAGTTTAGGCAGAAGCATATAATTCCTGTCTGAGATGAAGCTGTTATTTGGGGCAGGGAATGTAATTGCTGACAAGGAAGTGCCATAAACTTTCTCAAGTTCCAAATTTTGAGGCTGAAGATAGAAAATTAATAAAATATTTTCTTGGCGAAGAAATGGACTACGGAATAAAATATTTTTAAATAGGGTCGATTCACTTAATTTTAAAAATCACCATAAATTGCAAAATATTATTAATATTTTATAATTAAATCATATAATATATTAATATATATATAAATATATAAATAATTTAATAAAGGTTATTGTCCCAATAATTCTTATGAAAACCATGGAAACCAACAATGAGAGAAAACATATTCATTTCGCGTCATTCTCCAACCTTCTACAATAGTCCTTTTGTCTCTAGCTCTACGTTATAAGCTGAGTTAATTCATACTTTCGGGGTTGAATACTCGCTTAAATCCGGCAGAAAAAAGGTTATTTCCTCTAGAGAGACCGAAATTCACCTCTTCAGCGAATATTAATCGATCTATTGCCATTTGAAATCGCAAGATTTCAGGAATAAGACTAGTCTCGGGACCAAGACCCGTTGTAAAACGGCATAAATTAACATAAGGAACAAGCACGCATAAAAAACATATGCTATCAACTGACGGTTTCATCTCATTGCATTTCAAAAATAATGAAATTTGACTAGGAATCTATGATTTAGTTATACTGCGTCTATATAATAAACATTCTGTAAAAGGTCTTTACATAAAGTTACATGGTACGGACGCAGTAGAAAGTCATTGCCAAAAGGTGGGTATGTACTGCAAGCATTCGGACAGGAAGTTCTTTAGCTACATAGTTTCATTTTCTCTGCTTGAAAGAGCGACCATTATGAGAGGAAACATTCAAAATTTTCCTGTTGATAAACATGAAAATATATTTTTTTAATGCCGCCTTTCCTGTCACGACGTGGAGTTGCACAGCCGAACGATTGAAGAGAGCGGAACGCCCACCCTTGTCTACTGTCTTGAAGCGGGCTCACCGACGATTGCTTTGATTGTTAGCAACAGGGCAGTTATGTAACGGTTTACAATGATTCAACTCCAAGCAGTGGCTTACTGGCAACAATAAATTAGAATACTGCTAAGATGTGAGTAACTCGTAACAACGAGTAACATGATTACATGATAAACCTGGTACATAATTGGAATCATTAGAATGACAGAGATAGGAACCCAGGCAGCCATTCATTGATTCATGGTACTATGGTGCTATTTTCTATGCCCCAGCTCTTTCTAGTAAACCACGGGTGAAGCAGTGAATGTACCTGATGCTCATACTTGTATCTGTGGTTCAAAGGCATTGGAGGACAATATCTATAGCTTGACCTGAAACCAAATTGACCAAGGTATTAGTTTCTTGGAATTTTTCTTTTATGTTTAAGCTAGATATGTAATGGATAAATAGGTCAAAACTCATTTTATTTCAAGTGTAACACATAAAATACTGGTTTGTCGAATAGTCAAATGAATGACTTCCTCCTTGGATATCGTACGTATTAAGGTGTCTGAATGCATGAATTGCACAATATCAAATGCAGAGGAGCTCTTTATTAAATTGATACCAATAAATAGAATAATTGAAGTCAATGAGTTTTGGTATACCTATGAAAAAAATGTACGTAACTTTTTTGTTAATAAGAGGATTTTCTCAGTAGCCAAAGTTCCAGCACACCGATTAGAATGCCACTTAAACAGCATCATCTGGGGAGTGGGTCCAAGGAACTTCAGATGTTCAATGGGGAATGCCTGTGGGATGCATAATGACGATAGCATTTAAAGTATTGGATTTTATAATGAGAGCATGAACAAAATGCGAAACGGACACAATAGTGTTCGCATATACAATTTCATTTTTTTTTATCAGACCGATCTCCGAAAAGATGGAACAAATAGAATAAACAATAGACAATTAAGGTAATAGTCATAAGTAGGGTACGAGCTGCCCATCCCCCATTTACTACGGATGCATGGATTTCGGTCAAAATTGATATATTGCCATTGATTGCCTTTGGATATATTTTGGCGGATTTTTGTTGGGGAGGGGAGATTTAATACCCTCAGATAAGTGGATGAAAAGGCTGTCTTATACGGAGGAATAGTAGCAGAAAATTGCCCAAACGATAGAATGCTAACGAAAGCATGTTTGGGTGCAGATTACATAGTACTAATCGAATTCGATAAAAAAATTCGAATAAGGAGGATTTATTTTAAAAAACTGTTACATACTTCTTGAATTGATCATGTTTATCCATTTGCATACGTTCTTGAAAAGCGATCTAACGCTTTAATTGATTGGTTTGGAAGGAATTTGAAATGCGTCCGTTAACGGATAGGAAAGGTTTGTAAATGATCCAATGGTGATAAGAAATTGAAAGTCCCATGAAAAATATGGGCATATAAGGAAGATTAAGTCAAACTGGGTAGGTTAAACCACGAGGGAATAATGGTGGGGGATGTCAGCATAAGAGAATATTGGGGAGAGGATGGAAGGGTAATGACATCAAATGATGACACTCAAAATAAAATAAAAGCAAAGGAGCTACGCGAATGGTAAAAGAAATCCCAATGACCCCTTTCCAAAAAAACGTACTTGATTTTATTATGTACTTTTCTGAAAGCCTTAAATTATTTTAATTAATCCTCAAAGTTACAATCAATCCTACTACATTGCCCAGTTGCACCAGTGGTCGCAGTCCTTTTCCACTGAGGTCAATAGTGCGAAGTAGCTAGAAGACGGACGCCATGAGGTCAACAAGTTCACGTCCCACCCGACGGACGGCTAGTCCATTTGCACTGCTCGGGTTTATTTGTGAGTAGGTTTAACAGTGTAAACTGTTACTGTAGTTTCGTGCTGTGTGAAGAGTTTTTTTCTGGAGGTGGTAGGTTTAGTATTCGTACGGTACAAGTTTCCTACTTTTGAATGCTGGCACTGTTATATTCTTAGGATGCTGATAATTATTCTTACCCATCAATACATAACCTCAACACATGAATAACCGAAGATGGAAGAGTTTAGTTTATATCAGGTTGTTGACTATATTCTGACACTCCTCATAAAAATTTGAGACCACATGTCGAAATTCTGGATTCGGTGATTACAATCCCTCTTCCATAAAACATATTGTATATCTTTGTTCTAGCCAGGATTCCTAACTTTTTCATTTCAATGATGTCCTGGGTTCGCTATATGGTCATAAAACTCGCCATTTCAAGTGACCCTCATGCCTGCAGCATTTTATCCCTTTTCCCTTTATCCCTTATCCCTTTAGCCTCATCCCTTTTCCATTTTATTGTTTCGTGTAATCCGTAGCTTGGAGTTAATCCATCGTGAACTGTTACGTAGGTTCCGTGTCATCAACAATAATAGTCGATGAGTCATTAATTGTTGCGTCATCTTCAACTTAGTTGGGCAAGGGTGGTCGTTGCGTATGCTGTGGACGTTTGGGTATGTCATTTCAAGTTATATAAGGAAATTAGTTATTTTCAAAAGTTGATCAAGAAAAGAAGATAATTTTTCTGCCACTGGCATCCAACTTAATACAAGAATTTACTATTGTCCGGTGGACTTATTTTACCTTGACCCTAAAACGTCAATTAATAATCTTCACTAATAATATCTACATCAATGAAATGACCCAAATTTCACGAAAAAAGTAATAAAATCACTCGGACTATGAAAGAATATTATTCATGTTTCATATTATTCATGTCATTCAGTAAATTCAAAATTTGCATAAAATGTAAAAATATTGTGTGAAATGAAGAAGAAAAAGAGCACGTAGTGTACATAGAGAGGAGGATGTTAGGAAAGGGAAAAAGAATGTTCTATTGGCTGCAATAGAGAAAGAAGACACGTCCACTTAATTTTTCAATTGATTTTCAAGTGTCATAATATCTCTTCATCCTACTTTTCAAATAGAAGTGGTCAGCAAACACTTTTGACATTTACTACCTCACAGAAGTTACTCAGAAAAAGAAATAAACGGTAAAAAGTGAGATAATTGATTGCGAAGGGGAACTTTCGTTTTTAAACAATAACTCCTAACTATTTCTTAACCCTTTACCGAAATATAATTATTTATTGATATTATGACAATAAAAATTCACATCATTCACAAAAGAAGCGTTTTATAGCAAAGAAAACAAAGTTATCACATGATCTAGCAAACAATCAATATTATTTTATCGTAATAATCCATGGGCAAAGACGCGAACAATATTTTTTATCATTCCCAGACCCACTTTCCATTGTGCCGCATATAATTGCAGCATTCATTTATAAACAATCTAAAATGGATATGGTAACAGTTATTAATAAAGAATTGGATTTGAAATATTTTTATTTCCCGAGGCCATGGAAGAACCTATCAATGGAGGCACGGTTTCCTTTTTCCCACAGTTTATTCTGCTCCTTTACTGCTGTCGCCTTTCTCTCTATCTGATTGCTGAGGCTGTTTAATTGGCAGTGATGACTTTTTTTCAATATTCAGGTAAAATGACCTGTCCTTGGCATCGCTAATAAAAACTCGCGGGAACTAATAAAAACCGGGAGGAAAAGAGAATGATATTTTAGGGGGATGGAATAAGGAATCGGGACTATAGGGATGCTGTGAACGTATGTGTGGAAGACAACATGTGATAAGAGATGCTAAAATAAATCATATCCGTTCAAAAAACATAATCAATGCAAAATATTTACATTGATTACATAAGATTGTCCGGAGGACACGTCAACAAACAACAATAGCCGTCCCGTTGGGCAGTAATAATTGAAACCATAATTACAACGGTGGTTACTACGTATAACATTTTCTTCCACAATTAGTTTCAAACCGAGAAGAAGATAAACGAAAAGAGATTGTGGTTGTGCGGAAGTAATATTGAGATCGAGAAAGTAAATTAAAATTTATAAAATATGGGAAGTTGCTGCGGTAAGTAACTTTATATCATCTTGATTCTTGGGTTTGAATACTTTTTTGGTCCATAATATTTATCATCGGAATAAAAGGCCCGAGCCAATTAGTGGCGTGGCTATGTGAGTTGGTGTTGGAGTGGATAAACAGAATGGTGCGTGAATATATGTATTTCTTTTCTTTTATGCACCAAAGGGGTCTGCTGCGATGATGACAGGGATCCAGTCGAGGAACCCTACGCCTCTTCCCAAACCAGGCATACTCAGAATCCAAGAAGAAGTCAACGACATGGTAAAGGCCAAATGTTGCAATTAAGACTTCAATCATTCATAAGCCTTCATCTACGGCTTTATTTTCTTTCAAATGTAATACACATTCGCTAGTAATTGCGAATTCAAAAGTGCCATTATAAAGTTTTTATATCAATGTGTGCCTATGTGAGTTGGTGGTTGGGTGGATTAGCGGAAAAGTGAACGAATGTAGCAATTTCTTTTTTTTCGCATATTTTGTACTTGTGGTCGCCGCTGCGAGGAAGATAGGAACATGGACATCAAAACCTTCGCTTTTGATTTAAACTACATCCCAGAGAGAAGAAGAAGACGGAGACATGGTAAGAGCCAAATCTTGCAAATTAGACTTCATTCGTTTAGAAACGGCGCTTTGTTGAAAATCTATGGCTTTATTTCCTTAGAGCAGTTTTGCTAGAAAACGCGCATTAAAAGGTACAATTAGGAAACATTACTATTCACGAATTATTTGTAAAAAAATTGTCATTTAATGATGCAATCACGCCTGGAACTTGATGTTGAATAAAAGCCAGGAAGTCTTTCACTCTTCGAAAATCAAATACGAATGATTATATAACACTCAAAGACCTTTCAGAATATACATTGAAAAAATCGTGGAATCAAAATGGGTGAAATGGGTGTCCTTTGTTTTTCTAATTTAATTTTTTCTTATCCATTTTGCCGATTACGGTGTGTCAAACGTTGAATTCTTACTTAAAGGAATTTGTTATTGAATTTGCATTATACTTAATAACACGCCTTAACACCTGTGCCCCTTCTTAATGAATGGCGTGCACGGTTCCATAATTGAACTGACCATAATTATTTTCGATTTCCAGTTACCTTCAATCCCGAGGTACAAATGTATCTCTTTCAAAAGGATGACGTCGAAAGAAGCAACCATTCTCTTGTGTTAAATAAACCCATATCGAAGATAGGCACGACAGGTTTGAAATAGGTTATAAATAAATAATTTAATAATTTACCAGGAATAAAACCAAACCTATCCGCTTTTAGCAAAGGTTCTGTTCCTTCATATGAGATTTATATTTTAGGCATCAATTTTTTTTATATTTTTTTTATTTACGTTGCATTTAATTAGCCGTACCCGCAGCCGTATCAAAGGATATCATTTCGATATTCCACCCACTATTGTCTGCTGTTGCGTGTTAAATAATAGTTCTAAGAAACCTTTCGTAATCGGTAATTGCCATCAGAAAGATTTTTTGTGGTGCCGTTTTCTGGTTTTATTTCATGAAGTAAACGTAGTTTTAAATTTTCTTTCGAAACACAAAGCATTTCAATTTTTCTCTTCTGGTGAATGTTGTTTCTCTGCTCAAGCGACGTAACTTACAAATGCACACAAGATGCATTCTGCGGCCACTGCTCCCAGTTAACGGGACAATGTCACCCTTTCTTTTCTTTCAACTTTGTGTTGGAGGTGTTTTCCCTTCGGTTCGCTGAAGAGGGCCACTTGGTGGCCGAAACACGCGTGTTCGACGCATATCCTCGGTTGCGCTCTTTACCTGTGTCCAGATTCTCCCCGAAGCTGGGCCCTTTTGAGTGTTTGTTTCTTGAATGCTTGTGTGTGTGATTGGTGTGTGCCAGTTACAAAGCGTGTGCTTGAGAATATCCTGGAATCTTGAACGGGGTCTACTCTACAGCCTCGTGAAGGATTCCATCACCATCTGAAATTCTTTAACAGGGCCTCACAGCCTCGTGAAGGATTTCAGTCAGGATAGAGTGCGTGTGGCTGCCTATTGGTCCCTGATGCCGATTAATTTCCCGTAAACCACCACAGAGGGTATTCTGGTCGAGAGGTTGTGGTTGGTCCCTGACGTGATTCCCGTCACACTAACAAACAATCGGTCTGACGAGAGATTGGCAACTAATTTTTACGGCCATTGGAGTTTTCTTCCCCTTTCTTATTTACTTTCTTCTCTTATTTTCTTTTTGCTTTATACAATTTTTACTTTGATCGACAATTCTTTTTTATATTCTTCGTTAGATAAAAGCGAAATTCGGCATCTCTATTGTCAAGATGAAGTTCCTGAAACGTGTCATTCTGGATCATTTGTTCAAAGAACCTATAATTGAATTCTACTGTTTTAACATTATTCAGGTTTTACCAATGCCACCAAAAAATAATTAGAAGTTTAAAATGCTCGTACCAATTTGGTCAAACATTTTACTGTCCATACCAAAAGAAAAAAGACATGTACTCCTCAGATTTTATTATGCGGAACACCGTATTTCACTATACGGTATTTTACCGTATAATAATATCTGTGGAAAAGTACAAGTCTTTCCTTTTAGTATGGATATTATATACCTCCACAAAGTGAAGCCTGAAACAATAGAATATAACCATCATATTGATTGCTAGGTCAGGTTAGAAGTATTCTAGGATGATAGAATCAAATGCCTCTTGAAGGATTAATCTACTGCTGTAGTCTCAATTACAAGATATACGTACTTGGAAACAAGTGACAAACACTTTAATGTTCGAAGGAGAGAGAGAGAAAGGAATTAACGAGGTTGAAAATGTTCAAAACTAGAAAATGATCATCGTTATATGGTAAAATATTCTTATTTTAAAGCACTCAACCCAACCAATACAGAATGCTTACCTGGATTCTATTTTAATTTTTTATATAACACCCTCGTAGATGCAAGACTCGACACCAATGTTGATCTTTATACAGCTTTTGATGCACAGCAATTGTATTTTTTGTGTATTAATCTACACCAATTGTCAGTAGCACCTTTTTCAGCTTTTGTCAAATTATTCGGGATCCAACGCGGACAAATGTTTTTCACCGTTAAATATTCAGTCAATTTCTTATTGAGGTTCGTCATACTAATCTCCAAGGATGCCTCAATCTCACGACAAGTCACGTCACGATCTTTCTTTTCTAGTTTTTGCACAGTTTTCTGGCAGAATAACTAAGTTTGGACGCCCTTCACGACTTTCGTCTTTGAGCTAACGGCGGCCATTGGTGGCATTCGTTACATTTGCGTTTAAAAGTGGCAAAGGGTGGAGCTTTTTCGCCAAAATTGGAAGTAAGTTGACCGATTGAGTCCTGTCTTGATAACTTACTTGGCCGTCGTAAAGAGGCATTCCACGCAGGTTTTCACGCGTTAACTTTCTTTTTAAATTTTAATTTTAAGTAAATTTTATTGCTGTGACAAAATTTTGGTCCCACAATACAACACAAGTGATGATGAAACGACAAAATATTCGAAAGAAAGCATTAAAAAGATGAACATTTCCAATTAAAACGTGGGATGGTGCCTAAAGCACTTCGCGTTCTTAAGGCTCAGAATATAAATAGGAAACATCATAGTAAATTATAGATTATGTAATGGTTTACATAAGGATTCATTGGGCTACATGGAATTCATATTTATTGTATTTAGAAATAAATAATGAATGGATTGATTTTTCTTTTCCCTTAATTATCTTTAACTCTTTCTTACTTGCTACGACAGAACTACACCAGAAATGTGATAACAATTCTTAAAATGTCTCACCCTTATATATTGCAATACCTGCCGATGCTTGCCTGATATAGGTCATTGTTTATTTTTATGAAAGATGCCGTTAGTGCAAGATTCGTAAATAGATATCTATTCGTTATTAAACAGAAATTAGAAGCATCATCTTGCTCGTTCACCACTATTTATTAGTTTAATATCCCTAATGACCACTCATTATACTTACGGTAACCCTTAAAATAGCAGTGGTACACCTTTTCTCAACATAATGTTAAAGTGACTTGTCGAATACATTTCCAGCAACGAACCTTATTTCTTTTAAAGCTTACTTGATTGGCAAACAACATTTCAGAGACCGATTACTTGACCAACGCGCAGAAATAGTCTTATTTGTAAGGATCTTGGAGACGGACTTGGATAAAATGGTAGTTCTTTTTCAGGGATAGCTGGAAGTTCATCTTCAAGGTTTACGGAGCGGATCGCATTCCCAACTAGAGAGGGACCGAAACGTTATACTTTTCCAATCAAAATTGGAAGGCGCCGCATGCGTAATGTGAAATACGTGGTATCGAAGTTAGAATGGGGGAAGGGGGGGTCAGTAGGCCTCCCTACAAGATAGGACACTTATAAACAAAGGAAAATTGGGTTTAAAGAGAAAAATAAGGATATCAAGGGGAATTTAAGCGTAGCGTAGTTCCCTAGGATCACATTGGTGTCGCCACTGTCTACGTCTTTGATTAAAAACGCCTGTATCTGTTCAACGGTAAGAGGTAGCGCCGTGAGGACGAAATACTTGGAGCCAAAGTGCGGGGAATGGAGGACCAATCACCCTTTGCTACAATATAAGAAGGCGGAAGGTCGCGTTTGAATAAGGTCTTAAAGAAAATAAGTAAAGTAGTTTCATTACGTGGTTCGTAATGGAACCGAACAGATGACACCATCGACAACATCTTAAAGTGGGTACAATATATCCCTCTACCCAATCAGACCTTCTTAGAGGGGGTTCGGGGGATTTTAAGAAAGGGAAAATATAATGCAATGTGGCACTATATAGCAAAGTGGGGAGTGAGTGTAAGTGTGTTTGTGTTGGTTGTAGTTGTGTGTGGCGGCTTGAGCCGACCTATTGGGGGGGAGGGGGAGATTGGGGGACGCAAATGACACCCCTGCCGATCCGCAAGCAGGCACATAAGGTCCGTGCCAAGACGCCGTCGAGCCCTCACGCCCTAAGAAGTGGACCCGCCCGGGTCCGAAAGGAGTGCAAGCGGAGAGAACTCCCTTCCAAAATTAACCGGACGAGACAACCAATAAGGGACACAGTTCGAGCATCTCCGGAGCCTCCCCCCACCGGAGCTACGGCCGAGAAGGACTCAAGTCCCCTGAGTGTGTGTGTGTGTCTATGTATATATGTGTATACCCATAACTAAATTTTCACCGGCGTCCAGACTCGATGTCGAGTCAGAAGGGCAATCCCCAGAAGGTAGTGCAGCGGGGATGGCAGCGGCCTCAAGGATCGGCTGTAGAGCTCCAGCAGTGGTACGATGTATCCTCTCCGAGAGTAGGCAGCAGAATTCCGTCGATGGGTCAGTGACCGCAAATTTTGTTGTACTCAAAGTCATATTAGTGGATGGTAAAATTTACCGTTGCGGCATCTTCCGAAGTTTCTTGGAAAAGCCTTTCACCTCCTTACCATGACTTCTTTTGCCCCTCCTCCTGCTTCCTATAAAACTTATCCAAATAACCTAATTGTTAGAATTACTTTTACTGAAATTAAGCTCTGACATTATTACATATCTATGGTGCCATGTATATAAATTTTGAAATAGTTACAAAAATTATTCAATGAAAAAAAAGTGCCACAATCAAAGTTTACTGTGAGTATTTGGACACTGACCCTAAGACTTTCTATTCATTTGTTTAATGAAGTAAAAGGGATAAAAATTCCGAGTCTTGCTTAATCCATAATAAGCATATCATTCATACCTCGAGTGAGGGCAAAGTTAACATTCTAAATACATTCTTCCAAAGCATTCTCACAAAAAATGTTGTCGCCGTGCATCTCCAAGAAACAATTCACACCGACACTTAGGAAATAAATAATGAGCAGTGGAAGAATTAGGAATTGTCAAATAGGTCGATTTGATAAAAAAAACACTACACATCCGCGGGTCCAGTAAAAATTCATGTTAGGGCGATGAAACATTAAGCTCCTATTTTCCCCGTATTTCGTTACAACTGTAGTTTCGATAGCGTGTGTTGTAAAATTCCAATTCACGTGATATACCTCCAAAGGAAAGACTATGCCAAAAGATGTAATAAGCTACATTTACAAATATTTGCTCACTACTCCTTTTTTTCAAATTTGTCAAATAATTTATTTTACAAAATCAATCACTTACTTCGGATTTAACTTATTTAAGTAAAATTTAAACCTCCTTAGTCTCTTAACCTTGACGTTTCATAAATAGTTAGACATCGTGATGTGCAGGGTTGTCAATTCATTTCAATATTCCACCAATTATCGTCTGCTACTCTTTGTATATAATTAGTTCAAGGAAGGCATTCGCAATTATTAAAGGCCATCATTTGACGGTCACGCATTGATTATATTGCGACAAAAGAAGTCAAACATGTGACCACCCCCTGTCACGCACCCTTCCGGTGGTTTAAAGTGTATCATGAACCAATGTATGGTTGCCTTGGCTCCTATCTCTGTCATTCTAATTATTCCAATTACGTACCAGGTTTATCATGTAATCATGTTACTCGTTATTCCAAGATCCTCACATCTTAGCAGTATTCTCATTTATTGTTTCCCGTAAGCCACTGCTTGGAGTTGAATGATTGCAAACCGTTGCATAACTGCCCTGTTGCTAACGATGTAAGCAATCGTCGGTGACCCGCTTCAAGAGAGTGGACAAGGGTGGAAGTTCCACTCCCTTCAGTCGTTCGGGTGTGACACTCCTCTTCGTGACAGGAAAGGCGGAATTAAAAAAATTATATTTTAAAGTTTATCAAAATAATCATATGTTTATAATATGGACTAAGTAAGCTAAATCAAAAATTCCTAGTCAAATTTTATTATTTTTCGAATGCAATCAAGTGAAAACATTGGTTTTCATCATATTTTCTTATGCGTGCTTGTTTCTTATGTTAATTTATGCCTTTTTACAACGGGTCAATGCCCCAAGACTAGTCTTGTTTCTGAAATCTTGCGATTTCAAATGGCATGCGATCGATTAATATTCGCTGAATATGTGAATGTCGTCCTCTACGTGAAAAATACTTTTTCTGCCGAATTAGAACGAGTTTTTAACCCCGAAGTGATGAATTAACTTAACTTGGAACGTAGGGCTAAAGACCAAAGGTCTATTGTAGAAGGTTGGAGAAAGAAGCGAAATGAATGTTTACTCTCATTGTTGGTTTCCATGGTTTTCATAAGAATTTTTGGGACACTAACGGCGGGAAGAGTGAGTGAGGTGCTTATGTATTTGGTGTTTTGTCTACAACTGATATACTTCAAAGTTCATCTGTCTCAATACTAACGGTGGGAAGACTTATCGAAGTGTTTATCTAATTGGCATTTACCAACAGCTTACATATTTCAAGGCGATCTTCAAACCTAATATTCGTTTTAGTCGGATATAACAGTGCACAAGTAAGGTAAGTTTATCAAAATGTACTTATTTTAAATAAGGTTCACTGCTATAGTTATATCAATCAGCTTTGCTATTAATATTTCAACAGTTATTTTATATAATTCATAAATGATAGGAGTAGCTTTCTTTCAACAGCCAAAGGTAAGCACCTATTATTAAATCTCATGTTGTACGGTGATTTCGCCACAGCAATAGAGAGATATAAAAAATGAGCTAACGAAATAAAGCTAGGTAAAGAAATAAAGCTAGGTAGGAATTAATCAGATTTGGTAAATTTTAAGATGACTGAAAACTCTCTGTCATATAAGAGTGGTAGAAATACATCGTTCCAATTTTTATTCCTGCAAGCTCCAAAGGCTAACATCTATTTGATTTTTGGATTCCATATAGCAAGTTCCATGGGTAAACAAAACTCCCATGTTGATTCTGAAAATTCTGTGTGCATGTAGAACTGTAGAGTTGTCATAAAAGTATAAGTTTACATTTAAGGAATATAACGAGGAAGAAATTAATCAAATACTGAAGTTCAAAACTTGTTTTTTTATTATCAGCATCACAATTTATTTTTTGCATCACTACCAATGAATGCCTTTCTCATTGCCCTCTAACCTTATATATTTTTTTTCCTTGGTCGATTTTTTTTTACTAAAGTATTTTATTAATTATCTATTTTCAGCCTCAAAATTTGGAGCAACAGAAAGATTATCGCACTCCCTAGTCAGTAATTACATTCCCTGCCCCAAAAAACAACTTCATCTTAGACAGGAATTATTTGCTTCTGCCTAAACTATTAAGGTTTATCAAAGAGATTTGCTGTAACTTAAATTTATGAGAGTGCCACAAATTATTTGATAAATATCTTTGAATCGAACCAGTTCAGAAGACAGAATTTATTCCTTATGTTATTTTATTTCAAGAAATTTTCACCAGGCAAAATGAAAGCATGAATCAAATATTGCCTTTATCCTCGTCATTAAATGAACATTAATATTAGGTTTTTATTCCAAATATTTTATTTATTAAATATGCATTCTTTATTCCGGATCATTTACAGACCAGGGCTGAAGGTTGGAGAGGCTGAGTACAGAAGGGAGGAGCCCTGTGTTATCCATTACTCCCCACTCCCTTAGGTGGGGCTGGTCATTGGAAGAGGCCACATTCAGTGTTCCACCAATCGTGATCCTAGGAAAGGTGAGATATACAGAGGCTAGGGCAAGTTGCAAGCCTCTAACAGGGTTTGACTGTTGATCGAACTTTTCTAGATTATTTTGGTCAGTGTGAATCATTCACCCATTTCGTTAGTTATTTATCTCCAATTACTTCATGTACCGATTAGCAGTTAAATGTTACACTTGCAACTGCTGCAAATACAGTTGATTTGAAGGCATGAGTAAAATAATACCCTTTGCAATTTGCATGTAGAATCTAAAACAATTTTTAAAAATTACCCTGAATCATATTGACAGCAACAGAAGAACATGGAAGATGCTACATTTGGACTCCGAGCTTCACATTCATGTGAAACACTTATGAAAGGGCTTGAAAAAAGGGAAGAGAAAGTATCATGCTTGAACCAGAAAAGTTTAAGTGACAGTGTAAGTTTCAACTCTTTTAATATTAATCATGAGTTAACATTTCACTTATCCATTCTGTTGTCATGACAACTCAAATGTTGTTGCAACTTCTATTGAATATAGAGCCATATGTAATCCTTAACATTCATTTTACAATCTTAATTTATGTTCCCTTCAATGTTTTTTGGAACACATTGATAACTGTTCATGGTTCAGCTAGATGATTCCGTTTGGACTTTTACTTTGCAGCTACATTATACAAGGGGGTGCCATAAACTTATAATTATCACTAAAAATAATAGAGATAGAAATTTAATTGCTTTACATTATTATAAGGGCTTCTATAAATAGTCTTCATTCAGAATTATTTACATTTTTTCAGTGTATTTTGACCTTCCAAATGCCATCAATTTAGAATTGAGTATATTTTGTTGAAAAACATTGTTTAAACTCTTGAATGGCATCATTTTTGTTGTACAATCTCAATCATTTTTAGGGTAATGGAATTAAGAAAAGTCCCTATCGTCCATATGAATTAAAATATATGTATAGTTAGCACTAGCGAGCGTAAAACACAAGAAAAAGAAATGAAACTGACACGTATTGAAATTGACATTGGTATTAGCCAACTTTCTAGTTTAAAAGAAGTAAGAATCTTTTTCTTCCCTTCCTTTTATATAAATATATCTTGTATGATTTTGTCAGAATGAGTACCAAAGAAAATATATGAAATTAAGGATGTTCATCTACGATGGCATCTTTTCTTTTCCTTGCCTACACATCCCTTGTGTTATAACAGAGCTTTCTTTTTATCAATAAATATCTTAAGGAACATATAATGTACTCAACTAAACAAATCCACTTCTATTTGTTGAAAATATTTCATCCATATAGATGCTGCCTAAGAAACTGATGAACTCAGGAAAGACTATTTCAAATTATATGGGACTCAATGTCGAACCTTTAATTGGAGATACTGCATCTATAAATTTTAATCCCCTGACAAGAAAAGGTAAATCCAGGAGTGAGGGGGCAGTGGAAAAGTCTCATTATGAGTGGCTGAATACATCCAACAAGATAGCCTCCAATCTCACGTCCTCTCAAGACACAGACTCCAATTCTACGTCATTTTGGAAAAGACAAAGAAAATCACTTTTCAATCGTCTAAGGAGTCTTATATCATGCTGCATGAGACAAGATGTTGAATTGGAAGTCTCTCCTGATGACAAATTGAGTAAAGACATTGAACAAAGAAATGAATTGTTGCACCAAGGGCCAGAGTTGCAAGATACCAACCTCTTGTACTCAACAACACCAGTACCATTTATACGGTCAGCATCAGCAGTTTGGTAGCAGCTTAAATTGTCGGTATATGTAGGTTTAGAATTTATTGTAGTGTGTTAAGCTCAAAATTCAAAAACAAAAAAAATGATACATTTCTGTATTTTTGCAAAATTTTTTATTCAATTTTACTTCCTTAATAAAGATTAGAAAATCAACTTAAATATTTTAATTAGAACAATTATTGTTTTTATTTAAGCATTGATATATTTATATATATATATATATCCTGTTTCCTTACTTTATGCTCTATGAACACATGATTTTTACAAGCAATTCAGATATATATATTCTTCCAAGGAATCGGAATAAATTACTTATCTTCTGAATGAAAAGAGAATGAGATTCATAATTTTCCTTTATTAAGTGAGGCTAAGGTGACCTTGATGACTCTTTCTATGATGTTACTGATTTAATATACAGGGAAGTACATAGTTACCAATTGATACTGAAAAAAAACAAATTTCCAGGAAGGAGTATTTTTCAATCTATAGTTAATACAATTTCGGTCTTCAAATAATTCTGTGCACAGCCTATTAATAGAAATAATGTAGTCTACAGGGTTGAACATTTGATTACTGGACGTATAAGCCCAGATTCAAATTGATAGTCACTTTGGCAGCTTCAATCGTACTAAATTGAAGGCCCCAGGTCCATCTAGAAAATCACAGGTGAAGCAAGGAAGGCATCTGATGCCCATACTTGTAGATTCAGACACAATGCTGGTCAGCATGAGGTAGGAAGTGACTCTACTCATCAAACCAAACTTGTAGGCTGATGATTGTAATTTCTATATTTTACTCAATGTTTTTAAGTGATGTAGTGAGTATCGGTTAAATTGGTTACCACACGTATTTCATTTCAAGTATAACACATGGAATATTTGGTTTTCTTGCATAGGAAATGAGTTACTTTCTTCTTGGATGCCATGCATAGTGAGAGGTCTGAAAGTCATGCCTTTCACAATTTTATTACCCAACTCAACAAAGAAAACAACAATTTTGGAAAAAAATTTATTTATTTTTCAATATACTACCTTGATCAAAAAGTTCCCGGAATAACCACCGTGTGGCGCTCCCATCGTTCCGATTTGAGTTCTGTTTTTTTTTGTTAAATTGGTACATCTGTTGTTGATATTCCCTTTAAATCTTAGTGTCATAACTTGACATTTGCAAAAGTTACGTAGCCAAGAGTACATCTATCTCTGTGTGTGTTGGCGATTTTTTACAATTGCAGAAATGGATTTAAATTTGCAACAACGAACTTGTATTAAATTTTGCGTAAAAAACGGATTTAGTGGCGCACGGACGTTGGAAATGTTGGAAAAGTGTTTCGGCAACGATTCTCTAAAAAAAACGGTCGTTTACCAGTGGCACGAGCGGTTCAGAAGTGGTCGTGAGTCAATCGAAGATGATGAACGCAGTGGCAGACCATCGACATCGAAAGTCGGTGAAAAAATTGATAAAGTAAAAGAAATGTTGGTCAATAACCGCAAATTAACCATCAGAGAAATAGCGGAGGACTTGAACATTGCCTATGGATCCGCCCAAGACATTGTGGTTAATGATTTGGGTTTCCGTCGTGTAGCAGCAAAGTTGGTGCCGAAAGACCTCAATGTCATGCAAAAAAGAGACCGTGTTGACGTCGCAAAAGACATGATTTGCGAGGCTGAATCCGATCCCACATTCATCAAAAGGATCATTACTGGAGACGAGACGTGGGTTTATGAGTACGACACGCAATCCAGACATCAGGCAAGTGAATGGCGTTCACCAAATGAGCCGAGACCAAAAAAACCACGTCGTTTTCAGTCAAAAAAGAAGGCAATGCTGACGGTTTTCATGGATTACAACGGTGTAGTGCATCATGAATTTTTGCCAGAAGGCCAGACAGTAAACAAAGAGTATTATTTGGGCGTTATGAGACGTTTGCGTGAAGCAATTCGCCGAAAGAGACCAGAAATGTGGGCAGAAAACTCGTGGATTTTGCACCATGATAACGCACCGTCGCACAGTGCTATCATTATTCGTAATTTTTTGACGAAAAATGCAACAAATACCATCCAACAGCCACCGAATTCACCTGATTTGGCTCCCTGTGACTTCTTTCTGTTCAATCGAGTTAAAAAACCATTACGGGGAACGCGTTTTAGCAGCCGAGAGGAAGTAATGGAAAAATCGCAGGAAGCACTGATGGACATACCGAAAACCGACCGTAACTTTTGCAAATGTCAAGTTATGACACTAAGATTTAAAGGGAATATCAACAACAGATGTACCAATTTAACAAAAAAAACAGAACTCAAATCGGAACGATGGGAGCGCCACACGGTGGTTATTCCGGGAACTTTTTGATCAAGGTAGTAATCTCCTTTCAGCTGCATACACCTTTTCCAGAAATGTTTACCCATTTTAAAATGAGAACTGTCAAGCTCCTCAAAATAGCCATTAACTGCTGACATTACTTCTTCATGGTTCGAGATCATATATAAATATATATTGTCGATCAACTGATTGACGGAGCATGACAATATTGCATTCTTCTCTCGTCCAATCGGGAGATATTCACTAAGCTCGAAAATAGGGCGTCATCGTGAGAAGAGCCTTCGGATATTCAGAATATTTCAAGAAATGGAAGAGTGACATTATTTCGTTATGAGGGAGCAGTTGCCACAGAAGGCATCTTGTGTGCTTTTGAAAGTGGCGCCGCTCCAGCAGAGAAAATTGAAATGCTTGGATTTTAAAAGAAAGTTTAAGACATTGTTCACCTAATATAATCAATGCGTGACGGTCAAATGATGGCCTTTAATAATTGCGAATGCCTTCCTTGCACCAATTATATACAAAGAGTAGCAGACGATAATTGGTGGAATATTGAAATGAATTGACAACCCTGCACATCACGTTGTCTAACTATTTATGAAACGTCAAGGTTAAGAGACTAAGGAGGTTTAAATTTTACTTAAATATGTTAAATCCGAAGGAAGTGATGGATTTTGTAAAATAAATTATTTGACAAATTTGAAAAAAAGGAGTAGTGAGCAAATATTTGTAAATGTAGCTTATTACATCTTTTGGCTTAGTCTTTCCTTTGGAGGTATATCACGTAAATAGGAATTTTACAACACACGCTATCGAAACTACAGTTGTAACGAAATACGGGGAAAATAGGAGCTTAATGTTTCATCGCCCTAGCATGAATTTTTACTGGACCCGCGGATGTGTAGTGTTTTTTTTATCAAATCGACCTATTTGACAATTCCTAATTCTTCCACTGCTCATTATTTATTTCCTAAGTGTCGGTGTGAATTGTTTCTTGGAGATGCACGGCGGCAACATTTTTCGCGAGAATGCTTTGGAAGATTGTATTATAATGTTAGCTTTGCCTTCACTCTAGGTATGCATGATTTTCTTATAATGGATTAAGCAAGACTCAGATTTTTTATCCCTTTTACTTCATTAAACAAATGACTAGAAAGTCTTAGGGTCAGTGTCCAAATACTCACAGTAAACTTTGATTGTGGCACTTTTTTTTCATTGAAATAATTTTTGTAACTATTTCAAAATTTATATACATGGCACAATAGATATGTAATAATGTCAGGGCTTAATTTCAGTAAAAGTAATTCTAACAATTAGGTTATTTGGATAAGTTTTATAGGAAGCAGGAGGAGGGGCAAAAGAAGTCATGGTAAGGAGGAGAAAGGCTTTTCCAAGAAACTTCGGAAGATGCCGCAACGGTAAATTTTACCATCCACCAATATGACTTTGAGTACAACAAAATTTGCGGTCACTGACCCATGAACAGGATTCTGCTGCCTACTCTCGGAGAGGATACATCGTACCACTGCTGGAGCTCTACAGCCGTCCCTGAGGCCGCTGCCATCCACGCTGCACTACCTTCTGGGGATTGCCCTTCTGACTCGCCATCGAGTCTGGACGCTGCCCGCTTGCGGATCGGCAGGGGTGTCATTGGCGTCCCCCAATCTCCCCCTCCCCCCCAATAGGTCGGCTCAAGCCGCCACACACAACTACAACCAACACAAACACACTTACACTCACTCCCCACTTTGCTATATAGTGCCACATTGCATTATATTTTCCCTTTCTTAAAATCCCCCGAACCCCCTCTAAGAAGGTCTGATTGGGTAGAGGGATATATTGTACCCACTTTAAGATGTTGTCGATGGTGTCATCTGTTCGGTTCCATTATGAACCACGTAATGAAACTACTTTACTTATTTTCTTTAAGACCTTATTCAAACGCGACCTTCCGCCTCCCTTAGGGTGCCATAGGGCATTGCGGACGTTTAATCGCCCCTTCTCCCACTTGGAATTCAAATCTTGCGTGGAAATCGAGTTATCTCTCACCGTTCCTGAGATATAGCCTTTTTTTACATAAGACGCTGTTGGTGACGACACAGGCGTCAGCCATCGGAACTATCTCCAAACCATATTACTTCTTGTAATTATTTTTTCAAAGACAACTTCCTTTGGATTAAATAGTCTTATATTGTAGCGAGGGTGAATGGTCCTCCATTCCCCGCACTTTGGCTCCAAGTATTTCGTCCTAACGGCGCTACCTCTTACCGTTTAATAGATACAGCGTTTATAATTAAAGACGTAGACAGTGGCGACACCAATGTCATCCTTTGGAACTACGCCGCTTAAATTCCCCTTGATATCCTTATTTTACTCTTTAAACCCAATTTTCCTTTGTTTATAAGTGTCCTATCTTGTAGGGAGGCCTACTGACCCCCCCTTCCCCCATTCTAACTTCGATACCACGTATTTCACATTACGCATGCGGCGCCTTCCAATTTTGATTGGAAAAGTATAACGTTTCGGTCCCTCTCTAGTTGGGAATGCGATCCGCTCCGTAAACCTTGAAGATGAACTTCCAGCTATCCCTGAAAAAGAACTACCATTTTATCCAAGTCCGTCTCCAAGATCCTTACAAATAAGACTATTTCTGCGCGTTGGTCAAGTAATCGGTCTCTGAAATGTTGTTTGCCAATCAAGTAAGCTTTAAAAGAAATAAGGTTCGTTGCTGGAAATGTATTCGACAAGTCACTTTAACATTATGTTGAGAAAAGGTGTACCACTGCTATTTTAAGGGTTACCGTAAGTATAATGAGTGGTCATTAGGGATATTAAACTAATAAATAGTGGTGAACGAGCAAGATGATGCTTCTAATTTCTGTTTAATAACGAATAGATATCTATTTACGAATCTTGCACTAACGGCATCTTTCATAAAAATAAACAATGACCTATATCAGGCAAGCATCGGCAGGTATTGCAATATCTAAGGGTGAGACATTTTAAGAATTGTTATCACATTTCTGGTGTAGTTCTGTCGTAGCAAGTAAGAAAGAGTTAAAGATAATTAAGGGAAAAGGAAAATCAATCCATTCATTATTTATTTCTAAATACAATAAATATGAATTCCATGTAGCCCAATGAATCCTTATGTAAACCATTACATAATCTATAATTTACTATGATGTTTCCTATTTATATTCTGAGCCTTAAGAACGCGAAGTGCTTTAGGCACCATCCCACGTTTTCATTGGAAATGTTGATCTTTTTAATGCTTTTTTTCGAATATTTTGTCGTTTCATCATCACTTGTGTTGTATTGTGGGACACGAAAATTTTGTAACAGCAATAAAATTTACTGAAAATTAAAATTTAAAATTAAAGTTAACGCGTGAAAACCTGCGTGCAATGCCTCTTTACGACGCCCAAGGAAGTTATGAAGACAGGACTCCATCGGTCAACTTACTTCCAATTTTGGCGATAAATCTCCACCCTTTGCCACTTTTAAACGCAAATGTAACGAATGCCACCAATGGCCGCCGTTAGCTCAAAGACGAAAGTCGTGAAGGGCGTCCAAACTTAGTTATTCTGCAAGAAAACTGTGCAAAAACTAGAAAAGAAAGATCGTGACGTGACTTGTCGTGAGATTGAGGCATCCTTGGAGATTAGTATGACGAACCTCAATAAGAAATTGACTGAATATTTAACTGTGAAAAACATTCGTCCGCGTTGGATCCCAAATAATTTGACTAAAGCTGAAAAAGGTGCTAGTGACAATTGGTGTAGATAAATACAAAAGAAATACAATTGCTATGCATCAAAAGCTGTATAAAGATCAACATTGGTGTCGAGTCTTGCATTTACTAAAAAAATTAAAATAGAATCCAGTTAAGCATTATGTATTGGTTGGGTTGAGTGCTTTCAAATAAAAATATTTTACCATATAACGATGATCATTTTCTAGTTATGGATGTAAAAGTTTTGCGAGTAAATGGTAGTAGTTAATCATTTATAGTTATCCAAAATATTGGCCGAGTATCTTATTAGAGGCAGACTCCGCCTTAAAAGCGGTTATCATTCTAAAGAATCAACACAACATTTTTAACCTCATTAATTCCTCCTTCTGTCTCCTTCGAACATTAAAGTGTTTGTCACTTGTTTCAAAGTACGTAGATCTTGTAATTGAGACTACAGCAGTAGATTAATCCTTCAAGAGGCATTTGATTCTATCATCCTAGAATACTTCTAACCTGACCTAGCAATCAATATGATGCTTATATTCTATTTTTTCAGGCTTCACTTTGTGGAAGTATATAATATCCATACTAAAAGGAAAGACTTGTACTTTTCCACAGATTTTATTATACGGTAAAATACCGTATAGTGAAATACGGTGTACCGCATAATAAAATCTGAGGAGTACATGTCTTTTTTCTTTTGGTATGGACAGTAAAATGTTTGACCAAATTGGTACGAGCATTTTAAACTTCTAATTATTTTTTGGTGGCATTGGTAAAACCTGAATAATGTTAAAACAGTAGAATTCAATTATAGGTTCTTTGAACAAATGATCCAGAATGACACGTTTCAGGAACTTCATCTTGACAATAGAGATGCCGAATTTCGCTTTTATCTAACGAAGAATATAAAAAAGAATTGTCGATCAAAGTAAAAATTGTATAATGCAAAAAGAAAATAAGAAAAGAAAGTAAATAAGAAACGGGAAGAAAACTCCAATGGCCGTAAAAATTAGTTGCCAATCTCTCGTCAGACCGATTGTTGTGTTGGTTTAACGGGAATCACGTCAGGGACCAACCACAACCTCTCGACCAGAATACCCTCTGTGGTGGTTTACGGGAAATTAATCCGCGTCAGGGACCAACACACAGCCAAACGCACACTATCCTGACGGAAATCCTTCACGAGGCTGTGAGACCCTGTTAAAGAATTTCAGATGGAGATGGAATCCTTCACGGGGCTGTAGAGTAGACCCCGTTCAAGATTCCACGATATTCTCAAGCACACACTCTGTGACTGGCACAGACCAATCACACACACAAGCACTCAAGAAACACGCGCTCAAAAGGGCCCAACTTCTGGGAGAATCTGGACACAGATAAAGAGCGCAACCGAGGATATGCGTCGAACACGCGTGTTTCGGCCACAAAGTGGCCCTCTTCAGCGAACCGAAGGGAAAACACCTCCAACACAAGGTTGAAAGGAAAGAAAGGGTGACATTGTCCCGTTAACTGGGAGCAGTGGCCGTAGAGTGCATCTTGTGTGCATTTGTAAGTTACGTCGCTTGAGCAGAGAAACAACATTCACCAGAAGAGAAAAATTGAAATGCTTTGTGTTTCGAAAGAAAATTTAAAACTACGTTTACTTCATGAAATAGAACCAGAAAACGGCACCACAAAAAATCTTTCTGATGGCAATTACCGATTACGAAAGGTTTCTTAGAACTATTATTTAACACACAACAATAGCAGACAATAATGGGTGGAATATCGAAATGATATCCTTTGATACGGCTGCGGGTACGGCTAATTAAATGCAACGTATAACTGAAAATCTAGGAGGCAATATGAAAGTTTCTCCTGCTGCTGGTGAAATTTATCAATAATATTTTCAAAAAACTTTCTTTTTTCACCAGAGCGATTTCAAGATAATAATCCCTTTGCATCTTGTAATTATCATTCCCTGTTTTGCTCCTTTCGTCATTTGCAAAGTATTCGTCTGATGCCGCGTATTTTTTTAATTGGATGTTTAAAAGTCCCAGGGAGGTCAGTGATAACTTAGCAATCAGGCAATTCCCCCTTAGGCACCTCCGTTTCTAAATGATATCTGGTATCTCAAAAATTCCTTAACACTAATTTTAGAAAATATGCCCCAAGGCTCCCGCTACATGGAAACGTATTACTTAGGTCGCGGTAGTCTCAGTACTTTGGAAAGGTTGTACAGGTTCTGGGGAATAAGTTAGGTGTTTCGTCACTCAAAAATAATTGAGGCCAGCATTTTGGAAAGGGTCAACTTATATAAGTCCTTCCTTCTAAGCGCCTCCACTAATATATCTCAGAATACACACGACAGCTTATCAAAACGTATAGGCCAACCGATGCCTAAAATATAAATCTCATATGAAGGAACAGAACCTTTGCTAAAAGCGGATAGGTTTGGTTTTATACGCTTGGTAACCCGAAATTAATTAGAGCTTAACGTTGTATTTCGCAAGTAATTTGTGCGTGAACTTAACGTCAATAATTATTAATAAAAGTCAAAATTGTTAGTGTATCCTTAATTCAAATGGTGTGCTCCATTCCATGTTAGCCCAAAAACAACTGAAATTGCGACACGCGTTAGATTACCTTTGCACCATATCTCACTCATGAAATGTCTTCAGTCAACAATTTTTTGGTAAGACCCATTTCCTGCGATCACGTTGTTCAATTCGATTAACCACTGCTAAGGTAATAAAACAAGTTACAAAAGAGGGCACAAAAATTATTTTTGGAATTCTGCATCGATTAATGTGTGTTTTTTTGTAAAATTACACTTAAGCGTGTCCGGTTCCACACATGGACGTTGCGAACATTCTTCGACTTCGTAAGGTCTGTGCATATCGTGAATGCGTTTTTCGTTTTTACTGTTATCCATGGTGTTTATCAGTCTTGTTTTAATAGTGGACATGATTCCAAGTTAATAACTATTGCTATTCCAATCTTCATCTTTGAATTCAAAACCATGGTAACGCTTTTATTATGTTTTAGAATTAATCGGCGTATTGCTTCGTCGAGTGCATCAAGTGTTTGAATGTCCGCGTCTTTTTCCCCAAATAACAACATAAATTATCGGTGATTTTTCTGTAGGTCTCAGAGTGGTCCATCAAACTCTTTGTTTTTAATTATTGTTAATTTCACTTGCCAGATTTCAAGAACAATTTCCATAGCAATATTTCCTCCTCCGGGTCTATATTACATCAATTCCGTCTATGAGTTCGACTCTGAGCAGTAAGTGCTTTTATTGACATTCTTAAGTATATGGAAGATCGTACTCTATTGGCTTCCCTTTCCTGTTAAGGCTTCCTTTTATATTCCTGGTCTTGAGTTACTCCTTTTCTAAAACCAAACTTACTCTTGTCCGTTCGGATAGTCAATGACCATATCGAGCGAACCGTGAAATGTGTGGGGAATATTTCTGGGTTTTATGTTTTATCATAGAGAAAAATCCAGGTGCTTAAAACTAAACCAGCATAAAACGTTGGATTTTATGCTCGAGGTCCGCTCTCCAAATTTTTTCAGATTCAGCAATTTAATAATTAAATGTATTCCGGTTTGGGAGAGTAAGTATGTTTGGGAAATATTATCTTTATTGTGGAAGTGCGTGTCATGTTTCCGAACCTGGACTGGACAAAATTTCATAGACATTCTCATGCATACACATATGCATATATATATATATATATATATATATATATATATATATATATATATATATATATATATATATATATATATATAAATAAGTGTGTGTGTGTATCGTGACCACTCTCAGGGTAACATATCAAACGCCTAGGTATTTTATGAAGCAATTTATGTTTTTCAAATAAAGGAACTCAATAAAAAAATGCAAGACTTTCAGTTTTCGTAATTTATTTTTTTATCCATGGCAAGATATTTCAAAACACCAGCATCCTAGAAATCGAAAACAAAATGAGTTTTTAGTGGTAAATGCCTAGAAAACCGATGCCTATTGCCAATTATAACTTTTGGCACAAAAATACATTTTTTAATACCTTGTATTTCTAACTCAGTACTATCATTATTCTAAAGCATTTTAATATAAAATTGAAAAGATATCTTACCGCCACGACTTGAAGCAAAACTCTCAAGATATTTAAATGCAAAATGTTGGGTAAATTATTCCCATCTAGTGGACATATTCCTCGGAATACAAATCCTGAAGCAAAGATCGTGATTATCAATATCATTCCACACACAGAACTCTAAGCATGAGAGTATAGAAATCATAGGATCATGAAATGTCTTCAAACCTGTCGTGCCTATCTTCGATATGGGTTTATTTAACACAAGAGAATGGTCGCTTCTTTCCACGTCATCCTTTTGAAAGAAAATAATCCTAACCTCCGGATTGAAGATAACTGGAAATCGAAAATAATGATGGTCAGGTCAATTATGGAACCTTACATGCCATTCATTAAGACAGGTGTTAAGGCGTGTTATTAAGTAAGTATTATAATGTAAATTCAATAATAAATTCCTTTAAGTAAGAATTCAACGTTTGACACACCGTAATCGGCAAAATGGATAAGAAAAAATTAAATTAGAAAAACAAAGGACATCCATTTCACCCATTTTGATTCCACGATTTTTTCAATGTGTATTCTGAAAGGTCTTTGAGTGTTATATAATCATTCGTATTTGATTTTCGAAGAGTGAAATACTTCCTAGTTTTTATTCGATATCAAGTTCCAGCCGCGATTGCATCATTAAATGACAATTTTTTTTTAACAAATTCGTTAATGGTAATGTTTCATAATTGTACCTTTTAATGCGCGTTTTCTAGCAAAACTGCTCTAAGGAAATAAAGCCATAGATTTTTAACAAGGCGCAGGTTCTAAACGAATGTAGTCTAATTTGCAAGATTTGGCTCTTACCATGTCTCCGTCTTCTTCTTCTCTCTGGGATGTAGTTTAAATCAAAAGCGAAGGTTCTGATGTCTATCTTCCTATCTTCCTCGCAGCGGCGACCACAAGTACAGAATACTACCTTGATCAAAAAGTTCCCGGAATTTATTCAGAAAATTAAAAATACAAGTTTATTCATCTAAATCTATATTGTCCCCTTCAAAGTAATCCCCATCGACTGCAACACACTTATGCCAGCGCTTGATCCAATCCTCGAAACATTTTTTATATTCGGTTTTCGGTATGTCCATCAGTGCTTCCTGCGATTTTTCCATTACTTCCTCTCGGCTGCTAAAACGCGTTCCCCGTAATGGTTTTTTAACTCGATTGAACAGAAAGAAGTCACAGGGAGCCAAATCAGGTGAATTCGGTGGCTGTTGGATGGTATTTGTTGCATTTTTCGTCAAAAAATTACGAATAATGATAGCACTGTGCGACGGTGCGTTATCACGGTGCAAAATCCACGAGTTTTCTGCCCACATTTCTGGTCTCTTTCGGCGAATTGCTTAACGCAAACGTCTCATAACGCCCAAATAATACTCTTTGTTTACTGTCTGGCAAAAATTCATGATGCACTACACCGTTGTAATCCATGAAAACCGTCAGCATTGCCTTCTTTTTTGACTGAAAACGACGTGGTTTTTTTGGTCTCGGCTCATTTGGTGAACGCCATTCACTTGCCTGATGTCTGGATTGCGTGTCGTACTCATAAACCCACGTCTCGTCTCCAGTAATGATCCTTTTGATGAATGTGGGATCGGATTCAGCCTCGCAAATCATGTCTTTTGCGACGTCAACACGGTCTCTCTTTTGCATGAAATTGAGGTCTTTTGGAACCAACTTTGCTGCTACACGACGGAAACCCAAATCATTAACCACAATGTCTTGGGCGGATCCATAGGCAATGTTCAAGTCCTCCGCTATTTCTCTGATGGTTAATTTGCGGTTATTGACCAACATTTCTTTTACTTTATCAATTTTTTCACCGACTTTCGATGTCGATGGTCTGCCACTGCGTTCATTATCTTCGATTGACTCACGACCACTTCTGAACCGCTCGTGCCACTGGTAAACGACCGTTTTTTTTAGAGAATCGTTGCCGAAACACTTTTCCAACATTTCCAACGTCCGTGCGCCACTAAATCCGTTTTTTTACGCAAAATTTAATACAAGTTCGTTGTTGCAAATTTAAATCCATTTCTGCAATTGTAAAAAATCGCCAACACACACAGAGATAGATGTACTCTTGGCTACGTAACTTTTGCAAATGTCAAGTTATGACACTAAGATTTAAAGGGAATATCAACAACAGATGTACCAATTTAACAAAAAAAACAGAACTCAAATCGGAACGATGGGAGCGCCACACGGTGGTTATTCCGGGAACTTTTTGATCAAGGTAGTATGCGAAAAAAAGAAATTGCTACATTCGTTCACTTTTCCGATAATCCACCCAACCACCAACTCACATAGGCACACATTGATATAAAAACTTTATAATGGCACTTTTGAATTCGCAATTACTAGCGAATGTGTATTACATTTGAAAGAAGATAAAGCCGTGGATGAAGGCTTATGAATGATTGAAGTCTTAACTGCAACATTTGGCTCTTACCATGTCGTTGACTCCTTCTTGGATTCTGAGGATGCCTGGTTTGGGAAGAGGCGTAGGGTTCCTCGACTGGATCCCTCTCATCATCGCAGCAGCGACCTTTGGTGCATATAAAGAAAAGAAATATCTATATTCACGCACCATTCTGCTTATCCACTCCAACACCAACTCACATAGCCACGCCACTAATTGGCTCGGGCCTTTTGATCCGATGCTTAATATTATGGACCAAAAACTTATTCAAACTCAAGAATCAAGATGATATAAAGTTACTTACCGCAGCAACTTCCCATATTTTATAAACTTTATTACTGAACAACGGAACGGCTATTGTTGTTTATTTACGTGTCCTACGGACAGTCTTATGTAATCAGTGTAAATATTTTGCATTTTTAGTATCCCTTATAATATGTTCTCTTCCACATATACTCCCCGTTCACAGCATCCCTAGTGTCCCGATTCCTTAATCCATCCCCATAAAATATCATTCTCTTTTCCTCCCGGTTTTTAGCGCTGGGGATATTCGATTTTTTCAAAGCTTTTTTTAAGATTGAATTGCAGTTCAGTGCTTTGGTAAAGTAGAGGGTCCTTAATGTGATCTTGACAAACAAGTGTGATTTAAATGAAATTAGAGTTTTTATTAGCGATGCTATCGACAGGTCACTTTACCTAAATATTGAAAAAAAGTCATCACTGCCAATTAAACAGCCCCAGCAATCAGATAGAGAGAAAGGGGACAGCAGTAAATGAGCAGAATAAACTGTGGAAAAAAGAAAACCGTGCCTCCATTGATAGGTTCTTCCATGGCCTCGGGAAATAAAAATATTTCAAATCCAATTCTTTATTAATTACTGTTACCATATCCATTTTAGATTGTTTATAAATGAATGCTTTAATTATACGCGGCACAAAGGAAAGTGGGTCTGGGAATGATAGCAAAATATTGTTAGCGTCTTTACCTACAGGTACGTATTATTACGATGAAATAATATCGATTGTTTGCTAGGTCATGTGATAACTTCGTTTTCTTTGCTATAAAATGCTTCTTTTGTGAATGACGTGAATTTTTATGTCATAATATCAATAAATAATTATATTTCGGTAAAGGGTTAAGAAATAGTTAGGAGTTATTTTTTAAAAACGAAAGTTCCTCTTCGCAATCAATTATCTCACTTTTTACCGTTTATTTCTTTTTCTGAGTAACTTTTGTGAGGTGATAAATGCCAAAAGTGTTTGCTGACCACTTCTATTTGATAAATAGGGTGTTAAAGATTAAAAGATTGTATGGCATGTGCAAAGCTATTGAAAAATTAAGTGGAGTGTCTTCTTTCTCCATTAAAGCCAATACATCATTCTTCTTCCCTTTCCAATCATCCTTCTCTCTTATGTCCTAGTTATATACGTGCTCTTTTTCCTTGCATTTCACACAATTTAAATGCATTTTATGCAAATGTTTATATTTACTGAGATAACATGAGTAATATTCTTTCATAGTTCGAATGAATTTATTATTTTTTTCATAAAATTTGGGTCATTTCATTAATGTTATTCCTCAAATGTTTGGGCATATTTTATATTTTAGTTTGCACCTCGGATCGTCCTCTGTGGTGGTTCATTTGTTTGTGCGATTCAGGAGTGTCCCATCACTGACAACAAGATCACTAGTCAAAAACAGTGAAAATTAACTACATCAAACACAAGGGATGAGAAGAGACTAAAAACCACCTGTGCCCATGCCAATCAGCATCAACCAAATCAACTGCAATTTGGATCCGCACCATTCGCTAGACTACCAGCCAAGATTCAGGGCTTAAGACCAATTTTGCAACTGCATCACGTAACTGAAGAAGGACAATTTAAATATTTTAAGAATATTTGACGTTTTGACGGAAATGTAATTTAAGTGCTTAGGACAATAGTAAATTCTTGTATTAAGTGGGCTGCCAGTGGCAGAAAAATTATCTTCTTTTCTCGATCAACTTTTTAAATAACTAATTTCCTTTTATAACTTGAAATTACATACCAAAACGGCCACAGCATACATAAAGACCATCCTTGCCCAACTATGTTGTATCAGACGCAACAATTAATGACTCATCGACTATTATTGTTGATAACACGGAACCTACGTAACAGTTCACGATGGATTAACTCCAAGCTACGGATTACACGAAACAATAAAATGGAAGAGGGCGCAATGCTGCAGGCATGAGAGTCACTTGAAATTGCGAGTTTTATGACCACACGGCGAACCCAGGACATTATTGAAATGAAAAAGACAGGAATCCAGGCCAGAACCAAGATATACAATATCGGTAAGGAAAGAGGGATTGTAATCACCGAATCCAGAATTTCCACATGTGGTCTCAAATTTTTATGAGGAGTGTTACAATATAGTCAACAACCTGATATAAACTAAACTCTTCCATCTTCGGTTATTCATGTGTAGAGGTTATGTATTAATAAGTAAGAATAATTATCAGCATCCTAAGAATATAACAGTGCCAGCATTCAAAAGTGGGAAACTTGTACCGTACGAATATTAAATCTCACACCTCCAGAAGAGAACTCTTCACACAGCGAGAAACTACAATAACGATGTAAGGTGATACCTACTCATAAATAAACCCGAGCACTGCAAGTGGACTAGCCGTCCGTCGGGTGGGACGTGAATTTGTTGACCTCATGGCGTCCGTCGAGTAGCTACTTCGAACTATAGACCTCAGTGGAAAAGGACTGCAACTATCAATCACTGGTGCAACAGCGCACTGTAGTAGGATTGATTGTAACTTTGAGGATTAATTAAAATAATTTAAGGCTTTCAGAAAAGTACATAATAAAATCATGTACGTTTTTTTGGAAAGGGGTCATTGGGATTTCTTTTACCATTCGCGTAGCTCCTTTGCTTTTATTTTATTTTGAGTGTCATCATTTGATGTCATTACCCTTCCATCCTCTCCCCAATATTCTCTTATGCTGACATCCCCCACCATTATTCCCTCGTGGTTTAACCTACCCAGTTTGACTTAATCTTCCTTATATGCCCATATTTTTCATGGAACTTTCAATTTCTTATCACCATTGGATCATTTACAAACCTTTCCTATCCGTTAACGGACGCATTTCAAATTCCTTCCAAACCAATCAATTAAAGCGTTAGATCGCTTTTCAAGAACGTATGCAAATGGATAAACATGATCAATTCAAGAAGTATGTAACAGTTTTTTAAAATAAATCCTCCTTATTCGAATTTTTTTATCGAATTCGATTAGTACTATGTAATCTGCACCCAAACATGCTTTCGTTAGCATTCTATCGTTTGGGCAATTTTCTGCTACTATTCCTCCGTAAAGGCCAGCCTTTTCATCCACTTATCAGAGGGTATTAAATCTCCCCTCCCCAACAAAAATCCGCCAAAATATATCCAAAGGCAATCAATGGCAATATATCAATTTTGACCGAATTCCATGCATCCGTAGTAAATGGGGGATGGGCAGCTCGTACCCTACTTATGACTATTATCTTAATTGTCTATTGTTTATTCTATTTTTTCTCCATGGTATTCCGCAAGCCAGAGCTACGGTGTGTGACAGGGTATTATAACACAGATAATAACATTTGACAATAAAAATGAATTGCCTCTTAAACTTCTCCTTAATCCTTTAATCTATCATAAATATGGCCGAAGAAAAGTTTTGTTTCGTCATTTAATTTAAAAGAAATGGAACTTTGACTCCCTCTCAAGTTCAAACAGTTGAAGCAATGTGATTCTTCCTCCGTCATCTCTGTTATCCCCTTCACCAGCGTTTCTGAAGAATGTTAAGCTTGTAGTTGACAATGGAATGTTTTTTATTTTGCTGCTTCCTTTCAATATGATGCAGGATCATGGTGCAAAATCTCTTGATATTCCTCATTCAAATGACCATCGCATTAATGTCCATCTGCATCGGGCTTAACTGTTGAAGAATGTTCCATCTTTTCGGAGATCGGTCTGATAAAAAAAAATGAAATTGTATATGCGAACACTATTGTGTCCGTTTCGCATTTTGTTCATGCTCTCATTATAAAATCCAATACTTTAAATGCTATCGTCATTATGCATCCCACAGGCATTCCCCGTTGAACATCTGAAGTTCCTTGGACCCACTCCCCAGATGATGCTGTTTAAGTGGCATTCTAATCGGTGTGCTGGAACTTTGGCTACTGAGAAAATCCTCTTATTAATAAAAAAGTTACGTACATTTTTTTCATAGGTATACCAAAACTCATTGACTTCAATTATTCTATTTATTGGTATCAATTTAATAAAGAGCTCCTCTGCATTTGATATTGTGCAATTCATGCATTCAGACACCTTAATACGTACGATATCCAAGGAGGAAGTCATTCATTTGACTATTCGACAAACCAGTATTTTATGTGTTACACTTGAAATAAAATGAGTTTTGACCTATTTATCCATTACATATCTAGCTTAAACATAAAAGAAAAATTCCAAGAAACTAATACCTTGGTCAATTTGGTTTCAGGTCAAGCTATAGATATTGTCCTCCAATGCCTTTGAACCACAGATACAAGTATGAGCATCAGGTACATTCACTGCTTCACCCGTGGTTTACTAGAAAGAGCTGGGGCATAGAAAATAGCACCATAGTACCATGAATCAATGAATGGCTGCCTGGGTTCCTATCTCTGTCCTAATGATTCCAATTATGTACCAGGTTTATCATGTAATCATGTTACTCGTTGTTACGAGTTACTCACATCTTAGCAGTATTCTAATTTATTGTTGCCAGTAAGCCACTGCTTGGAGTTGAATCATTGTAAACCGTTACATAACTGCCCTGTTGCTAACAATGAAAGCAATCGTCGGTGAGCCCGCTTCAAGACGGTAGACAAGGGTGGGCGTTCCACTCTCTTCAATCGTTCGGCTGTGCAACTCCACGTCGTGACAGGAAAGGCGGCATTAAAAAAATATATTTTCATGTTTATCAACAAGGAAAATTTTGAATGTTTCCTCTCATAATGGTCGCTCTTTCAAGCAGAGAAAATGAAACTATGTAGCTAAAAAACTTCCTGTCCGAATGCTTGTAGTACATACCCACCATTTGGCAATGACTTTCTACTGCGTCCGTACCATGTAACTTTATGTAAAGACCTTTTACAGATGTTTATTATATGGACGCAGTATAACTAAATCATAGATTCCTAGTCAAATTTCATTATTTTTGAAATGCAATGAAATGAAACCGTCAGTTGATAGCATATGTTTTTTATGCGTGCTTGTTCCCTATGTTGTTAATTTATGCCGTTTTACAACGGGTCTATGGTCCCGAGACTAGTCTTGTTGCTCAAATCTTGCGATTTCAAATGGCATTTGATCGATAATACTATATTCGCTGAAGAGGTGAATTTCAGTCTCTCTAGGTAAACTATACTTTTCACTGCCGAATTAGAACGAGGTTTTAGCCCCGGAGCGATGAATTCACTGAACTTAAAACCTAGGGCTAAAGACTTAGGACCATTGTAGAAGGTTGGAGAATAACGCGAAATGAAGGTTTTCTCTCATTGTTGATTTCCATGGTTTTCATAAGAATTATTGGAACACTAACGGCGGGAAGAGTGAGTGAAGTGTTTATGTATTTGGTGTTTGCCTACAACCTTAATACTTCAAAGTCCATCCATCTAAATACTAACGTTGGGAAGAGCTATCGAAGTGCTTATATAATTGGTATTTACCAACAGCTTACATATTTCAAGGCCATCTTCAAAGTTCATATTCGTCTCAGTCGAATATAAAAGTGCACAAGTAAGGTAAGTTTATGAAAATGTACTTATTTTAGATAAGGTTCACTGCTATATTTATATGGATCAGATTTGCTATTAATCATTCAACAGTTATTTTGTAAAATTCATAGATGATAGGAGCGGCTTTCTTTCAACAGCCAAAGGTAAGCACCTATTATTAAATCTCATGTTATAAGGAGAAATCATCACAGCAATAGATAGAAATAAAACAATTGAGCTAAAGATATAAGACTAGGCACTACCCAAGTTGGTAAATTTTAAGATAAATGAAAACTATCTCTCATATGAGAGAGGTAGAAATACATCGTTCCAATTTTTATTCCTGCAAGCTCCAAAGGCTAACATCTGATTGATTTTTGGATCTTATATAACAAGTTCCATGGTTAGACAACGCTCTCATGTTGATTCTGAAAATTCAGGATCGTAATTTGAACAAATGCAAGTGCCATCCCATGAAGAGATCCCTGCTGTGTGCGTGTAGAACTCTAGTGTTGTCATAAAATTATAAGTTTACATTTAAGGAATATAACGAGGAAGGAAATAATCAAATTCTTAAGTTCAAAACTTTAGTTTTTATTATCAGCATCACAATTCATTGTTTGCATCACTATTAATGGATGTCTTCCTCAATGCCCTCTCAACTTAATATTACTTGTTTCTTGAGAGTTCTGCAAAACCCTGAGCCCTACCTTAAGTTGACTCCTCTTTGGGTTTGCAATTCAAATCTTTTCCTTAATATTATTGGTGTAGGCCAACTCCGAATAGAATTCAAGCCCATTTTTCATCTTCTGACGCTTCTCTGCATTATTCATGATACTATCGAAAGCTATCTCAGGGAAGCTGTAATATCTTGAAATGAGTCTCATCTTTTATTTGATGGATCGATTCGACAGCTTTTTTCAAGGATATTTTGGTGTTTCTTGGATGTTTTATGCATATCTTCGGATCGCATTACTCCTGCAGTTTGCTGAACCAGAGTCTTATTGATTTCCATCTTTAATTATTTACTCCCACATTTATTTTTTGCCACAATGGGTATTGCATTTCTATCAATAATTTATTTCAAAATTTCAGGTCTCTGTTTATTGCTGTAATTACCTAATTATTCTTTTTGGAAAATAATTAATGTGTAATGACTTTTACTAAGTAACAATAATATTTGTTTCTTATTTTGCAATTTATGGTGATTTTTAAAATTAAGAGAATCGACCCTATTTTTAAAATACTTTATTCCGTGGTCCATTTATTCGCCAAGAAAAGTATTTTATTAATTTTCTATCTTCAGCCTCAAAATTTGGAACGTGAGATAGATTATCGCACTTCCTTGTCAGCAATTACATTCCCTGCCCCAAATAACCACTTCATCTTAGACAGGATTTATTTGCTTCTGCCCAAACTATCAAGTTTTATCAAAGAGATTTGCTGTAACTGAAATTTATGAGAGTGCCACGAATTATTTGATAAATATCTATGAATCGACAGAGTTCAGACGACAGAATTTATTCCTTATGTCATTCTATTTGAAGAAATTTTCACCAGACAAAAATGAAAGCATTAATCAAATATTGCCTTTATCCTCTTCATTAAATGAACTTTAATATTAGGTTTTTAATCCATTAATTTTATTTATTAGATTTGCATTCTTTATTCAGGATCATTTACAGACCAGGGCTGAAGGCTGGGGAGGCTGAGTACAGAAGGGAGGAGCCCTGTGTTACCCATTACTCCCCACTCCCTTAGGTGCGGCTGGTCATTGGAAGAGGCCACATTCAGTGAGTCACCAATCGTGATCCTAGGAAAGGTGAGAGAGCCTAATGCGAGTTGAAAGCCACTAACAGGTTTTCACTGTATCCAATTACTTCATGTACCGATTAGTAGTTAAATGTTACATTTGCAACAGCTCCAAATACAGTTGATTGGAGGGCATGAGTAAAACAATACCTTTTGCAATTTGCATGTGGAATCTAAAACAATTTTTAAAAATTATCTTGAATCAGATTGAAAGCAAACAGAAAAACATGGAACATCCTCCATTTGGACTGTGGGCTTCACGTTCATGCGAAACAATAATGAAAGGGCTTGCAAAAAGGGAAGAGAAAGTATCATGCTTGAACCAGAAATGTTTGAGTGACAGTGTAAGTTTCAACTGTTTTAATATTAATCATGAATTAACATTTCCCTTATCCATTCTGTTGTTATAACCACTCAATTGTTTTCCTAAATTCTGTCAAATAGAGAGCCTTATGTAATCCTTAGTTTTCATTTTACAATGTTAATTTCTCTTTCGTTCAATGTTGGTTGGAACACATTGATGACCGTTCATGGTTCAGCTAGATGATTCCATTTAGACTTTTACTTTGCAGCCACATTATACCAGGGGGTGCCATAAATTTTTAATTATCACTAAAAATAAACCAGATAGAATAGTAATTGCTATACATTATTAATAAGGTTTCTCTAAATAGTCGTCATTCAGAATTATTTACATTTTTTTGGTGTTTTCTAACATTTCAAATGCCATCATTGTAGAATTAAGTAGATTGTGTTGAAAACATTTGTTAAAACTCTTGAATGGCATCATTTCTCTTGTACAATATCAATCATTTGTAGAGTTATGGAAATAAGAAAAACTCCCTTGGGGTACGACTGGGAGAATAGGGCGAATATGGCAAAATTTCTGATCCACATCAATTTGATTGCTGGTTGCACCATGTTTGCTTCTGAAAAGTAATCGATAGTTTTGGAATCCAGCTTTCTGACAACTTTAACATAAGCAGTTAATCGACAGTAATTTTTCTCACACAGCCATAGCTATTTCATAATAATTTATGTGGTTCCACTTTGGTCCAATGGGATAAAGTCATCCATTTTCTTAGCGGTGGCTTTGTCATCCATATGAATAATAATGTATGCATAGTTAGCGCTAGAGAACAGAAACACAAAAAAAAGAAAAGAAACTGACGCGAATTTAAATTTTCAGTGGTAAAAGCCAACTTTCTCAAGGACGAGAAGGAAGATCCTTTTTCTCTCTCCCTTGTGCAGAAATATATGTTGTATGTTTTTGTCAGAATGAGTAGCAAGGAAAATATATGAAATTAAGAATATTCATCCTTGATGGCCTCTTTTCTTTTCCTTGCATACACATTCCTTGTATAATAACAGGGCTTTCTTTTTATCAATAAAAATCTTGGGGAACATATAATGTACTTAACTAAACAAATCCACTTCTATTTGTTGAAAATATTTATTCCATATAGATGCTGCCTAAGAAAGTGATGAACTCAGGAAAGACTATTTCAAATTATATGGGACTCAAAGCTGAACCCGTAATTGGAGATACTGCAACTATTAATTTATATCCCCTGACAAGAAATGGTAAATCCAGGAGTGAGGGGGCAGTGGAAAAGTCTCATTATGAGTGGCTGAATACATCCAACAAGATAGCCTCCAATCTCACATCCTCTCAAGACACAGACTCCCATTCTTTATCATTTTGGAAAAGACAAAGAAAATCACTTTGCAATCGTCTAAGGAGTCTTATATCATGCTGCATGAGACAAGATGTTGAATCGGAAGTCTCTCTTGATGTCCAATGGAGTAAAGACATTAAACAAAGCAATGAATTGTTAAACAAAGGGCAAGAGTTGCAAGATACAAACCTCCTGTGCTCAACACCAGTGCCATTCATACCGTCAGCATCAACAGTTTGGTAGCAGCTTAAATTGTCAGTATATGCAGGATTAGAATTAATTGGAATCTGTTAGGCTCATAATTCAAAAACAAAAAAAATTATACATTTCTGTAATTTATTTTTGCAAAATCATTTGTTCAATGTTATGCAGGATTAGCTTTTGCTTGTAAAAATCATATGTCAATAGAGGATGAAGTATATAAAGGGTTATATGTATCTATGTTTAAAGGCAGTAACATTGAACAAATGATTTTGCAAAAATAAATTACAGAAATGTATAATTTTTTTTGTTTTTGAATTATGAGCCTAACAGATTCCAATTAATTCTAATCCTGCATATACTGACAATTTAAGCTGCTACCAAACTGTTGATGCTGACAGTATAAATGGCACTGGTGTTGAGCAATGGAGGTTTGTATCTTGCAACTCTTGCCCTTTGTTTAACCATTCATTGCTTTGTTTAATGTCCTTACTCCATTGGACATCAAGAGAGACTTCTGATTCAACATCTTGTCTCATGCAGCATGATATAAGACTCCTTAGACGATTGCAAAGTGATTTTCTTTGTCTTTTCCAAAATGATATAGAATGATGGTCTGTGTCTTGAGAGGATGTGAGATTGGAGGCTATCTTGTTGGATGTATTCAGCCACTCATAATGAGACTTTTCCACTGCCCCCTCACTCCTGGATTTACCATTTCTTGTCAGGGGATATAAATTAATAGTTGCAGTATCTCCAATTACGGGTTCAGCTTTGAGTCCCATATAATTTGAAATAGTCTTTCCTGAGTTCATCACTTTCTTAGGCAGCATCTATATGGAATAAATATTTTCAACAAATAGAAGTGGATTTGTTTAGTTAAGTACATTATATGTTCCCCAAGATTTTTATTGATAAAAAGAAAGCCCTGTTATTATACAAGGAATGTGTATGCAAGGAAAAGAAAAGAGGCCATCAAGGATGAATATTCTTAATTTCATATATTTTCCTTGCTACTCATTCTGACAAAAACATACAACATATATTTCTGCACAAGGAAGAGAGAAAAAGGATCTTCCTTCTCGTCCTTGAGAAAGTTGGCTTTTACCACTGAAAATTTAAATTCGCGTCAGTTTCTTTTCTTTTTTTTGTGTTTCTGTTCTCTAGTGCTAACTATGCATACATTATTATTCATATGGATGACAAAGCCGCCGCTAAGAAAATGGATGACTTTATCCCATTGGACCAAAGTGGAACCACATAAATTATTATGAAATAGCTATGGCTGTGTGAGAAAAATTACTGTCGATGAACTGCTCATGTTAAAGTTGTCAGAAAGCTGGATTCCAAAACTATCGATTACTTTTCAGAAGCAAACATGGTGCAACCAGCAATCAAAGTGATGTGGATCAGAAATTTTGCCATATTCGCCCTATTCTCCCAGTCGTACCCCAAGGGAGTTTTTCTTATTTCCATAACTCTACAAATGATTGTTATTGTACAAGAGAAATGATGCCATTCAAGAGTTTTAACAAATGTTTTCAACACAATCTACTTAATTCTACAATGATGGCATTTGAAATGTTAGAAAACACCAAAAAAATGTAAATAATTCTGAATGACGACTATTTAGAGAAACCTTATTAATAATGTATAGCAATTACTATTCTATCTGGTTTATTTTTAGTGATAATTAAAAATTTATGGCACCCCCTGGTATAATGTGGCTGCAAAGTAAAAGTCTAAATGGAATCATCTAGCTGAACCATGAACGGTCATCAATGTGTTCCAACCAACATTGAACTAAAGAGAAATTAACATTGTAAAATGAAAACTAAGGATTACATAAGGCTCTCTATTTGACAGAATTTAGGAAAACAATTGAGTGGTTATAACAACAGAATGGATAAGGGAAATGTTAATTCATGATTAATATTAAAACAGTTGAAACTTACACTGTCACTCAAACATTCCTGGTTCAAGCATGATACTTTCTCTTCCCTTTTTGCAAGCCCTTTCATTATTGTTTCGCATGAACGTGAGGCCCACAGTCCAAATGGAGGATGTTCCATGTTTTTCTGTTTGCTTTCAATCTGATTCAAGATAATTTTTAAAAATTGTTTTAGATTCCACATGCAAATTGCAAAAGGTATTGTTTTACTCATGCCCTCCAATCAACTGTATTTGGAGCTGTTGCAAATGTAACATTTAACTACTAATCGGTACATGAAGTAATTGGATACAGTGAAAACCTGTTAGTGGCTTTCAACTCGCATTAGGCTCTCTCACCTTTCCTAGGATCACGATTGGTGACTCACTGAATGTGGCCTCTTCCAATGACCAGCCGCACTTAAGGGAGTGGGGAGTAATGGATAACACAGGGCTCCTCCCTTCTGTACTCAGCCTCTCCAGCCTTCAGCCCTGGTCTGTAAATGATCCGGAATAAAGAATGCAAATCTAATAAATAAAATTAATGAAATAAATACCTAATATTAAAGTTCATTTAATGAAGAGGATAGAGGCAATATTTGATTCATGCTTTCATTTTGTCTGGTGAAAATTTCTTGAAATATAATGGCAAAAGGAATAAATTCTGTCGTCTGAACTCTGTCGATTCATAGATATTTATCAAATAATTCGTGGCACTCTCATAAATTTCAGTTACAGCAAATCTCTTTGATAAAACTTGATAGTTTGGGTAGAAGCAAATAAATCCTGTCTAAGATGAAGTTGTTATTTGGGGCAGGGAATGTAATTGCTGACAAGGAAGTGCGATAATCTATCTCACGTTCCAAATTTTGAGGCTGAAGATAGAAAATTAATAAAATACTTTTCTTGGCGAATAAATGGACCACGGAATAAAGTATTTTAAAAATAGGGTCGATTCTCTTAATTTTAAAAATCACCATAAATTGCAAAATAAGAAACAAATATTATTGTTACTTAGTAAAAGTCATTACACATTAATTATTTTCCAAAAAGAATAATTAGGTAATTACAGCAATAAACAGAGACCTGAAATTTTGAAATAAATTATTGATAGAAATGCAATACCCATTGTGGCAAAAAATAAATGTGGGAGTAAAGAATTAAAGATGGAAATCAATAAGACTCTGGTTCAGCAAACTGCAGGAGTAATGCGATCAGAAGATATGCATAAAACATCCAAGAAACACCAAAATATCCTTGAAAAAAGCTGTCGAATCGATCCATCAAATGAAAGATGAGACTCATTTCAAGATATTACAGCTTCCCTGAGATAGCTTTCGATAGTATCATGAATAATGCAGAGAAGCGTCAGAAGATGAAAAATGGGCTTGAATTCTATTCGGAGTTGGCCTACACCAATAATATTAAGGAAAAGATTTGAATTGCAAACCCAAAGAGGAGTCAACTTAAGGTAGGGCTCAGGGTTTTGCAGAACTCTCAAGAAACAAGTAATATTAAGTTGAGAGGGCATTGAGGAAGACATCCATTAATAGTGATGCAAACAATGAATTGTGATGCTGATAATAAAAACTAAAGTTTTGAACTTAAGAATTTGATTATTTCCTTCCTCGTTATATTCCTTAAATGTAAACTTATAATTTTATGACAACACTAGAGTTCTACACGCACACAGCAGGGATCTCTTCATGGGATGGCACTTGCATTTGTTCAAATTACGATCCTGAATTTTCAGAATCAACATGAGAGTGTTGTCTAACCATGGAACTTGTTATATAAGATCCAAAAATCAATCAGATGTTAGCCTTTGGAGCTTGCAGGAATAAAAATTGGAACGATGTATTTCTACCTCTCTCATATGAGAGATAGTTTTCATTTATCTTAAAATTTACCAACTTGGGTAGTGCCTAGTCTTATATCTTTAGCTCAATTGTTTTATTTCTATCTATTGCTGTGATGATTTCTCCTTATAACATGAGATTTAATAATAGGTGCTTACCTTTGGCTGTTGAAAGAAAGACACTCCTATCATTTATGAATTTTACAAAATAACTGTTGAGTTATTAATAGCAAAGCTGATCGATATAACTATAGCAGTGAACCTTATCTAAAATAAGTACATTTTCATAAACTTACCTTACTTGTGCACTTTTATATTTGACTGAGACGAATATGAACTTTGAAGATGGCCTTGAAATATGTAAGCTGTTGGTAAATACCAATTATATAAGCACTTCGATAGCTCTTCCCAACGTTAGTATTTAGATGGATGGACTTTGAAGTATTAAGGTTGTAGGCAAACACCAAATACATAAACACTTCACTCACTCTTCCCGCCGTTAGTGTTCCAATAATTCTTATGAAAACCATGGAAATCAACAATGAGAAAAAACCTTCATTTAGCGTTATTCTCCAACCTTCTACAATGGTCCTAAGTCTTTAGCCCTAGGTTTTAAGTTAAGTGAATTCATCGCTCCGGGGCTAAAACCTCGTTCTAATTCGGCAGTGAAAAGTATAGTTTACCTAGAGAGACTGAAATTCACCTCTTCAGCGAATATAGTATTATCGATCAAATGCCATTTGAAATCGCAAGATTTGAGCAACAAGACTAGTCTCGGGACCATAGACCCGTTGTAAAACGGCATAAATTAACATAGGGAACAAGCACGCATAAAAAACATATGCTATCAACTGACGGTTTCATTTCATTGCATTTCAAAAATAATGAAATTTGACTAGGAATCTATGATTTAGTTATACTGCGTCCATATAATAAACATCTGTAAAAGGTCTTTACATAAAGTTACATGGTACGGACGCAGTAGAAAGTCATTGCCAAATGGTGGGTATGTACTACAAGCATTCGGACAGGAAGTTTTTTAGCTACATAGTTTCATTTTCTCTGCTTGAAAGAGCGACCATTATGAGAGGAAACATTCAAAATTTTCCTTGTTGATAAACATGAAAATATATTTTTTTAATGCCGCCTTTCCTGTCACGACGTGGAGTTGCACAGCCGAACGATTGAAGAGAGCGGAACGCCCACCCTTGTCTACCGTCTTGAAGCGGGCTCACCGACGATTGCTTTCATTGTTAGCAACAGGGCAGTTATGTAACGGTTTACAATGATTCAACTCCAAGCAGTGGCTTACTGGCAACAATAAATTAGAATACTGCTAAGATGTGAGTAACTCGTAACAACGAGTAACATGATTACATGATAAACCTGGTACATAATTGGAATCATTAGGACAGAGATAGGAACCCAGGCAGCCATTCATTGATTCATGGTACTATGGTGCTATTTTCTATGCCCCAGCTCTTTCTAGGAAACCACGGGTGAAGCAGTGAATGTACCTGATGCTCATACTTGTATCTGTGGTTCAAAGGCATTGGAGGACAATATCTATAACTTGACCTGAAACCAAATTGACCAAGGTATTAATTTCTTGGAATTTTTCTTTTATGTTTAAGCTATATATGTAATGGATAAATAGGTCAAAACTCATTATATTTCAAGTGTAACACATAAAATACTGGTTTGTCGAATAGTCAAATGAATGACTTCCTCCTTGGATATCGTACGTATTAAGGTGTCTGAATGCATGAATTGCACAATATCAAATGCAGAGGAGCTCTTTATTAAATTGATACCAATAAATAGAATAATTGAAGTCAATGAGTTTTGGTATACCTATGAAAAAAATGTACGTAACTTTTTTGTTAATAAGAGGATTTTCTCAGTAGCCAAAGTTCCAGCACACCGATTAGAATGCCACTTAAACAGCATCATCTGGGGAGTGGGTCCAAGGAACTTCAGATGCTTAATGGGGAATGCCTGTGGGATGCATAATGACGATAGCATTTAAAGTATTGGATTTTATAATGAGAGCATGAACAAAATGCGAAACGGACACAATAGTGTTCGCATATACAATTTCATTTTTTTTTATCAGACCGATCTCCGAAAAGATGGAACATTCTTCAACAGTTAAGCCCGATGCAGATGGACATTAATGCGATGGTCATTTGAATGAGGAATATCAAGAGATTTTGCACCATGATCCTGCATCATATTGAAAGGAAGCAGCAAAATAAAAAACATTCCATTGTCAACTACAAGCTTAACATTCTTCAGAAACGCTGGTGAAGGGGATAACAGAGATGACGGAGGAAGAATCACATTGCTTCAACTGTTTGAACTTGAGAGGGAGTCAAAGTTCCATTTCTTTTAAATTAAATGACGAAACAAAACTTTTCTTCGGCCATATTTATGATAGATTAAAGGATTAAGGAGAAGTTTAAGAGGCAATTCATTTTTATTGTCAAATGTTATTATCTGTGTTATAATACCCTGTCACACACCGTAGCTCTGGCTTGCGGAATACCATGGAGAAAAAATAGAATAAACAATAGACAATTAAGATAATAGTCATAAGTAGGGTACGAGCTGCCCATCCCCCATTTACTACGGATGCATGGATTTCGGTCAAAATTGATATATTGCCATTGATTGCCTTTGGATATATTTTGGCGGATTTTTGTTGGGGAGGGGAGATTTAATACCCTCAGATAAGTGGATGAAAAGGCTGTCTTATACGGAGGAATAGTAGCAGAAAATTGCCCAAACGATAGAATGCTAACGAAAGCATGTTTGGGTGCAGATTACATAGTACTAATCGAATTCGATAAAAAAATTCGAATAAGGAGGATTTATTTTAAAAAACTGTTACATACTTCTTGAATTGATCATGTTTATCCATTTGCATACGTTCTTGAAAAGCGATCTAACGCTTTAATTGATTGGTTTGGAAGGAATTTGAAATGCGTCCGTTAACGGATAGGAAAGGTTTGTAAATGATCCAATGGTGATAAGAAATTGAAAGTTCCATGAAAAATATGGGCATATAAGGAAGATTAAGTCAAACTGGGTAGGTTAAACCACGAGGGAATAATGGTGGGGGATGTCAGCATAAGAGAATATTGGGGAGAGGATGGAAGGGTAATGACATCAAATGATGACACTCAAAATAAAATAAAAGCAAAGGAGCTACGCGAATGGTAAAAGAAATCCCAATGACCCCTTTCCAAAAAAACGTACATGATTTTATTATGTACTTTTCTGAAAGCCTTAAATTATTTTAATTAATCCTCAAAGTTACAATCAATCCTACTACAGTGCGCTGTTGCACCAGTGATTGATAGTTGCAGTCCTTTTCCACTGAGGTCTATAGTTCGAAGTAGCTACTCGACGGACGCCATGAGGTCAACAAATTCACGTCCCACCCGACGGACGGCTAGTCCACTTGCAGTGCTCGGGTTTATTTATGAGTAGGTATCACCTTACATCGTTATTGTAGTTTCTCGCTGTGTGAAGAGTTCTCTTCTGGAGGTGTGAGATTTAATATTCGTACGGTACAAGTTTCCCACTTTTGAATGCTGGCACTGTTATATTCTTAGGATGCTGATAATTATTCTTACTTATTAATACATAACCTCTACACATGAATAACCGAAGATGGAAGAGTTTAGTTTATATCAGGTTGTTGACTATATTGTAACACTCCTCATAAAAATTTGAGACCACATGTGGAAATTCTGGATTCGGTGATTACAATCCCTCTTTCCTTACCGATATTGTATATCTTGGTTCTGGCCTGGATTCCTGTCTTTTTCATTTCAATAATGTCCTGGGTTCGCCGTGTGGTCATAAAACTCGCAATTTCAAGTGACTCTCATGCCTGCAGCATTGCGCCCTCTTCCATTTTATTGTTTCGTGTAATCCGTAGCTTGGAGTTAATCCATCGTGAACTGTTACGTAGGTTCCGTGTTATCAACAATAATAGTCGATGAGTCATTAATTGTTGCGTCTGATACAACATAGTTGGGCAAGGATGGTCTTTATGTATGCTGTGGCCGTTTTGGTATGTAATTTCAAGTTATAAAAGGAAATTAGTTATTTAAAAAGTTGATCGAGAAAAGAAGATAATTTTTCTGCCACTGGCAGCCCACTTAATACAAGAATTTACTATTGTCCTAAGCACTTAAATTACATTTCCGTCAAAACGTCAAATATTCTTAAAATATTTAAATTGTCCTTCTTCAGTTACGTGATGCAGTTGCAAAATTGGTCTTAAGCCCTGAATCTTGGCTGGTAGTCTAGCGAATGGTGCGGATCCAAATTGCAGTTGATTTGGTTGATGCTGATTGGCATGGGCACAGGTGGTTTTTAGTCTCTTCTCATCCCTTGTGTTTGATGTAGTTAATTTTCACTGTTTTTGACTAGTGATCTTGTTGTCAGTGATGGGACACTCCTGAATCGCACAAACAAATGAACCACCACAGAGGACGATCCGAGGTGCAAACTAAAATATAAAATATGCCCAAACATTTGAGGAATAACATTAATGAAATGACCCAAATTTTATGAAAAAAATAATAAATTCATTCGAACTATGAAAGAATATTACTCATGTTATCTCAGTAAATATAAACATTTGCATAAAATGCATTTAAATTGTGTGAAATGCAAGGAAAAAGAGCACGTATATAACTAGGACATAAGAGAGAAGGATGATTGGAAAGGGAAGAAGAATGATGTATTGGCTTTAATGGAGAAAGAAGACACTCCACTTAATTTTTCAATAGCTTTGCACATGCCATACAATCTTTTAATCTTTAACACCCTATTTATCAAATAGAAGTGGTCAGCAAACACTTTTGGCATTTATCACCTCACAAAAGTTACTCAGAAAAAGAAATAAACGGTAAAAAGTGAGATAATTGATTGCGAAGAGGAACTTTCGTTTTTAAAAAATAACTCCTAACTATTTCTTAACCCTTTACCGAAATATAATTATTTATTGATATTATGACATAAAAATTCACGTCATTCACAAAAGAAGCATTTTATAGCAAAGAAAACGAAGTTATCACATGACCTAGCAAACAATCGATATTATTTCATCGTAATAATACGTACCTGTAGGTAAAGACGCTAACAATATTTTGCTATCATTCCCAGACCCACTTTCCTTTGTGCCGCGTATAATTAAAGCATTCATTTATAAACAATCTAAAATGGATATGGTAACAGTAATTAATAAAGAATTGGATTTGAAATATTTTTATTTCCCGAGGCCATGGAAGAACCTATCAATGGAGGCACGGTTTTCTTTTTTCCACAGTTTATTCTGCTCATTTACTGCTGTCCCCTTTCTCTCTATCTGATTGCTGGGGCTGTTTAATTGGCAGTGATGACTTTTTTTCAATATTTAGGTAAAGTGACCTGTCGATAGCATCGCTAATAAAAACTCTAATTTCATTTAAATCACACTTGTTTGTCAAGATCACATTAAGGACCCTCTACTTTACCAAAGCACTGAACTGCAATTCAATCTTAAAAAAAGCTTTGAAAAAATCGAATATCCCCAGCGCTAAAAACCGGGAGGAAAAGAGAATGATATTTTATGGGGATGGATTAAGGAATCGGGACACTAGGGATGCTGTGAACGGGGAGTATATGTGGAAGAGAACATATTATAAGGGATACTAAAAATGCAAAATATTTACACTGATTACATAAGACTGTCCGTAGGACACGTAAATAAACAACAATAGCCGTTCCGTTGTTCAGTAATAAAGTTTATAAAATATGGGAAGTTGCTGCGGTAAGTAACTTTATATCATCTTGATTCTTGAGTTTGAATAAGTTTTTGGTCCATAATATTAAGCATCGGATCAAAAGGCCCGAGCCAATTAGTGGCGTGGCTATGTGAGTTGGTGTTGGAGTGGATAAGCAGAATGGTGCGTGAATATAGATATTTCTTTTCTTTATATGCACCAAAGGTCGCTGCTGCGATGATGAGAGGGATCCAGTCGAGGAACCCTACGCCTCTTCCCAAACCAGGCATCCTCAGAATCCAAGAAGGAGTCAACGACATGGTAAGAGCCAAATGTTGCAGTTAAGACTTCAATCATTCATAAGCCTTCATCCACGGCTTTATCTTCTTTCAAATGTAATACACATTCGCTAGTAATTGCGAATTCAAAAGTGCCATTATAAAGTTTTTATATCAATGTGTGCCTATGTGAGTTGGTGGTTGGGTGGATTATCGGAAAAGTGAACGAATGTAGCAATTTCTTTTTTTCGCATACTACCTTGATCAAAAAGTTCCCGGAATAACCACCGTGTGGCGCTCCCATCGTTCCGATTTGAGTTCTGTTTTTTTTGTTAAATTGGTACATCTGTTGTTGATATTCCCTTTAAATCTTAGTGTCATAACTTGACATTTGCAAAAGTTACGTAGCCAAGAGTACATCTATCTCTGTGTGTGTTGGCGATTTTTTACAATTGCAGAAATGGATTTAAATTTGCAACAACGAACTTGTATTAAATTTTGCGTAAAAAAACGGATTTAGTGGCGCACGGACGTTGGAAATGTTGGAAAAGTGTTTCGGCAACGATTCTCTAAAAAAAACGGTCGTTTACCAGTGGCACGAGCGGTTCAGAAGTGGTCGTGAGTCAATCGAAGATAATGAACGCAGTGGCAGACCATCGACATCGAAAGTCGGTGAAAAAATTGATAAAGTAAAAGAAATGTTGGTCAATAACCGCAAATTAACCATCAGAGAAATAGCGGAGGACTTGAACATTGCCTATGGATCCGCCCAAGACATTGTGGTTAATGATTTGGGTTTCCGTCGTGTAGCAGCAAAGTTGGTTCCAAAAGACCTCAATTTCATGCAAAAGAGAGACCGTGTTGACGTCGCAAAAGACATGATTTGCGAGGCTGAATCCGATCCCACATTCATCAAAAGGATCATTACTGGAGACGAGACGTGGGTTTATGAGTACGACACGCAATCCAGACATCAGGCAAGTGAATGGCGTTCACCAAATGAGCCGAGACCAAAAAAACCACGTCGTTTTCAGTCAAAAAAGAAGGCAATGCTGACGGTTTTCATGGATTACAACGGTGTAGTGCATCATGAATTTTTGCCAGACAGTAAACAAAGAGTATTATTTGGGCGTTATGAGACGTTTGCGTTAAGCAATTCGCCGAAAGAGACCAGAAATGTGGGCAGAAAACTCGTGGATTTTGCACCGTGATAACGCACCGTCGCACAGTGCTATCATTATTCGTAATTTTTTGACGAAAAATGCAACAAATACCATCCAACAGCCACCGAATTCACCTGATTTGGCTCCCTGTGACTTCTTTCTGTTCAATCGAGTTAAAAAACCATTACGGGGAACGCGTTTTAGCAGCCGAGAGGAAGTAATGGAAAAATCGCAGGAAGCACTGATGGACATACCGAAAACCGAATATAAAAAATGTTTCGAGGATTGGATCAAGCGCTGGCATAAGTGTGTTGCAGTCGATGGGGATTACTTTGAAGGGGACAATATAGATTTAGATGAATAAACTTGTATTTTTAATTTTCTGAATAAATTCCGGGAACTTTTTGATCAAGGTAGTATTCTGTACTTGTGGTCGCCGCTGCGAGGAAGATAGGAAGATAGACATCAGAACCTTCGCTTTTGATTTAAACTACATCCCAGAGAGAAGAAGAAGACGGAGACATGGTAAGAGCCAAATCTTGCAAATTAGACTACATTCGTTTAGAACCTGCGCCTTGTTAAAAATCTATGGCTTTATTTCCTTAGAGCAGTTTTGCTAGAAAACGCGCATTAAAAGGTACAATTATGAAACATTACCATTAACGAATTTGTTAAAAAAAAATTGTCATTTAATGATGCAATCGCGGCTGGAACTTGATATCGAATAAAAACTAGGAAGTATTTCACTCTTCGAAAATCAAATACGAATGATTATATAACACTCAAAGACCTTTCAGTATTGACATTGGCAAACATCGTGGAATCAAAATGGGTGAAATGGATGTCCTTTGTTTTTCTAATTTAATTTTTTCTTATCCATTTTTCCGATTACGGTGTGTCAAACGTTGAATTCTTACTTAAAGGAATTTGTTATTGAATTTACATTATAATACTTACTTAATAACACGCCTTAACACCTGTCTTAATGAATGGCATGTAAGGTTCCATAATTGACCTGACCATCATTATTTTCGATTTCCAGTTATCTTCAATCCGGAGGTTAGGATTATTTTCTTTCAAAAGGATGACGTGGAAAGAAGCGACCATTCTCTTGTGTTAAATAAACCCATATCGAAGATAGGCACGACAGGTTTGAAGACATTTCATGATCCTATGATTTCTATACTCTCATGCTTAGAGTTCTGTGTGTGGAATGATATTGATAATCACGATCTTTGCTTCAGGATTTGTATTCCGAGGAATATGTCCACTAGATGGGAATAATTTACCCAACATTTTGCATTTAAATATCTTGAGAGTTTTGCTTCAAGTCGTGGCGGTAAGATATCTTTTCAATTTTATATTAAAATGCTTTAGAATAATGATAGTACTGAGTTAGAAATACAAGGTATTAAAAAATGTATTTTTGTGCCAAAAGTTATAATTGGCAATAGGCATCGGTTTTCTAGGCATTTACCACTAAAAACTCATTTTGTTTTCGATTTCTAGGATGCTGGTGTTTTGAAATATCTTGCCATGGATAAAAAAATAAATTACGAAAACTGAAAGTCTTGCATTTTTTATTGAGTTCCTTTATTTGAAAAACATAAATTGCTTCATAAAATACCTAGGCGTTTGATATGTTACCCTGAGAGTGGTCACGATACACACACACACTTATTTATATATATATATATATATATATATATATATATATGTATGCATACGTGTATGCATGAGAATGTCTATGAAATTTTGTCCAGTCCAGGTTCGGAAACATGACACGCACTTCCACAATAAAGATAATATTTCCCAAACATACTTACTCACCCAAACCGGAATACCTTTAATTATTAAATTGCTGAATCTGAAAAAATTTGGAGAGCGGACCTCGAGCATAAAATCCAACGTTTTATGCTGGTTTAGTTTTAAGCACCTGGATTTTTCTCTATGATAAAACATAAAACCCAGAAATATTCCCCACACATTTCACGGTTCGCTCGATATGGTCATTGACTATCCGAACGGACAAGAGTAAGTTTGGTTTTAGAAAAGGAGTAACTCAAGACCAGGAATATAAAAGGAAGCCTTAACAGGAAAGGGAAGCCAATAGAGTACGATCCTCCATATACTTAAGAATGCCAATAAAAGCACTTACTGCTCAGAGTCGAACTCATAGACGGAATTGATGTAATATAGACCCGGAGGAGGAAATATTGCTATGGAAATTGTTCTTGAAATCTGGCAAGTGAAATTAACAATAATTAAAAACAAAGAGTTTGATGGACCACTCTGAGACCTACAGAAAAATCACCGATAATTTATGTTGTTATTTGGGGAAAAAGACGCGGACATTCAAACACTTGATGCACTCGACGAAGCAATACGCCGATTAATTCTAAAACATAATAAAAGCGTTACCATGGTTTTGAATTCAAAGATGAAGATTGGATTAGCAATAGTTATTAACTTGGAATCATGTCCACTATTAAAACAAGACTGATAAACACCATGGATAACAGTAAAAACGAAAAACGCATTCACGATATGCACAGACCTTACGAAGTCGAAGAATGTTCGCAACGTCCATGTGTAGAACCGGACACGCTTAAGTGTAATTTTACAAAAAAACACACATTAATCGATGCAGAATTCCAAAAATACTTTTTGTGCCCTCTTTTGTAACTTGTTTTATTACCTTAGCAGTGGTTAATGGAATTGAACAACGTGATCGCAGGAAATGGGTCTTACCAAAAAATTGTTGACTGAAGACATTTCATGAGTGAGATATGGTGCAAAGGTAATCTAACGCGTGTCGCAATTTCAGTTGTTTTTGGGCTAACATGGAATGGAGCACACCATTTGAATTAAGGATACACTAACAATTTTGACTTTTATTAATAATTATTGACTCTAACGTTACGCACAAATTACTTGCGAAATACAACGTTAAACTCTAATTAATTCCTGGTTACCAAGCGTATAAAACCAAACCTAACCGCTTTTAGCAAAGGTTCTGTTCCTTCATATGAGATTTATATTTTAGGCATCGGTTGGCCTATACGATTTGATAAGCTGTCGGGTGTATTCTGAGATATATTAGTGGAGGCGCTTAGAAGGAAGGACTTATATAAGTTGACCCTTTCCAAAATGCTGGCCTCAATTATTTTTGAGTGACGAAACAGCTAACTTATTCCCCAGAACCTGTACAACCTTTCCAAAGTACTGAGACTACCGCGACCTAAGTAATACGTTTCCATGTAGCGGGAGCCTTGGGGCATATTTTCTAAAATTAGTGTTAAGGAATTTTTGAGATACCAGATATCATTTAGAAACGGAGGTGCCAAAGGGCAATTGCCTGATTGCTAAGTTATCACTGACCTCCCTGGGACTTTTAAACATCCAATTAAAAAAATACGCGGCATCAGACGAATACTTTGTAAATGACGAAAGGAGCAAAACAGGGAATGATAATTACAAGATGCAAAGGGATTTTTATCTTGAAATCGCTCTGGTGAAAAAAGAAAATTTTTTGAAAATATTATTGATAAATTTCACCAGCAGCAGGAGAAACTTTCATATTGCCTCCTAGATTTTCAGTTATACGTTGCATTTAATTAGCCGTACCCGCAGCCGTATCAAAGGATATCATTTCGATATTCCACCCATTATTGTCTGCTATTGTTGTGTGTTAAATAATAGTTCTAAGAAACCTTTCGTAATCGGTATTTGCCATCAGAAAGATTTTTTGTGGTGCCGTTTTCTGGTTCTATTTCATGAAGTAAACGTAGTTTTAAATTTTCTTTCGAAACACAAAGCATTTCAATTTTTCTCTTCTGGTGAATGTTGTTTCTCTGCTCAAGCGACGTAACTTACAAATGCACACAAGATGCACTCTACGGCCACTGCTCCCAGTTAACGGGACAATGTCACCCTTTCTTTTCTTTCAACCTTGTGTTGGAGGTGTTTTCCCTTCGGTTCGCTGAAGAGGGCGACTTTGTGGCCGAAACACGCGTGTTCGACGCATTTCCTAGTTGCTCTTTATCTGTGTCCAGATTCTCCCAGAAGCTGGGCCCTTTTGAGTTTGTGTTTCTTGAGTGCTTGTGTGTGTGATTGGTCTGTGCCAGTCACAGAGTGTGTGCTTGAGAATATCGTGGAATCTTGAACGGGGTCTACTCTACAGCCCCGTGAAGGATTCCATCTCCATCTGAAATTCTTTAACAGGGTCTCACAGCCTCGTGAAGGATTTCCGTCAGGATAGTGTGCGTTTGGCTGTGTGTTGGTCCCTGACGCGGATTAATTTCCCGTAAACCACCACAGAGGGTATTCTGGTCGAGAGGTTGTGGTTGGTCCCTGACGTGATTCCCGTTAAACCAACACAACAATCGGTCTGACGAGAGATTGGCAACTAATTTTTACGGCCATTGGAGTTTTCTTCCCGTTTCTTATTTACTTTCTTCTCTTATTTTCTTTTTGCATTATACAATTTTTACTTTGATCGACAATTCTTTTTTATATTCTTCGTTAGATAAAAGCGAAATTCGGCATCTCTATTGTCAAGATGAAGTTCCTGAAACGTGTCATTCTGGATCATTTGTTCAAAGAACCTATAATTGAATTCTACTGTTTTAACATTATTCAGGTTTTACCAATGCCACCAAAAAATAATTAGAAGTTTAAAATGCTCGTACCAATTTGGTCAAACATTTTACTGTCCATACCAAAAGAAAAAAGACATGTACTCCTCAGATTTTATTATGCGGTACACCGTATTTCACTATACGGTATTTTACCGTATAATAAAATCTGTGGAAAAGTACAAGTCTTTCCTTTTAGTATGGATATTATATACTTCCACAAAGTAAAGCCTGAAAAAATAGAATATAAGCATCATATTGATTGCTAGGTCAGGTTAGAAGTATTCTAGGATGATAGAATCAAATGCCTCTTGAAGGATTAATCTACTGCTGTAGTCTCAATTACAAGATCTACGTACTTTGAAACAAGTGACAAACACTTTAATGTTCGAAGGAGACAGAGAGAGGAATTAATGAGGTTAAAAATGTTGTGTTGATTCTTTAGAATGATAACCGCTTTTAAGGCGGAGTCTGCCTCTAATAAGATACTCGGCCAATATTTTGGATAACTATAAATGATTAACTACTACCATTTACTCGCAAAACTTTTACATCCATAACTAGAAAATGATCATCGTTATATGGTAAAATATTTTTATTTGAAAGCACTCAACCCAACCAATACATAATGCTTAACTGGATTCTATTTTAATTTTTTTAGTAAATGCAAGACTCGACACCAATGTTGATCTTTATACAGCTTTTGATGCATAGCAATTGTATTTCTTTTGTATTTATCTACACCAATTGTCACTAGCACCTTTTTCAGCTTTAGTCAAATTATTTGGGATCCAACGCGGACGAATGTTTTTCACAGTTAAATATTCAGTCAATTTCTTATTGAGGTTCGTCATACTAATCTCCAAGGATGCCTCAATCTCACGACAAGTCACGTCACGATCTTTCTTTTCTAGTTTTTGCACAGTTTTCTTGCAGAATAACTAAGTTTGGACGCCCTTCACGACTTTCGTCTTTGAGCTAACGGCGGCCATTGGTGGAATTCGTTACATTTGCGTTTAAAAGTGGCAAAGGGTGGAGATTTATCGCCAAAATTGGAAGTAAGTTGACCGATGGAGTCCTGTCTTCATAACTTCCTTGGGCGTCGTAAAGAGGCATTGCACGCAGGTTTTCACGCGTTAACTTTAATTTTAAATTTTAATTTTCAGTAAATTTTATTGCTGTTACAAAATTTTCGTGTCCCACAATACAACACAAGTGATGATGAAACGACAAAATATTCGAAAAAAAGCATTAAAAAGATCAACATTTCCAATGAAAACGTGGGATGGTGCCTAAAGCACTTCGCGTTCTTAAGGCTCAGAATATAAATAGAAAACATCATAGTAAATCATAGAATATGTAATGGTTTACATAAGGATTCATTTGGCTACATGGAACTCATATTTATTGTATTTAGAAATAAATAATGAATGGATTGATTTTCCTTTTCCCTTAATTATCTTTAACTCTTTCTTACTTGCTACGACAGAACTTCACCAGAAATGTGATAACAATTCTTTAAATGCCTCACCCTTAGATATTGCAATACCTGCCGATGCTTTCCTGATATAGGTCATTGTTTATTTTTATGAAAGATGCCGTTAGTGCAAGATTCGTAAATAGATATCTATTCGTTATTAAACAGAAATTAGAAGCATCATCTTGCTCGTTCACCACTATTTATTAGTTTTATATCCCTAATGACCACTCATTATACTTACGGTAACCCTTAAAATAGCAGTTGTACACCTTTTCTCAATATAATGTTAAAGTGACTTGTCGAATACATTTCCAGCAACGAACCTTATTTCTTTTAAAGCTTACTTGATTGGCAAACAACATTTTAGAGACCGATTACTTGACCAACGCGCAGAAATAATCTTATATGTAAGGATCTTGGACACGGACTTGGATAAAATGGTAGTTCTTTTTCAGGAATAGCTGGAAGTTCATCTTCAGGGTTTACGGAGCGGATCGCATTCCCAACCAGAGAGGGACCGAAACGTTATACTTTTCCAATCAAAATTGGAAGGCGCCGCATGCGTAATGTGAAATACGTGGTATCGAAGTTAGAATGGGGGAAGGGGGGGTCAGTAGGCCTCCCTACAAGATAGGACACTTATAAACAAAGGAAAATTGGGTTTAAAGAGTAAAATAAGGATATCAAGGGGAATTTAAGCATAGCGTAGTTCCAAAGGATGACATTGGTGTCGCCACTGACTACGTCTTTAATTATAAACGCTGTGTCTATTAAACGGTAAGAGGTAGCGCCGTTAGGACGAAATACTTGGAGCCAAAGTGCGGGGAATGTAGGACCATTCACCCTCGCTACAATATAAGACTATTTAATCCAAAGGAAGTTGTCTTTGAAAAAATAATTACAAGAAGTAATATGGTTTGGAGATAGTTCCGATGGCTGACGCCTGTGTCGTCACCAACAGCGTCTTATGTAAAAAAAGGCTATATCTCAGGAACGGTGAGAGATAACTCAATTTCCACGCAAGATTTGAATTCCAAGTGGGAGAAGGGGCGATTAAACGTCCGCAATGCCCTATGGCACCCTGAGGGAGGCGGAAGGTCGTGTTTGAATAAGGTCTTAAAGAAAATAAGTAAAGTAGTTTCATTACGTGGTTCATAATGGAACCGAACAGATGACACCATCGACAACATCTTAAAGTGGGTACAATATATCCCTCTACCCAATCAGACCTTCTTAGAGGGGGTTCGGGGGATTTTAAGAAAGGGAAATTATAATGCAATGTGGCACTATATAGCAAAGTGGGGAGTGAGTGTAAGTGTGTTTGTGTTGGTTGTAGTTGTGTGTGGCGGCTTGAGCCGACCTATTGGGGGGGAGGGGGAGATTGGGGGACGCCAATGACACCCCTGCCGATCCGCAAGCGGGCAGCGTCCAGACTCGATGGCGAGTCAGAAGGGCAATTCGAAGAAGGTAGTGCAGCGTGGATGGCAGCGGCCTCAAGGATCGGCTGTAGAGCTCCAGCAGTGGTACGATGTATCCTCTCCGAGAGTAGGCAGCAGAATCCCGTCCATGGGTCAGTGACCGCAAATTTTGTTGTACTCAAAGTCATATTAGTGGATGGTAAAATTTTCCGTTGCGGCATCTTCCGAAGTTTCTTGGAAAAGCCTTTCTCCTCCTTACCATGACTTCTTTTGCCCCTCCTCCTGCTTCCTATAAAACTTATCCAAATAACCTAATTGTTAGAATTACTTTTACTGAAATTAAGCCCTGACATTATTACATATCTATGGTGCCATGTATATAAATTTTGAAATAGTTACAAAAATTATTTCAATGAAAAAAAAGTGCCACAATCAAAGTTTACTGTGAGTATTTGGACACTGACCCTAAGACTTTCTAGTCATTTGTTTAATGAAGTAAAAGGGATAAAAAATCTGAGTCTTGCTTAACCCATTATAAGCAAATCATGCATACCTAGAGTGAAGGCAAAGCTAACATTATAATACAATCTTCCAAAGCATTCTCGCGAAAATTGTTGCCGCCGTGCATCTCCAAGAAACAATTCACACCGACACTTAGGAAATAAATAATGAGCAGTGGAAGAATTAGGAATTGTCAAATAGGTCGATTTGATAAAAAAAACACTACACATCCGCGGGTCTAGTAAAAATTCATGCTAGGGCGATGAATCATTTAAGCTCCTATTTTCCCCGTATTTCGTTACAACTGTAGTTTCGATAGCGTGTGTTGTAAAATTCCTATTTACGTGATATACCTCCAAAGGAAAGACTAAGCCAAAAGATGTAATAAGCTACATTTACAAATATTTGCTCACTACTCCTTTTTTTCAAATTTGTCAAATAATTTATTTTACAAAATCCATCACTTACTTCGGATTTAACTTATTTAAGTAAAATTTAAACCTCCTTAGTCTCTTAACCTTGACGTTTCATAAATAGTTAGACAACGTGATGTGCAGGGTTGTCAATTCATTTCAATATTCCACCAATTATCGTCTGCTACTCTTTGTATATAATTAGTGCAAGGAAGGCATTCGCAATTATTAAAGGCCATCATTTGACCGTCACGCATTGATTATATTAAGTGAACAATGTCTTAAACTTTCTTTTAAAATCCAAGCATTTCAATTTTCTCTGCTGGAGCGGCGCCACTTGCAAAAGCACACAAGATGCCTTCTGTGGCAACTGCTCCCTCATAACGAAATAATGTCACTATTCTATTTCTTGAAATATTCTGAATATCCGAAGGCTCTTCTCACGATGACGCCCTATTTTCGAGCTTGGTGAATATCTCCCGATTGGACGAGAGAAGAATGCAATATTGTCATGCTCCGTCAATCAGTTGAACGACAATATATATTTATATATGATCTCGAACCATGAAGAAGTAATGTCAGCAGTTAATGGCTATTTTGAGGAGCTTGACAGTTCTCATTTTAAAATGGTTAAACATTTCTGGAAAAGGTGTATGCAGCTGAAAGGAGATTATATTGAAAAATAAATAAATTTTTTTCCAAAATTGTTGTTTTCTTTGTTGAGTTGGGTAATAAAATTGTGGAAAGCATGACTTTCAGACCCCTCACTATGCATGGCATCCAAGAAGAAAGTAACTCATTTCCTATGCAAGAAAACCAAATATTCCATGTGTTATACTTGAAATGAAATACGTGTGGTAACCAATTTAACCGATACTCACTACATAACTTAAAAACATTGAGTAAAAAATAGAAATTACAATCATCAGTCTACAAGTTTGGTTTGATGAGTAGAGTTACTTCCTACCTCATGCTGACCAGCATTGTGTCTGAATCTACAAGTATGGGCATCAGATGCCTTCCTTGCTTCACCTGTGATTTTCTAGATGGACCTGGGGCCTTCAATTTAGTACGATTGAAGCTGCCAAAGTGACTATCAATTTGAATCTGGGCTTATACGTCCAGTAATCAAATGTTCAACCCTATAGACTACATTATTTCTATTAATAGGCTGTGCACAGAATTATTTGAAACCCGAAATTGTATTAACTATAGATTGAACAATACTCACTCCTGGAAATTTTTTTTTTTTCAGTATCAATTGGTAACTATGTACTTCCCTGTATATTAAATCAGTAACATCATAGACAGAGTCTTCAAGGTCACCTTAGCCTCACTTAATAAAGGAAAATTATGAATCTCATTCTCTTTTCATTCAGAAGATAAGTAATTTATTCCGATTCCTTGGAAGAATATATATATCTGAATTGCTTGTAAAAATCATGTGTTCATAGAGCATAAAGTAAGGAAACAGGATATATATATATATAAATATATCTATGCTTAAATAAAAACAATAATTGTTCTAATTTAAATATTTAAGTTGATTTTCTAATCTTTATTAAGGAAGTAAAATTGAATAAAAAATTTTGCAAAAATAAAATACAGAAATGTATCATTTTTTTTGTTTTTAAATTTTGAGCTTAACAGACTACAATGAATTCTAAACCTACATATACCGACAATTTAAGCTGCTACCAAACTGCTGATGCTGACCGTATAAATGCTACTGGTGTTGTTGAGTACAAGAGGTTGGTATCTTGCAACTCTGGCCCTTGGTGCAACAATTCATTTCTTTGTTCAATGTCTTTACTCAATTTGTCATCAGGAGAGACTTCCAATTCAACATCTTGTCTCATGCAGCATGATATAAGACTCCTTAGACGATTGAAAAGTGATTTTCTTTGTCTTTTCCAAAATGACGTAGAATTGGAGTCTGTGGCTTGAGAAGATGTGAGATTGGAGGGTATCTTGTGGGGTGTATTCAGCCGCTCATAATGAGACTTTTCCACTGCCCCCTCACTCCTTGATTTACCATTTCTTGTCAGGGGATTAAAATTAACAGATGCAGTATCTCCAATTACAGGTTCGACATTGAATCCCATATAATTTGAAATAGTCTTTCCTGAGTTCATCAGTTTCTTAGGCAGCATCTATATGGAAGAAATATTTTCAACAAAAAAAAGTGGATTTGTTTAGTTGAGTACATTATGTGTTCCTTAGGATATTTATTGATAAAAAGAAAGCTCTATTATAACACAAGGGATGTGTAGGCAAGGAAAAGAAAAGATGCCATCGTAGATGAACATTCTTAATTTCATATATTTTCTTTGGTACTCATTCTGACAAAATCATACAAGATATGTTTATATAAAAGGAAGGGAAGAAAAAGATTCTTACTTCTTTTACTCTAGAAAGTTGGCTAATACCAATGACAATTTCAATACTTGTCAGTTTCTTTTCTTTTTCTTGTGTTTTACGATCCCTAGTGCTAACTTTACATATATTTTTATTCATATGGACGATAGGGACTTTTCTTATTTCCATTACCCTAAAAATGATTGAGATTGTACAACAAAAATGATGCCATTCAAGATTTTAAACAATGTTTTTTAACAAAATATACTCAATTCTAAATTGATGGCATTTGAAAGGTCAAAATACACTGAAAAAATGTAAATAATTCTGAATGAAGACTATTTATAGAAGCCCTTATAATAATGTAAAGCAATTAAATTTCTATCTTGATTATTTTTAGTGATAATTATAAGTTTATGGCACCCCCTTGTATAATGTAGCTGCAAAGTAAAAGTCCAAACGGAATCATCTAGCTGAACCATGAACAGTTATCAATGTGTTCCAAAAAACATTGAAGGGAACATAAATTAAGATTGTAAAATGAATGTTAAGGATTACATATGGCTCTATATTCAATAGAAGTTGCAACAACATTTGAGTTGTCATGACAACAGAATGGATAAGTGAAATGTTAACTAATGATTAATATTAAAAGAGTTGAAACTTACACTGTCACTTAAACTTTTCTGGTTCAAGCATGATACTTTCCCTTCCCTTTTTGCAAGCCCTTTCATAAGTGTTTCACATGAACGTGAAGCTCGGAGTCCAAATGTAGGATCTTCCATGTTCTTCTGTGTGCTGTCAATATGATTCAGGGTAATTTTTAAAAATTGTTTTAGATTCTACATGCAAATTGCAAAGGGTATTATTTTACTCATGCCTTCCAATCAACTGTATTTGCAGCTGTTGCAAGTGTAACATTTAACTGCTAATCGGTACATGAAGTAATAGGAGATAAATAACTAACGAAATGGGTGAATGATTCACACTGACCAAAATAATCTAGAAAAGTTCGATCAACAGTCAAACCCTGTTAGAGGCTTGCAACTTGCCCTAGCCTCTGTATATCTCACCTTTCCTAGGATCACGATTGGTGGAACACTGAATGTGGCCTCTTCCAATGGCCAGCCACACCTAAGGGAGTGGGGAGAAATGGATAACACAGGGCTCCTCCCTTCTGTACTCAGCCTCTCCAGCCTTCAGCCCTGGTCTGTAAATGATCCGGAATAAAGAATGCATATTTAATAAATAAAATAAACGGAATAAAAATCTAATATTAAAGTTCATTTAATGACGAGGATAAAGGCAATATTTGATTCATGCTTTCATTTTGCCTGGTGAAAATTTCTTGAAATAAAATAACATAAGGAATAAATTCTGTCTTCTGAACTGGTTCGATTCAAAGATATTTATCAAATAATTTGTGGCACTCTCATAAATTTCAGCTACAGCAAATCTCTTTGATAAACTTTAATAGTTTAGGCAGAAGCAAATAATTCCTGTGTAAGATGAAGTTGTTATTTGGGGCAGGGAATGTAATTACTAACTAGGGAGTGCGATAATCTTTCTGTTGCTCCAAATTTTGAGGCTGGAAATAGATAATTAATAAAATACTTTAGTAAAAAAAAATCGACCAAGGAAAAAAAAATATATAAGGTTAGAGGGCAATGAGAAAGGCATTCATTGGTAGTGATGCAAAAAATAAATTGTGATGCTGATAATAAAAACACAAGTTTTGAACTTCAGTATTTGATTAATTTCTTCCTCGTTATATTCCTTAAATGTAAACTTATACTTTTATGACAACTCTACAGTTCTACATGCACACAGAATTTTCAGAATCAACATGGGAGTTTTGTTTACCCATGGAACTTGCTATATGGAATTCAAAAATCAAATAGATGTTACCCTTTGGAGCTTGCAGGAAAAAAAATTGGACGATGTATTTCTACCACTCTTATATGACAGAGAGTTTTCAGTCATCTTAAAATTTACCAAATCTGATTAATTCCTACCTAGCTTTATTTCTTTACCTAGCTTCATTTCGTTAGCTCATTTTTTATATCTCTCTATTGCTGTGGCGAATTCACCGTATAACATGAGATTTAATAATAGGTGCTTACCTTTGGCTGTTGAAAGAAAGCTACTCCTATCATTTATGAATTATATAAAATAACTGTTGAAATATTAATAGCAAAGCTGATTGATATAACTATAGCAGTGAACCTTATTTAAAATAAGTACATTTTGATAAACTTACCTTACTTGTGCACTGTTATATCCGACTAAAACGAATATTAGGTTTGAAGATCGCCTTGAAATATGTAAGCTGTTGGTAAATGCCAATTAGATAAACACTTCGATAAGTCTTCCCACCGTTAGTATTGAGACAGATGAACTTTGAAGTATATCAGTTGTAGGCAAACACCAAATACATAAGCACCTCACTCACTCTTCCCGCCGTTAGTGTCCCAAAAATTCTTATGAAAACCATGGAAACCAACAATGAGAGTAAACATTCATTTCGCTTCTTTCTCCAACCTTCTACAATAGACCTTTGGTCTTTAGCCCTACGTTCCAAGTTAGGTTAATTCATCACTTCGGGGTTAAAAACTCGTTCTAATTCGGCAGAAAAAGTATATTTCACGTAGAGGACGACATTCACATATTCAGCGAATATTAATCGATCGCATGCCATTTGAAATCGCAAGATTTCAGAAACAAGACTAGTCTTGGGGCATTGACCCGTTGTAAAACGGCATAAATTAACATAAGAAACAAGCACGCATAAGAACATATGATGAAAACCAATGTTTTCACTTGATTGCATTCGAAAAATAATAAAATTGGACTAGGAATTTTTGATTTAGCTTACTTAGTCCATATTATAAACATATGATTATTTTGATAAACTTTAAAATATATTTTTTTTAATTCCGCCTTTCCTGTCAAGAAGAGGGGTGTCACACCCGAACGACTGAAGGGAGTGGAACTTCCACCCTTGTCCACTCTCTTGAAGCGGGTCACCGCGAATTGCTTACATCGTTAGCAACAGGGCAGTTATGCAACGGTTTGCAATCATTCAACTCCAAGCAGTGGCTTACGGGAAACAATAAATGAGAATACTGCTAAGATGTGAGGATCTTGGAATAACGAATAACATGATTACATGATAAACCTGGTACGTAATTGGAATAATTAGAATGACAGAGATAGGAGCCAAGGCAACCATACATTGGTTCATGATACACTTTAAACCACCGGAAGGGTGCGTGACAGGGGGTGGTCACATGTTTGACTTCTTTTGTCGCAAGCTAGTACGAGAGTAATCCTAGAAGTACCCTACCAGACAAAAAAACTCAAAAATTTTGAATAAATACGTATTTATTTTTCAGCATTACATACTTTCAGCTCTCTACGCGTCGCTGCTCAAACTTGTATGTGTGGTTCAAACGCATTGCAGGACAATATCTATAGCTTGACCTTAAACCAAATTGACCACCGTAGTTTTTACTATTTATTTTATTTTGCAACTATCTCAGTGTATAGAAAGCATTGACCGGGATTTAAATCCGGATCCTTAGATGTGCTTCAGTTAGTTAAGCTACCGATGGGTCCCCTTACACTACAAAATATTATGATTTTTTCCTCCGAAATTTTTGGACTGCAATGCACATTTAGTGGACGACTCCGTGAAAAGTTACTGTCTTGGCATCTCCCGTAGTTTCTTGGAATTTTTCTTTCATTTTTAAGCTAGATATGCAATGGTTAAATGGGTCAAAACTCATTTTATTTCAAGTGTAACAGATGAAATACTGGTTTCTCTGATAGGAAATGAATGAATTCCTCCTTGAATATCGTACGTATTAAGGTGTCTGCATTGCATGAATTGCACAATATCAAATGCAGAGGAGCTTTTTAATAGCTAATAACCAATTAATAGAATGAATGAAGTCAATGAAATTTCATACACCTAAGAAATACATGTACGTAATTTTTTTATTAATAAGGAAATTTTCTCAGCAGCCGAAGTTCCAGCACACAGATTAGAGTGCCACTTAAACAGCATCATCTTAGGAGTAGGTTCAAGGAACTTCAGATGTCCAATGGGGAATGCATGTGGGATGCATAATGACGATAGCATTTAAAATATAGGATTATACTATGAGATCATGAACAAAATGCAAAACGGACACAATAGTGATCGAATATACAATTTCATTTTCAATTGATGGTGATGGGTTGGGATGGTTTTGACAGCTGAAAATGTGACATGAACAACGAAGGCTGCTCCGAGTGAGGAATAATAGGGGGAAAGTGCCATATTATAAGTCTTTTGATTCAATGAGGGTATTGTCCGTCATTGATAATTTCACTATGATGTTTTCAATAGACATTTTACTGTGTGGAGAACAGGAGATAAGTGTAAGTCTTTTCAGATATCTTTTGTTTTAATACTTCAGTGGAGTCAATGTTTTTTCTTTTTTTATCTTTATGAAGTTTTATCGGGTCTTCAAACGGGTCAGGTGGTCCATGAAGGCCGACGTATCGATGCCCGACTCTTGCATCATTCTCAGGGTATACTACCTTGATCAAAAAGTTCCCGGAATAACCACCGTGTGCCGCTCCCATCGTTCCGATTTGAGTTCTGTTTTTTTTGTTAAATTGGTACATCTGTTGTTGATATTCCCTTTAAATCTTAGTGTCATAACTTGACGTTTGCAAAAGTTACGTAGCCAAGAGTACATCTATCTCTGTGTGTGTTGGCGATTTTTTACAATTGCAGAAATGGATTTAAATTTGCTACAAAGAACTTGTATTAAATTTTGCGTAAAAACGGATTTAGTGGCGCACGGACGTTGGAAATTTGGAAAAGTGTTTCGGCAACGATTCTCTAAAAAAAACGGTCGTTTACCAGTGGCACGAGCGGTTCAGAAGTGGTCGTGAGTCAATCGAAGATGATGAACGCAGTGGCAGACCATCGACATCGAAAGTCGGTGAAAAAATTGATAAAGTAAAAGAAATGTTGGTCAATAACCGCAAATTAACCATCAGAGAAATAGCGGAGGACATGAACATTGCCTATGGATCCGCCCAAGACATTGTGGTTAATGATTTGGGTTTCCGTCGTGTAGCAGCAAAGTTGGTGCCTCAATTTCATGCAAAAAAGAGACCGTGTTGACGTCGCAAAAGACATGATTTGCGAGGCTGAATCCGATCCCACATTCATCAAAAGGATCATTACTGGAGACGAGACGTGGGTTTATGAGTACGACACGCAATCCAGACATCAGGCAAGTGAAAGGCGTTCACCAAATGAGCCGAGACCAAAAAAACCACGTCGTTTTCAGTCAAAAAAGAAGGCAATGCTGACGGTTTTCATGGATTACAACGGTGCAGTGCATCATGAATTTTTGCCAGAAGACCAGACAGTAAACAAAGAGTATTATTTGGGCGTTATGAGACGTTTGCGTGAAGCAATTCGCCAAAAGAGACCAGAAATGTGGGCAGAAAACTCGTGGATTTTGCACCACCGTCGCACAGTGCTATCATTATTCGTAATTTTTTGACGAAAAATGCAACAAATACCATCCAACAGCCACCGAATTCACCTGATTTGGCTCCCTGTGACTTCTTTCTGTTCAATCGAGTTAAAAAACCATTACGGGGAACGCGTTTTAGCAGCCAAGAGGAAGTAATGGAAAAATCGCAGGAAGCACTGATGGACATACCGAAAACCGAATATAAAAAATGTTTCGAGGATTGGATCAAGCGCTGGCATACGTGTGTTGCCGTCGATGGGGATTACTTTGAAGGGGACAATATAGATATAGGTTAAGAAACAAGGAATGGTGTTCCGAGTGAGAAATAATACAGGGAAAGTGCCATATTATAAGTCCTTTGATTCAATGAGGGTATTGTCCGTCATTGATAATTTCACTATGATGTTTTCAAGAGACATTTTACTGTGTGGAGAACAGGAGATATGTGTAAGTCTTTTCAGATATCTTTTGTTTTAATACTTCAGTGGAGTCAATGTTTTTTCTTTTTTTATCTTTATGAAGTTTTATCGGGTCTTCAAACGGGTCAGGTGGTCCATGAAGGCCGACGTATCGAAGCCCGACTCTTGCATCATTCTCAGGGTATATGATTGCCGCTCGGCCTTTGGCCGTATTATAAATGTATGGTCACCGGGCCGTTGTGGTGTTTTCCTTCCTTTTCTTACTTCCATAGGAACAGGCTTCCATGCATTACGGAGGAATCCCTGTTGAAATTACGTCCTGCCATTTTTGAATAATTTTAATTCATTCTATGATTATTCGCTCCCAGTTACCACCGGCCATGGCAATTAACATAGTCCCGTTGAAATGAATGGTGTGATCCATCCGGATTCTATGTTTGGCGATGGCTGATTTCTCCAACTGCCCCAGTCGTAGGTGTCTTTTGTGTTCCTTTAACCTGACCTCGATTGTCTCTTCAATGTAGACGTCTTTATAGGTACACTGTACTAGGCAACTAAAGACCCCAGGCATATACTAAATTTGGTTAGAGGTGGAGAATCAAGGTTTTTAAGAAAAGGGTGGATGAAGGTAGGTTTGAGGAAAGGATAATGTGCGCGTCGTTTAACAAGTCATTAGGAAAAATAGAAAAACAAATAATTTTGGGTGAATTTTTCTTTCGTAATTTTTTCCTTTCATATTTGCAAAAACTTTTCGTGTAATATTTTAAAAAGTTTTTCCTTTTATATAAATGAATGTTTTCTAAAATTTCTCAAACTTTTTAAAGCCATCGAAAAATTATGATTTCGGAAGGTCGTCATAAAAGACATCTGTTTTGGCGATGACGTCTAGGAAAATTGTAAACAACCACAAACGAATACATATCGGCTACAACTCACATAGGATCAGTGATTATATTAGGCTCACACAATGCTACATATGCCAAAAGTTTGGTCATATTTCCAAAGCCTGCAATGCCTCTACCTCTACCTCTACCTCTATTTCCGAACATAGATGACCGGATTAAATTAAATATTAAACACACATCAGCAAGCACACAAGTGTTAACCGGACATGGAAACTTTAACTCCTACTTAAACTTCATAGGGAAATGTTTTACCCCTCTGTGTAACTGTGGAAAAGAAGACACAGCAGAACACAGAGTGGAGGATTGTGTATTCTATGAGACAGAGCGACAACTCTTATGGAACAATATGGAAGAGAAGCTAACGAGCTTTAGGGAAATGGTCACATTTTGCCTACAGAACAACAATAACCTGCTCGGAAAATTTGCAATAAGAAAACCAGCAAATAGTGAACCACAACAAGCGAACTAACTGGGAAATATTTTGTGTAAAATTTTATGTAAAATGTAGCAATGTATTCTATACGTCTATTGAGTGATTTTTTTTTTTTTTCTTGAATTGTTTATCATTAGTTTAACTCCCAACATATATAAGCACCTGTAGATGTTAAAATTTTAGAAAAACTTTCCTTATGTCTGATTATTTTTGTCTTTTTGTCTGTTTTGTTATGTATGTTGTTTCCTTATGTCTCATTATTGTTTGTAAAAAGGGGAACTAAGATTCAAAGGAATCCCCAACTAACTGTGAAGTAAAATAAAAGTGGACCCAGGAAACCATTGGTAAAATAGGTCAAAAAAAAAATTAAAAAAAAAATTTAAAAAAAATTAAAAAAAAAATGCCTCTACCTCAGTATGTCAACACTGCTCTGTAGATCATACATTCAAGAACTGCACACATTTAGGTAATACTCCAGCTTGTCCAATTGCCAGTTGGCGAAAATAGAATATACATCCCACAAAGCAAACGACCATGCATGCAGTGTCTACCAGAGGCTACTTCGGAATCTAATTGAGACCATCGACTATGGAACCGAATAAAAACTGCTAGAATATAGCTCAAATGAATCTTCAACGGGCTAAAACACCAACTGATGACATCAGAATGATAAGGAAGACTGGGTCGTTGGCATATTCCTGGTCCAACAACCACCGCACCAGTGCAAACCAACCAAGAACCACTGCATCCTTCCGGGACAAGGGCTGAAGACGAGAATCATCCCTACAAGACTCGTATCAAGACCCTTTTCCGCAATAATTGTGTAGAACGAAGACGTAGATCTTTTGGAAATAAGTAGCTTCACTGAAGAGTACATAGTGGTAGCAGAATCAAGATCAACCTCAGAATCCTTTATCCTAGAAAGTGCCTACTTCCCACCAAGCCAAGATATCCTACCTTTTCTGATCCAACTCCAAGCTATAGTTGAAAAATTTAAGCACAAACCAATTGTTGTATCCATGGACTCGAATGCGAAGAGCGAAACTTGATCCAACCCAGCAACAGACTCCAGAGGAAACCAACTTGAAGACCTCATTTCATCATCCAACCCAAGCCAAGATATCCTACATTTTCTGATCCAACTCCAAGCTATAGTTGAAAAATTTAAGCACAAACCAATTGTTGTATCCATGGACTCGAATGCGAAGAGCGAAACTTGATCCAACCCAGCAACAGACTCCAGAGGAAACCAACTTGAAGACCTCATTTCATCATCCAACTTATTTATATTAAATGAACACGGCGAACCGCAGACATTCCATAGCTTAAACGGATCCTCTAACATCGACTTAACTCTGATCAGCGCATCATTCCTGGGAAAAGTCAGAACATGGAAGGTCACAGAAGACCGGATCACTATTGACCACAGACTAATCCCCTTTAATATTAGAAACAATAAAAACACACCACTTCCACAAATTAGATTCTACTTTCGAAGGAAAAATTGGGAAAAATTCCTAAATAAATTAACCATCATCGATAGAGATTTGCTATGTACCCCAACAACTGAGCATATTGACCTCCCCATAGACAGGTTAACTACAGCAATAAAAGAAACCATGAATGAAAGCATACCAAAATACACTAAAACGGAAAACCAGCACCCTGGTGGACCTTGAAGCTGGAACACTTGAAAGCGAAGGTCAATAAACTTCGTTCCGAATACCAGAAAAGTATTGCAAAAGACAAAAATATCCTAAGAAGTAGGTACAAGGCCAAACTAAAGGAATATAAACTTAAAGTGAAAGAGTCTGAAAACAAATCATGGGAGAAGCTCCCGAAACCTGAATTGAAATGTAATGAAATAATTGACTTTGTAATTCCACACACTTTATTTTAAAAACACGACCCAGGTTTCGACGTTGAACATCATCATCAGGTGGTCTTGATGACGTTCAACGCCGAAACCTGGATCGTGTTTCTAAATTAAAGCGTGTGCAATTACAAAGTCAATTTTTTCATTACATTTCAATGTGTTATGCAAATTCCATAAAGTTACGCCTTAGACAACAAATTTTCTCAAAGAAAATGCCTGGGGATTCATTTATAAATTGTTCTCGGAAAAAATGAAGCTACCAACCATCCTAGGGACTCGCCTCGGGGACGACGGAAGCATCCCTTTGTTGGAGGAAAAAATCAAGCTATCCCTTGACAATCTGGTCCGGACGACACATTCGACAACAAGGAGCATGAGCAAATCAGAAAGGAATCTATAATAATCCCCGAGTCTGAAAAACTTGATCCATTCACGGAAGAAGACGTTCTCCATGCAATTGGTCAGATTAAACCGACAAAACCAAATCCACGGCCTTGTTATCAAAAAACCTGTAAACTCCATAACAAGTTTTCTAGAAGATATTTGCAACGACTGTCTGCTGCTATCATACTTCCCCGACACTTGGAAATCAGGGACTCTACATGCAATTTTAAAATCAAAAGAAAAAGACCATCCAGATTCAAGCTCTTTTCGTCCTATCACACTCCTCCTTGACCTAGGGAAACTATTTGAAAGATTAATTGAAGAGAGAATACAAATAAATCGCGAGGACGCGCTACATCATTCTAATCAATATGGCTTCAGGAAAAACCGAAGTACATCAGACGCAATCAAGGCCCTCTTAATAACTTAAATAATCAAAGTAAATATACATTAGTGGTTTTCATTGACATAAAAGGTGCATTTGACTCTGTTTGGTGGCCTTCTGTCCTTCAGGAGCTGAAAACACTAAAAATTCCTTCGAACCTTACTAGACTCTTTTCAAATTACTTTACAAATAGACAGGTCGTATACAAAATGAAAACTATTTCAACAAAGAAAATCCTCACCAGGGGCTGCCCACAAGGATCTGTTTTGGGTCCGTTAATGTGGAACCTTATTACAATCCAGATCTTAAGGAAAGAATTCCCCATAGGATGTAGATTAATAGCTTTTGCTGATGATATGGCTTTGTCTATTGAAGCTAACTCAAGAGCTACAATGGAGCAGCTGACAAAAAGTTGTATTGGACAAATAGAACAATGGGCAATAGTTAATAAATTGGTAATTTCAACAACCAAGACAGAATACATGGTCTTCGGAAATAAAATGCCTAGGAACCCCACCGTTAAAATCTACAATAGTAATATCCGACGCACATCATCTTTTAAGTATTTGGGCATCGTTTTAGACGAAAAATTAACTTATCAGGCCCACATTTATTTCATAGCCAGCAAAGCCAAAAATATTTTTTCAAGCTGCCCGGAGTTCTTGCAAAACTAATTTTAAAACGGACTCCGTTCAAATGATATACAAAGCTGTAGATATACCCATTGTTACCTACGGCTCCTTCATTTGGGGTCATAAAGTTAACTACAGCAGAATCGAAAGAAAACTTAGAGAAGCACAAAGCAAACATAGCACGGACGCACTATGTTTAATTACCATAACCACCTCTAAAATACGAGGTTATGGAGATAACTAGTATAATCGAAGTCAAATCGGGCCATGGCACAAACCACTTATTCTCCGAGATCGAAGACAATAACGCCATAAGCAAAAAACAATTAAAAGAAATACTCAGGGAACAAACATTTCTTCAGTGGAATAAAGACAGGCTGGATTCCTATAAGGGTATTCACACTAAAGAAATATTCCCAGACGTCATTGAAAGGCTAAATATTAAATTCAAGCTAACTAAGAAAGCGACGTAACACCTATCAGACCACGGAATATTTGAACACTACCTCAATAAAATAGGAAAATCAAGGACTAATCTATGTAGTATCTGCCTAACAGAAGACACCGCTAAGCATAGAATAGAGGAGTGCCTACAGTATGAAAAACCCAGACATGAAATTTGGCAGAGCATGACTTACAAGAAAACAAAGATGCGTGAGATTGTGCTATTTTGCCTTGGGCATAAAATTGAACAATTATTTAGAATGGTGAAATGAAATTTTATAATTGTGGTGAAATTTGAAGTTGGTAAAATAGATGTTGATTAGAATGATGTAGCGCGTCCTCGCGATTTATTTGTATTCTCTCTTTAATTAATCTTTCAAATAGTTTCCCTAGGTCAAGGAGGAGTGTGATAGGACGAAAAGAGCTTGAATCTGGATGGTCTTTTTCTTTTGATTTTAAAATTGCATGTAGAGTCCCTGATTTCCAAGTGTCGGGGAAGTATGATAGCAGCAGACAGTCGTTGTAAATATCTTCTAGAAAACTTGTTATGGAGTTTACAGGTTTTTTGATAACAAGGCCGTGGATTTGGTTTTGTCGGTTTAATCTGACCAATTGCATGGAGAACGTCTTCTTCCGTGAATGGATCAAGTTTTTCAGACTCGGGGATTATTATAGGATCCTTTCTGATTTCCTCATGCTCCTTGTTGTCGAATGTGTCGTCCGGACCAGATTGTCAAGGGATAGCTTGATTTTTTCCTCCAACAAAGGGATGCTTCCGTCGTCCCCGAGGCGAGTCCCTAGGATGGTTGGTAGCTTCATTTTTTCCGAGAACAATTTATAAATGAATCCCCAGGCATTTTCTTTGAGAAAATTTGTTGTCTAAGGCGTAACTTTATGGAATTTGCATAACACATTGAAATGTAATGAAAAAATTGACTTTGTAATTGCACACGCTTTATTTTAAAAACACGACCCAGGTTTCGGCGTTGAACGTCATCAAGACCACCTGATGATGATGTTTAACGTCGAAACCTGGGTCGTGTTTTTAAAATAAAGTGTGTGGAATTACAAAGTCAATTATTTCATTACATTTCAATTCAGGTTTCGGGAGCTTCTCCCATGATTTGTTTTCAGACTCTTTCACTTTAAGTTTATATTCCTTTAGTTTGGCCTTGTATCTACTTCTTAGGATATTTTTGTCTTTTGCAATACTTTTCTGGTATTCGGAACGAAGTTTATTGACCTTCGCTTTCAAGTGTTCCAGCTTCACGGTCCACCAGGGTGCTGGTTTTCCGTTTTAGTGTATTTTGGTATGCTTTCATTCATGGTTTCTATTATTGCTGTAGTTAACCTGTCTATGGGGAGGTCAATATGCTCAGTTGTTGGGGTAAATAGCAAATTTCTATCGATGATGGTTAATTTATTTAGGAATTTTTCCCAATTTTTCCTTCGAAAGTAGAATCTAACTTGTGGAAGTGGTGTGTTTTTATTGTTTCAAATATTATAGGTGATTATTCTGTGGTCAATAGTGATCTGGTCTTCTGTGACCTTCCATGTTCTGACTTTTCCCAGGAATGATGCGCTGATCAGAGTTAAGTCGATGTTAGAGGATCCGTTTAAGCTATGGAATGCCTGCGGTTCGCCGTGTTCATTTAATATAAATAAGTTGGATGATGAAATGAGGTCTTCAAGTTGGTTTCCTCTGGAGTCTGTTGCCGGGTTGGATCAAGTTTCGCTCTTCGCATTCGAGTCCATGGATACAACAATTGGTTTGTGCTTAAATTTTTCAACTATAGCTTGCAGTTGGAACAGAAAAGGTAGGATATCTTGGCTTGGTGGGAAGTAGGCACTTTCTAGGATAAAGGATTCTGATTTTGATCTTAATTCTGCTACCACTATGTACTCTTCATTGAAGCTACTTATTTCAAAAGATCTACGTCTACGTTCTACACAATTATTGCGGAAAAGGGTCTTGATACGAGTCTTGTAGGGATGATTCTCGTCTTCAGCCCTTGTCCCGGAAGGATGCAGTGGTTCTTGGTTGGTTTGCACTGGTGCGGTGGTTGTTGGACCAGGAATATGTCAACGACCCAGTCTTCCTTATCATTCTGATTTCATCAGTTGGTCTTTTAGCCCGTTGAAGATTCATTTCAGCAATATTCTAGCAGTTTTTATTCGGTTCCATAGTCGATGGTCTCAATTAGATTCCGAAGTCGCCTCTGGTAGACACTGCATGCATGGTCGTTTGCTTTGTGGGATGTATATTCTATTTTCGCCAACTGGCAATTGGCACAAGCTGGAGTGTTATCTAAATGTGTGCAGTTCTTGAATGTATGGTCTCCAGAGCAGTGTTGACATAGTGAGGTAGAGGCATTGCAGGCTTTGGAAGTATGACCAAACTTTTGGCATTTGTAGCATTGTGTGAGCCTAATATAATCACTGATCCTATGTGAGTTGTGGCCGATATGTATTCGTTTGTGGTTGTTTACAATTTTCCTAGACGTCATCGCCAAAACAAATGTCTTTTATGACGACCTTCCGAAATCATAATTTTTCGATGGCTTTAAAAAGTTTGAGAAATTTTAGAAAACATTCATTTATATAAAAGGAAAAACTTTTTAAAATATTAAACGAAAAATTTTTGCAAATATGAAAGGAAAAAATTACGAAAGAAAAATTCACCCAAAATTATTTGTTTTTCAAATTTTTTCCTGATGACTTGTTAAACGACGCGCACATTATCCTTTCCTCAAACCTACCTTCATTAACCCTTTTCTTAAAAACCTTGATTCTCCACCTCTAACCAAATTTGGCATATGCCTGGGTTCTTTAGTTGCCTAGTACAGTGTACCTATAAAGACGTCTACATTGAAGAGACAATCGAGGTCAGGTTAAAGGAACACAAAAGACACCTACGACTGGGGCAGTTGGAGAAATCAGCCATCGCCAAACATAGAATCCGGATGGATCACACCATTCATTTCAACGGGACTATGTTAATTGCCATGGCCGGTGGTAACTGGGAGCGAATAATCATAGAATGAATTAAAATTATTCAAAAATGGCAGGACGTAATTTCAACAGGGATTCCTCCGTAATGCATGGAAGCCTGTTCCTATGGAAGCAAGAAAAGGAAGGAAAACACCACAACGGCCCGGTGACCATACATGTATAATACGGCCAAAGGCCGAGCGGCAATCATATACCCTGAGAATGATGCAAGAGTCGGGCATCGATACGTCGGCCTTCATGGACCACCTGACCCGTTTGAAGACCCGATAAAACTTCATAAAGATAAAAAAAGAAAAAACATTGACTCCACTGAAGTATTAAAACAAAAGATATCTGAAAAGACTTACACTTATCTCCTGTTCTCCACACAGAAAAATGTCTCTTGAAAACATCATAGAGGAATTATCAAAGACGGATATTACCCTCATTGAATCAAAGGACTTATAATACGAGTCTCTCCCCGTATTATTCCTCACTCGGAGCACCATTCCTTGTTCATGTCACATTTTCAGCTGTCAAAACCATCCCAACCCATCACCATCAACAAGATCACTGGTCAAAAACAGTGAAAAAAAAACCACTTCAAAGACAAGGCATGAGAAAAGACCTAAATCCACCTGTGCTCATGCCAATCAGCATCAACCAAATCAACTGCAATTTGGATCCGCATTATTTTCTAGACTTAAGCCAATAGACAAGACTCAGGACTGAAGACCAATTTATGGACAGCATCAATTAACTGAAGAAGGACAATTTGAAGATTATTAAGAATATTTGACGTTTTGACGCCAAGGTAATTAAAGTGCTTAGGACAATAGTAAATTCTTATATTAAGTGGGCTGCCAGTGGCGGAAAAAGTATCTCCTTGTCTTGATCAACTTTTTAAAAAAACCATTCCTCCGTCTAAGACAGCCTTTTCATCTTCTTATCTGAGGGTATTCAGTCTCCCTTCTCCACCACAAATCCACCGAAATATTTTAAAGACTCCCGTATTAATTTTGGCCCCACTCCATGCATCCATAGTAAAAGGGGGGAAGGGCATCTCGTACCCTACTTATGACTATTACCTTATTTGCCAATTGTCTATTCTATTTTTTCTCCATTGTACTCCGCAAACCAAAGCTACGTTGTGTGACAGGGTATTATAACACAGATATAACATTTAACTATAAAAAAGAATTGTTTCTTAACCTTCTCCTTACTCCTCTTATCTGTCAAAAATATGGCCGAAATAAAAGTTTTGTTTCGTTATTAAATTTAAAAGAAATGGAACTTTGTCTCCCTCTCAAGTTCAATAGTTGAAGCAATGCAATCCTTTCTCTGTTCTCCCTATGTAATTCTTCCTCTGTTCTCCCTTTCACCCGCGTTTCTGAGGAATGTTAAGCTTGTATTTGCAAATGCAATATTTGTTATTAATATATTTCCTTTCAATATGATGCAGGATCATGGTGAAAAATCTCTTGATATTCCTCATTCAAATGACCATCACATTAATGTCCATCTTCATTGGGCTTATCTGTTGAAGACTGTTCCATCTTGTCCATCTCATATGAAGTCACTTGATCTCAAAATGAAATATCTAGCACTGGCTGTGCAGATTTATAATGCGGGGCGGATATGTAAGATGTCTACCCATCTTGCCGATTGAATTCTCAACTTTTCTTTATCTTGGCTCTAATATTGTTCACCCACCACACTCACATTGGTCAATAAGATTTGGCCAACTGTTCTATTAGAAAAATGTAATGCATTAGCACATTAGAATTAGATAATGCTTTAATCTGATTGTCGGAGATCGGTCTGATAAAAAAAATGAAATTGTATATTCGAACACTATTGTGTCCGTTTTTCATTTTGTTCATGATCTCATAATAAAATCCTATATTAGAAATGCTATCGTCATTATGCATCCCACATGCATTCCCCATTGAACATCTGAAGTTCCTTGAACCTACTCCTAAGATGATGCTATTTAAGTGGCATTCTAATCGGTGTGCTGGAACTTCGGCTACTGAGAAAATTTCCTTATTAATAAAAAAATTACGTACATGTACTTCTTAGGTGTATGAAAATTTATTGACTTCATTCATTTTATTAATTGATTATTAACTAAAAAAAACCCCTCTCCATTTGATATTGTGCAATTCATGAAATGCAGACACCTTAATACGTACAATATCCAAGAGGTAAGTCATTCATTTCCAATCCGATAAACCAGTCTTTCATCTGTTACACTTTAAATAAAATGAGTTTTGACGTATTGAACCATTGCATATCTAGCCTAAATATAAAAAAAAATTTCCAAGGAACTACGAAAGATGCTATGACCGTAACTTTAAACGGAGTTGTCCGCTAAATGTGCATTGCAGATCAATAATTTCGGAGCATAAAAATCATAAAATGTCGTAGTGTAAGGGGACCCATCGGTAGCTAACTGAGTGAAGCACATCTAAGGATCCGGATTTGAATCCCGGTCAATGCTTTCTATACTCTGAGATAGTTGCACAATAAAATAAATAGTATAAAATACTGTGGTCAATTTGGTTTAAGGTCAAGCTATAGATATTGTCCTGAAATGCGTTTGAACCACAGATTCAAGTTTGAGCAGCGACGCGTAGAGAGCTGAAAGTATATTATGTTGAAAAATAAGTACGTATTTATTCAAAATTTTTGAGTTTTTTTGTCAGGTAGGGTACTTCTAGGATTACCCTCGCACTAGCTTGCGACAAAAGAAGTCAAACATGTGACCACCCCCACTCACGCACCCTTACGGTGGTTTAAAAGGTACCATAAATCAATGTATGGGGTCCTGGGCTCCTATCTCTGTCATTTTAATAATTCTAATTACGTACTAGGTTTATCATGTAACCATGTTACTCGTTATTCCAAGTTACTCACATCTTAGCAGTATTCTCATTTATTGTTTCCCGTAAGCCACTGCTTGGAGTTGAATCATAGTAAACCGTTGCATAACTGCCCTGTTGCCAACGATGTAAGCAATCGTCGGTGACCTGCTTAAAGAGAGTGGACAAGGGTGGAAGTTCCACTCCCTTCAGTCCTTCGGGTGTGACACTCCTCGTCGAGACAGGAAAGGCGGAATTAAAAAAAATATATTTTAAAGTTTATCAAAAGAATCATATGTTTATAATATGGACTAAGTAAGCTAAATCAAAAATTCCTAGTCAAGTTTTATTATTTTTCGAATGCAATCAAGTGAAAACATTAGTTTTCATCATATGTTCTTATGCGTGCTTGTTTCTTATGTTAATTAATGCCGTTTTACAACGGGTCAATGCCCCAAGACTAGTCTTGTTTCTGAAATCTTGCGATTTCAAATGGCATGCGATCGATTAATATTCGCTGAATATGTGAATGTCTGCCTCTACGTGAAAAATACTTTTTCTGCCGAATTAGAACGAGTTTTTAACCCCGAAGTGATGAATTAACTTAACTTGGAACGTAGGGGTAGTAGTAGTAGTTTTGATGGGAGGCGACCGACAGCTAAGGTCATTTGCGCCATAGGGGAAGGACAGGAAAGGATGAAGGGTGGAGAGAAACCCGGCGTCGGCATTAGCCTACTCTTTACGAAAGGCGCCAAGGGGTCCGCGGCTTAACGTCCCATCCGACGGACGGCGTACTCACTCAAAGTGCCCTCCACAAAGCACCTCAAGTAGGGATCGAGATACCTCTGAAAAATATTCAACACCGCCGGGATTTGAACCCACGCCCTCAGGGTGGGAAGCCAGTACGTTAGCCCACGCACCATCTCGATCCCCTGGAACGTAGGGCTAAAGACCAAAGGTCTATTGTAGAAGGTTGGAGAAAGAAGCGAAATGAATGTTATCTCTCATTGTTGGTTTCCATGGATTTCATAAGAATTTTTTTTTGGGACACTAACGGCGGGAAGAGTGAGTGAGGTGCTTATGTATTTGGTGTTTTGTCTACAACTGATATACTTCAAAGTTCATCTGTCTCAATACTAACGGTGGGAAGACTTATCGAAGTGTTTATCTAATTGGCATTTACCAACAGCTTACATATTTCAAGGCGATCTTCAAACCTAATATTCGTTTTAGTCGGATATAACAGTGCACAAGTAAGGTAAGTTTATCAAAATGTACTTATTTTAAATAAGGTTCACTGCTATAGTTATATCAATCAGCTTTGCTATTAATCATTCAACAGTTATTTTATATAATTCATAAATGATAGGAGTAGCTTTCTTTCAACAGCCAAAGGTAAGCACCTATTATTAAATCTCATGTTATACGTTGAATTCGCCACAGCAATAGAAAGATATAAAAAAAATTAGCTAAAGAAATAAAGCTAGGTAGGAATTAATCAGATTTGGTACATTTTAAGATGAATGAAAACTCTCTGTCATATTAGAGAGGTAGAAATACATCGTCCAATTTTTTTTCCTGCAAGCTCCAAAGGCTAACATCTGATTGATTTTTGGATCTTATATAACAAGTTCCATGGGTAAACAAAACTCCCATGTTGATTCTGAAAATTGTGTGTGCATGTAGAACTGTAGAGTTGTCATAAAAGTATAAGTTTACAATTAAGGAATATAACGAGGAAGAAATTAATCAAATACTGAAGTTCAAAACTTGTGTTTTTATTATCAGCTTCACAATTTATTTTTTGCATCACTACCAATGAATGCCTTTCTCATTGCCCTCTAACCTTATATATTTTTTTCCGTGGTCCAATTTTTCTGTCACTAAAGTATTTTATTAATTATCTATTTTCAGCCTCAAAATTTGGAGCAACAGAAGATTATCATACTCCCTTGTCAGTAATTACATTCCCTGCCCCAAATAACAACTTCATCTTAGACAGGAATTATTTGCTTCTGCCTAAACTATTAAGGTTTATCAAAGAGATTTGCTGTAACTGAAATTTATGAGAGTGCCACAAATTATTTGATAAATATCTTTGAATCGAACCAGTTCAGAAGACAGAATTTATTCCTTATGTCATTTTATTTCAAGTAATTTTCACCAGACAAAATGAAAGCATGAATCAAATATTGCCTTTATCCTCTTCATTAAATGAACTTTAATATTAGGTTTTTATACCATTTATTTTATTTATTAGATTTGCATTCTTTATTCCGGATCATTTACTGACCAGGGCTGAAGGCTGGGGAGGCTGAGTACAGAAGGGAGGAGCCCTGTGTTATCCATTACTCCCCACTCCCTTAGGTGTGGCTGGCCATTGGAAGAGGCCACATTCAGTGTTCCACCAATCGTGATCCTAGGAAAGGTGAGATATACAGAGGCTAGGGCAAGTTGCAAGCCTCTAACAGGGTTTGACTGTTGATCGAACTTTTCTAGATTATTTTGGTCAGTGTGAATCATTCACCCATTTCGTTTGTTATTTATCTCCAATTACTTCATGTACCGATTAGCAGTTAAATGTTACACTTGCAACAGCTGCAAATACAGTTGATTGGAAGGCATGAGTAAAATAATACCCTTTGCAATATGCGTGTGGAATCTAAAACAATTTTTAAAAATTACCCAGAATCAGATTGAAAGCACTCAGAAGAACATGGAAGATCCTACATTTGGATTGCGAGCTGCACGTTCATGTGAAACACTTATGAAAGGGCTTGCAAAAATGGAAGAGAAAGTATCATGCTTCAACCAGAAAAGTTTGAGTGACAGTGTAAGTTTCAACTCTTTTAATATTAATCATGAATTAACATTTCACTTATCCATTCTGTTGTCATGACAACTCAAATGTTGTCCCAACTTCTATTGAACATAGAGCCATATGTAATCCTTAACATTCATTTTACAATCTTAATTTATGTTCCCTTCAATGTTTTTTGGAACACATTGATAACCGTTAATGGTTCAGCTAGATGATTCCGTTTGGACTTTTACTTTGCAGCTACATTATACAAGGGGGTGCCATAAACTTATAATTTTCACTAAAAATAATCAAGATGGAAATTTAATTGCTTTACATTATTATAAGGGCTTCTATAAATAGTCTTCATTCAGAATTATTAAAATTTTTTATTGTATTTTGACCTTTCAAATGCCATCAATTTAGAATTGAGTAGATTTTGTTGAAAAACATTGTTTAAACTCTTGAATGGCATCATTTTTGTTGTACAATCTCAATCATTTTTAGGGTAATGGAAATAAGAAAAGTCCCTATCGTCCATATGAATAAAAATATATGTATAGTTAGCACTAGCGAGCGTAAAACACAAGAAAAAGAAAAGAAAATGACACGTATTGAAATTGTCATTGGTATTAGCCAACTTTCTAGAGTAAAAGAAGTAAGAATCTTTTTCTTCCCTTCCTTTTATTTAAATATATCTTATATGATTTTGTCAGAATGAGTAGCAAAGAAAATATATGAAATTAAGGATGTTCATCTACGATGGCATCTTTTCTTTTCCTTGCCTACACATCCCTTGTGTTATAATAGAGCTTTCTTTTTATCAATAAATATCCTAAGGAACACATAATGTACTCAACTAAACAAATCCACTTCTATTTGTTGAAAATATTTATTCCATATAGATGCTGCCTAAGAAACTGATGAACTCAGGAAAGACTATTTCAAATTATATGGGACTCAATGTCGAACCTGTAATTGGAGATCCTGCATCTATTAATTTTAATCCCCTGACAAGAAATGGTAAATCCAGGAGTGAGGAGGCAGTGGAAAAGTCTCATTATGAGTGGCTGAATACACCCCACAAGATACCCTCCAATCTCACATCTTCTCAAGCCACAGACTCCAATTCTACGTCATTTTGGAAAAGACAAAGAAAATCACTTTTCAATCGTCTAAGGAGTCTTATATCATGCTGCATGAGACAAGATGTTGAATTGGAAGTCTCTCCTGATGTCAAATTGAGTAAAGACATTAAACAAAGAAATGAATTGTTGCACCAAGGGCCAGAGTTGCAAGATACAAACCTCTTCTACTCAACAACACCAGTCCTATTTATACGGTCAGCATCTGCAGTTTGGTAGCAGCTTAAATTGTCGGTATATGTAGGATTAAAATTCATTTTAGTCTGTTAAGCTCAAAATTCAAAAACAAAAAAAATGATACATTTCTGTATTTCTTTTTGCAAAATTTTTTATTCAATTTTACTTCCTTAATAAAGATTAGAAAATCAACTTAAATATTTAAATTAGAACAATTATTGTTTTTATTTAAGCATAGATATATTTATATATATATATATATATATATATATATATCCTGTTTCCTTACTTTATGCTCTATGAACACATGATTTTTACCAGCAATTCAGATATATATATTCTTCCAGGGAATCGGAATAAATTACTTATCTTCTGAATGAAAAGAGAATGAGATTCATAATTTTCCTTTATTAAGTGAGGCTAAGGTGACCTTGATGACTCTTTCTATGATGTTACTGATTTAATATACAGGGAAGTACATAGTTACCAATTGATACTGAAAAAAAACAAATTTCCAGGAGTGAGTATTGTTCAATCTATAGTTAATACAATTTCGGGCTTCAAATAATTCTCTGCACAGCCTATTAATAGAAATAATGTAGTCTACAGGGTTGAATATTTGATTACTGGACGTATAAGCCCAGATTCAAATTGATAGTCACTTTGCCAGCTTCAATCGTACTAAATTGAAGGCCCCAGGTCCATCTAGAAAATCACAGGTGAAGCAAGGAAGGCATCTGATGCCCATACTTGTAGATTCAGACACAATGCTGGTCAGCATGAGGTAGGAAGTAACTCTACTCATCAAACCAAACTTGTAGGCCGATGATTGTAGTTTCTATTTTTTACTCAATGTTTTTAAGTTATGTAGTGAGTATCGGTTAAATTGGTTACCACACGTATTTCATTTCAAGTATAACACATGGAATATTTGGTTTTCTTGCATAGGAAATGAGTTACTTTCTTCTTGGATGCCATCCATAGTGAGGGGTCTGAAAGTCATGCTTTCCACAATTTTATTACCCAACTCAACAAAGAAAACAACAATTTTGGAAAAAAATTTATTTATTTTTCAATATAATCTCCTTTAAGCTGCATACACCTTTTCCAGAAATGTTTACCCATTTTAAAATGAGAACTATCAAGCTCCTCAAAATAGCCATTAACTGCTGACGTTACTTCTTCATGGTTTGAGATCATATATAAATATATATTGTCGATCAACTGATTGACGGAGCATGACAATATTGCATTCTTCTCTCGTCCAATCGGGGGATATTCACCAAGCTCGAAAATAGGGCGTCATCGTGAGAAGAGCCTTCGGATATTCAGAATATTTCAAGAAATGGAAGAGTGACATTATTTCGTTATGAGGGAGCAGTTGCCACAGAAGGCATCTTGTGTGCTTTTGAAAGTGGCGCCGCTCCAGCAGAGAAAATGAAATGCTTGGATTTTAAAAGAAAGTTTAAGACATTGTTCACTTAATGTAATCAATGCGTGACGGTCAAATGATGGCCTTTAATAATTGCGAATGCCTTCCTTGCACTAATTATATACAAAGAGTAGCAGACGATAATTGGTGGAATATTGAAATGAATTGACAACCCTGCACATCACGAAGTCTAACTATTTATGAAACGTCAAGGTTAAGAGACTAAGAAGGTTTAAATTTTACTTAAATAAGTTAAATCCGAAGTAAGTGATGGATTTTGTAAAATAAATTACTTGACAAATTAGAAAAAAAGGAGTAGTGAGCAAATATTTGTAAATGTAGCTTATTACATCTTTTGGCTTAGTCTTTCCTTTGGAGGTATATCACGTAAATAGGAATTTTACAACTCACGCTATCGAAACTACACTTGTAACGAAATACGGGGAAAATAGGAGCTTCATGTTTCATCGCCCTAGCATGAATTTTTACTGGACCCGCGGATGTGTAGTGTTTTTTTTATCAAATCGACCTATTTGACAATTCCTAATTCTTCCACTGCTCATTATTTATTTCCTAAGTGTCGGTGTGAATTGTTTCTTGGAGATGCACGGCGCCAACAATTTTCGTGAGAATGCTTTGGAAGAATGTATTTAGAATGTTAGCTCTGCCCTCACTCTAGGTATGAATGATATGCTTATAATGGATTAAGCAAGACTAGGATTTTTTATCCCTTTTACTTCATTAAACAAATGACTAGAAAGTCTTAGGGTCAGTGTCCAAATACTCGCAGTAAACTTTAATAAAACCTTTTAAGGCGCTTTTTTTTCATTGAAATAATTTTTTGTAACTATTTCAAAATTTATATACATGCCACCATAGATATGTAATAATGTCAGGCCTTAATTTTAGTAAAAGTAATTCTAACAATTAGTTTATTTGGATAATTTTTATAGGAAGCAGGAGGAGGGGCAAAAGAAGTCATGGTAAGGAGGAGAAAGGTTTTTCCAAGAAACTTCGGAAGATGCCGCAACGGAAAATTTTACCATCCACTAATATGACTTTGAGTACAACAAATTTAGGGTCACTGACCCATCGACGGGATTCTGCTGCCTACTCTCGGAGAGGATACATCGTACCACTGCTGGAGCTCTACAGCCAATCCTTGAGGCCCCTGCCATCCATGCTGCACTACCTTCTGGGGATTGCCCTTCTGACTCGCCATCGAGTCTGGACGCTGGTGAAAATTTATTAATGAGTATATATACATAGACACACACACACACACACTCAGGCGACTTGAGTCCTTCTCGGCCGTAGCTCCGGTGGGGGGAGGATCCGGAGTTGCTCGAACTGTGTCCCTTATTGTTTGTCTCGTCCGGTTACCTTTGGAAGGGAGTTCTCTCCGCTTGCACTCCTTTCGGACCCGGGCGGGTCCACTTCTTAGGGCGTGAGGGCTCGACGGCGTCTTGGCACGGACCTTCTGTGCCCGCTTGCGGATCGGCAGGGGTGTCATTGGCGTCCCCCAACCTCCCAATTGGTCGGCTCAAGCCGCCACACACAACTACAACCAACACAAACACACTTACACTCACTCCCCACTTTGCTATATAGTGCCACATTGCATTATATTTTCTCTTTCTTTAAATCCCCCGAACCCCCTCTAAGAAGGTCTGATTGGGTAGAGAGATATATTGTGCCCACTTTAAGATGTTGTCGATGGTGTCATCTGTTCGGTTCCATTACGAACTACGTAATGAAACTTCTTTACTTATTTTCTCTAAGACCTTATTCAAACGCGACCTTCCGCCTCCCTCAGGGTGTCATAGGGCATTGCGGACGTTTTATCGCCCCTTCTCCCACTTGGAATTCAAATCTTGCGTGGAAATTGAGTTATCTCTCACCGTTCCTGAGATATAGCCTTTTTTTACATAAGACGCTGTTGGTGACGACACAGGCGTCAGCCATCGGAACTATCTCCAAACCATATTACTTCTTGTAATTATTTTTTCAAAGACAACTTCCTTTGGATTTAATAGTCTTATATTGTAGCGAGGGTGATTGGTCCTCCATTCCCCGCACTTTGGCTCCAAGTATTTCGTCCTCACGGCGCTACCTCTTACCGTTTAGTAGATACAGGCGTTTTTAATTAAAGACAGTGACGACACCAATTTCATCCTTTGGAACTACGCCGCTTAAATTCCCCTTGATATCCTTATTTTACTCTTTAAACCCAATTTTCCTTTGTTTATAAGTGTCCTATCTTGTAGGGAGGCCTACTGACCCCCCCTTCCCCCATTCTAACTTCGATACCACGTATTTCACATTACGCATGCGGCGCCTTCCAATTTTGATTGGAAAAGTGTAACGTTTCGGTCCCTCTCTGGTTGGGAATGCGTTCCGCTCCGTAAACCTTGAAGATGAACTTCCAGCTATCCCTGAAAAAGAACTACCATTTTATCCAAGTCCGTCTCCAAGATCCTTACATATAAGGTTATTTCTGCGCGTTGGTCAAGTAATCGGTCTCTAAAATGTTGTTTGCCAATCAAGTAAGCTTTAAAAGAAATAAGGTTCGTTGCTGGAAATGTATTCGACAAGTCACTTTAACATTATATTGAGAAAAGGTGTACCACTGCTATTTTAAGGGTCACCGTAACTATAATGAGTGGTTAATAGGGATATAAAACTAATAAGTAGTGGTGAACGAGCAAGATGATGCTTCTAATTTCTGTTTAATAACGAATAGATATCTATTTACGAATCTTGCACTAACGGCATCTTTCATAAAAATAAACAATGACCTATATCAGGAAAGCATCGGCAGGTATTGCAATATCTAAGGGTGAGACATTTTAAGAATTGTTATCACATTTCTGGTGTAGGTCTGTCGTAGCAAGTAAGAAAGAGTTAAAGATAATTAAGGGAAAAGGAAAATCAATCCATTCATTATTTATTTCTAAATACAATAAATATGAGTTCCATGTAGCCCAATGAATCCTTATGTAAACCATTACATATTCTATAATTTACTATGATGTTTTCTATTTATATTCTGAGCCTTAAGAACGCGAAGTTCTTTAAGCACCATCCCATTTTTTCAACGGAAATGTTGATCTTTTTAATGCTTTTTTTTGAATATTTGTCGTTTCATCATCACTTGTGTTGTATTGTGGGACACGAAAATTTTGTCACAGCAATAAAATTTGCTGAAAATTAAAATTTAAAATTAAAGTTAACGCGTGAAAACCTGCGTGCAATGCCTCTTTACGACGCCTAAGTAAGTTATCAAGACAGGACTCCATCGGTCAGCTTACTTCCAATTTTGGCGACAAATCTCCACCCTTTGCCACTTTTGAGCGCAAATGTAACGAATGCCACCAATGGCCGCCGTTAGCTCAAAGACGAAAGTCGTGAAGGGCGTCCAAACTTAGTTATTCTGCAAGAAAACATTGATGCTGTGCAAAAATCAGAAAAGAAAGAATCAGAAAGAAAGAAATACGGTGTACCGCATAATAAAATCTGAGGAAAAGTACAAGTCCTTCCTTTTGGTATGGGTAGTAAAATGTTTGACCAAATTGTTACGAGCATTTTAAAATTCTAATTATTTTTTGGTGGCATTGGTAAAACCTGAATAATGTTAAAACAGTAGAATTCAATTATACGTTCTTTGAACAAATGATCCAGAATGACACGTTTCAGGAACTTCATCTTGACAATAGAGATGCCGAATTTAGCCTGTATCTAACGAAGAATATAAAAAAGAATTGTCGATCAAAGTAAAAATTGTATAATGCAAAAAGAAAATAAGAGAAGAAAGTAAATAAGAAACGGGAAGAAAACTCCAATGGCCGTAAAAATTAGTTGCCAATCTCTCGTCAGACCGATTGTTGTGTTGGTTTAACGGGAATCACGTCAGGGACCAACCACAACCTCTCGACCAGAATACCCTCTGTGGTGGTTTACGGGAAATTAATCCGCGTCAGGGACCAACACACAGCCAAACGCACACTATCCTGACGGAAATCCTTCACGAGGCTGTGAGACCCTGTTAAAGAATTTCAGATGGAGATGGAATCCTTCACGGGGCTGTAGAGTAGACCCCGTTCAAGATTCCACGATATTCTCAAGCACACACTCTGTGACTGGCACAGACCAATCACACACACAAGCACTAAAGAAACACACACTCAAAAGGGCCCAGCTTCTGGGAGAATCTGGACACAGGTAAAGAGCAACTAGGAAATGCGTCGAACACGCGTGTTTCGGCCACAAAGTGGCCCTCTTCAGCGAACCGAAGGGAAAACACCTCCAACACAAGGTTGAAAGAAAAGAAAGGGTGACATTGTCCCGTTAACTGGGAGCAGTGGCCGTAGAGTGCATCTTGTGTGCATTTGTAAGTTACGTCGCTTGAGCAGAGAAACAACATTCACCAGAAGAGAAAAATTGAAATGCTTTGTGTTTCGAAAGAAAATTTAAAACTACGTTTACTTCATGAAATAGAACCAGAAAACGGCACCACAAAAAATCTTTCTGATAGCTATTACCGATTACGAAAGGTTTCTTAGAACTATTATTTAACACACAACAATAGCAGACAATAATGGGTGGAATATCGAAATGATACCCTTTGATACGGCTGCGGGTACGGCTAATTAAATGCAACGTATAACTGAAAATCTAGGAGGCAATATGAAAGTTTCTCCTGCTGCTGGTGAAATTTATTAATAATATTTTCAAAAACTTTCTTTTTTCACCAGAGCGATTTCAATATAAAAATCCCTTTGCATCTTGTAATTATCATTCCCTGTTTTGTTCCTCTCGTCATTTGCAAAGTATTCGTCTGATGCCGCGTATTTTTTTAATTGGATGTTTAAAAGTCCCAGGGAGGTCAGTGATAACTTAGCAATCAGGCAATTGCCCTTTGGCACCTCCGTTTCTAAATGATATCTGGTATCTCAAAAATTCCTTAACACTAATTTTAGAAAATATGCCCCAAGGCTCCCGCTACATGGAAACGTATTACTTAGGTCGCGGTAGTCTCAGTACTTTGGAAAGGTTGTACAGGTTCTGGGGAATAAGTTAGCTGTTTCGTCACTCAAAAATAATTGAGGCCAGCATTTTGGAAAGGGTCAACTTATATAAGTCCTTCCTTCTAAGCGCCTCCACTAATATATCTCAGAATACACCCGACAGCTTATCAAATCGTATAGGCCAACCGATGCCTAAAATATAAATCTCATATGAAGGAACAGAACCTTTGATAAAAGCGGTTAGGTTTGATTTTATATGCGTGGTAACCAGGATTTAATTAGAGCTTAACGTTGTTTTTCGCAAGTAATTCGTGCGTGAACTTAGCGTCAATAATTATAAATAAAAGTCATAATTGTTAGTTTATCCTTAATTGAAATGGTGTGCTCTATTTCACGTTAACCCAAAAACAACTGAAATTGCGACACGCGTTAGATGGCCTTTGAACAATATGTCATACATGAAATGTCTTCAGTCAGCAATTATTTGGTAAGGCCCGTTTCCTGCGATCACGTTGTTCAATTCAATTAACCACTGCTCAGATAATTAAACAAGTTACAAAAGAGGGCATAAAAATTATTTTTGGAATTCTGCATCGATTAATGTTTGTTTTTTGTAAAATTACACTAAACAGTGTCCGGTTCCACACGTTGACGTTCGAACATTCTTCGACTTCGTAAGGTCTGTGCATATCGTGAATGCGTTTTTCGTTTTTACTGTTATCCATGGTGTTTATCAGTCTTGTTTTAATAGTGGACATGATTCCAAGTTAATAACTATTGCTATTCCAATCTTCATCTTTGAATTCAAAACAATGGTAACGCTTTTATTATGTTTTAGAATTAATCGGCGTATTGCTTCGTCGAGTGCATCAAGTGTTTGAACGACCGAGTCTTTTTCCCTCAATTAACAACATAAATTAACGGTGATTTTTCTGTAGATCACACTGAGGTCCATCGAACTCTTTGTTTGTAACTATTGTTAATTTCACTTGCCAGATTTTAAGAATAATTTCCATGGCAATATTTCCTCCCCCGGGTCTGTATTACATCAATTCCGTCTCTGAGTTCCACTCTGAGCAGTAAGTGCTTTTATTGGAATTCTTAAGCATGTAGAAGATCGTACTCTATTGGCTTCCCTTTCCTGTTAAGGCTTCCTTTTATATTTCTGGTCTTGAGTTACTCCTTTTCTAAAACCAAACTTACTCTTGTCCGTTCGGATAGTCAATGACCATATCGAGCAAACCGTGAAATGTGGGGAACACGTTGGGTTTTATGCTCGAGGTCCGCTCTCCAATTTTTTTCAGATTCAGCAGTTTAATAATTAAAAGTATTCCGGTTTGGGTGAGTAAGTATGTTTGGGAAATATTGTCTTTATTGTGGATGCGGGTGTCATTTTTCCGAACCTGGACGTGACAAAATTTCATAGACATTCTCATTTATATATATATATATATATATGTCTATGTGTGTGTGCGTGTGTGTGTGTGTATATATCGTGACTGCTTTCAAGGCAAATGATTAAACTCTTAGGTATTTCATGAAGCAATTTATTTTTTTCAGATAGAGGAACTCAATAAAAAAAGGCAAGAGTTTCAGTTTTCATAGTTTATATTTTTATCCATGGCAAGATATTTCAAAACACCAGCATCCTAGAAATCGAAAACAAAATGAGTTTTTAGTGTTGAATGCTTAGAAAACCGGAAGTATTCATTGATTTGTCCAAGTGGTATAATAATTCAGCAATTACCCCAAATTACCATTGCTATCATTATTCTGAAGCATTTAAATGAAAAATTGAAAAGATATCTTACCGCCACGACTTGAAGCAAAACTCTCAAGATGTTTAAATGCAAAATGTTGGGTAAATCATTCCCATCAAGTGGACATATTCCTCGGAATACCCACCATTTGGCAATGACATTCTACTGCGTCCGTACCATGTAACTTTATGTAAAGACCTTTTACAGATGTTTATTATATGGACGCAGTATAACTAAATCATAGATTCCTAGTCAAATTTCATTATTTTTGAAATGCAATGAGATGAAACCGTCAGTTGATAGCATATATTTTTTATGCGTGCTTCTTCCTTATGTTAATTTATGCCGTTTTACAACGGGTCTTGGTCCCGAGACTTGTCTTATTCCTGAAATTTTGCGTTTTCAAATGGCAATTGATCGATGAATATTCGCTGAAGAGGTGAATTTAAGTCTCTCTAGGGGAAGTAACCTTTTTTCTGCCGGATTAAAGCGAGTATTCAACCCCGAAAGTATGAATTAACTCAGCTTATAACGTAGAGCTAAAGACAAAAGGACTATTGTAGAAGGTTGGAGAATGACGCGAAATGAAGGTTTTCTCTCATTGTTGATTTCCATGGTTTTCATAAGAATTATTGGGACACTAACGGCGGGAAGAGTGAGTGAGGTGTTTATGTATTTGGTGTTTGCCTACAACTTTAATGCTTCAAAGTCCATCCATCTTAATACTAACGTTGGGAAGAGCTATCGAAGGGCTTATATAATTGGTATTTACCAACAGCTTACATATTTCAAGGCCATCTTCAAAGTTCATATTCGTCTCAGTCGAATATAAAAGTGCACAAGTAAGGTAAGTTTATGAAAATGTACTTATTTTAGATAAGGTTCACTGCTATATTTATATGGAACAGATTTGCTATTAATCATTCAACAGTTATTTTGTAAAATTCATAAATGATAGGAGCGGCTTTCTTTCAACAGCCAAAGGTAAGCACCTATTATTAAATCTCATGTTATAAGGAGAAATCATCACAGCAATAGATAGAAATAAAACAGTTCAGCTAAAGAAATAATGCTAGGCACTACCCAAGTTGGTAAATTTTAAGATAAATGAAAACTCTCTCTTATATAAGATAGGGAGAAATATAGTACATCGTTCCAATTTTTATTCCTTCAAGCTACAAAGGCTAACATCTGATTGATTTTTGGATTCCATATAGCAAGTTCCATGGGTAAACAAAACTCCTATGTCGAATCTGAAAATTCAGGATCCTAATTTGAACAAATGCAAGTGCCATCCCATAGAGAGATCCCTGCTGTGTGCGTGTAGAACTCTAGTGTTGTCATAAAATTATAAGTTTACATTTAAGGAATATAACGAGGAAGGAATTAATCAAATTCTTAAGTTCAAAACTTTAGTTTTTATTATCAGCATCACAATTCATTGTTTGCATCACTATTAATGGATGTCTTCCTCAATGCCCTCTCAACTTAATATTACTTGTTTCTTGAGAGTTCTGCAAAACCCTGAGCCCTACCTTAAGTTGACTCCTCTTTGGGTTTGCAATTCAAATCTTTTCCTTAATATTATTGGTGTAGGCCAACTCCGAATAGAATTCAAGCCCGTTTTTCATCTTCTGAGGCTTCTCTGCATTATTCATGATACTATCGAAAGCTATCTCAGGGAAGCTGTAATATCTTGAAATGCATCTCATCTTTCATTTGATGGATCGATTCGACAGCTTTCTTCAAGGATATTTTGGTGTTTCTTGAATGTTTTATGCATATCTTCTGATCGCATTACTCCTGCAGTTTGCTGAACCAGAGTCTTAGTGATTTCCATCTTTAATTCTTTACTCCCACATTTATTTATTACCACAGAGGGTGGAATGGGTATTGGATTTCTATCAATAACTTATTTCTAAATTTCAGGTCTCTGTTTATTGCTGTAATTACCTAATTATTCTTTATGGAAAATTATTAATGTGTAATGACTTTTACTAAGTACCAATAATGTTTGTTTCTTATTTTGCAATTTATGGTGATTTTTAAAATTAAGAGAATCGACCTTATTTTTAAAATATTTTATTCGGTAGTCCATTTCTTCGCCAAGAAAAGTATTTTATTAATTTTCTATCTTTAGCCTCAAAATTTGGAACTTGAGAAAGTTTATGGCACTTCCTTGTCAGCAATTACATTCCCTGCCCCAAATAACAGCTTCATCTCAGACAGGAATTATTTGCTTCTACCCAAACTATCAAGCTTTATCAAAGAGATTTGCTGTAACTGAAATTTATGAGAGGGCCACGAATTATTTGATAAATATCTATGAATCGACAGAGTTCAGACGACAGAATTTATTCCTTTTGTCATTATATTTCAAGAAGTTTTCACCAGACAAAATGAAAGCATGAATCAAATATTGCCTCTATCCTCTTCATTAAATGAACTTTAATATTAGGTATTTATTTCATTAATTTTATTTATTAGATTTGCATTCTTTATTCCGGATAATTTACAGACCAGGGCTGAAGGCTGGAGAGGCTGAGTACAGAAGGGAGGAGCCCTGTGTTATCAATTACTCCCCACTCCGTTAGGTGCGGCTGGTCATTGGAAGAGGCTACATTCAGTGTTCCACCAATCATGATCCTAGGAAAGGTGAGAGAGCCTAATGCGAGTTGAAAGCCACTAACAGGTTTTCACTGTATCCAATTACTTCATGTACCGATTAGTAGTTAAATGTTACATTTGCAACAGCTCCAAATACAGTTGTTTGGAGGGCATGAGTAAAACAATACCTTTTGCAATTTGCATGTGGAATCTAAAACAATTTTTAAAAATTATCTTGAATCAGATTGAAAGCAAACAGAAAAACATGGAACATCCTCAATTTGGACTGTGGGCTTCACGTTCATGCGAAACAATAATGAAAGGGCTTGCAAAAAGGGAAGAGAAAGTATCATGCTTGAACCAGAAATGTTTGAGTGACAGTGTAAGTTTCAACTGTTTTAATATTAATCATGAATTAACATTTCCCTTATCCATTCTGTTGTTATAACCACTCAATTGTTTTCCTAAATTCTGTCAAATAGAGAGCCTTATGTAATCCTTAGTTTTCATTTTACAATGTTAATTTCTCTTTCGTTCAATGTTGGTTGGAACACATTGATGACCGTTCATGGTTCAGCTAGATGATTCCATTTAGACTTTTACTTTGCAGCCACATTATACCAGGGGGTGCCATAAATTTTTAATTATCACTAAAAATAAACCAGATAGAATAGTAATTGCTATACATTATTAATAAGGTTTCTCTAAATAGTCGTCATTCAGAATTATTTACATTTTTTTGGTGTTTTCTAACATTTCAAATGCCATCATTGTAGAATTAAATAGATTGTGTTGAAAACATTTGTTAAAACTCTTGAATGGCATCATTTCTCTTGTACAATATCAATCATTTGTAGAGTTATGGAAATAAGAAAAACTCCCTTGGGGTACGACTGGGAGAATAGGGCGAATATGGCAAAATTTCTGATCTACATCACTTTGATTGCTGGTTGCACCATGTTTGCTTCTAAAAAGGAAACAATCGATAGTTTTGGAATCCAGCTTTCTGACAACTTTAACATGAGCAGTTCATCGGCAGTAATTTTTCTCACACAGCCATAGCTATTTCATAATAATTTAAATGGTTCCACTTTGGTCCAATGGGATAAAGTCATCCATTTTCTTAGCTGTGGCTTTGTCATCCATATGAATAATAATGTATGCATAGTTAGCGCTAGAGAACAGAAACACAAAAAAAAGAAAAGAAACTGACGCGAATTTAAATTTTCAGTGGTAAAAGCCAACTTTCTCAAGGACGAGAAGGAAGATCCTTTTTCTCTCTTCCTTGTGCAGAAATATATGTTGTATGTTTTTGTCAGAATGAGTAGCAAGGAAAATATATGAAATTAAGAATATTCATCCTTGATGGCCTCTTTTCTTTTCCTTGCATACACATTCCTTGTATAATAACAGGGCTTTCTTTTTATCAATAAAAATCTTGGGGAACATATAATGTACTTAACTAAACATATCCACTTCTATTTGTTGAAAATATTTATTCCATATAGTTGCTGCCTAAGAAAGTGATGAACTCAGGAAAGACTATTTCAAATTATATGGGACTCAAAGCTGAACCCGTAATTGGAGATACTGCAACTATTAATTTATATCCCCTGACAAGAAATGGTAAATCCAGGAGTGAGGGGGCAGTGGAAAAGTCTCATTATGAGTGGCTGAATACATCCAACAAGATAGCCTCCAATCTCACATCCTCTCAAGACACAGACTCCCATTCTATATCATTTTGGAAAAGACAAAGAAAATCACTTTGCAATCGTCTAAGGAGTCTTATATCATGCTGCATGAGACAAGATGTTGAATCAGAAGTCTCTCTTGATGTCCAATGGAGTAAGGACATTAAACAAAGCAATGAATGGTTAAACAAAGGGCAAGAGTTGCAAGATACAAACCTCTTGTACTCAACACCAGCACCATTTTTACGGTCAGCATCAACAGTTTGGTAGCAGCTTAAATTGTCAACATATGCAGGGTTAGAATTCTTGACGGTATGAATGGCACTAGTGTTGAGCACAGGAGGTTTGTGTCTTGCAACTCTGGCCCTTGGTGCAACAATTCATTGCTTTGTTTAATGTCTTTACTCCATTGGACATCAAGAGAGACTTCCGATTCAACATCTTGTCTCATGCAGCATGATATAAGACTCCTTAGACGATTGCAAAGTGATTTTCTTTGTCTTTTCCAAATTGACGTAGAATTGGAGTCTGTGTCTTGAGAGGACGTGAGATTGGAGGGTATCTTGTTGGATGTATTCAGCCACTCATAATGAGACTTTTCCACTGCCTCCTCACTTCTTGGATTTACCATTTCTTGTCAGGGGATATAAATTAATAGTTGCAGTATCTCCAATTTCGGGTTCAACTTTGAGTCCCATATAATTTGAAATAGTCTTTCCTGAGTTCATCACTTTCTTAGGCAACATCTATATGGAAGAAATATTTTCAACAAATAGAAGTGGATTTGTTTAGTTAAGTACATTATATGTTCCCCAAGATTTTTATTGATAAAAAGAAAGCCCTGTTTTTATACAAGGAATGCGTATGCAAGGAAAAGAAAAGAGGCCATCAAGGATGAATATTCTTAATTTCATATATTTTCCTTGCTACTCATTCTGACAAAAACATACAACATATATTTCTGCACAAGGAAGAGAGAAAAAGGATCTTCCTTCTCGTCCTTGAGAAAGTTGGCTTTTACCACTGAAAATTTAAATTCGCAGCAGTTTCTTTTCTTTTTTTTGTGTTTCTGTTCTCTAGTGCTAACTATGCATACATTATTATTCATATGGATGACAAAGCCACAGCTAAGAAAATGGATGACTTTATCCCATTGGACCAAAGTGGAACCATTTAAATTATTATGAAATAGCTATGGCTGTGTGAGAAAAATTACTGCCGATGAACTGCTCATGTTAAAGTTGTCAGAAAGCTGGATTCCAAAACTATCGATTGTTTCCTTTTTAGAAGCAAACATGGTGCAACCAGCAATCAAAGTGATGTAGATCAGAAATTTTGCCATATTCGCCCTATTCTCCCAGTCGTACCCCAAGGGAGTTTTTCTTATTTCCATAACTCTACAAATGATTGATATTGTACAAGAGAAATGATGCCATTCAAGAGTTTTAACAAATGTTTTCAACACAATCTACTTAATTCTACAATGATGGCATTTGAAATGTTAGAAAACACCAAAAAAATGTAAATAATTCTGAATGACGACTATTTAGAGAAACCTTATTAATAATGTATAGCAATTACTATTCTATCTGGTTTATTTTTAGTGATAATTAAAAATTTATGGCACCCCCTGGTATAATGTGGCTGCAAAGTAAAAGTCTAAATGGAATCATCTAGCTGAACCATGAACGGTCATCAATGTGTTCCAACCAACATTGAACGAAAGAGAAAATAACATTGTAAAATGAAAACTAAGGATTACATAAGGCTCTCTATTTGACAGAATTTAGGAAAACAATTGAGTGGTTATAACAACAGAATGGATAAGGGAAATGTTAATTCATGATTAATATTAAAACAGTTGAAACTTACACTGTCACTCAAACATTTCTGGTTCAAGCATGATACTTTCTCTTCCCTTTTTGCAAGCCCTTTCATTATTGTTTCGCATGAACGTGAAGCCCACAGTCCAAATGGAGGATGTTCCATGTTTTTCTGTTTGCTTTCAATCTGATTCAAGATAATTTTTAAAAATTGTTTTAGATTCCACATGCAAATTGCAAAAGGTATTGTTTTACTCATGCCCTCCAATCAACTGTATTTGGAGCTGTTGCAAATGTAACATTTAACTACTAATCGGTACATGAAGTAATTGGATACAGTGAAAACCTGTTAGTGGCTTTCAACTCGCATTAGGCTCTCTCACCTTTCCTAGGATCATGATTGGTGGAACACTGAATGTAGCCTCTTCCAATGACCAGCCGCACCTAACGGAGTGGGGAGTAATTGATAACACAGGGCTCCTCCCTTCTGTACTCAGCCTCTCCAGCCTTCAGCCCTGGTCTGTAAATGATCCGGAATAAAGAATGCAAATCTAATAAATAAAATTAATGAAATAAATACCTAATATTAAAGTTCATTTAATGAAGAGGATAGAGGCAATATTTGATTCATGCTTTCATTTTGTCTGGTGAAAATTTCTTGAAATATAATGACAAAAGGAATAAATTCTGTCGTCTGAACTCTGTCGATTCATAGATATTTATCAAATAATTCGTGGCCCTCTCATAAATTTCAGTTACAGCAAATCTCTTTGATAAAGCTTGATAGTTTGGGTAGAAGCAAATAATTCCTGTCTGAGATGAAGCTGTTATTTGGGGCAGGGAATGTAATTGCTGACAAGGAAGTGCCATAAACTTTCTCAAGTTCCAAATTTTGAGGCTAAAGATAGAAAATTAATAAAATACTTTTCTTGGCGAAGAAATGGACTACCGAATAAAATATTTTAAAAATAAGGTCGATTCTCTTAATTTTAAAAATCACCATAAATTGCAAAATAAGAAACAAACATTATTGGTACTTAGTAAAAGTCATTACACATTAATAATTTTCCATAAAGAATAATTAGGTAATTACAGCAATAAACAGAGACCTGAAATTTAGAAATAAGTTATTGATAGAAATTCAATACCCATTCCACCCTCTGTGGTAATAAATAAATGTGGGAGTAAAGAATTAAAGATGGAAATCACTAAGACTCTGGTTCAGCAAACTGCAGGAGTAATGCGATCAGAAGATATGCATAAAACATTCAAGAAACACCAAAATATCCTTGAAAAAAGCTGTCGAATCGATCCATCAAATGAAAGATGAGATGCATTTCAAGATATTACAGCTTCCCTGAGATAGCTTTCGATAGTATCATGAATAATGCAGAGAAGCCTCAGAAGATGAAAAACGGGCTTGAAATCTATTCGGAGTCGGCCTACACCAATAATATTAAGGAAAAGATTTGAATTGCAAACCCAAAGAGGAGTCAACTTAAGGTAGGGCTCAGGGTTTTGCAGAACTCTCAAGAAACAAGTAATATTAAGTTGAGAGGGCATTGAGGAAGACATCCATTAATAGTGATGCAAACAATGAATTGTGATGCTGATAATAAAAACTAAAGTTTTGAACTTAAGAATTTGATTAATTCCTTCCTCGTTATATTCCTTAAATGTAAACTTATAATTTTATGACAACACTAGAGTTCTACACGCACACAGCAGGGATCTCTCTATGGGATGGCACTTGCATTTGTTCAAATTAGGATCCTGAATTTTCAGATTCGACATAGGAGTTTTGTTTACCCATGGAACTTGCTATATGGAATCCAAAAATCAATCAGATGTTAGCCTTTGTAGCTTGAAGGAATAAAAATTGGAACGATGTACTATATTTCTCCCTATCTTATATAAGAGAGAGTTTTCATTTATCTTAAAATTTACCAACTTGGGTAGTGCCTAGCATTATTTCTTTAGCTGAACTGTTTTATTTCTATCTATTGCTGTGATGATTTCTCCTTATAACATGAGATTTAATAATAGGTGCTTACCTTTGGCTGTTGAAAGAAAGCCGCTCCTATCATTTATGAATTTTACAAAATAACTGTTGAATGATTAATAGCAAATCTGTTCCATATAAATATAGCAGTGAACCTTATCTAAAATAAGTACATTTTCATAAACTTACCTTACTTGTGCACTTTTATATTCGACTGAGACGAATATGAACTTTGAAGATGGCCTTGAAATATGTAAGCTGTTGGTAAATACCAAATATATAAACACTTCGATAGCTCTTCCCACCTTTAGTATTAAGATAGATGGACTTTGAAGTATTAACGGTGTAGGCAAACACCAAATACATAAGCACCTCACTCACTCTTCCCGCCGTTAGTGTTCCAATAATTCTTATGAAAACCATGGAAATCAACAATGAGAGAAAACATATTCATTTCGCGTCATTCTCCAACCTTCTACAAAGGACCTAAGTCTTTAGCTCTACGTTATAAGTTAAGTTAACTCATCGCTCCGGGGTTAAAACTCGTTCTAATTCGGCAGTAAAAAGTATAGTTTACCTAGAGAGACTGAAATTCACCTCTTCAGCGAATATTATCGATCAAATGCCATTTGAAATCGCAAGATTTGAGCAACAAGACTAGTCTCGGGACCATAGACCCGTTGTAAAACGGCATAAATAAATAAAAATATATTTTGATAAACATCAAAATATATTTTTGTAATGCCGCCTTTCCTGTCACGACGAGGAGTGTCACACCCGAACGACTGAAGAGAGTGGAACGGCCACCCTTGTCCACTCTCTTGAAGCGGGCTCACCGACGATTGCTTACATCGTTAGCAACAGGGCAGTTATGCAACGGTTTACTATGATTCAACTCCAAGCAGTGGCTTACGGGAAACAACAAATTAGAATACTGCCAAGATATGAGTTACTTGTAATAACGAGTAACATGATTAGATGATAAACAGTCCTCAACTGACGAGATGGTGCGTGGGCTAACGTACTGGTTTCCCACCCTAAGGGCGCGGGTTCAAATCTCGGCGATGTTGAATATTTTTCAGAGGTATTTCGATCCCTATTGAGATGCTTAGTGGAGGGCACTTTGAGTAAGTACGCCGTAAGTCGGATGGGAGGTTAAACTGCCGACCCCTTGGCGCCTTTCCTAAAATGTAGCCTAATTCCGACGCCGGGTTTTCCTCCACCCTTCTTTTCCTGTCCATCCCCTATGGCGCAAATGACCTTAGCTGTCGGTCGCCTCCCCTACTACCTACCTGGTGCATAATTGCAATCATTAGAAGGACAGAGATAGGAACCCAGGCAACCATTCATTGATTCATGCTACCCTCTAAACCACCACAAGGGTGTGTGGCAGGGGGTGATCACATGCTTGACTTTTTTTGTCGCAAGCTAGTACGAGGATAATCCTAGAAGTGATCTACCGTACAAAGAAAACTCAAAAATGTTTGATAAAAATGTATAAATTTTTCAATATAACATCCTTGCAGCAATATACGCGTATCCCATCGGTGTCCAATTCTATGATACCCTTTTTATACTAAGAACTGTCTTGCCCTTCAAAATAACTAGTAACTGTCGACATCACTTCTTCGCGTTTGAAAATCTTTGACCACCGAGCCATTTTTTCAATTTTGCGGAGGGAAAAATTATCCGAGGGGGCTGAATCTGGTGAATAGGGTGCATAAGGTAGCAATTAAATGGTTTCGCCTGACACGAAGAGCCTCCGTGTTTTCCGAACGCAATGGGGTAGTCCACAGGGTAGAACATTTGACTACTGGCCAGATAAGCCCAATTTTAAAATTGGTTATAGTGTGGATATGGTGCTGTTTTCTATGCCCCAGCTCTTTCTAGGAAACCACGGGTGAAGCAGGGAAAGTACCTGATGCTCATACTTGTGGCTGTGGTTCAAAGGCATTGCAGGACAATATCTATAGCTTGACCTTAAACCATATTGAACAAAGTATTTTTTACTATTTATGTTATGATGACGATGAAGTTACTGTCTTGGCATCTCCCGTAGTTTCTTGGAATTTTTCTTTTATGTTTAGACTAGAAATGCAATGGTTTAATGGGTCAAAACTCATTTTATTTCCATGGTAACACATAAAATACTGGTTTGTCGAATAGTCAAATGAATGACTTCCTCCTTGGATATCGTACGTATTAAGGTGTCTGAATTGCATGAATTGCACAATATCAAATGTAGAGGAGCTTTTTATTAAAATGTTACCAATAAATAGAATAATTGAAGTCAATGAATTTGGTATACCAAAGAAGGAAATGTACGCAACTTTTTTATTAATAAGAAGATTTTCTCAGTAGCCAAAGTTCCAGCACGCCGATTAGAATGGCACGTAAACAGCATCGTCTTAGGAATGGGTCCAAGGAACTTCAGATGTTCAATGGGCAATGCCTTTGGGATGCATTATGACGATAGCATTTAAAATATTGGATTTTTTATTATGAGAGCATGAACAAAATGCGAAACGGGCAAAATAGTGTTCGCATATAAAATGTCATTTTTTTCATCCGACCGATCTCCGACAGTCAGATTAAAGCATTATCTAATTCTAATGTGCAATGCATTTTATTTTTCTCATAGAACAGTTGGCCAAATCTTAAAGACCCAGATTCAAATTGATAGTCATTTTTGGCAGCTGCAATGGTACTGAATTCAAGGCCCCAGCTCTTTCTAGAAAATCACAGCTGAAGCAAGGGAGGCATCTGATGCCCATACTTCTAGATTCAGACACAATGCAGGACAGCATGAGGTAGGCTCCAACTCTACTCATCAAACCAAACTTATAGACTGATGATTGTAATTTCTATTTTTTACTCAATGTTTAAGTTATATAGTGAGTAATGCTTGAATTGGTCACCACACGTATTTCATTTCAAGTATAACACATGGAATATTTTATTTTCTCGCATAGGAAATGAGTTACTTTCTTCTTGGATGTCATGCATAGTGAGGGGTCTGTAAGTCATGCCTTTCACAATTTCAAATCCAAAGAAGTTTACCAGTAGATTGCACTGATAAATAAACTGGATAAAATTTGGCATCCCATTTTACACTGATTACACGGTTTACACTGATAAATATACTGGATAAAATTTGGCATCCCATATTAAGCACAAATTATGGACTTTTTCCCTTCAACAGAAGTAGTACCAACCAAAGAGTGCCACTCAAATGGCATCATCTTAGGTTTGATTACCTGGGACCCGAGGCCATGGTCTTATAGGTGAGCGTGGTCCCAGAAGTACCCAATCTGACAACGGGGCGACCTTCCACTTCGACGGACATCAACCATTACAAATTGGTGTACGATTTGGGGAGGGCAAATCACCGTTTAAATGTTAGGTAGTTAGCCTAGGAAGTGAATATTAGATTTGGATCCTATCAGACAATTTTGAATACCCATATTGGGTATGACGCTAGTTGCTACAACGCGCCGGCTCACACGGCGCTGATCGTGACAGAGTTTTTCGCAAGAACCGGAACTTCCGTGATCCCGCAGTCACCCGACCCTCCAGACGTGACTCTATCCGATTTTTTTTGCTTCTAATGTTAAAATCAACCTTGATAGGGCGCCGATTCGACTCTATTGTGACATTAAAACTAGTTGTACGGCGGACCTCAAGACTATCCCTACCACTTAAACAGCATCATCTTAGGAGTGAGTCCAAGGAACTTCAGATGTTTAATGGGGAATGCATGTGGGATGTAAAGTGACGATACCATTTAAAGTATTGGATTTTACTATGAGAGCATGAACAAAATGCGAAACAGACACAATAGTGTTCGCATATACAATTTCATTTTTTTTTATCAGACCGATTTCCGACAAGATGGAACATTCTTCAACAGATATGCCCAATGCAGATGGGCATTAAGGCGATGGTCATTTGAATGAGGAATCTCAAGAGATTTTGCACCATGATCCTGCATCATATTGAAAGGAAGCAGAAAAATAATATTCTATTTTCATAAGCTAGTACGAGGATAATCCTAGAAGTACTCTACCAAAGAAAGAAAACTCAAAAATTTTGGATAAAAATGTGTTTATTTTTAACATAACTTCCTTTCAGCTCTTTACGCGTTTCCCAGCGGTGTTCAATATGTGTGAAACCCTTTTTATAATAAGAACTGTCTTGATCCTCAAAATATCTATTAACTGCCGACATCACTTCTTCGCGGTTGGAAATCTTTGACCACCGAGCCATTTTTTTTAATTTTGCAGACAGAAAATAATCCGAGGAGGCTAAATCCGGTGAATAGGGTGCATAAGGTAGCAATTTAAACTTTAATTCATGAATTTTGACCATTGCAATAGCGGATTTTATTGCAAATTAGGAAACTTTACCGTGCCTACTACTAAACCTCACACCTCCAAAAAGATCTCTTTACACAGCACGAAACTACAGTAACAGTTTACACTGTTAAACCTACTCACAAATAAACTCAAGCTTTGCAAGTGGAGTAGCCGTCCGTCCTGTTGGACGTGAAAATGTTGATCTCATTGTGTCCGTTGGGCATCTACTTCGCACTATTGACCTCAGTGGAAAAGGACTGCAACTATCAATCACTGGTGAAACAGTGCAATGTAGTAGGATTGATTGTAACTTTGAGGATTAATTAAAATAATTTAAGGCTTTCAGAAAAGTACCTAATAAAATCATGTACGTTTTTTTGGAAAGGTTTCAATGGCATTTTTTTTGCCATTCGCAAAGCTCTTTTGGCTATTATTTTATTTTGAGTTCCATTACTTCAGGGTCATTACTCTTCCATCCTCTCCCTATTATTCTCCTCTGTTGGCATCCACCACCATTAGTCCCGCGTGGTGTAACCTTACCAATTTGACTTAATCTTCCTTAACTGCTCCCACTTTTCATGGCACTTTCAATTTCTTATCACCATTGGATCATTTGCAAACCTTTCCTATCCGTTAACCGACGCATTATAAATTTCTTACAAACCAATCCATTCATGCGTTAGATTGCTTTTCAAGAACGTATGCAAATGGATAAATATGATCAACTCAAGAAGTATCTAACAGTATTTTAAAATAAATCCTCCTTATTCGAATTTTTTTATCGAATTCGATTCGTAGTATGTTATGTGCACCCCAACATGCTTTTGTTAGAATTTTATCGTTTGGGCCATTTTCTGCAACTATTCCTCCGTCTAAAACTGCCTTTTCATCCACATATCTGAGGGTATTCCGTCTCCCCTCCCCAACAAAAATCCACCGAAATAAATCCAAAGACAACTGTATCAATTTTGACCGAAATCCATGCATCCGTAGTAAAAGGGGGGATGGGCAGCTACCCTACTTACAGGTATGACTATTATCTTAATTGTCTATTGTTTATTCTATTTTTTCTCCATGGTATTCCGCAAGCCAGAGCTACGGTGTGTGACAGGGTATTATAACACAGATAATAACATTTGACAATAAAAATGAATTGTCTCTTAAACTTCTCCTTAATCCTTTAATCTATCATAAATATGGCCGAAGAAAAGTTTTGTTTCGTCATTTAATTTAAAAGAAATGGAACTTTGACTCCCTCTCAAGTTCAAACAGTTGAAGCAATGTGATTCTTCCTCCGTCATCTCTGTTATCCCCTTCACCAGCGTTTCTGAAGAATGTTAAGCTTGTAGTTGACAATGGAATGTTTTTTATTTTTCTGCTTCCTTTCAATATGATGCAGGATCATGGTGCAAAACCTCTTGATATTCCTCATTCAAATGACCATCGCATTAATGTCCATCTGCATCGGGCTTAACTGTTGAAGAATGTTCCATCTTTTCGGAGATCGGTCTGATAAAAAAAAATGAAATTGTATATGCGAACACTATTGTGTCCGTTTCGCATTTTGTTCATGCTCTCATTATAAAATCCAATACTTTAAATGCTATCGTCATTATGCATCCCACAGGCATTCCCCATTAAACATCTGAAGTTCCTTGGACCCACTCCCCAGATGATGCTGTTTAAGTGGCATTCTAATCGGTGTGCTGGAACTTCGGCTACTGAGAAAATCTTCTTATTAATAAAAAAGTTACGTACATTTTCTTCATAGGTGTACCAAAACTCATTGACTTCAATTATTCTATTCATTTATAGCAATTTAATAAAAAGCTCCTCTACATTTGATATTGTGCAATTCATGCAATGCAGACACCTTAATACGTACGATATCCAAGAGGTAAGTCATTCATTTCCTATCCGAGAAACCAGTCTTTCATCTGTTACACTTGAAATAAAATGAGTTTTGACCTATTTATCCATTGCATATCTAACCTAAACGTTAAAGAAAAATTCCAAGAAACTACGGGAGATGCCAAGACAGTAACTTTCAACGGAATCGTCCGCTAAATGTACATTGCAGTGCAAATATTTCGGAGCATAAAAATCATAAAATATTGTAGTGTATGGGGACCCATCGGTAGCTTAACTGACTAAAACACACCCAAGGATCCGGGTTTGAATATCGGTCAATGCTTCCTATACTCTGAAATAGTTGCATAATAAAATAAATAGTGAAAAATTCCTTGATCATTTTGGTTTCAGGACATGCTATAGATATTGTCCTGCAATGCCTTTGAACCACAGCCACAAGTATGAGCATCAGGTGCTTTCCCTGCTTCACCTATAGTTTCCTAGAAAGAGCTGGGGCCTAGAAAATAGCACCATTTTAGCTATTCACAGTATCAACCAAATTTAAGACTGGGGTTATCTGGCCAGTAGTTAAATGTTCTACCCTGTGGACTACCCCATTGCGTTCGGAAATCACGGAGGCTCTTCGTATCAGGCGAAACCATTTGCCGGGGATACGTCAGACGAGCGAGGCACTAAATTCTTCGTCAGACCCCATCCGCCACTGGCGAAGAAGAAAGTGTTGTTTCATTAAGACATTATACCAGCTCACAAATCCGTTATTGCAATGGCCAAAATTCATGAATTAAAGTTTAAATTGCTACCTTATGCACCCTATTCACCGGATTTAGCCTCCTCGGATTATTTTCTGTCCGCAAAATTAAAAAAATGGCTCGGTGATGAGAGATTTCCAACCGCGAAGAAGTGATGTCTGCAGTTAATAGCTATTTTGAGGAGCAAGACAGTTCTTATTATAAAAAGGGTTTCACACTTATTGAAAACCACTGGGAAACGTGTTTAGAGCTAAAAGGATGTTATATTGAAAAAGAAATACATTTTTATTCAAAATTTTTGAGTTTTCTTTCTTTGGTAGAGTACTTCTCGGATTACCCTCGTACTAGCTTGCGTCAAAAGACTTCACACATGTGATCACCCCCTGCCACGCACCCTTACGGTGGTTTAAAGGGTACCATGAATCAATGTATGGCTGCCTGGATTCCTATCTCTGTCATTCTAATGAATCCAACTACGCAACAGGTTCATCATGTAATCATGTTACTCGTTGTTACAAGTTACTCATATCTTAGCAGTAGCTTCTAATTTTTTGTTTCCCGTAAGCCACTGCTTGGAGTTGAATCATCGTAAACCGTTACATAACTGCCCTGTTGCTAACAATGTAAGCAATCGTCGGTGAGCCCGCTTCAAGAAAGTGGACAAGGGTGGCCGTTACGCTCTCTTCATTCGTTCGGCTGTGCAACTCCAAGTCGTGACAGGAAAGGCGGCATTAAAAAAATATATTTTGAACTTTATCAAGAGAATAATTTACATTTCCTCTCATCGTGGTCACTCTAACTAACAAAAAAAATCTATCTAGGTAAAAAACTTCCGGTCCATATACTTGCAATAAATAACCACCTTTTGGCCATGACATTCTTCTGCCTCCGTAACATATAACTTTCTGAAGAAACCTTTTACAGAATGTTTATGATATGGACGAAGTAAGCTAAATCAAAAATTCCTAGTCAAATTTTATTATTTTTCGAATGCAATCAAGTGAAAACATTAGTTTTCATCATATGTTTTTATGCGTGCTTGTTTCTTATGTTAATTTATGCCGTTCTACAGTGGGTCTATGCCCCGAGACTAGTCTTGTTGCTGAAATCTTGCGATTTCAAATGGCATTTGATCGATTAATATTCACTGAATATGTGAATTTCAGTCTCTCTACGTGAAACATAGTTTTCTCTGCCGAATTAGAACGAGTTTTTAAACCCGAAGCTATGAATTAACTCAACTTGGAACGTAGCGTAAAAGACAAAAGGACTATTGTAGAAGGTTGGAGAATGACGCGAAATGAATGTTTTCTCTCATTGTTGGTTTCCATGGTTTCATAAGAATTATTGGGACACTAACGGCGGGAAGAGTGAGCGAGGTGTTTATATATTTGGTGTTTTCCTACAACTTTAATACTTCAAAGGTCATCTATCTTAATACTAACGGTGGGAAGAGCCATCGAAGTGTTCATATAATTGGTATTTACCAGCAGCTTGCATATTTCAAGGCCATCTTCAAAGTTCATATTCGTCTCTGTCGAATATAAAAGTGAAAAGTGAGGTAAGTTTATCAAAATGTACTTATTTTAAATAAGGTTCACTGCTATAGTTATATCGATCAGCTTTGCTATTAATCATTCAACAGTTATTTTGTAAAATTCATAAATGATAGTAGTGGCATTCTTTCAACAGCCAATGGTAAGCATCTGTTATTAAATCTTATGTTATTAGGAGAAATCGTCACAGCAATAGATAGAAATAAAACAAATGAGCTAAAGATATAATGCCAGGTACTATCCAAGTTGGTAAATTTTAAGATAAATGAAAACTATCTCTCATATGAGAGAGGTAGAAATACATCGTTCCTATTTTTATTCCTGCAAGCTCCAAAGGCTAACATCTGATTGATTTTTGGATCTTATATAACAAGTTCCATGGTTAGACAACACTCTCATGTTGATTCTGAAAATTCAGGATCCTAATTTAAACAAATGTAAGTGCCATTTCATAGAGAGATCCCTACTGTGTGCGTGTAGAACTCTAGAAGTGTCATAAAAGTATAAGCTAACATTTATGGGATATAACGAGGTAGGAATTAATCAAATTCTTAAGTTCAAAACTTTAGCTTTTATTATCAGGATCACAATTGATTGTTTGCATCACTACCAATGAATGTCTTCCTCATTGCCCTCTCATCTTATTACTACCTCCTTGAGAGTTCTGCTAAGATTGAGCCCTACTTTAAGTTAACTCCTTATTGGGTTTGCAATGTCAATCTTTTCCTTAATATCATTGGCGAAGACCGACTCCCAATAGAATTCAAGCCCGTTTTTCATCTTCTGATGCTTCTCTTATTATTCTCTTTTTTCTTATTTTTGCAATTTATGGTGATTCTTTGAAATGAAGATATTCCAAACCATTTTTTGAATATTTTTTTTGCCGTGGTCCAATTTTTCTGCCACAAAAGTATTCTATTAATTTTCTATCTTCAGCCTCAATATTTGCAGCAAGAGAAAGATTATCAAACTTCCTTGTCAGCAATTACATTCCCTGCCCAAAATTACCACTTCATCTTAGACAGGAATTATTTGCTTCTACCTATACTTTGAACTTTATCAAAGAGATTTGCTGTAACTGAAATTTATGAGAGCACAATGAATTATTTGATAAATAATTCATATTGTACTAAATGTATTCATTGTGTAAATATCTTTGAATCGACCAAGTTCAGAAGACAGACTTTATTTCTTTTTTCATTATATTTCAAGAAATTTTCACCAGACAAAAATGAAAGCATGAATCAAATATTGCCTTTATCCTCTTCATTAAATGAACTTTAATAATAGGCATTTATTCCATTAATTTTATTTATTAAATATGCATTCTTTATTCCGGATCATTTACAGACCAGGGCTGAAGGCTGTGGAGGCAGAGTACTGAAGGGAGGAGCCCTGTGTTATCCATTACTCCCCACTCCCTTAGGTGTGGCTGGTTATAAGAGGAGGTCACATGCAGTGAATCACCAATCGTGATCCTAGGAAAGGTGAGAGAGCCTAATGCAAGTTGCAAGCCACTAACAGGTTTTCACTGTAGATCGAACTTCCCTAGATTATTTGGGTCAGTGTGAATCATTCACCCATTGGGAGAAGCAGTGTTTCCAGCTTTCGTTAGTTAATTGTATCCAATTACTTGATGTACCGATGAGTAGTTAAACGTGACATTTGCAACTGCTGCAAACAAAGTTGATTGGAGGGCATGAGTAAATACAACAATACCTTGAAAAATGCCAAAATTTACCTGGAAAACTGAGAGAAATATTTACAAATCAAATTTACTGGAGAGGCTAAAGATATAGCTACCTCAAGTACCTAAGCAATCAGGTGTAATTTATGGTGAATGACAATGTCTCAATTTTACTAGTTTAACTTGGCAGTCAGAAATATTAGCTCCAGTTCAGGATGTTATCAATACATGTCATCATTAATTTTCTATGAAATTGGAGGTGATAAAGTAAAATGTTTCTCAATCTTTTTTATCCTACTATCACCTCTTTCACAAACATTCAAAACATCATTCCTTCTTCCCAAGATATGTTCTTTACCTCAAAAAGCTCTTGACAAATAATATTCAAGTATTTTTTAAATCTATAACACTAAATGAAAATAAAAAAATATTATGAAGTAGGTATATGTAAAAATCTACTACAATTGCAAAGATTATACATCACTTACAGATACTCATACTTAGTTGAATAGAAGTACTGATTTCCATTTTGTACCCTTAAAAGTCTTTTAAGTGTTAAATGTCCTTATTGCATGAAGCCAATCCCTAAAGTACCTCATTGAGTAAATAGAAGTTAATTTGCTGAAGCCAAAGGGCAAACATTAATACCTAAATATGGCCATGAATATAATATTAAGATAATAAGATAAAAGGATTTCCAAATTTTAATGAGATTATGTGTTACATTTTCCTCATAGGCCATAAAAACCAGTTGACCAAAACTTAATGACAATTGTGAGGGTTGTATAAAAGCAATAGTACAGCCCAGACCAAAAAAATCAAAAATTCACACGGCAAAAGGGTAGACATCTAGCATTGCAGCCCCTGATAATAATTCTGCAAAACCAGTGTTACAAATTCAAATTGAAGATCAAGTGACCTCATTTAGAGATGGACCAAATGGCTCATTTGTCTTCAGCAGACAAGACAAGAGATGACCGCTTGCAGATGGACGTGAATTTAGTTGCCATATGCATATGGAATCTCGTGAAATTAATAAAAATTATGTTGAATGAGATTGAGAGCAAACAGAAAAACATGGATCATCCCAAATTTCAACTGCAAACTTCACTTTCTTGTAAAGCACTTGACAATGGAATATTAAAAAGGGAAGAGAAAGTATCATGCTTGCACCAGAAAAGTTTGAGTGACACTGTAAGTTTCAACTCTTTCAATATTAATCATGAATTAACGTTTCCCTTATCCATTCTGTTGTTATAACCGCTCAATTGTTTTCCTAACTTCTGTCGAATATAGAGCCATATGTAATCCTTAATATGCATTTTACAATCTTTATTTTTCTTTGGTTCAATTATGGCTGGAACACATTAATAAGCATTTATGGTTCAGCTAGATGATTCCATTTAGACTTTTACTTTGCAGCCACTTTGTACCAGGGGGTTGCAATAAACTTTTATTATCGCTAAAAATAATCGAGATAAAAATTTAATTGCTATACATTATTATAAGGGCTTCTCCTAATTATCGTCATGCAGAATTATATCATTTTTTCAGTGTTTTTTGACCGTTCAAATGCCATAATTGTTGAATTCAGCAGATCCTGTTGAAAACCATTGTTCAAACTCTTGAATGGCATCATTTTTGTTGAACAATCTCAATCATTTTTAGAGTTATGGAATTAAGAAAAAGTCCCTTGGGCTAAGACTGGGAGAATAGGGTGAATGTGGCAAAATTTCTGATCCAAATCACTTTGATTGCTGGTTGTACCATGTTTGCTTCTAAAAAGGAATCAATCGATAGTCTTGGAACCCAGCTTTCTGACAACTTTGACATGAGCAGTTCATCGACAGTAATTTTTCTCATACTCTCATAGCTATTTAATAATAATTTAAATGGTTCCCCTTTGGTCCAATGGCAAAAAGTCATCCAATTTCTGAGTTGTGGCTTTATCGTCCAATAATGTGTGTATAGTTAGCACTGGGGAACAGAAACACAAAAAAAAGAAAAGAAACTGCTGCGAATTTAAATTTTCAGTGGTAAAAGCCAACTTTCTCAAGGACAAGAAGGAAGATCCTTTTTCTCTCTTCCTTGTGCAGAAATATATATTTTTTTTTGTCAGAATTAGTAGTAAGGAAAATATATGAAATTAAGGATATTCATCCTCGATGGCCTCTTTTCTTTTCCTTTCATGCACATTTCTTGCATTATAACAGAGCTTTCTTTTTATCAATAAATATCTTGGGGAACATATAATGTACTTAACTAAACAAATCCACTTCTATTTGTTGAAAATATTTCTTCCTTATAGATGCTGCCTAAGAAACTGATGAACTCAGGAAAGACTATTTCAAATTATATGGGACTCAATGTCAAACCTGTAATTGGAGATACTGCATCTATTAATTTTAATCCCCTGACAAGAAATGGTAAATCCAGGAGTGAGGCGGCAGTGGAAAAGTCTCATTATGAGCGGCTGAATACATCCCACAAGATACCATCCAATCTCACATCTTCTCAAGCCACAGACTCCAATTCTACGTCATTTTGGAAAAGACAAAGAAAATCACTTTGCAATCGTCTAAGGAGTCTTATATCATGCTGCATGAGACAAGATGTTGAATCGGAAGTCTCTCTTGATGTCCAATTGAGTGAAGACATTAAACAAAGTAATGAATTGTTGCACAAAGGGCCAGAGTTGCAAGATAAAAACCTCTTGTACTCAACACCAGCACCATTTTTACGGTCAGCATCAACAGTTTGGTAGCAGCTTAAATTGTCAACATATGCAGGGTTAGAATTCTTTCAAGTCTGTCAAGCTCATAATTCAAAAACAAAAAAAATGATACCGTCTGTATTTTATTTTTGCAAAATCATTTGTTCAATTGTACTTCCTTGATAAAATATTTGTAAATCAACTTGAATATTTATAATGAGACCAGTTATTGTACTTATTTATACTTATATATATATATACCTATAACCCTTTATATACTTCATCCTCTATGAACACATGATTTTTTACGAGCAATTGAGACATCCCTCTATATCTCCCAAGGAATGGGAACAAATCAGGTATCTTCTAATTTAAAAGAGAATGAGATTCATAAATGTCCTTTCATGAGTAAGGCTAAGGTGACCTTGATGACTCCATCTGTGATGTTACAGATATCATGTACAGGGAAGTACTTAGTTACCAATTGGTACTGGATTACAATAAAATTCCAGGAGTGAGTATTATTCAATCTATACTAGCTAAATTTGTGGCCCACAGGGTTAAAAATTTTACTTAACTGAATTTTATATTGTGTAAATTGTTAATTATGTATGTAGGTGTAATTTTATTTTATTTTTCTTTTCTCTGGCTAGTAATCCAGTTACTGTACTTCTTGATGTACCCTATACAATTACATAATTCTTTGATATTCTTTACCATACTATGTACTTGTCAATTGGGGAAATAAAATTATTATTATTATTATCTGGCTGCTCCCCTGAGGTCAGATGCCTTTGCAGCTGCCTCACTGAGGAACATGCCGAGTGGACTACCTTTCGCATGGCTCCAACCCTTCGACCTATGTGGCATGGGTGATCCTTCCAGGAGCATTTACTGCTCCTGAGAGCATTACTCTTGGGTTCATCCGAGCAAAGAAGCCCCTACCCATGTTTTAGTCTATGGGAAGGTCAAAATTTAATATGGTTCATAAATTAGAAGTTCTCTTTGCTACTGTTATGAAAATCGATGACATCATTTTGTAAGGCATGAGAATATAGGCACAAACAATAGTTCAAGAGTTTAGAAAAGAGTGCAACTATGGATTATTTAAGTCTGCTGATACAGGTGCCCACCTATCCTCAATTAAAGACTATATAAAAATACAAGTTTTATTTAAATAGATACTAAGTCACACATTTAAGATTATAACATAATATTTTACACAAACACAAAGTATTTGTTGATTGTTTTTCTACAGCATGTTCAATGTTCTGATCTAAGGAGAAAACATAAATGCAAGTATCAACTGATTTCAGTAAAAAAATCCTTTTTGTGTACAAAATAATCTTGCAAATATGACTAATTTCAATTATGGTGCCAAAAAAGACTCAAATGACTAGCCACAACCATAAATTAACCATTCATTATTCTTTCTTCTTATCAGGCTCATCATCGCTTGAACTTGAACTACTGGATGATGCATTCTGAAAAATGTAATTGCACAAGTAATGAGCAAGCTGATGTGAAACTACTGAAATATAGGATATGAAATTACATACATTCATTATTTCATGTTCAATAGACAAATAATACTTCACCCTCTCAATATTGAATAATTTGGCAAATTGAGACTTTGTCAGCTGAAAAGTGCATGCACTTCTTAATTAAATATTTTATGAATTGAAACCATTATGTTCAAGAAGCAAGCAAGCCACACCAAAATTCAAAAAAGAAGGAAAATATACAATGACATTCATTCCAAGCCATTTTAAGTTCTCCTTTCCCTTAAATTACAGGAAAACATGCCATCAGCATCAGGTCATTAATAGTATGGAAAAAATGATGATTCTACAATAAATAAACATTATATATATAATGTATATATATATATATATATATATATATATATATATATATATATATATATATATATATATATATATATATATATATATATATATATATCTATATATATGTATATATGTATATATATGTATGTATATATATATATATATATATATATATACATATATATATATACATATATATATATATATATATATATATATATATATATATATATATACACACACACATACATATATATATGTACATATATATATACACATATATATATATACATATTCTGTACATATATATATATTATATATATACATATATATAATTATCTATTTATAATCTATTTTGGTAGAGTTGGGGTTGTCTATTTCTCCTTTGGTGGGTGAAACGCCATCATTTGGCCAAAAAATCTGGGGACTCGGTTATATGGAAATATGGATATAAAGGTACACTGGCAATAAAAAAGAGGCTCACAAAAAAGTGGTTAAACACAAAAACAAATGAGAGCAGTGGGAAATTTTACTTACTTGTTTTGGAATGGTATAAGGAAATGATTTCCCTGTGATCTCAACCCCTTGTTTCAGTCTATACAGCACTCGCCTGTTTAGGCTCCCTAAACTTACTTCTTGGAGTGCCACTTTTACTGCCTGAAGGCCTTCATCAAATTTGGTATCAGAAACTGAAAAGAAAGATGTTATTCACAAGAGGAAACCCAAATAATCAGACTTAAATTTAAGAGCCAGTTTTAACGAGTAGGGTATAGTTTGGCTGCAGTTAGAGAAGTATAGTTTGAACTTCACAAATTCTTTTCTCTTATGTTGCTGGTGGCTTCCTTGAGAATTGGACTCAGACATTACACTTCATCATTACTAAATTATGATTTGAATCTAAATTGACACCTGGGGAATGGTGTGAATACCGTTCCTAAATCTCTCCTGTACCATTATATAGTTTGAATGAAATCTTACTGAATCCCCAGAGATTTTTTCATGCTTACACATATGCCTGTTGTCATGTCTAAACCAAGAGTTCTTTTGATTAACCACTGTCTCCAGCAGAAATATATAAATTCTTCCTCACAGTGATTCCTTATTCCTCATCCTTAGTCATGCTAGAATCACCTTACTATCACTTCTATATATACCCTACTATTTCCTTTGCCTAGCATTATGTTCCACTCCTTCATCAATATCCAATGTTTCCCTCCTGGAACACCAATAGTCAAAGACTAATATCAAAATGAACAATTCATACAAATCTTTAAAAATAAAGCTAAGAAATATAATCTAATAAGATAAAATGCAATGCACAAAGACCCATTCCCATTCTGCAAAAGAAAAATCTCAATTTATAATAGGGATTGAATGCATCAATTGCTCACTTCATGCACACTCAAATTATTAAATCAATTTACTCAAATAAGTAAAGTAGAACCTTGCTTAACGAGCACTATGCTTGGTGAGTAATTTGCATACCGAGCTAAAATATTAGTCCTGAAAATGACTTGATCAATGAGTGACTTTTCGCATAATGAGTGATGAGGAAAGGGGAATTCCCGCTTTCATTGTGAACCTGCTACAGCAATTTGTCTAAAGCACTTGTTCTGCCTGCATCTTTGCATCGCCAGTGATCACACATTTTTCCAAACTCGCATTCTAACATGTTATTTGTCAAGTTTTAAAATTGACCTGAAGAAAAAATCCATGAGAAGAAAACCATCGGAGAATAAAATTTTTTTTTTTAAATTAACACAAAATGAAAAGTAAAATAACTGAATATCGTGTACAAGGTGTGAGCGTGGCTGATCTAGTACGCCTATCAAAAATTGGTTGACATCCATGATTGGCCTTTTCTTCAAGAAGACGGACCAGACTAAGGAGATATATGTTTCAAATAGAGTACCAACACAACGGTTACCTTACCCATGAGGCTTACCTTCTTGAGCCATTACATTTAAAAAGGCACTTTACTCTACTTTAAGATTGCATGGACCATAACATTTAAAGGAGGATACAATTCAAATGAATTTTTATGGCAGAAAATATACACACAAGAATATCATATGCCGAAACATCAATGCAATAAAACTCCTAATTATTGAGGATTAAAGACAAAATAATGACATCTCAATCAAAACTTCTTAATTTAAAAATATTGGCTTACCATGAATGTCAATGAGCGAACTGTAAACACTACCCTTGGCGGCATCAGTCACCGGAGAGTCTTTCATTGTATCCAATAATCTATCGATGAGTGAAATGTCCTTATTGGCTCGCGCAGTCTGGCATACATACTGGAACATAACTCTGGGATAATTATGGAGGTATTCCTTCCAAATAGCATTTGCCTCTGTTTCTTTACCCTGGGTTGAGAAGTAAGCAGCCCAGAGTACATTGATTGGAATTAAAATGTTACGGGCAGCATACTTTTTGGCAATTTTTTCATCTGTAATTACAGTAAGAAAGTTTGGGATCATTTAACAGGCAATGAAAACTGGAAATAGGCACACTGTAAAAAGCATGGATTATTCTACTCATTATTTAGGGTATGAGGATTTCAGCAGCCAATTTAACATTCTATTCTATTGGAATGCTAAAGCATTCCAATAGCTGCTCTGAGATATATTTTTTTACACAGAAATGAATTACATGAATATTTTTTGTTTTTATAGATAATCGATACAGACATTTTTGCTAGAGTGTCTATTTATCAGGATGTTCATCACAAAATATAAAACACATATCATGAAGGTGAGTTTAAGTTTTTGAGTAATCAATCACCTGGTGGTATCAGGCATTGTATCCCAATATCTAACAAAAGGGCCTCGGAGGTTGAATGATTTACACACCAATTTTGTTTCTAAATACAGGATTGCTAAGTGAATTCCATTAAACTGGTCAAACAACTCAATGACTCCTCCCAACCAGTACACAACAAATTTGTCTCTTTTGATGTAAAAAAATTATTCAAACCCGTGCCCATTGATAAATTGTTAGAACTTATTAGAATCAAGTAAGAAGATTAAGGTGTCAATCCTTGTTATAGAGAATAAACTTCAGTTTCTCATTGAGTGTGTATTAGGCACAACTTTCTTATTTGATGCCAAGTTCTACCAACAAACAGAAGGCTTGACTAAGGGGCCTCCTCTCTCACCCTTATTATGAGAATCCTTTATGAATGACTAAGAATGTACAAATAATTGCCTGTTCCTACTTGCAATATATTCTTCACCTTTCCTTGACCTTTTCTTTTTTCCTCTTCACCTTCTTTGACCATACTTAAAGGTTTTATCGTGTAGCTTGTGTACCTGCCTAGCTGCAATGAGAATAGTGATTTTATCATAAAAGTGGAAAAGTGCAATATATGTAAAAACGTCGGTACATTCAACAAGCTACATTGACATTGCCGTAAATTGGATGTGCATTTCTGCAATATGAGATCATGAGTAAGGGTGCAGTAGCCCAGGTGACTACTGACCAGAGAGTGAGGCCTCTGGGTGCCCTCAGCTCCACTCAAGCTGAGACAGTTTTGGGTAGTGGATCTTTAGGATTAATTACTGGTGGCACAGGATGAGGAACTGGTCCCCTTTCTATATTATGAGTGAATTTCACAAGGCTCAATACTAGGCAAGGCCTCAATCTATCAAAACAACCTTTGGGCTGACAACTGATCTCATTATGAGAACTTACACAATGGAATTAATTCTGGATGATTTTTCAAGATTCCAATAGCGCCACCCCGTGGAAATTCTTCCTCAATGGTTTGCAAGTCTTCATCTTTCGCAGATTCAATTTGCTTATCAAGATCCTTAAGGTACTCCTCTGCTTTTCCTGACACCATGTATGCATTGCACAACCGATTGTCAAATGATAACAACCTCTTTTCATCCTGAAACATATGTAACACACAAGATTTACCAGCCAAGAGCAAATAAGCTATGGAAACGACGTTAAGTAAGTTAAAAGTCCATTTATACCTATGTGTTCTAAGAATTCATAAATTTAAAAAATTTTGAAAGAAAATAGAGGATTTTTCCAGAAAATCTATCATCAGACTACTCAATGTTTTGGCAAATATTTCATTTGTTTATCACTCATTGCTTCTCAAGTCAAGTCACATCATAGTGAAAAATTCATGGTTTATACCATGCAAAAAGAAAATATTGCTGAATTTTGACGATTCAAACTGCCAAGGAGATTAAAAGGAGCTTTGAGTTATAGGAATTTCCACCATGAGAAAAAGCACGTCTTACATTTTATTAGAGGTTATAAACATGGCACTCGACCAGATATTGAGGGATCTGGGTTCGAATCCCAGTCAAGGTGAATGATTTTTACACTCTGAAATTGTTGCATTGACAATTATAAACATTTAATAGCCTGTGATAAAGGGTAGGACATTATGCCAGCAAGACGGAAAGAAAATGAGTATTTATCATGGGCTGGACAGAGTGCAGAGAGGTATGTCCGCAGCTAATGTGGTATTCAAGAAGCGTTTTTTGTTAAGTGGGTAAGGATATGGATGGGGCAGGGCAAAGAAATGTACTTCAGAGGTGATACATTTGTCACCATCCAAAACTTTACCTTAATGGTAGATTAACAATTAATAATTATATAAAATTATATAACTATAAAAAAACACAAAGCTGTGAATTTGAATAATGAATTTCTTTCCAGGCAACCCACTTACAGAGAGATTATATTCAGACTTAAGAAAGTTAGAATGCCATAATTGAAACCAATAAAATATCAATATTCTATATTAGTTATATCAGATTAGAAAACATACCACTGTTAAAAGATTGCCAATGTTGGTGATTGAGTCTGTGTCTCCCAAGTGGGCCAAGCGGTTGAGAAGAAAGCGAAGCACCCTGGGAGGTATGAGCTTGCCACCCTGTCTCACTTCTGGAGAAAGGTAATTCTCTGTGATAGCTGTTGCTTCTCCAATTCTGTCATTTTTCAATAGTTGCTCCACAAGTAAAGCTAATGCTGAGACTGGCATCTTTTTTCCTTCTGCCTCGAGCCTGTTCAAGTAATAAGGGAGTTTTTTATAAAAAGGAATTAGGCACTTGTTGATATCTTTCCAATAATTTGATTGATATTTCAAAATAACTGGCATAGTGGGTAGTAAATTAATACAGGAAAACCAATTAATATCATTCTGGCTATTTCAGAGTATACCTAATGCACCTAAAATACTCCAGTAATCTTTTATGGGATACACCTTCGTGGGAAGTTACCTGGCATTTCTCTACCTTAGCCTTTCTCCCACATTTGGCCACACTTTGACCATGGAAAATGGATTTATTACCACTGCCATTTGACTCTTGTGTCCATTGTGATTGGTAGTGGAGTGGAAAATTCAATGTTTTCTAAAATATCACATATCTCCATGAATATTTTCTAAATAGTCAAAGTCATCAGCTGGCGGCTTGCCTCTCTGACACTTAGACCATGATTTCTTGAACTTCCTGATCACTGAAAACCTGTCTTTTAGACATTAAAATTATATAGTTTGATCATAAATCACATTTAAGCATTACAAATATCTTAGAGATGATCCCATCACCCCCACTCAGCAAACTTTCCTTATCCTTGCACTGATTCTTCCCAAAATACTTTTTTGCTCATTTGTTTACCCAAATCAGTTTTTATATACCATCTCTTTATACTTCCTACTAACTAACTTTAAGCTTAATTCTTCCACTTCATTCTTTCGTCTATCTTTCTAGTCATCTCATCCATAATCCACGGTTGCCTTGTCCTTTCACAACTCACTGTTACTATTGTATCATTTGCGGCCCTTGATATTCTTTCTTTGATGTATTCCAACTGGCCCTCTATAGTACCCAGATCTCTTTCCTCACTCATGATTTTCCCTACAGCCTGCTGATACTACTTTGTTGTTGTTCCAGTCAATTACCCTTCAATTCCATTTCCTAAACCATCTTTCATGTTTTCTCTTTTTGAAGCAGTAGTAGTTTCAGGGGCGGCAACCAACAGCTGAGGTCATTTGCACCATTATGGATGAACAGGAAAGGATGAACGGTGGAAAGAAACCCGGTGTTGGCATTAGCCTACTCTTAACGAAAGGTGCCAAGGGGTCCGTAGCTTAACCTGTCCCATCTGACAAACAGTGTACTCACTCAAAGTGCCCTCCACAAAGTATCTTAAGCAGGGATCCAGATACTCTCTTTTGAATTGAACAGTATACTTTGTTATTACTAAATTATGGTCTGAGTTTGCATCCACTCCCCAGAGCCATTTCTGGTCCCAAAATCACAGCTACCATTTCACTCCCATCTATTCCTTCACCTAATGTCACATTCCAATATACCATCATTTACAAATGTTTACCTCATTGATTATGCCCTCTAGCTGATCAATCATATGTCCTATTGACTTCCTCCTCCTTATGATTCCTTGGAGGCATGTATACCTAAACAATGACAAAGTTCAAGCCAAGCCAAATCAAGTGAAGTTTAAGACTGGGTGTCACCAAAATTTCAATTTTGTTTCCCACTCTTTAGTCTCTCCATTCCCAATTTGTCATTATAGCTACTGGAAAGCTATTCAATAAGTTTTAACTAAAAGAAAATTGGATGGTATCAGGACCATCTGAAATACAAACTCACTTTGCTTTGCACTGTAGGGCTGCATCAGTGTCACCAATCCTAATGGCTTGCCGGAATCTTTGCAGTGATGGAGACTTTGAAGTACTGTTTTCACCTTCTTCAGGTTTTTTCCGAGATCCAGCTTCCTTTGTCTGAGGTATGGCTTGACCACTGACTGATAATGCCATTATAGGCTTTGGCTCGATAAAAGGCACCTTTATGTCATTTTTTCGCAAAAGCTTTGCAAGGGTTATTAGGAATTCATCAGAAGGCTGCACATCCTCATCCTGCATTTGCATCCATAGTCCCAATGCCTTTTCAGCATCATTACTCTTGCCTGGGTATGAATTAAATGAATAAGAAACCAAATCCAATTAATATTTCTCTGAAGAAGGAATAGAGGAAGGGTTATTGAAACAAGAAGCCAAATTAGAACAGGTACAACAAATTGTATGCGTAACTAAAAGGTATAAATTATTTCTGTTCAGCGCAATCCTCTCCTTTATTTCTCATTTAATTAGATAGTTACATTCATCTGTTGTAAGCAGTTTTGTTTTACACTGATTGAATCAGTATTAGGCCATGAACAATTGTGAATGAATATAAATAATTGTCCATGTAGCATCATGAACTTTTAGCTAAAAGTTCTACAAGAACAGACAACAGATTTAGAACCAGATTTGAGAACTGAAGCTTATGACCAAACAGGAAACAGAACTGAGAAAAAGTGAAACTAAACTGAATTATGAAATTTATGAAACCAGATTATGAATAAAGTTTAAACTCACAGTATGAATGCAGAAGGTGAAGATAAACTTCCGAGCGATCAATGTGAACGAGGTCCTTTGTTGCTTCAATGAGCCCTTCAAGTGGAGTCACCAATCCCTCTTCAGAATACCGGCGACATGCAGAGCTCAGCCGGTTAGGTCGGTTTCGTAGTCCAGGAGTCTGAATTTATGGAAATAAATTGGTCAACTATATATTTGACTTCAAGGTACTAATGGACAAATTCAGCTGACATGGATTATACAGGAAAATACTGAGGTGCTAATATTCATTCCAACCCACCTCCAATATTCGCCTAGCCTGCTTCAGTCGCCCGCACTCGATAAAGGAAAAGACAAGATCATACAGGCTGTTGACCTCACCATGGATTCGAGTACTAATGTCAGTGATCCTCTGTAAAGACACAGCATCTTCCGCTTCTATGAGCTTGCAGGCCAACTGGTTCTTGAATGGAGTGCCACCATACTTTTCACTGCACCACTCAAATTGTTTCAATGCTCCTTCAATATCATTTCTACAGAACAATTCAAAGAGGCAATTGTTGAATATATTTCTTGTTTTCTGGCCTTAGTGTCAATGGTGAGAGAGGTTAACATAAATGAGGTATATGGGGTTGGCCATGAAATTTCCATGGCCCACACCATACAATTCTGAATGCATCTATGAAAAATATACACACTTAACAGAAAAAAATGTTCAACTACTTAAACCTGTGAAGGGAACTTCTAAATCAGTGTGGATTTCACCCAAGTCATAAAAAAATTCTGGTTTCTAAGAGTTTGAGTCAGACACTGATTAAATAATCTGTATCCCACATTATGTTGGAGGGTAGTACCACTCCTATACATTACTGGGAAGAGGCAGCTGAACAAATGCCATGAAGTATAGTTTGCATGGCTCGAATGTTGCACATTAAGAATAATCAAAAGAGAAAATAAATTGTATGTACAGTAAAAACACTCAATCATCTGCCCTAAAGTAGGCATGCTGAAGATCAGATAATTGTAAAATATGGACAACCTATGAGGAAAATATGGTCATGATATAAATGGATATTACACGGAGAGACGGTATAAGACTGTTACAAGTGGACTGTTTTCATTCCTTGTGATTAATTTCCATTGGTTTTCCATGGAAAGTACACTTTTGTCCATTTTTAATAGGGACGAATTATAGTTTTACAAGAATACAGAACTATCATAAGGTGATAGCAGAATAGATTTTCCTCAGAAAGCTAAACCAATTACGTAGCCATGAAAAAACAAATGACTAGCTAAAGATGGATCAAGACAAAGGATCACCGATATGGTAACACGTTCAGTATTTGATACCAATTAAAGTAACGTGGGGTACAGAGCCAATGAGTTATTTGTTGCATAGTAAAAGTACATATTTGTTCAGCTTAAAGGTGGATATGGAACTCCCAGTGCAAATTAATGCCAGTGAAGATAAATGATGGGAAAGTCTGCAGAGCACAAAAATGTTTAAATTAAAACATAATACTATTGACAATTTTTTATTTTGTGAAATTAAAAACTTTTAAGAAAGTCCTGGTATTTCAAACTCTTAGTATTAAAAAATTATATCAAAGTTTCAAAGCACATAATTATCTTTACAATTATAATTTAATTAAATTTTTGAGGCTCCAAAACGTTTATAGCACAGATACTCAAAACAGAAAATGCAGATATGGATCTAGAGTTTCCTGCAAATACAAATAAAGCATCACTATCGATTTTTACTACAAACACAATTTTATATTCAAATGACGAAATGAATGCAACTGGATTAAAAATGTAAGTTGTGCAACACCGAAGCAATCCCAGTATAAAATAGAAAAAGCTGCAAATGCCATTAAAGGTGACTACCTACACGAAGAAAGAGGATTGTAGCATGACTATGGGAAGGGGAGTGAGCAAAAGCAACATCCATTATCAAGTGAATATTCTGGGTGTAGACACACACACCACAATTACACTGTGCTGCAAACATTTGCAAATATATTATATACTAATGTATTATATACCTTTGAGCAAGTTTATGAGTTAGGAGATTCCAACCCATGAGCTTTGATCACCACTCCACAAACAGTGCCAATGAGCAATTAGCAATTTATAACTCAAGTAGTACTTAACATTTCACATCACATTCTGCTTTTAACTAGGTTATTAATAGTCATTTAGCAAAAGTACCAGTTTTAAATATGACACCAGGGCAAAAAAGGCTTGCAGAATTCACTTACGTTTGCTTAAGGATTTCATCACTATGCAGCCAGTATAGACTTAAATGCCATTTATGATAAAAAAAAAGAGATTAATTCTAGTTTAACTGGGTAGGAGGATAGTTTTGGAAGAGGTCAGGCTTTGCAAGAGCAGAACCAATTGAATTGCTCGCAGACACAATTAAATTAAATTTCCCTGATTTAGACAGGTCAGATGACAGAATGAGCAGAAGATGACAGATCAAGAAAATTAAGATTAAGTCCCAGTACCTTTTGAGATAAGCATTCACCAATGGACCCATTAGAATATTGGTGGGTTCAATGAAACTCTTCTCAAGAAGTTCATTAAAAATTTTCTCAAGTTCTTCCACATTTCCTGCCTCAGCAAGAAAATTCAGGATTCTCCAACAAGTACTATTATATCCAAATGATCGCGATTCCATTTTCCTCTCTGAAGGTTGCTCAGAAATGACTTTATGTACATCTAAAAGGGAAGAAAAAGAAGATAACTTAAGCATAAACATTTGCATACTTTCCTTCCATGAGACTATTATTTTATCCAGCAAGTTTTGGATTGCAAGCAATACAAGGTCTGTTCAATAATTTCCCAAAATTATTTATTATAAAAAATTCTTAATTAACAAATTACTGGTCAGAATCACCTACAAAGCAGCCTCCTCCCCAATGTGTATAATTATCCCAATGGTATTGAAATGTAATGAAATAATTGACTTTGTAATTCCACACACTTTATTTAAAAAACACGACCCAGGTTTCGACGTTGAATGTCATCATCAGGTGATGATGACGTTCAACGTCGAAACCTGGGTTGTGTTTTTTAAATTAAGTGTGTGGAATTACAAAGTCAATTATTTCATTACATTTCAATATGTTATACAAATTCCACAAAGTTACGCCTGAGACAACAAATTTTATCCCAATGGTATTTCCACTTTTTAAAACAGCCCTTACACTTTTTCCGTAATGCTTACAAAAGCTCCTCCATTGAATTTTTCTCCATCTCTGGAATGGTCGCAAATATTTTTCCTTTGAGATGAGTTTTTAGTTTCAGGGAGCAGGAAATAATCACATGAGGTCAGTTCTGGTGAAGAGGGAGGGTCGGGAAGCACAGCAGCCTTATTAATGGCTAAAACTCTTAAGTTCTGAGGAACGAATGCGGCGTATTGTCAAGGTGAAAAAAAACCACTCTTTAGGTAGGTATTTGTGATGCACAACCCTGTTTGCATCGAAAAAAAAAGTCAACATCACTTCGACATTTGAGCAAACTTGCTGATCTTTTTACAATGAGGGGATGTTTCATCAATCCATTGTGAAGATTGCACTTTTGCTTTAATCCCATATCCATAAACCTGTGATTCATCACCTCATAAGATCCTGGACAAGAAGATTTCATCCTCTCCAGCTCGATCAAACAGTCCCTGACTAACTTGAACTTGATGTTGTTTCTGGTCTCCTCCCATCAGCAGAGGCACAAATTTGGCAGTAACTCAATTCATACTCAATTTTTCAGTCAGGATTTCATAGCACAAACCAATGGAGATGCCACACCCTTCTGTAAGTTTCCTGACAGTCAAATGTCAATTTGCACGAGCATGACCATTCACTTTCACAGTATGGGGTCATCAGTTGACTTTGATGGTCTCCCAGAACACTCATCACCTTCCACTGATTTCTACCTATTTTGAGTCATGTGAACCAATTATAACACGCGGCTTAACTCAAATGTTTCCATGAAGGATTTGCAGAGTTACACGCAGAATTTCATCTAAAAACGCTGCTCCTTCAAAGAGCTCATTTCCATGGATCCAATTTTTCACCAACCTTCACAAACACTCCTTTACATAAATGACTGTAACTAATCAAGAAAACAAGATACCAACAAAGTGGTTGAAGGCAGTTATTCAGGAAGTTTCTGTGGCCACACAACCCCCATTGAATTAAAATACAACCAAATGGAGGTGCGCTATTAAAACATTTTTGGAACCTTATGAACAGACCTTGCAATAAAAACATTTTCATCAATAATTCTTTTAAATAATCAGAGAATTACTCCTGTAAATTATAATATTTCACCTCAATTGGTGGATTTTTTGGAGGGGGATTGTAACAGCTTAACTCATAGATGTATGTGTAAGTGGAAAAGGAACTTACAAAATATTAACTTGCTACAAAGACTTAGTCTGATAAGATGGAGGCGTGTGTAAAATGAAAGCTATTTTTAACTTTTTTGAAATTTGTAACATATGAGCCAATCAGTAACACACTGCAGCATTTGTTTCCGGAAATTTATTGTTGTTTCTGACTAAATGTGAGCACCAGAAGGACGTTATCCGAAACCGTTGACTCAAACTTTAATGTAGAAAGACATACTTTCAAAATCTTATGAATCTCTGATTCCATGAAACATGAATACAAAAACTAAAATAACACAAGATCTTTTGAGACAAAGAATGACTCAAGTACTAGTGTGTCTGTCCCAAAAAATGAGTAGAATGATTTTTTACCACCCATATGGATGCCTGGAATTAGGTAATTTGAGGGGGGTAAGATGGTGGAAGATCTTTGGAAAGCAACGTGACCTGTGTCACTCGTCTCTAGGCAGTAACAGCATGCAGACCACTGTTAGACTAGACCCCTGTTTGCAGGTCGCATCACAAATTCAACATGGAGAAGTGATGCAAGATAAACTTTTGTGCTTAGCATAGAAAATCAAGTCTGGAGACTGTGCCCACGGTTTACGATTCTTGCGGAGATGAAGGCATGCACAAGGAAAGGCTTTCTGTCGACACCAGACGCTCCGGAAGGGAAGAGAGGAGGAGAGACTATGAGGAACACCCTGGATGTCCATCAAAAACACAGTGTATTCCAAAGAAACTGCGGGAGATGCCGCAACAGTAACTTTTAACGGAGTCATCCGCTAATGTGCATTTCAATGCAACAATTTCAAAGGCGAATGATTTTTACACTCTGAAATTGTTGCATTGAAACACAGTGTATCATGAAAGCGTGCAAAAAGTGAGAGACACACTCAATTCAATTGATGCCCGAGTGTTAGAATATTAGCAAAAGAGTGCAATATTCCAAAGAACACAATGCATTACATCTTAAAGATGGTTTAGCCATGAGATAGGTGCGTCCCCAAGATTCTACTAGAAGATCAGAAGGCTGCCCACATAAAAATATTGAGTGATCTCTTGGATCACCATGAAAGTGATCTGAATTATTGATAGACAATGTGATCACAGGTGACGGGACATGGGTCTTTGAGTTCGACTCAAGAGTCAAAAAGACAAAAGGGCAGAGTGGCACGCAAAGGCTCCCCCATTCCTGAAAAAAATGTCCCAGGTAGGGGATTCCTATCGTGTTCTTCTAGTCAAAACACATTATCCCCACAATTTTTTGCCTCTGGGACATACAGGGAACAGTTTTTAAGTGAGAGTCCTCAAAAGGCAGCAGAAAAGAGTGCAATGCATCAGTAAGGAGATCTTGGCCAGCTAGAGGCTGCACCATGACAATGTGCTGTCTCACACTGCCTTCCTTGTGACCAAGCCAAGGTGGAAATGCTGCCCCAGGTGCTATACACCCTTAATGAGGCACAAACTGGATTTCTTTTGGCTTCCAAGAATAAAAAGGAGCTTGAAAGGGAACCTTTTTGAATGCTGGATAACGTCACAGAGACCGTGATGAGGATCCTGAACAAGGCTCCCATCCCTACGCCTTCCAGGGAGTATATGACAGAGGTGGTGGCACTAATAACTCAATGTGCTAGGGTGTTTTTTTGAAGAATTTCAGTAATTTGCACTTTGATCTTCAATATTTCCCCCCCCTCCCAGATTTATTCCACCTATTTTTGGAAAGACCCTGTATTATCATGCTTCACATTTTGAAATGGATGCTTGATATAGACTTCATATGGCATACAAGTCCATTTTAGCTAATCCTGAAGGATTTCTTCAGCCATACATGATAACTCCCACACGATTAGGATTAAAAATAAAGACATATTAAAGGGAAATAGTAGTAAATAGCCATAACTTCACAAGTGGCAGCATTTTCAATTTTTTTAAACATTGATAAACACTCAAAAACACAAGAAAAACAATGACAGCATTACGAAACTTCACTAACAGTGAGCAAACAAACAACTGAAGATTCTTGAGATCACGCAGTGGCTATTCACTTTGCAAGCACTCCATACCGCATGAGTGGGTACTACTTTCCTGATGACATAAGCACATATTTGAAAAGCAGTTTTACTTTCACAATATACGTCATCAATATATGTTCATAGATGCTCATAAATTACATACTCATCGTTATTCTACCCACATTACCATTGCAACCTGCACAGAAGATAAACTCTGTTTTTTTACATTTTACTGGTTAGTATGTTCAGATGTTCATGGTCCCTCAAGAACTAACTGGAGCCCACTTTTATATTCAAATATGTATATATACATATAAATATATACTTATAAGTTTAAAAAATAAGACTAAATATACCTTCAAATCTGTTGGCTTTAACAAGACATTCAATCAATCTGATGAGTTTAAAATCTTCTATTGCAGTGTTAGGGTTCAAATCCAACAATTTCTGTCGATACTTGATAGCATCGTCTGGCAGATCACAGGTGGCAAACAGATCCATCGCCAAGGCATATGCACCTTCTGTAAATACAAATTCCCTGTCTTCCTCCAATTCCTATTACATATAAAACAAAAGGTGTAAATTAATTTCTTTTCCACAACATAGTTCTACCCCAAAAGAATCTGCTGATATTGACTGTATTTCCTGGCTCACAGGACATACTTTTTTCAACTCAAAAATGTGATCAAGGATCTGGGCTCAGGGTTTTTTTGACACTACATGGCTTTACAGACAGTCATACTTGCTTTTAAATTCCAAACACAATAAGAAAGAAAAGAATTCTTTTGCTTTGTTCCTTTTAAGCCCCTACATGGAATTGAAGATGACATAGTACATGCAAATAAGAAAAGTGACACTTCAAGTGAAAATCAAAGTTGATTTTATGTTGTCTTAAGTGTAACTTTATGGAATTTGCGCTACATATTGAAATAAAATTATTGACTTTGTAATTCCACACACTTTAATTAAAAAACACGACCCAGGTTTCAACATATAATGTCATCTTCAGGTGGCCCCCGTAGAAGTGATCTTGGTGTATAATATTCTTCTGAGCAGGAGAGGGGTGGTTGGTCAGAGACAGAGGTTAAGGGAGGGTGGAGGGGAAAAAAGGTTAAAATGTAGCTGGGTGGAAAAGAGAATTTACATCTTACGGGGCCAATCGTTGACTTGGTAGAGTGGTAGGTTTAGGAGCAGGGAGTGGGAGGGATACAAAATTTTGTTGGCAAGTTTATCCTTGCAATGGATGGATTTCTAAATTTCCAACTGCTCCAAAGCATTGAGCCTTTGACTTCTATTTTAAAAATTAAGAATTTTAGTCACAAAGTCAATTTTGGGGTCACTTTCGATGAGGTGCTTCGCAAAGGGGATGTTATGTTCTTATTCTTTATATGTTTTTGTTCTTTTATCCTTTCTTTAAATTTTCGTCCTATTTGCCCAATATACTCAGTGTTACACTCTGAGCACTTGAACTCATACACTTCACTCCTCTTGTCTTTGGGAACTTTGTCTTTAATAATAGAGATCAGGTTCTTAAGGCATGAACCACTGTGAAAGGCACACATAATTTTTACTTTAGGTAAAATTTTGATTGTCTTTTGAGACCTAGATAGAGTATTCATTGCCATTTGGTAGAGGGATCTTCCAAATATTCCAGGCTGTAAATGTTGCTTAAGGCTATTTCCATAAGTTTCTTCCGGTTAAGGTTATTAATTAGATCTTCTGGATAGCCATTGTTAACTGTTATCACTTTAATTACGCTATAAATACATCAAGTTCCTTAATTATATTGTATTCAGACAGGGATAGAGGTTAAATGGCTGCTCATTGCATGAAAAGCTGAAAACTTTTGGGCAGAGCAATGCCTCCAAGAGGAATTAATTAATTCCTTTTACATTTCCTTCAGAAAAATGGAGTATTGTAACCCATCTTTGTCTTTACAAATGGATAGGTCGAGGAAATACAGGGAACCTTTTCTTTCTTTTTCACACCTGGATTGTACATTAGAATTTACGGAATTTAAAAGCGCAAGAAACTTATCTAGTTATCTATCGGAACCTGTTCACACACAGAAGACATAATCTACATATCTAAACCAACAAAATACATTATTAATGAGAGGGTGAGCTGAGGAGAACAAACCTTTTCAAAATGATCCATATAAATAATATCGGCTAGGAGAGGGGACAAGGGCGAGCCCATGGCTGAAGGATTGGGGTGTTCGAAGTATGTACTGTTAAAATTAAAATAATTTTGGGAAACACTTGTCTTTAGTAATTAGCAGAGTTCACTAATAACTGGCACTGGGAGGGATTTCCAGAGGATGATGTCTTTGGCGAGGTGCACAGCTTCCATGGGCGACAGTTTGGTGAAAAGGTTCCGTGCATCAAATAAAACAAGCATGCACTTTTACGGGATGACATTTTTCATTAGTTTGTTGACAAGGTCCAAGGATTTCACCACACCACATTCCATGAAAAATTTGGAAACCTTCCTGAAGAGTTCATTGTGGAATTACAAAGTCAATAATTTCAATTCATTTCAATCTGTGTTGATGACTGAAGTGATGAATTCCTGGGATTTCACCACTAAACCTTATTACGACAGCTGATTTTGGATTGTAACAAACCCATTTTCTCACTATTAAGTGTTTGCATTTATATATTGTTGATTATATTTTGAAAATTTAACCCAAAAACTAAACATCTCTCATGGGCCAGAGGGTTCTATAGACCAGGTTATATGGTATTCAAGACATCAACGATTAAGTTAAGAGCCAATATTGAAGAAAATATTCCTCAGTTATTCCTAAGTAATAATACTTAGGGACGTGCGATAAGATCACTCACAGTGATTGTACTTCCGAGATTTGTGAAGGCATCCAATTGCTCTAATTTTTATCCTTTCAGTATGAATACTGTATTCTGCTTCTCTCTTCCACATACTAGGATTTTAGTTTTAATCTTGTTTATGTTCACGTTGCATCTTTTTAGAACTTGATCCGATACATTTAGTGACCTTTGAAGATCCTCCTGGTTTTCTGCTATCATTGCAATATCGTCGGCAAAGCATAGCATGTTTATCTCTTCACCATTGATCCTAACTCTGTTTAATCCGATGCCCTGTGCTTCTCTTATTGCCTCCTCCAGGTACATGTTGAACAATGCAGGTGAGAGGATGCCTCCTTGTCTAACTCCTTTGTTAATTTTAGCATCTATGTGGCTTCTATCTCTCATTTGCACTGTGGCTACTTGCTTCTGGTATAGCTGACAGATTATTCTTCAGTCATTGTAATCTATTCTGAGTTTCTCCAGTAGTCCAAACATCTTGTTCCATTCCACATTTTCACAGGTTTTCTCGAAGTCCACGAATGACAAATAGTTGCTTGTTCATATGTATTATTTTCTCTATCATGATTATCGGACAGAGTATGGCTTCCCATGTTCCTCTGTTCTTCCTAAAGCCAAATTGGTTTCACAATACGTTATCTTCAATTTCCTTTTTGACTTATTATTCGTGCAAGTATTTTTGATGCATGTGACCCGAGACCCAAGGTTCGGTGTTCCTCACATTTCTCTGTCCTCTTCTTCTTTAGTAACATGAATATCACACTCCTTTGAAAGTCTTCAGGAAGTCTTTCGTCTTTTTAGCTATCTTTGATTATTCCATACAGACTGTTGTTGACTTTGTTTCAGAGTGCCTTGATGATACCTCTGTCGATTTTGTCTTCTCCAGGAGCTTTGTTTTTCTTAAGGTTTTTTACTGCTCTATTGAATTTGCTCCTTAGGATGTATGGGCTCTGATTTCTGTCATCCGTTTCACTCTTGTCCTTGGTCAGGTTTTCTTCCAGCGGCCTCGGACCTTAGTAGAGTTCTTTGATGCATTACTTGAAGGTTAAGATATTGCCAATATCTTAACCTTCTATCGGTATATCCCCATTTAAATTCCTGATGTAGTTGCTTTTCATTTTCCTTTCTCCGAAATGTTTCTCCACCAGTTTGTGTGCTGTGTCAGTATTCACCTTCTTCATATTTTTGTTGATTATCTACCAGCAGCCCTCTATCCAATTCTCCCTAGCCTTTTGGCATTTTTGGTTGACTTGGTTCTTATGCTTCTTGTATAGACTTTCCCCATCATTATTCCTTGCGTTCTTGTATTTTCTTATTTCTTCTATTCGTTCCCCTTTCTCCATCATGCTCCATAGTTTCTTCATGTCAGCTCTCTTTCTCCACAGTTGCTCTAATGAAACTTCTACGATTGCCCTCTTCAGTTGATCCCATCTCTCTTCAGAGCACCTTCTCCTTCATCACCTAGTTAGTTGTCAATGGCCGTGGCGAATCTTTCTCTGCTGTCTTTTTCCACCAGCATTTTTGAGCCCCACCTTGGCTCTTATTCGGTCTTCTTAATTTTCTTGTAGAGAAGTTGGCTCTCCTTGATTATTAGGTTGTGATCGCTATTTATGTCTGCACCAAGGTAGCTCTTGCACTGCTTCACCTGGTTCTTGTATCTCCTTCTTACTAGTATGTAGTCTATCTTGCGATATCCCCTGGTATCTTCCGTGTGTACCTCCTTCGCCGATTTTGTTCGAAGAGGGTGTTAGCTAATACCATATTGTTCTCATTGCAGAACTTGTCTAGTCTTTCTCCTTTGGCATTCTGTTTTCCCAGCCTGAAATTTCCAACGCTTTGTCCTTCATTTCCTTCTCCAACGACTGCTTTCCAATCTCCCATTATGATGAGATTTTCTTTCCCCTTCGCCTGTCCGATGACTTCTTCCATTTGCTCGTACACTTCTATGTCTTCTTCCGTATGGCTAGATGTCGGCATGTATACTTGCACGATCATAGTGGCCATGGGCTTTCCTTCCAGCTTCACCCCTAAGGATCTTACATTCTATGTCCCTATCTTGCATCTGGCTTTCCTGACCCATGCACCCTTCCCAGTAGTCCCCACCCAGAGACCCAATTGGGGGACTATTTTACCTCCATATTATTTTACCGGGAAGGATGCCATCATGCCATAAATAGGTGAAGTGCAGGGCTGCATCAGCTTGGGAGACTAATACAGATTCCGTAACACACTCAACAATTATTACAAACCCTTAGCCATGAAACTAACTATGTACTGATTATCTACAAACTTAACTCAATCACCTTGTCTCACACACTTCTATTTCTACTCAACCCACTCTTAACATTTCCTCAGCATATATGCTAAAAAGTAAGTTATACCAGAAATTCCCATCTTAATCCTCTGCTTACTACGGCCCATCCTGATTCTTCCTTTTTCCTTCACATGGGTCATCTGATACTGATGGCCCACACTTCAATCATGTAAAAATATACAACTGTGTCCCTTACAGAAGTCAATATGTTTGAAGATGGTACTCCCTAACTATGGGCCACTCAAACTTATGGTTTCTCATACACAAAATCCAAGTTTCAAAAACATATGCTCTAGTTATTGGTGTTTCTGGTAAACCCTATTTCACAGTACATAGATATTCAGGATGAATTATCAGTACAGGCTAACTGGGTCAGTGTCAAGCAATTGCAAGCCATTAACATTACCTGAAGCAATTTTTTGGCCCCTTCAAGGTTTCGACTGCGGCAATATGCTCCATAAAGTTGCCTTTTCAATCCACGTGTGGCATTACCTTTGGCTTCTTGAACCACCAGGAGATTTTCTAAGTCCTTGATTTCCTAAAATAATATGAATATCAATGAAATGCTAATGAGAATTTAACAATGGCATAGTCATTAAGTAATTTTTATTATTAAATCATTAATGTGTGAGTCAGCGACCCATGAGAAAGAAGTTACAACACAGCTTATTGTACAATTTTAAAAGTTGAACATTTAAAAAAATTAAGATCAGTGAATTTTCATAAAGCAAAACAAAAATAAGTGTAGACTATGATAGAAATACAATGGGTGCCAAAAGTTCAAAGCATTAGCCCATGTAAGGACATGGATAATTTCGAAGATGCTGAAAATATGTGTATTCTTTTACTGCTAAATAATCATGGTGAAATTATTTCTTTGGTCGTTCAACTCCCTCACATTTAGAATGTTATGCAGCTATTAAGATAATGCTTTGTAATATTAGTTGTTTCTGATTCCCGATTCAATGATATAGAAAAATCTAATTTCATTTCATGAGCAATGTAATGAGTAATTGCATTTCAGAACTGGGGAGTGGTTAGTCAGAAGATGACAATGTTGCAACTGAAGAGAGCATACTGCAAGTATCCCAAGCAGCTTACCATACGAAATGCCAATGATTTTGATAGCAATATATCAATACGCGCAAGTCTGAAAATGATTTATTGCTTAGCATTTCTACATTTTATGTAGATTTTGGTGCAGCGAATGGGATTGTCCTAAATGAATCCTGTGAGGTGACTGACCTTAACTTAACTTCATTTACACTGATTTGATATGTAAAAGTGAAGAACTGACCAATCCTCACCCCAAACAAAGTATTTGAAGGAAGGTAAGTGAAAATAGACTTTCAGCTTATTACTGAAACACTAGAACTTCGAATATTTTCAGAGCTTTATTTATGGATGAATGGTTTCATTGTTGGGGCAATATCAACAGGTTACAAACATGTGTTTTGGTTGGTGAACATGAAATATTTATGCATTTGAATAGTAGCAACTGAGATGATACGAAAAGGATAGCATTCTTGACAGTGAAACATCATTGTGAATTAGCTAGGAGTGCACTCTGTTATAATTTTGTCAACTCACCAAAGTCTGGAAACCAACATCCTGATCAACGGAGACATTAACCGGAGTAAGTTCCTCCGAAGTCAATTTTCCCAGGAGAGAAGATATTTCTGGGGTCAGATCATGCCCAAGTCGCTGTTGGAGAAACTCCACATTCTCAGTGGTTATGCCAAGCCCAAGATTGTGGAGAGCCTGGAAAAAATGCATTAAATGCATATAGTTGTGATGTGTATTTAAAATGAATAAAAATACACTCATAGAAATAGTAACAGTAGTTCTATCCAACAAAAACAGAGTTCTGTTGGTTAGAACTTATAAAAGGATTTTTAAGTATGCATTCTACTCGAGGGAGTCAGAGAACTGTAGCTGGATTCCATGCTGTACTCAATGATATTTTGCTATAAATATCATTATATAATAAGAAAAAAATAAGTTTTTCATAAAAGAAACTACATTTAAATAAATACCCCTATTTCGGACACTGGGGGTTTGTCAGCGGTACTGACATTTTTTTCACTTGAAATGCTGTTTAAGCCTTCAGAATAATTCAAAATTGATATCGACCATTGCTATAATTTCTTTTTAGAACCAAGCTTTCAATTGCTAAAATAAAAAAAATAGTACACAGCCTCATTGCAGTTTTTTTATCTTTATTTACTTAAATTATGTAAAGGATTAGAAATGGATAAATAAAATATTCTTACCGGCAAGAGTGATAATAAAATATCAGAACGCCCAGCACGAATGTACCCACAGAGATCCAGGATAAACGAGCCCACCAACTTACGGGGTTGTGAGTTCACAGCTCCTGAAACAAAATTATAAATACACGAATAAGAGCCAAAAATTACTTGCTAACGTGTGAATATGACACAAAATAATGAGCCTGAGTCTACAACTTCGTTTATTTACAAAATGAATACAATTAATGGTGATCCCTTTCAAAACATGGCCATTTAAATTCACATACAAAATCATGTGAGACATATTTCAAAAGTGAGGACTATTTTCTTATACTTAAATATCGATGGGCCACAATCAAGACGTATGAATGCAGCAACGCATACTGATCGTTCCCAAAGCCACTGGAGTTATTGTTTCTATTCAGTAGCTGTTTGCTTGCGGGTGAATGCAGATAGCAATGTCTGCAAAAAACAAGTCTCCTCACAGTTGTGATATGTGTGCGCTGTGATTAGATTTTTACGTGGGTAAAAATATCATCAGCTGCCTAAACTCACAGGGAGTTGTGTCCAATTTTTGGACCTACAGAAAAGACTGATTGTACGGTTAGACAATAGTGTCGAGATATAAAAAAAAAAGGTTATGTGATTTTCAAGAAAGAAAAAAGCTAAGCTAAACATTAAAATAGGAGGGCAAAAACTAGAGCAGGTAGGACAGTTTACGTATCTCAGTAGTGTTTTGGACCAACACAGTCAAAGTAGGAGGGACGTAAGGAGAAAAATTGCGCCAAGCAAAGAGGCCTTCACAAGGAGGAGGGAGTAGATGACAGGGAAGTTGAGTAAGGATGCTAAGGAAAGACTTGTAAAAACTTTGATATGGAGCGTAGGTATGTACGGCGCGGAAACGTGGTCATTGAAGCAGGAGGGTAGACGTAGACTGGAGGCTTTTGAAATGTGGGTGTGGAGAAGAATGGAGAAGGTGAAATGGACAGAGAAGAAAGCAAATGAGGAAGTACTTGGTATGGTGGGCGAAGAGAGGGGTTTGTTTGGAGAAATACTATGGAGGCACGAAAAGTGGAAGAAGGGGGTATTGACTGGCAGTGGGATGTTGAAGACTGTGATAGAGGGGAGAATGTTGGGCAAACGAGGAAAGAGAAGGAACAGGATAGGGATGTTAGACAGGATGAAGGGAGGAAGAAGGTACTCAGAGATGAAGAGGGACCTGATATAGAATAGGATGATGGATTTTTTGTTTTGTTAGGAATAATAAAATGTTTGTTTGGTAGCTGTGTCCATCCAAAAACCTACCTTAACCAGTAGATTAACTAATAATAATAATAATATAGCTTTAATTATACAGGACTATAATGATTATGTACCTTGATAGAATGTTTTACTTGTTTATTATAAAGCTATTCCTTCAGGGTCAAGTCCAAAACCATTTAAGTAATTAAGTCAGACTGCTCAGAGCAAACTGGCAACCAGCTGTCGGAAGGGCAGACCCCCACCACATTTCCCAATGGGTTTTACTGCACTGGGATAGATAGTCACATCACAATAAAATCATGCCCATTACTTTCATAATGGATCATGTATGTATATAAAACTTATGCAATAGTCTCATGGATTTGAATAATAATGTACACCAAGATAACACTAGCAAACAAAAACATTTTATTTTTTGCATGTTTCTTAGATTTTGTTTCCTAGAGCTATCTTGGTGGATATTAAACATATATTTATCAACTGCCCCCTCCCCCACCCTGGGTGAATTTCATATGCCATAGGTCGTAGTACTGGGTGAACTCTACCATCACCTACAAAACCAACCTTCAGGTTGATTACTGTATTTTAATTTACAAATACCAATAAAACCCGAGTGAAAGTCTCACGGACGTAAATAATAGTGTTCACCAAGAAAGCACTGGTGAACAAAAACACAGAATCACACAAAAAAGAAAACTCGTGCATATCCCGAATTTTTGGTGGTACCGCCACCTTTCTCTAGGGAGAGAGGGATCTGAGGAGAAGGTTTCAACAGCATGGGAAGAGGATGCTGGATGAAAGGGAAAGGCAGGGAAAGGTTTGAAAGGGGAAGAGTCGGTGGGGGAAGGTTTGGAAGTGTGGGAACAATATGCGAGGCTTTGGGAGTGAAGGGGGGATGAAAATATCTGGAGATTGGGGTAATTAGTGCCTGATATTAATACCTTCAGATATATACCTTTTGCATTGTTTTGAGTTTGAGTGGTGGGTCCAAGGGTAGGAGGGATACCAGAATGGAGAGACAGTAGTATTTATCAAATGGAGTGTAATGTTTGAAGGCATGTTTTGGGATTGGGAGCATCCCAATCAGGGAAGAATCCTTGCATGAGGCATGGTGGTTTTTGATTCTAATATTAAGGGGTGTGGTACTCAGTCCAATATAGAAGGCAGGGCATAGTTGGCACTCCTGAAGGTGAACTACATCGCTGGAAGTGCACAAGAAGTAGGGAATAGGTGGGAGGGAGTTAAAAAGTGGGTTCGGGTCTTGAAAACAGGACATGTTTTGCATCTAAGTTTATTGCAGGGCATGGGATTGGCTTTGGGACAGGGTGGGATTTTAAGGAGTGTGGATTGGTCGATAAAGGAGATCTGATTAGTTGGCGAGGTGCTTTAAAGTAACGGAGGGACATTTCGGAAAAAGGTTGGCCTTGGAGTTGTGGTTCTTGAGGATATGGTAGTGGTTTTTTAGGATTCATCCCAGAGATGTGTGATGTGGTACAAAATGAAAGGGTGTGTTTCATCAGTGGAGGAAGGTTTGGGAGTGTAAGCATGTCTTTGGATTCTTTTGTTCAGGAGGAACTCAGGATAACCTTGTTGGAGGAGGGAATGGTGTAGATTTGATTGGAATTTATCAAAGGATTTGGGATGATTCCAGAATCTGTATCCTCTTAATGAAAGGGTTTGGTATAATGTGGGTGGCAACTGCTATAACGCAAGTATTGTTGTTTGTTGGTCGGTTTTATATGTATAATATGTATATAGAATATAAATGTGTACAATTTTTTGTCTATTAATGATACGTTCACATCTAGGAAAGTGATTTGGGAGGAGGAAATGGTAGAAGTGAAGGAGACAGGATGGAGCATTGAGGTCGGGAATGAACATTTTCAGGGATTTTTTTCTCTTTGAGACCAAGAAAGAGAATGGCACAGGAAGGGCTGAACCTGCTGCTCATGGCACAACCCTGATCAGCAAGTAGAATTTATTGTTAATGGAGAAGAAATTATGGGTGAGGATGAAATCCGAAAGGCTAAGGAAAAATTTAGTGCTGGTTATGTCTGGCTAAGGGTGTTAGGAGAGGTAGTATTGGGTAGCGGGGAGATCATCTGAGTGGGGAATGGATGTATAAAGGGTTGTGGCATCAATGGTGGCTATGGTAAGGTTGGTATCTGGAGGGAGGGAGATTGATTTTAGCCTTTCTAGGATATGATATGAATCTTTAATGAATGACAGTAGGGAGTGGACTATTGGCTGAAGGTTGTGGTAAACAAATGCAGATATTCTTTCCATTTGGGAGCTACAGGAGAATAAATCGATCGACCAGGATAATCAAGTTTATGTACCTGCGGGAGGATATAAAAATGAGGGTTACATGGGTGGGGAGGGGAGAAGGAGGCCATGTCTCAAGAAGATTGACCTTCATTGGGACCGTTGGAAGAAGGAAATTGAATGAGTTTCTCCTGAAGAGTGGAATTTGGTCATTTTCTGATGGGAAGAGGTATCAGAGTTGTGTGTTAACCTCCCTTATATAATCTGTTCTCTTTAGAATCACAACCGTCAAACCTTTGTCAGCAGAAGTAATGATGATACTTGGATTATTGATTAATTTTCAGAATTTGGCAGGAGACAGGTTGTGTTGCGGATTTAGGGACTTGAGGAAAGATGGGTAGGAAATTCTGGACAGGAGAAGGTTTATAAAAATATCTACTGGATGATTTTAGAGGAGAGGATTGGGATATATACAGGGTGCGGCAAAATAACTTCTTTTTTTTTAAATGCACACCAATCAGGCTGTAGAAGTCATGGCTAAGTAAGAGTGGTCTCATTTGACAAATGGGGTTCTAAAGTTTTTCCCCCACCCCAGTCAGTAGCCATGATGCGTTGGAACAGTGAGGATCATGCGTTTGCCATCAAGACCTCCTTATTGAACGGATGTTCTGTGCTTGCAACCCAGTGAGCCTTTGAAATTGCTTCAACGTAGCCCTGTTGTGCCCTGTCCCCGATCAGAAATCATTTATTACATGGGTCACGACGTTCAGACAAACTACGAGTGCAACAAGGCAAAGAGCTGGAGTCCCTTGCGCCACCAGATAACTTAAAAACATTGAGGCAGTGAGAGCAGCCATCTTAAAATCCCCATGGTGCTCTGCGCACAAGCATGTGTCAACCCTTGGACTTTCTGATAGTTCAATGGAGCAAATTCTTCACAATGACCTTCATTACCACCCGAACAAGTTGGCGATTGGGCAGGAACTCTCCGAACATGACTTCAATTTTCAGAGGATTGCATGTGAGGCTCTTCTTGAAAACATTCCCGAGGATACAATTGTGTTTTGAGGACAAAACAAACAGAACATGCACCACTGGGCTGACACCAATCCCAGAGAATTGCATCAAATGCCTTTGCATTCACCTGAAGTCACAGTGTGGTGTGCTATTTCCTCAGTGGGTCTTGTTGGTGCCTAGTTTTTTGAAGAAAATGAGGTCACAGTGATGGTTATTAACGACCAGTAGGTAAACAAGTTGGAGGAATTTTTTCCATGACTTGAACTGAACTTAGGGGACATTTGATTTCAACAGGATGGGACAACTTTAAGGGCATCGATGGCTGTAATAAGGGAACACTTCCCAGTGCTCCTCATCTTAATAAGAGGCGATATGGAGGGGCCAGCTCACATCCCTGATTTGACCCCTTGCGGTTTCTTTTGTGGGGTTTTTGTAAATCTCACCTTTACATCGACCATCCAAGGACACAGTAATTTATTTCCCCAAACGTTCACCATAATGGAACTCTGATTTGTTACATATTAGCACTAATATGCTATGCAATGAACAGTATCAAGTTTCTGACGTTATTATTTGTCCACCCTTAAGTTATGCTACCCAAAATGGGATTGCACTTGGTTATGTAAGGTAAACCTTGGTTTTCCTTGTTGCTGAATTTCGGGTCCCTGGGCACTTACCAGATTCTGCTGTAATTGGAACAGTGATGTACTTTTGAGTACTTAATAATTCACTGTTTGTCAATTCTTCATCAATGCCTAATTAAATTTGCTCTAACTTAATAGCATTATTTTAAATATTCAATTGTTCCCGGCTTAACTTTGTAGAAGTTCATGTTCATTAAATGAAGAGCACCAATGTCTCTTTCTACTGTTCTTTATTTACGTACAACTAGTTAGGTACCAAGGTACCTGATGATGATGCTTAAGCGTTAAAACTAGTTGTACGTAAATAAAGAACAGTGGAAAGATACCTGTACATTGTGCTCTTCATTTAATTAGCATTATTTTACTTAGAACACTGAGATATAGCATTTATAAATGCAGCTCAAAAAGGAGTCATAATTCATATATCCTTTAACTTTTTGGGGGTGGATATGGTCAGCTTCACATAACATAATCTCTTCACATACCCCAGTTTTACCTGGTCTCAAAAAGTTTTGTTATGATGTTGACAGTACCTGTATTCTCTTCCACCGGGGTAACATCTGCTTCCACTTCTTCTTCAACATCTGCTTCTTGGGTAACTGTGGTCCTCAGCCGATTATATCCACTGACTATCTGGCTCAAAATGGTAGCATAAGATTCATAATCCTTGGTGGATCCCAGGGCTATGTTCATAGGTCTCATTAGAGCTAATGGAGAGTACCGAGCCCTGTAGCGCTTGACTGTCAGGATAATCAAAAAAATTATAATCAATTCATTTTAATGAATGTAAACAATGAAAAATATTTCTCATTTAAATCAGTTATACACACAAGTTAACCAGACATCAAATTAAGTCCTTCTGATTAATAGTACAGTAAACCATTGCTAATCTTGACTCCTGCATTAAGCCGTTTATACAGAAGCTAATTTTTTAGTGTAACATTTCCATTTTCTTTGTGAAATTGTTAACATTAAATACTTTGAGCCTTTTCTGTCAACTACAAGAATTTTTCGTATATTCTTAACTGAAAAATCACAGTGTCTCTTATAGGCCAGGAATACAATGAATAAAAACGTGTTTAATTTGATATCTTAATACCTGGCATTAGATAAATTAAATAATAGATTATGCCACAGAATAGGGATTACCATTGTTTTGTTCAAAGTTTGTTACAAATTAATATGGACTTAATTTTTGGGATAAATATCTTTCATTTTATTTATTTATTTACACAATTACGTTGCAATTAGGCAAATTTCCTGGTGGCAACGGTCAGGTTAGGTCAAAGATAACTACTAACAACGAAAATTACATACGAACACATAAAAACAGATAAGAGACAAAATATTTTTACATAATGACACTTCCACATCACATACAAACAAACTTCCACATCACATACAAAATGCCGTCCACATCACATACAAACAATATTTTCAAAACTACAGTGAAGTTTATTACCCAGTGGCTACTTTACATTTAAACTTAAAACTTCTAAAATTGGATGGAAAGGGCTCAAACAAACCTCCAGGCAGCTGGTTCCAATCAATAATGGTTCTATTTAAAAAAGAGTATTTTTTCTTATTGGTTTTTTGAGTCCTTATTTTTATTTTGTGGCTATGGTCGTTTTTTCCCTTAAAGTTAGGCTTTTCTATCCCTTGCCATAAATCTTCCCACGCTTTGTCGTTTTTAACTATTCTATGCATCGCGCCTAACCTGCTCCTTTTTCTTCTATTTTTCAAACTCTCCCATTTCAGTACATCTAAAATATCCGTGACACTATCTGTTCTTTTGTACCTTCCGAGTACATATCTTGCTGCCTTTCTTTGAACTTTTTCTATCTTTTTAATATGTCCCACCTCATATGGATCCCATACTATGGAGGAGTATTCTAGGATAGGGATAACCAGTGCCTTATATGCTTTTTCTTTTGTGGCTACGCTACTTCCTTTTAAATTTCTCATCACCCAATGCAATACTTTAAATGCCTTCCGTGTCAAATTATCTACTTGGACTCCCCACCCAAGATCCCTAGTTAAATAAATGCCTAAATATTTGCATTGACTAGTACATGGGATTCTTTCTCCGAAGAGAGTGTAAATTTCCTTTTCTGCATTCTTTTTATTTGAAAATTTAATATGCTTACTTTTACTTATATTAATGCCCATATTATTATTTGTAACCCAGTCACCAAGGCGATCGATATCATTTTGTAATATTACGTGGTCATTTACATGTTCTATCCGTCTGTATATAATGCAGTCATCAGCAAAGAGTCTTATTTGGGAATGTAAGTTGTTTGGTAGATCGTTTACGTAAATTAGGAAGAGTAATGGCCCAAGAACACTACCTTGTGGAACTCCTGCTAATACGCTCGCCTCATTTGAAAATGTATCCCCTAATTTTACTTTTTGAGTTCTGCCTCTGGGAAAATTTTTTATCCATTGTTTTACCCTCAAGTCCAATGGTAACGAATCCAACTTTAACAATAATTTATCGTGAGGCACTCGGTCAAAAGCTGCCGAAAAATCAACAATTACTGCATCCACTTCCTTTCCTTCGTCTATTGCGTCGCCGATGTATTGACTTAAACCCAAAAGCTGCGTTTCACACGAGTATCCCGTTCTAAACCCATGTTGGTGTTTGAATAGCCATCTATCTCTTGCCCACCATTCCCGAATGTAGTCAGCGATTCTTTTTTCCATTATTTTGCAAACAACTGAGGTTATGCTTACTGGTCTATAATTGTTGGCTATTGTTTTATCCCCTTTCTTGAAAATTGGTGTAATATTTGCTTTTTTCCAATCATTGGGCAAGGCATCATTATTTAAAGTTACTTTGAATAGATGACTTAGGTACAAAGCTATTGCGGTATCACCCAGTTTTAGAATGTCAATTGAGATATTATCCGGTCCCACTGACTTATTTTTCCTCATCCTCCTTATTTTTTCACAAAATATGAGTCCTCCAAGATAATACCGTTTGTCGAGGGCAGTAGGCTATTTGGTGCTGTTATGTTGATGAAGTTCTCTGTCGTTTCTGAGCAATTTAGGGAAGCTTTATTTTCCTTTTTGTTTTCTATTCCCCGAAAAACATCCGTAAAGCAGGAGTTAAACATATTTGCTATTTCTACAGTGTCTGTTACAATACCATTTTCCTTAGTTTTTAATATAGTCACGCGTTCCCTGTTATCTTTCCTTGTTCTCATGTACCTATAAAATTTCGTTGCGTTGTCTTTTGAAATTGCATTGATAAGAAATTTTTCCTTTGCCTCCTTCTTTTCCCTATTTAGGTTCCGGACCAAGGTCCTGTAATGGTGTGACATTTCTGTACTTTCATTCTTTAATCTGTGTGCCTTTCTTACCGCTGTCTTTAGTTTTTTTATGGTTTTGTTGTAGTACTCCGGATCCGTGTTCTGTTTCAAATTTTTTATGGGAACATACTTCATTTGCCCTTCAAGAATTATTTCTTTGAATGTTTCCCATATTTTCTCCACGGTCGCTCCACTAGCTGCCCATTCAGGAAACTTGCCCCTTAATTTTAAATAAGCCCATTTCAAATTTAAATGCATTCTTTACTTGTGAGGTCTACTGCATCATTAAAAGTTGTTGGCAATCAAGGGTGCACAAATATAGCTAGGGAAAGGATCCATGGAGTCACATGTGTCAACTCCTTGGATACTTTGAATTCTGACTAATTCAGACAACCCTATAGAGTCTGGATTAGCAAGGGTTTACAATATATTCACCATAGGTGTTGCTCTATTTTCCAATCATTGCCCACAATACACCTCCTTTGCCGAGAGCAGCAATTTTAGCACAATTAACATTGAAATGGATGGGCACCATGTACCAGTATGGGTGGAGTCATTTTCACCCACACTAATTCAATCAAAGAAATGGCTTTGCCACAGGTGTACCTGATTGCAAACCCCTTAAATCATATTCATTCCAATGTGGGCATAATGATAATGGATGAAGGTGCTTCATCTGGCGGATGACAATGCTTTGTCCAACTGGGTTGGGTCAAACAAACATATTAATATAAATCGATGCAAATTCATTTTTCTCAATATTCATAATTCCCACTTGGGTCACTGCAGACAAAATCCAGCTCTAAGGATAAAAAGTCAGGAGTGAAGAGTAAATGGATAAGAACAAATGCTTACCAATATCTGCTGCTTCTTTTAATTTCATTTTAGCGATTAGGGCACCAACCAATCCATTCGCTGAGGATGCAGAAGACACTCCCCAACCTCGCAGAGTTGAGATAACAGAATCAAGATTCTGATCTTTCCCCCCCTTACTTTGATATTCAACCAAGTATGGAATGACATAATCTCTCAGTGTTTCTCCTCCTGGAATTGCCTTCATTTCAAACATCTTCATGATCACTTCCTTCATGCCTGCAGTCAAACCAGAGAAGTTGATTGAAGAAAATTCTTAAAAAATTACAATTTACATTGCCTCGACTATCAGTTTGATCTTATTCATAATCAGTCTGATTGACTCATGAGACAAAAAATTATTTGTTTTTTGACCATATATTTCCATCTCTCTTGCCCCCCTCTGACTCAAATACAGTGAAACCCCATAAATTGCATTGTCAGAATTTACATTTCAATACAATTAACATTTTTATTGCATCCCATTCAATTTCCTATTTTTACAATATGGACGTGGAAACCCTTATTTACCCATCGAGTTAGCTATATAAGATATCATTTTCCATTTTCCCACAATTGGCATCACTATGGGCTGGATTACAAAAATTTACATTCTGAAACAGTTACACGTGTACATCAGCCTTTATAAGAAACTTTTTTTTGACTTCGTTTTGTACATGTACACTTAAAAAAGGCATGAGAGAGAGCATAACATGAATGGTTTTAGGGAAGACTTTGAATGCGTAGGGCAGTACAGAGCACCATTAGAGACCAACTATACTTTCCAACTATTTTGGTTTCCATGTTTTCTGATTATCTACGTTTTATAATGCATCATAAAGACCAGAATTCAAGCATTGAATTCCACCTACTACTTTCAAACACCCACAGTTAATCATTACTTCCAATGGAGATATTCTTTTACTCACAGCATCCAAAACATGAATTGGCTCATTATATATCACCAGGATAAGAGCCTTCACCCTCTGCTTAGAATTCCAAATTTACCAATATTTAATGGGTGATTGTAAATATAATATTTGGTGAGAATCAAGAAAATGTATCATACCCAAGACATTAATGTACAAACTATAAAAAATATATACCAAGTAGCTACACTATGGTTTCAATTGATTTTCAATCAATAAAAGTTCAAAGGGTTCACAATTAAGAGAAAAAATTACACCATTAAAGTTATGAATTCCATAAACTAGAAATAATTTTACTACTACATTTACAGTGATCTTTATACATAATTGAATATCAACTCCCATACAGACAGAGACAAAATACAAATAACACCACAGCAAAATTGATGCAATTTTAACTTGTATTAATATGAAATATGCCTAAAAAATTGGTGCATGGTCGGTGTTCATGCCACAGTCATCTAAAATTAAAAAAAATGGCATTATTGAATAAAACAGAATTTACAAGGAAACATACCATCAATATTGCCTTTCTGTCCCAAAGATGCAAGGATGGGCCAGAAATAATGACGTCTTGGAGGACTACCATTCTCACTGAGTGCCTGCATCAATGTTATTGCTTGCTCTGGAAGTTTGGTCACAGTCAGGGCTGCTTCCAAAGCAATAAGATGTGCCCTTGCGTTTAAGGAATTCTTTTCCATTTCATTGCAATAAAACAATATTTTTTCAACAGGCTGAAAATAAAAATATCAAATATAGGCAATTGCTCTCTCATTAATAAACTTTTATTCAATTTCGTGGTGAAACATAATCATGCAGTACATGCTAGAGTAAAATGAGACCAACTAAATGAGAAAGTGATGCAGCTCTTTGAATGAGCAATTGATTAGATTAACTATCAAATAGAATAAGTGCAATACAATGGAAGCCATTTTAATAAAGATATGCATCAATAATAGAGGCCTCATTGAAAACAATCAAAATGGATGCCATTGTTCAGTTTTATGGATAATGATTTACATACTTAAAATGAATAATATTTTTCCAACTTCAAAATTATTTTTATACATTTCTAACATAATATACTTAACCCTTTAAATGCCAAAGTTGCTGTGAGTGATACTGATGAATTTTCCCAAAAATACCAGCATACATTGGTTTTTTTGGGTAATTCACATAAAATTAAGCAGTTATGCATGGCATTCAAAGAGCTAATATCCCTTTTCATTTATTTACAGGTGCATGGCAGTGCACAATTAGATTTGACACATTGATATGCTGACTACCATGATCTAAACCTACCACATTACCTACCTTACCTACCACATTAGGGTAGCTGAATAGGGCATCATACAGAATGAAAATGGCTACAATGAAAAGCCCTTCTTATAAATGAATATGCCCACCACAAAACCATGAAATTTACCGGGGAATGATCTGGCATAGGTCACTTTGTATCATTATTAAAAGAGACCATAGAAAATAAAAAACACACTCACCCTTTCAGCTTTAACCATGTGGCGTAGAAAGAAATTTCCTATTGGCAGTTCATCACCATCAGTTCGGACAGGACGAGGCATTGTGAGCAAAATTTTATAAGCAATATCCTCTTTACCATCATTGATCATCTTCAAAATCAAGTTCACCGCATCTTGGTTATACCCAGCAACTCGCCTCATTCGTCCAAGAATCTATAAATATTAATTATTAAACAATCATTTAGCAGATCTTAGGTTCACCATATTAGGATAATCACAGTTCAATTGAAATAATGAAAGTATGAAATTTAGGTTTGACAGGTCACAAACAGGGACAAACAATTTCTAAAGAGAAAATTGGTTGTAGGCAAAATGGGATGCAATTCGCAGTAATGTGAACATAAAAGAAAAAGGAAAGGAATTAGGGGAAATAAAGAAAGTCATGCATGAACTGAAAATATTATTTCTTAATTTTTTGAAAAGGTCATCAACCAAGTGGACTGTTAAAGGTTAAAAGAATTTTTTTGTTTAATTTTCTCAGTGTAACATATGTTGCATTTTATAGTAATAAAACCAAATTTTAATACAGTATACTGGAATAGGTCAGAGAAATAACAGACTGATTTGAAACCAGGCTCTCAAAGTTAAATTAAGTTCCTTATGCATAAAAAGTTTCTCACTTGGGCAACCCTGATACTAATATATTCCCCTCATGAGGTATTCTTACTTATTTTCCTCTTCTTAAGAGGAAAATACAAAACAGATGATGTAGAAAGTCAGAGCTCTCAGTGAAAACATTTGCACATTAAGAATATTTTGTCGCTGATACTGCAAGGTTGCCCAACATTAAATAAATATATTTAATTCACAGTTGGTTGGTACAATGCTTCTCTTTCAGGCAAACTGAATATAGATTTACCAACAGACACATGTATAGTAAAGACAATTTCTTTTTTAATTGGCTTTTACAAACACTTCCCACAAATTCTAGCATTGTAATATACAATAATTCCAAATATGTAACATGAGTTTTAAGAGAAGATTATTCAATAAATTGCAACAGTTCATACCTCATCAGCCATTTCAGGATGACCATTCTTCACAGCAACATATAGTACATCCATATAATCCCTATCAATTATGTCAATTTGTTTGGCATCACATTCCTTTAGGATATTTCTGATTGACTCTACATCGCCTAACTTTGCAAAACCACATAATAAGGTTGCATAAGTCTCAGCGCTTGGAGGCAATCCTGCCTGTTCCATGACCACCAACATCCCTTTCGCACTTTCCATATCACTAAAAACAGACAAGAGGTTAAAATATAGCCATATCAGTTTTTGCATGATCATTAATTAGAAAAATATAAACATGGTCAAATATTGAAATAAAAAATTTTGGGAATCTGCTTTATTTTAGCATTCACATTAATGGTGGATCTATCATAAAACAAAATGGCTTAAATCACATAACAATTACCTTTAAAAGATTACTTAATTTTGGATATATATTTCTGGGTATTAAACATGCAGTAAAACTACTTCACTTACCCACACTGAGCATGCCCCATTATTAGGGAATTAAACACCCCCTCGTTAACAGGCAATTGCTTTTCCTTCATGTGTTGCAGAATTTGAGTAGCTCCTGCAATATCACCTTTTTGACAATAATGGGCAATAAGTCTTTGATAAGTAACACGGTTAGGCTCAATCCCCTTGGTTTCCAGATCCTTCAAGAACTCAGCAGGTGAAAATTCATGTTGATTTTCCAGATACACTCTCAAGAGTGCATTATAATGACTGATGTCCATTGGTATTCCTAACACAAGATGAGCATCCAAATATAAATGTGAGACAACATACACGGGCACTAGACAAAATATAATAAAGCACTATCCTTAAAACTTAATAATATTGTAATGGTCATGTTTACAAATGAATAGAGAGAATGGTCAGTCACACGGCTGCTTCCAGGCTTGCTACAACCCATGAGAAAAATGGTGGAGAAAAACTCAAAAGAGGCGAAGAAAATCCTGCCTTAGAAATACTAAACGAACAGCGGGAGATGGCACGACATTGACCAGTGAAAGTCATCTGCTAATACGAATTAAAGTTAAAGGAAAACCCTAGCTGACGTTGGCACTTATGAAACAGAGAGACCTTTTAATTATAAATGGTTGAGAGTACAATGAGACAGGGTAAGATATCACGATACAGGTGCATCATTATGATATAAAATAGATAAAGAAAATCTTGGTAGATATGGGCACTAATGACAGATAAATTTGTATCATGCGGCAGATTTTAATGTAATTACACCAGCCATTCCCGTAGGACTGCCTATAATGAGGCAGTTATGTGATTGGAGATGCTAACTTATACAAGCAAGACAATTTTTCGCCAGAACCTTTTAAGACTTAATTTAGAGCAGAGTCTTTCACGAGTTTCCATTGTTTCTCTGAATATTCTAGCCAGAGATTTTTCAGTTGTTCCTAGTTCATTGTGTCTGCTCAGTTCTTCGGCAGACAACCTTTAGGTTTCGGGCTTTTCTTTTAGCACACAAGGCAAATGATTCTGTAAATGGCCTCATTTTTCGGACACTCAGTTCTTTCTTGAAGTCATTATTTTTGTTAATTCGGCCATGGATACCTACATGTGTCCAAATCAGACCAACTATATATCCTGGGACTGCAATAGTGCCCACTTGCATAAATGATTTAATAAGACACACAAAAATCATTAACAGTTTTTTACCATAAGATTCAGACCACACACCGATGATTCAGTTCTGTATCATGAGGTAAAAGACTCGTACCAATGATGAATAGCTGCAGGGAATTCACAACTCAAAACCAATATTACAAAATTCCTTTATCCAAATAAGACTCTGCGTCATCTTTTCAACCATTTCCTCCAGGGCAGCCAATAGATCATCGAGAACTCATTAGGTATTAATGGCTTTCAAAACCATTCAACAAATTCATAAGAAAAATTTATTGGATCTGACCTTAAACAGTTCAAGTCCGCGACCTTCAACTTGACCAGTAAGCCCGTGGCTCACAAAATTAGTCAAGTCGGTGGTAAAATGGTTACCATATTTTATATAATAATTCCGACAAAATGATCCCATGAAAACAGGACTTTACATAAGCGGTTTCCAAGACGAGTTTTTTTAATTACTAACAATAAATGAAATTCATTAAAAACCTGATATTAAAACAGGAAAAAAATGTGTATGGACACTAACCTAGGCCGTCAATAGTTTCCCATATTTTTTGAACAAGCTTCGTTCGCACTTCAGGTTTTTCTTCAGGTACTAAATTCCCGCAACATCGTATAAGCATGAGAGACTGTGAACTTGTCGCAGATCCTAGAAGAAAGGCGGAATTCAGAGTTTAAGGTATTCAAAACTTTACTTTCGAAATACACTCACCAAAATTTACATACTTGAATGTTTCATTTCTTCAAGGACTTCCTCCAGTTCTTTCCTAGTTATTCTTCCAGAACGGCGCACATCCATATCCAGGCGGCGTAAACTTCTTTCAAGAGTATTTTCATTTTGCCTTACACGCTCTACACTTTGAGTAGCTAGGGACCTGAAAAATATTTTGAATTACGAAAAATTCACACTACGAGACGAAACACTGACAAGGGATCAAATTTATAAGAGAAAATAGTTCACCTAAAAATAATACTGGATTCCTGATTATATCGTGCATTGATTAATATCTCCCTCCTTTTGGAGTGGAGTGTAATATTCCTAGAGACGCCGGTAAAAAGTTTTATGAACTTTGAAGTTCGAAGAAGTGACGACATTTTCCTAAAATAGAGAGAATATTATAATTTATATTTTCTCACTCATTCACCTAGTGCTTACTGACAAACAAAATAGAATCAATAACACACCAAATTTGTAGAAGACTTTGCTGCTGCACCAGGTAACCTCGTGCAGATCTTCTTGTTTCGCCTTCGGGTTTTCCTGTTTCTCTTGTCACTAGCTCTACTTTCGATTGTTAGAGGCGCGAGAGAGGAAGGAAGAGCGGGAAGTTCATTCTCAAGCTTCCTATGTTCACAAAAGCTTGATTCACCTTTACCGTTGAAATTGATCATGTTTATAGTAATGTGATTTGTCATGAAAATATTGTCGCAGATTCAGTTGGATTTAACACTGGTTAGAATAATGTGAAGGAGTGATTCTTTCGAACTTGCAATTGTTCTTAGTTGAATCTAGGACCGGGAAAGAATATCCCGATTAATCTTGCAGCTACTGCATTTTTATGATCTATTTTTTATTCAGGGAAACTGACATGTTCAAATCTTTATATGATTGATTAAAATCGAAATGTACCTCTAAAGCACTTACTCAAATTATCAAATCTACTTGACTCTGCTAGTGTGGTCATCCACCTAACATACATGACGATAGGATCCAAAGTTCAAAATGTATTTGGCAGATGGCTGAATCAAATTCGAGAATATGATAACTTCTACTGAAATATTTAGTCCTTCAATATTGTATTCATTGCATGCTAGATAGTACCCAGGGTGATCTTAAGAAAGTTAAATAACCATTGATGATATCCATCACCCTTAAGTACCACCATCACTTATAATTATTATTAAGTAAACTACCAGTTAAGGTAGGTTTTGGATGGGCATAACAACCAAATAAATATTTTGTAACTCTTAACAAAATACAATCCAGCAACCTATTCTGCATCAAGTCCCTCTTCATCTTTCTGTACTTCCTTCCTCCCTTCATTCCATCCAGCACCCCTATCCTGTTCCTGTCCTTTCCTTGTTTGCCGATCATTCTCCCCTCTATCACAATCTTTAAATATTTCACTACCGATCCACATGCCTTTCATCCATTTTTCCTGCCTCCTTAGGATTTCTCTCCAGAAACTCCTCTCCTTGCCCACCACCAAGCACTTCCTCATTTTCCTTTGGTTCCATTTCACCTTCTCCATCCTTCTCCACACCCATGTTCATCAAATGACGAAGACACCGGAAGGATAACCCGTTATTCGAAGTTCTTGCACATAAACATTCAGTGCATACGTAATAAATTACTGGACCTCGAGGTTCTAGTAAACAAGTATCAACCCCATGTGATCTGTGGCAACCAACATTGGTTAAATGCGAGTGAACTTGACTCTCTTCATGTACCTGGGTATGTCATCCCTAGTGCCTTTTGCCGAACAGTTCACAAAAATGGTGGTGTTTTAATTCTACTGTCTGAATGTTTTCCCCATATTCCCATTGGTTTCCCATACAAATTTCTCAATGAAGAACAATCATTTGAATGCTGTGTTGCCTGCTTCAAAATGGATTCTACTGTTTTTTATGTGCTGTCTATTTATTGTTGGCCTAAGAGTGACTTTTGTGTTTTCCTGACCAAACTAATGAAACTGTGGCGGCGCAAGGAGAGCAGACGGAACGCACGGTGGAACTTATTTGTTCCAAGTTCCGGAAAGTACCTCCGGCGTCGGTACGACGGAGAAAGGTGGACGTCGGGCGGGAGAGTCAGTCTGCCGCGAATGAAGAAGCAAGTTGTACGATCGCCCTCTGTAAATCCGTTTCGATAATAAACCCGTTGAGTTTAACGCTCGAGTGTAATTTTTTCTAACGTCCACTAGCGTAGAAGGAAACCCCTTCATTGGTGACCCCGACGTGATCACGCGTGAGCTAAGGTTTGCATTTTTTTTTTCGTTCTGTGACTTGAAGCGCCACGTGGTGCAAAATGCCGCCTCCAAGCAACGGGTCGGAGGAGTCAATCGTGAACAGAGTGACGATGCGAGTTCCGCCTTTTTAGCCAGAAAAGCCGGCTCTATGGTTTTCGCAGCTGGAAGTTCAGTTCTCGCTAGCGGGAATAACGAGTGAGGCGACGAAGTATTCCCACGTGGTCGCCCAGTTAGACAATCGCCACGCGCTCGAAGTGGAGGACATTATTGTGAATCCCCCCAGGGCAGACCCATACCAGAAGATCAAGGAGGAATTAATCCAACGACTCTCCGTCTCACAGGCGCAGAAAATACGGCAACTCCTCGAGCACGAGGAGTTGGGGGACCGGAAGCCATCCCAGTTCTTGCGCCATCTACGGACGTTGGCTGGCGTTGCCGTGCCAGACGACTTTCTGAAGACGCTGTGGATGAATCGCTTGCCATCCCACACACAGTCCATCCTGACCTCACAAGACTCGCTGGAACTGGAAAGCCTGTCGAAACTAGCCGACAAGGTGCACGAGGTGCCGTGCCCCCCGCAAGTCGCCAGGGTCACGCCGCATTCCGAAGTGGAGGAACTTCGAAGGCAGATAGCGGCCCTTACACAACAGGTAGCCGCGTTGACTGCTTCTTGTCCAGATTTTCGCGGACGGAAACGTTCCAAAAGCCGACAGCGGCGTGCCCGCAGCCCTTCCGCGCCTCCAGATGCAAGGTGGTGCTGGTATCATGTTACTTTTGGTGCTCGCGCGACTAAGTGCCGTTCCCCGTGCGCCTATAAGTCGGAAAACCACGAGGGCAGGGCGTAATTGCGGCCGACGCCCGCTGCCCCCAGCCTCGCCGCCTGTATGTTGTGGACTCGGTGACGAAGACAGAATTCCTGGTCGACACCGGTTCCGATCTTTGCGTTTACCCGCGTAAGCTGGTGAAGGGACGACAGCCACTTTCTACCTACCAGCTATTTGCCGCGAACGGGACGGTGATAAAGACCTACGGGTGGTTAGACTTAGCCTTGAATTTAGGCCTAAAGCGGGACTTCCGTTGGCGCTTCGTCGTGGCGGATGTCGATAGGCCCATCATTGGCGTGGACTTTCTGTCCTTTTACAGCCTATTAGTGGACGTCCGCCGGCAGCGAATAACGGATGGGATAACGTCGTTGGGCACGGGCGGTCGCATTGTGCCGTGTTCGGTCCCGCAGGTGAAGACTGTAATCGAATCATCTCGATTCCATGAGATTCTGACCGAATTCTCAGAGATCACTCGCCCAGCTGGCACACCGAGGGAGCCCCGGCACGCGACCATGCATCACATCAAGGTGACGTCCGGACCCCCCGTCGCCTGCAAGCCCCGGCGACTAGCACCAGATAAGCTCGCCATCGCCAAGAAGGAGTTCGACGAGATGCTACGCAGCGGTACGGTCCGACGGTCGGACAGTTGTTGGGCCTCGGCTCTGCATCTGGTGCCCAAGAAGGATGGCGAGTGGCGTCCCTGCGGGGATTATCGCGGTCTCAACGCGCGGACCATTCCCGACCGATACCCGGTGCCTCATATCGCCGATTTTGCGCACAATCTGGCCGGTAAGACTGTATTTTCGCGTATTGACCTCGTACGCGCGTACCATCAAATACCTGTGTGCCCCGACGACATTTCAAAAACGGCAATCATCACGCCATTCGGACTCTTTGAATTCCCGTGCATGCCGTTCGGCCTGAGAAATGCAGCCCAAACATTTCAAAGGTTCATCGATGAGGTGTTAAGGGGTTTGGACCACTCGTACGCCTATTTAGACGACATTTTAGTCGCCTCGATGTACGTTGAAGAGCACGAGCGCCATCTACGTGAGCTATTTGCGCGTTTGCGGGAGTACGGAGTGCTTGTAAATCCCGCCAAATGTGTGCTAGGTAGGACGGAAGTGTCCTTCTTAGGCTACTGTGTCAGTGCATCCGGGGTTAAGCCGACGACGGCGAAAATAGATGCGATTAAGTGCTTTCCTGTCCCGGAAACTGTGAAAAAACTGCGCCAATTCTTGGGCATGATTAACTTTTATAGACGGCTCATTCCAAAGGCTGCGGCAATCCAACTGCCACTTAACGATGTCCTAAGGGGGGGAGTAAAAGGGAATGAACCTGTGCGGTGGAATAACGACTTGGATCGTGCGTTCAATGAATGCAAAGACGCCCTCGCGCAAGCGACGTTTCTCGCGCACCCAGACGTCTCTCTGCCCTTAGGCCTTTTTACGGACGCGTCGGACGCCTCGTTGGGCGGAGTCTTGCAGCAGAGTACGAGCAACGGTTGGCAGCCACTCGGTTTCTTTACCCGTAGACTTACTTCCACGCAGCAAAAGTACAGCCCGTACGACAGGGAACTTCTTGCCGTGTATGAATCTGTTAAATATTTTCGGCATATGCTCGAGGGTCGTGAATTTTCAATTTTTACTGACCATAAACCCCTGATTTATGCCTTCGCCCAAAAACCAGAAAAGTGTTCCCCGCGTCAGTTTCGGCATCTAAATTACATTGCCCAGTTCTCCAGTGACATCCGTCATCTTTCAGGCAGCGAAAACGTAGTCGCGGACGCCCTTTCAAGGGTAGAAGCTGTGAGTGGTGCCATCGATTACAGCGCCCTCGCACGTTCTCAGGCGGAAGACGACCAGCTCAAACAGCCCAACGATTCCCTCCGGTTGAAAATGATGCGCATTCCCGAGTGTGAATTTCAGTTATATTGTGACGTGTCGACACCATCAGTCCGCCCTTATGTAACTGAACCCTTCCGGAAGCCAGTCTTTGACTCGCTACATTGCTTGTCACACCCAGGAATACGGGCTTCCACCAAGTCGGTCGCAGAACGGTTTGTGTGGCCCTCGATGCGCAAGGATTGCCGTGCATGGACACGCGCATGTATTCCCTGCCAGCGAGCGAAGATTCATCGCCACACAGTGTCCCCTGTGGGAGGCTTTGCGCCGCCCACCCAGCGTTTTGAACATGTTCATATCGACATTGTAGGCCCCTTGCCAGTTTCCGCGGGATATCGGTATTGCCTGACGTGTGTCGATTGTTTTTCAAGATGGCCAGAGGCGTTCCCGGTTAGGGACGCAACAGCTGACACGGTCGCCAAGGAATTCTTTCGGAATTGGGTGGCTCGCTTCGGCACTCCACTCCGGATTACGACGGACCAAGGCCGACAGTTTGAATCACATCTGTTCCAGCAGTTGGCGGGGCTCACCGGTTCGAGGCACCTGAGAACCACGGCTTATCACCCCGCAGCAAATGGCATGGTGGAGAGGTTCCACCGCCAACTGAAGGCAGCCATAATGTGCCACCAGTCGGATGGTTGGCCGGACGTCCTGCCAGTAGTGCTGCTCGGTATACGAGCCGCCTGGAAAGCAGACATTGGGGCGTCGCCGGCGGAGATGGTTTATGGCCAACCACTCCGTCTACCAGGAGAGTTTTTCGTCCCTAGCGAGCGGCCGGCGGACGACGGCCTTAATTTCGCCGCGCAGCTACGGCAACATTTCTCCACCATACGACCAGTTCCTGCGTCACGCCACGGCAAGAAGTCTGTCTTCTTGCATCAAGACCTGTCGTCCTCATCCCACGTTTTCGTGAGAAACGACGCGACAAAGGTTAATCTTCAACCACCGTACGAGGGTCCCTTCCCGGTCATCCGAAGAGAGCCAAAATTTTTCGTGGTCAACGTCCGAGGTAGTGAGAAAACAATTTCAATCGACCGCATAAAACCTGCCTACACTCTTGAGGAGAACGACGGGACGAGCAGCGCAGCACCCGCATCTCTTCGGGACAAAACACACCCAAGAACCACCACTGCTGCACCTGCCGAAGAGCCGAAAGAGACCCGCCTTGGGAGGAGGGTCCATTTCCCAAAGCACCTGGAAGATTTTGTACCATAGCATCTCACTTCTTTTCGCTAATCCTTCCTTTTTCGTTCTTTAGTGGCCTAAAGTCTACAGAGGGGGTGATGTGGCGGCGCAAGGAGAGCAGACGCAACGCACGGTGGAACTTATTTGTTCCAAGTTCCGGAAAGTACCTCCGGCGTCGGTACGACGGAGAAAGGTGGACGTCGGGCGGGAGAGTCAGTCTGCCGCGAATGAAGAAGCAAGTTGTACGATCGCCCTCTGTAAATCCGTTTCGATAATAAACCCGTTGAGTTTAACGCTCGAGTGTAATTTTTTCTAACGTCCACTAGCGTAGAAGGAAACCCCTTCAAAACTCTTGGAAATAATCCATAGGTCAATCCATGATCCTTGCATAATAATTACAGGTGACTTCAATTGTAATTTTATGGTCGATTCTAAAGCTAAAAAGGAATTCATGGATTTACTAACATCATTCAACATCAATGCTACCAACAGTGAACCTACTAGAGTGAGGGCTAGTTTGCAAACAGTTTTTGATAATGCATTAACTAATATCAACCTTGAACTAGTACAAACAAATACCATTAATGCCAATTACCCATCAGATCACTACCCACTTCTTTCTACAATCGCTGTGTCTACACCCAAAGAAAGTAGAAAATACTACAAAAGGTATTTCTCTGATCAGAATATGATCGCCTTTTGTGACTTATTAAATTCCCACAAGTGGTTCGATTTGTTTTCCTTGACGTCCTTTGACCTTAACTTTGAATATTTCTATTCCACCTATCTACATTACTTTGAAATCTGCTTTCCCCGTGTCCTGAAGCATACAAAAAACAAAAGCTCTTCTGTTAACTGCAAAAGTCAGTTGGTCTCTGATGAAATTCGCTGGCTTTCGAAGAAAATGAAAGATGTCGCAGTGTTTTATAAAAGTAAATCAAATCCAGCAGATTGCCAAGAATACTCAGTACTCAAGAAAAGTTATCGCCAAACCTTACAGCGTGCTAAAAAATCTTTCAACAACCTTAGACTTACCAATGTAGACAATAAATCTAGAGAGATTTGGAAAATTATTAACAAATCCAAGGATCCACATAATGTACAAGATCTTCAACTGCAGGACTCCGCTGGTAATGCCATACCAGATTACTCTAAAATGGCCTCCATCCTGAATGATTTCTACCTAATCCATCAAAATCCCACAGTTTCAGTCAATTCAGCTAATTATTCTCAAATTCCTAACTCATGCAATTCATTATATATATTCCCATGTTCAGCCATGGAACTCACCATCATTATCCATAAATTCCCTAACAAATTTAGTCCTGGATTAGATGACATCCCAGGGATAGCCATAAAAAGGTCATTTAATGCTATTAAGGATCAGCTGCTGTTCTTAATTAATGAATCCGTAAAAACTGGAAATTTCCCAAGCCCTCTTAAATCAGCAAAAATTGTGCCAATTTACAAAGGGAAAGGTTGCAAAATGGCAATGAATTCTTATAGACCAATATCCCTAATGAATAGGAATTACTTAATTTTTCCACACAATCTTTTATTTTTACGATCTGGTTTCGACGAGGATCGTCATCATCAGGTAATTTTTAACAGAAATATACACACATATATATACCATTGCAATGCTTGAAAAAATGAGGTGAAGGAGTAAGAGACAGAGTTATTGGTCAGTATGGCTAGGGGGGGGAGGGATTACAGGGTGTAATTTGGTCGGAGAGAGGGTGGGAACGGTTAGTCCTTTGGGCAGGCAGGTAGAAAGAGGAAGGAGAACGGGAGGGGGGGTCCCCCTTGTTCTCGGGGCTGTTGGAGGGAAACGGTTGATGTGGGAGTGAAAGGTCGAGGAGAGGAGATCTGAAGGTGTATAATACGTCATTAACTACTTTGCACTTGGTCCTTTCACTCTTGATGATCTCCATCTGTTCGAGCGCGTCCATCCAGGGTCCTTTTCTTTCCACATGCATAATTTCCAGCTTAAAATCACTAGAATGTCCGTTATCCAAAAGATGTTTCGAAAATTGGGACGCACCATTCTTGTTTCTGAAGGAGGCTTGGTGTTCCTTGAGCCTTTCCTTGAATTTCCTTCCCGTTTGCCCCACGTAAATGGCTGAGCACTCACAGGAGAGTTTGTATACTCCACTCTTCTCTAGATCTGGGATTTTTTCCTTTCCATTGGTTATTAAGATTTTTAAATTTGTTTTATTGTAAATGGCGGGTATGAACCTATCCCTTGGTATCCTACTGGTGACTTTCAGGGACAGCTTTCCTAAAAAAAGGAATCTCTGCCATTTGGCCATGTTGTCTCTTTCGGGGGCGGTGCTATAGATTAATTTTACAGCCCTTTTTTCTATTTTCTTTTTGTACAATTTATCTACTAACTGAGTCCGGTAACCGTTATTGTGGGCAATGCATTTAATTATTTGGAGTTCTTTGTTTACATTTTCCTGGGTCATGGGGATGTTTAGCAACCAATGTAGCATCGAATGGAAGGGAATCGAATTTCTGAGGGAAGTGTTGTCTGGACTTTACGTGTATGATTTGATCGGTTTGGGTGTCCTTCCTGAAAATGGAGAAATCTAATTTTCGGTTCCTGCTAGAAATTGTTGTATCAAGGAAGTTAAGGACTCCGTGGATTTCCTTCTCCATGGTGAAATTGATTGGTTTATTACGGGGGTTTAGAAATTGTAGGAAGCTGTCTAGTTGTCTATGCGAGCCTGTCCACACACACAAAATGTCGTCCACATAGCGATACCAACATAAGACATTTTTCAGCAGGGAATTCCCTGACGAGAACAGTTCACTTTCAATATAGTCCGTGTAAATGTCTGCTAGTAATGGTGAAAGAGGTGATCCCATGGCTAAACCGTCGGGCTGCTTGAAATATCTACCATTGAACTTAAAGTAATTTTGTGAGACACAAGTATTTATCATTGCACATACTTCACTGACTATTGGGAAGGGGACAGTCTTTCTCAAAAGCAGTTCTTCTGCCAGAGTCATGGCTTGCTTGGTGGGAACACTAGGGAACAAGTTGCTGACGTCGAAGGAGACTAGAATGCATTTTGGAGGGATGGTCACCTTGGATAATTGCTTAGTTAGGTCTGAGGAGTTCCTCACACCATATTTCGGGGAAAACTTGGAAAGTTCCCTGAATATGTTATTGAGTTTCTTAGCCAGAAGGTGGTTAGGGGCCGTTACATTCGACACTACCGGTCTGATTGGAACATTAGGTTTGTGTATTTTTGGAAGTCCAAAAAACCGAGGCGCTGAGGGATTTAGTTGGAATAACTTTTGCATTTCGTGTATGGTAAACAATGTGGAACCAGATTTTATAGAACTTTTACACTCTTTTTGGAACTTCACTGTGGGATCACTTTTTAACACTCGGATGTTATTTTCTTTGATGAAAGTCTCGCACTTGGAAATATAATCATCCCTGTTCAAAATCACTATGGAATTTCCTTTGTCCCCTTTCTGCATGACTAGGTTTTCTGATGCCACAACACGTCTAATTGATTTCACAGTTTTCAGGTCCGAGAGGTTTGTCCCAGCGTTAAGGACGGATGGGAACACTTCTCCAATTCGCGGGCCACGAGTTGCTTGTCCCCGAGTTTTGACTTTCTCAGGGCGACTTCACAATCGGCAGCAAGATTTTCTAGATCATTGACATTGATAGGAAAATTCGGGACATAATTCAGGCCTTTTTCTAGCAGATTCTTCTCGTTGGGCTTAAATACGTGGCTTGTTAAGTTCACTACTCTTTCGCCAAAACACGGGGGGGTTAACTAAGGGTTTCCCTGACTCCTGGGTGACCGGATTTTTCTGTCGGATGAGGGCTTTTAGCTTTTTTGAGATAGTGGCTCTCTTTAAAAATACAACTTCACTGCACCTCTGGCGAACCTTTTCGTCCAAACATAACCACTCGACCCAGTGAAGATTGCGGGTCAACTCGATGTAGAGGAGGAGTAGATATTGTGATATGGAGTCTCTTTTTACGTACCCCTTATGGAGCTCCCTTTTCCGCCATGCTCTCCTGCCCACCTCCACAGCGTGTTTACCGGCTGAAGACCAGCTCCTCTTCTCTTTGAGATTGACCAACTTCGGGAACACACCATTTGTGATACACTGACTATTAAAAAAGATGTTCAGTGATGCAATACGGTACTTTATGTGTAGTTCTCGGTACAGGCTGGCTTTTTCTGCGTTACAGGCGCACTTGATGAATTTAAAAAACTTAATAGCCAACGGAAAGGAAAAAATCCCAGATCTAGAGAAGAGTGGAGTATACAAACTCTCCTGTGAGTGCTCAGCCATTTACGTGGGGCAAACGGGAAGGAAATTCAAGGAAAGGCTCAAGGAACACCAAGCCTCCTTCAGAAACAAGAATGGTGCGTCCCAATTTTCGAAACATCTTTTGGATAACGGACATTCTAGTGATTTTAAGCTGGAAATTATGCATGTGGAAAGAAAAGGACCCTGGATGGACGCGCTCGAACAGATGGAGATCATCAAGAGTGAAAGGACCAAGTGCAAAGTAGTTAATGACGTATTATACACCTTCAGATCTCCTCTCCTCGACCTTTCACTCCCACATCAACCGTTTCCCTCCAACAGCCCCGAGAACAAGGGGGACCCCCCCTCCCGTTCTCCTTCCTCTTTCTACCTGCCTGCCCAAAGGACTAACCGTTCCCACCCTCTCTCCGACCAAATTACACCCTGTAATCCCTCCCCCCCCTAGCCATACTGACCAATAACTCTGTCTCTTACTCCTTCACCTCATTTTTTCAAGCATTGCAATGGTATATATATGTGTGTATATTTCTGTAAAAATTACCTGATGATGACGATCCTCGTCGAAACCAGATCGTAAAAATAAAAGATTGTGTGGAAAAATTAAGTAATTCCTATTCATTATGAATCATTTCCACAAAGTGACGGCGGATACTATACAGTACACCAATATCCCTGTTGAACCAGTCGGGGAAAATATTTGAAATAGTTTTTTATCAATGTCTTGTATCATATCTTGAAACATATTACCTATTATCCACATCTCAACATGGATTTAGGAAAACAAGGTCCACTACAACAGCTACATATCACATGGTGAATCAAATACTTTCAGGATTGGATAATAGAACTGAAACTTTAGGATTATTTTTCGATTTCAGTAAAGCTTTTGACTTCGTCAATCATGAGTTACTCCTATATAAACTGAAATGCTATGGTATAAGAGGCACGCCCTACAAATGGATTGAATCTTATCTAAGTGAATGGCATCAGTATGTTGAGCTCTCAAGAAATGGCTCCAAATTTGTTTCTCCTGGTAGAGAAGTAACACTGGGTGTTCCCCAGGGTTCTGTACTTGGTCCTATTTTATTTTTAATTTATATAAATTATCTCCCAGATAAGCTTAAGTTCATGAAGGGGATAAACCCAATAATCTATGCTGATGATACAAATATCATTGTGTCAACCTCCTCAGTAGACAGTTTGACAGAAAGAGCAGCTGAAGTAGCTCAGATTTTCATAACTTCCTAAAATGTCTTCATAACTTCCTGAAATCCAATATAAATAAGTCCAGCCTGATTTATTTTACTAATAAAAACAAAGTTTCCACTGCAATCTCAGTAGATGTAGAAGGTGTGAGCATTGCCTAAAATTCCAGTACCCAATTCCTGGGAGTAGTCCTGCATAGAAACATGTCTTGGGAGGAACACATTTTCAAATTACGTAGAAAGTTAAACTCCCTATGCTTCCTCATTATAAATATTAGATGTTCTGTAAATTTAGAGGTCCTTCTATACATTTACTACAGTGAATTTTATTCTCGTGTTAATTTTAGTATCCTCTGCTGGGGTTCCTCTCCCCATCTGGGCATAATCTTCAAAATCCAAAAGAGGATTATACATATTATGAGCAATGCTCCTTGCGATGCACCATGTAAACCTCTCTTCAAAAGACTTGGTTTATTAACAGTACCTTGCATATACAGGTATATATTTAATGTCATCTTACATGCAAAGGGCAATATTTCTCAGTACAAGTCCAACCACAATTATCATAGTCACTATAGAAGGACCTGCAATGACCTGCAATGACCTGCAGTGACCTGTCAGAACACAAATACTGCTCATGGGCCCAAAGCAATGGGCTTAAGGTTATTCAATATACTTCCCATGAAATCAAATATGAAACAAAAGTACCTGTTTTAAAAAAAAAAGCTGTTTAACCTTTTAAAAAATAATATGTTCTATTCTGTAAATGAATGCCTGGAATTGTCGTTACGCATCAGTTCTGGCTTAACCAATTAATATGTAATTATTCTAGTGTATTGGTAATATATATATATATATATATATATATATGCTTTCGTAGACGTAACACAGAAGTGCCGAATAGTACAATACACAGTAACACACAATATAGAAACACAAAAAAAGAAGAACACTCGCACGTTATTTCTTGATATTTCGACGGAAACAATCCGTCTTCCTCTGAAGATATAGAAGTAATGACTGCTGGAGTTGTTGAGGTGAGGGGTGCGAGAGAAAGGGAAGGGGGCCAGGAGAAGGGGAGAACGGGAGGCGAAGGAGGGGTGAGGGTGGGCTTCCACAAAGTAACAATTTTAGGCCACTCCCATCAGTGAACGACATTGAGGCCCGGATGCTGATAGGCCATACAGATGTAAATGAATGCCATTTCAAGTGTTTTTAATTGTATAGGGTTATCGGATGTGGGAAGGGAGGCCAGGACGGAAACATTGTAGCACAGGTTGAAAGGGGTATTATGATGGGAAGCATGTTTAGGGATGGGGAGACCCGCGGACGGGGAGGAGGGATTGCACGAGGCGCGGTGGTTATTAATCCTAATGTTAAGTGGTGTGGAACATTGGCCTATGTAAAATGACGGGCAGAGTTTACAGGTAAGAAGATAAACTACATTCTTGGAAGTGCAAGAGGAATAGGGGAAGGGCGGGAGAGAGTTAAATGGTGGGATGGAGTGGGGTGGAGTGGTGAAAATAGGGCAGGTTTTGCATCTTGCTCGATGACATGGAGTGGGTATGGCTCTGGGGGTGTGAGGGGATTTTGAGAGCGGCCTGGTGGATTTGAGGCTTCCCAAATGCCCCTCTGTCACTTTCAAACGTCCCGCCAACCTAGCAAATATCCTCAAATCCACCAGGCCGCTCTCAAAATCCCCTCACACCCCCAGAGCCATACCCACTCCATGTCATCGAGCAAGATGCAAAACCTGCCCTATTTTCACCACTCCACCCCACTCCATCCCACCATTTAACTCTCTCCCGCCCTTCCCCTATTCCTCTTGCACTTCCAAGAATGTAGTTTATCTTCTTACCTGTAAACTCTGCCCGTCATTTTACATAGGCCAATGTTCCACACCACTTAACATTAGGATTAATAACCACCGCGCCTCGTGCAATCCCTCCTCCCCGTCCGCGGGTCTCCCCATCCCTAAACATGCTTCCCATCATAATACCCCTTTCAACCTGTGCTACAATGTTTCCGTCCTGGCCTCCCTTCCCACATCCGATAACCCTATACAATTAAAAACACTTGAAATGGCATTCATTTACATCTGTATGGCCTATCAGCATCCGGGCCTCAATGTCGTTCACTGATGGGAGTGGCCTAAAATTGTTACTTTGTGGAAGCCCACCCTCATCCCTCCTTCGCCTCCCGTTCTCCCCTTCTCCTGGCCCCCTTCCCTTTCTCTCGCACCCCTCACCTCAACAACTCCAGCAGTCATTACTTCTATATCTTCAGAGGAAGACGGATTGTTTCCGTCGAAATATCAAGAAATAACGTGTGAGTGTTCTTCTTTTTTTGTGTTTCTATATTGTGTGTTACTATATATATATATATATATATATATATATATATGTATATATATATAATATATATATGTAATTGTATATATATATATATATATATATATATATGTATGTATATATATATATATATATATATATATATATATATATATATATATATATATATATATATATATATATATATATATATATATATATATATATATATATATATAATATCTCTTATAAAATTGTGAAATTTATATCTGACATGTCCTATATTTGTGTATGTATGAATATGCAACATATCTCCGGACAAATAAATGTATTATTATTATTATTATAAGATATTTTCTAACTCTGATATTATAATATAATGGATATTGGCAATATGCTGCATAATCTTCCTCCAAATTATTTTAATTTTAAATTGAATTTTGTAGCTCCACTTGATGATCAACTGTTAAAAAATCAAAAAATCCAACAGTAAGGATATTTATGGTCTGTCTAACTCCCTAATAAAGGACAATATTGTGTTCATTGCGGAACTATTAGCTATGTTAGTCAATTTATGTTTTGAGGCAGGAGATTTTCCAGCAATTCTAAAATATTATAAAAGAGTTCCTGTCTATAAGAAAGGTGATAAAGATGATTTAACAACTACTGCCAGATTTCCAAAGTCTCTCTTTGGTAAAATTTTTGAAGCTACAATGAAAGATCAAATATTTAATTTTTTTGAGTCTTATTGAATTGAATACTCTTGAATCTCTTTTCCAAATCACAGTATGGCTTTCGATCTGGGAAATCTACAATATTGGCAGTAGAGTCCATGGTTAATTATGTCATTAATGCATTTAAAGAGAAGGAGTCAGTCTCTGTGACATTCAGTCATCTTAGTAAGGCTTTCGACTGTGTTAATCATTTAATACTACTGACAAAGCTAGAATATTATGGTACTAAGGGAATTGCACTGAAACTAATGAAGTCATATTTGGATGATCATCACCAATTGGTTGAACTTGATGGCTGTCGATCTACAGCTCTTAAAGTAAAATATGGTGTACTACAGGGCTCTGTGCTAGGCCTAAAACTTTTCATCATCATGATTAATGATTTGCCCTGTAGTATGAAACCTACATCTGTTTTATATGCTGATGACACTATGTTTGTGCAAAAATGTCAACATCTAGAAGATGCAAAGGGACAAACTAGCACTACTCAAAGACAGGCTAAGGCATGATTTGATATCAATCATTTACACTTCAATGTTAGCAAAACTCAGCATATTGGGTGCAGTCTTAAATAAAAAATAACTGATATTGAAACTGCTAAAATACTAGACATTTACATTGATACAAAACTTAACTGGGAGACTCAAATCAGTCAGACCTGTAATAAACTGAGTAAAGCTGATAATAATTTAAGAAAGCTCAACTTTCTCATTTCAAATGAGTATCATTTAACACTTTACCATGCCTTCTTTCAATGTCATTTGAATTATGGTGCTAAGTTATGAGATCATTCCCCACATGTTACGCTAATTTTTCTACTGCAAAAGAGAGCTATTCGCTCTCTTGCTAACATAGCACCACATGATTCTTGCAAACCTTTTTTTATTAGGTATGAAATCATGAATGTATTTAGTTTATATATATTTAAGGGTCTGATTCATGTGAAAATTAATCTAGAAAATTATCAATTAAGATCTAACATCCATAACTACTCCACAAGAGGTAAATCGAATCTAAATACTACTTAGTGTAGATTGTCATCAACTTACAACACATTTCATAATATGAACATGCGACTGTATAACTAGACCTAATCAGTTGAAATTAGACTGTATCCAGAGTTTCAAGAATTGGGTATATATCTGGTTACTTGCTCACCCACTTTACTCATTGGATGAATTCTTTTGTGATAATCTTCATCGCATTTAACAACTTATGTTTATGTGTTAAATAGTATTTATATTGACGACATTTAATATGGTTATACCATTTTTCACAATAAATAAGGTATTATTATCATTATTATTGTTATTATTATTGTTATTATTATTGTTATTATTATCAATGAAAAATAATATATCAATGAAAAATAATAACAACACATTTAAACATTCTATGCTATAAACAACACACTCACCAAATTTAAACTCTCAAACGTTATCTCTTAAATGTTCATGGCCCAGAAGTACCCTGCCTGACCTAGAGATGGCAGAAAAGGCCTCAGCCCAAATGTGTGACACACATGTTTGTGATGATGAACCTTTTTGTCCAAAATTTTTGTGTTTCCTTTGTTGGGTCAGGTACCTTTGGGATTACCCTCATATTACATAATAAGATTCAAAATAAAAATTATATTATCACCATACAATTTTATCTTTGAAATGTAGTAAAAAAAATATTGAACTTTAGTCTTTATTACCCTTCCATTGGTTTTATCATTGTGATATCAAGAATGATTCTTGTGCAAACCAAGTGGTATCCATTAGGCCATGGAATATTTTCAATTTCTTTCTTATTTAGATTGATGAAATTTGTACCATCCATTCAGCCTTAGGACGAAGACTCTTAAAGACTTATAAACGTGACAAATGGCTTGTTATAAAACTCATACTGAGTGTTGACATAGGACAAATCAAAACCCTAGCCGTCATATTCAAATCATTTTCAATTTGTCACCGAGAAGGGTTGAACAAGGGGTTGAAATTGTGAACTTGGAATGTTAGAGCGACATTGAAAACAGGAAAATTAGAAACTATAAAGGGAGAGATGTAAATAGGAAATATAGCTGCTTTAGGGCTGTGTGAGGTGGGATGAAATGGTAGCGGGGATTACTGGAGTAATAGTTATCAAGTAACATACAATGGAGGGGAAGAGAGTCAACAATGGTCGGCAAGAGCGTTTAACAATATAGTAAGAGGAAGCATGAAAAAACATAGAGCAGGTGACAGGTATTATTAATAGAAGTAAAAGATGAACCAACAAACTTGGCCATTTTTCGCATTCACATGCCACCAAGTAATCATTAGGAGAATGCAGTCAACAAGGTATCTGATCTGGTAGATGTTTGTGGAGGGAAAAATTTGATAATGGTGGTGATCGGAATGTGATGGCAAACAAAGGATGATATGGTAGTGATGTAGGAGACTACGGCTTAGAATGAAGAAATTTCCACAGCTTGAAAGCAATATATTCTGCAGGAAACTAGGTTTAATCATAATGAACACTTGGTTTAAGTACCACAATGGGCATAGCGTTACATGGAATATGCCCAGGGGTTCAAAAAGATGTCAGTTAGAATATAATATAGTAAGGAACAGTTATAGATATAGGTACAGTTTACCATGAGCAGATGTGGATTCAGATAATAATTTAACATTAATACTTTGCAGCAATTAATCAAATTAGATAAAACAGAGAACATGATTAAGAAAATGGAATGTCAAAGCAGTTACTGGAACAACAAGAAAGGAGTAACAGCTGGCTGTAGAGAACATTATTTTTGAAAAAATGTAGCCAGGTATCAATAAAGAAAGAAGGGAATGCATTACAAATAATAAATCAAAAGCCACAGACAAAACAATAGGAAAATGAGAAGGAAATCGTTGATTACAGACAGTATGATGAGAAAGATAGATGAGAGAATAAAATGAAAGAATGAAAAACACTAAATCGGATAGGAGTTGAGAGGGAGTCACCAGTGCAGAAAGAGGTATCCTGGTAACTACTTGTTGCATCGTGTCAGCATCTGGTACCTTTATCCCACCAGTAATGGTATTTCCTAGGGCTAGACTTCAACCATCGTTGTTGACGGGCTCTCCTACAGGTACCATTGCGTTGAAAAGTATATCAGGTTGGATGAATTCCGATATTTTTCCTGAAGTGGTGGCTCATTTCATCAAGCATACCAATAGCTCAAAAGAAAACCCGTCTCTTTTAATCATGGACAATCATGAGAGTCATTTGTCTATTTCTGTCCTCAGTATGGCAAAGAAACATGGTGTTACAATTGTAACTATTCCTCCTCATTGTAGTCATAGATTACAACCACTTGATGTGACTGTATTTAAATCTTTCAAACACTTTTATTATTCTGCCATAGATTCTTATATGATGTCTCATCCAGGTAAAATATTAACAATTTATGGCATTGCAGAGTGTGTAGGAAAAGCGTTTGACAAATCTATGACCATTACCAATATCAAGAAAGGTTTCTCAAGTACTGGTATATACCCTTTTGATAGTAATCTTTTCACTGATGATGACTTTATGTCCTCATCAGTAACAGATCAACTGTTGAATCAGCAAGATAGATCCTCAAATGGAGTAATGTCCCCAGTTAGTAATCATATGCCAATTTTGGCTAATTTGGGAGGCATTACCGCAGCAAATGATACAGATATAGGCGGTGCTACAAATGGTGATAACTCAACATACATTAGCCCTAGAGAATTCAGAGGTTTTCCCAAAGCACCACCTAGGAAAACTGATAGTAGACGGAGACGGCTAGGTAAAACCTGCATTGCTACGGACACGCCCATTAAAAATGCAATTGCAGAGGAAGAAAGGGCCAGAGAAGAAAGAAAAAGGAAGAAGGATGCAAGGAAAAAGCTCATCATCGACTTCAACCTTAAATCTCAACCTGAAATCTCAATGGAATCAAGGAAAAGATTCAAAAATAGGGATCCTGTAAATTCATGTTTTGAAAAAAACTATATTGATCACAAGGAAGTATCAGATTCAGCCACTGATATTGATTGCCTCCCACAGGTTGGTCCTTGTTTTGAAGAGTTAGATCAGGAGCCAGTGGAAGGTGACTATGTTCTTATTGGGTTTAGACATAAAAACACTAAGGTATTCTATGTAGGGAAAATTTTGAAGAATAAGGATGAAGATGGTGACTATGAAGTTTGTTTCCTACATAAAAGCAACAAAATTGCAAATGCATTTGTTTATCCTCTTTTAGAAGATGCAGCATCAGTGTCACGAAGTTCAGTAAAAATGATATTGCCTCCACCTTTCAAGAGTGGTTTAACTAAACGACAACTTGGTCATATAAAATTTCACATTGACTTCAGCATGATTAATATCCGTTAACAAGATGTTAAAGTTACTAATATTGTATTTAATATTTTTTACTTTTCATATATATGTAAAAAAATAAATTCACCTTTAAAGAAATAATTCAATGTAATCATTTGAAGATTTATATATCTTGTCTCAGAGTACCCCATACTATGTCTCACTGTACCCCTCATTGGGGCACAGTGAGACATATATTTTAACTTTAGTCTTTGAAGAAAATTTATGCCAATTGCTGAATTTTGGCATTCGAAAAAATTCTATATTAATCCTTAATATGTGCTTCATTCATACGTAAAAAAAGATTTTTACATTCAGCGATAAGCTTGCTCATAAAAAATATAATAGCCAAAACTGTCTCACTGTGCCCCCCTCTCCCCTACATAGAGTGAAATGATGAACTGAGACAGAAAACAAATAGAGCAAAAGAAGCATAGTGGAAGATGCAAAAATTAATGCAAATAATATTGATTGGCAATTAAATGTTTATGACTGGGATAGAAGGGAGAGCATTATTCAAGCAAGGAAAAGGTAAGCATAGGATAGTAATTTTGGCCGGAATCATAGGAGGGAGGAAGTACTGGAATTGAGGAGGGGTTTATTGCAGTGTTGGTTGCCTGGTTGAGTTTAGCAAATGCATCTGTGTATATTTGTGTAGGCTGTGTCCATTGAAAATCTACCATAACTGGTAGAATACCAATAATAGTAATTGGGAAGCCGTGGTGAATTCAAATTCGTATACGTTCGCGCATGAGAGAGCTTGGCCATCACAGTTTTCATGATGCACAGTAGATGGCACGAACGTCTTCGTCCGTATCGGCAGCGTTGCTTTGCGCTATAAAGCGCCGAGATTCGAAATATCGATCTAAGCACACAATACGTGCATTGTAACCCAATTGAAAGCTACTGATTGAATAATGTTTAATTAAAGAATCGTTGACAGATGTCTGCTTAAAAACTGGCTATCACTAATACTCTCCTTTTGGGGACGATTCGTTAAAAAACGGTGAGGTCTGATTAGAAGCGTTCAGATATTAAAGTACCTCGGAGAAATAACAGTAAACAATTGTTAGGTGATCGTGTGCACGTAAAATACGCGGGTTGGCTAGAAAAAAATGGGTTGCGTTAAATGCGCGGTTAGGGGAAGTGATGTAAAACCCTATCTTGTTCATTTAGACACAGATGTCTCAACACCTCGGGCAATATGTGGGCCACTCAGTAAATCGTCAGGCATTTAGGAAGGCTATTCGACAGACCCCGATTGTTTGAGAGTTATTATTATGCAATCGAAAGAATAGGTCGTTGCGGTAAACTCAAAGCAACGGCACAGAAAATTTATTGCTAGACTGAAATTAAGTGCGTGCCACGCCTGTGGGTGAAATGATTCCGTAGGCGCCATCAATTATTCGTTGGTTTAAAAAAATATGCATATTAATGCCTGAACTTACATATACAGATAATCGCTTTATGCTCAAGCAAGACGGAGTAACACAAACTTAAATCAATGTATAAAAAATGGAGGCAATTCTACCCACTGCTCATTTGGTGACCAAAAGGGTACACGCGTTGATTGCGTGCTATTGCAAACGTATACATTGTGTGCTAAAATGAATGAAGATTATCATTGTTTTTGTTCTGTGCGAAGAAAGCGAAATGTATTCAGACTCGGATGTCCAGTAAGAGGACACGTAGCCCATTATTATCTTGGGCTATCAGTCCGCGGTATGTGGCAGTTCCTTCTCAACCTACAGGTACATCCTCCTGCAGCCTACAAAATTCTACATTTTTTCATATTTCCTCGCATTTATGTCTTGCATCGTCTACTTCTGGTAATTAATTCATCCTTGGCATACCCCCCAAATTCCATACACTCCCCTTTACGATTCCTACATTTGAGGCCTTCCGTTTACCTCGGCGCCTCGGGGGGAATCAAACTAGTTTCCCTCTCCTTCTCGAGCCTCTAATAGGCTCTCTCTCTCTCCACTAACTCTTCAGTGTCTTCCCTTATTTATCCTTTGTAATCTTCCTGTCAGTTCCTTTTTCACTATCAGGATTCATCCTTACATTTCCATTGAATCTAATACTCTTCTACTCAGCTCCTCCTATCGTCCATGCCTCACATTCGTAAAAAAGTAAATACCATATATGAATTTCAATGCATTTATTCCTTATGCCCGGTCTACTAAATGTACTATTCTCGCTGTTAAATAAATTCCCAATCCATTCTCCTCCAAAAGTTAAACTACGTCGCCCACAAATCCAAATTGCTTATACTTCCTCCGTCCGTTCGTGCGACACATTTCAACTTTCCCTGACACCATGAATTGACTTTTCAATGCAAACATGAAAGGTTAGCGGTGATAACGAGAACCCCTTCCTGACCTCTCTTCGACGAAGTGACGTGAACAATGAAGTCGTCCCAAGGTGATCGCAATCAAGGGCAGAGAGCGTGGTTCATCCGCCGAACTGGAAATGAGTCCAGCACCCTTCAGGACCCTTTTGGACCTTTCCGAAGAACGGTGATCAATTAACGCGCTCCAATCATAGAAAAGTAAATTACTTTGAGACCAGGGGCTCGCTGCTTTATTAAGACTGTTTCAGTTGACATTTTCCGTAGTTGTAATGAGTTTTCGTCCAGAAGAAAAATGAATGGATGAAAAGTAATGCATGTTTGATGTGCCTAAAACACTTGCCCTTGTAGATTTGAAAACTGTTCTGAAATGGTTTTAAACCGTAATTTTCCACATTCTATGTGAAGCAAGCCGAGCTGAACCGAAAAGATGTGAATCTTAATGGCAAGCGGGCTAAATAATTTTTACCTTCTGTCATAATAGAGATTATTTAAAACCACACAAAGGCGAATGATGTGATCCAGCGAGTAAAAATTAAAGAATCAGGGAATTTATCCGCTAGAAATCTCTCGATTCGTGAAAAAAGTAACGTGGAGATAGTTTGACGTGGCTATCTTCCTTCAGTCTCGGAGAGAGCAAGCGAGATATCGAGGACTAAAAAAGGCACAGGGCAATCAACTTAACTTCCGACACCAGAAATGCCTCTCATTATAATAAATGAGCGGATATTGAGAAGAAAGTAAAAAGAAGAAGATTGAGTACCCTATCGGAAGATGTACGAGGGGGATCCAAAAATAACAGGAAAGTTGTTTTAGATTCTTTAGTTCCCAATATATTTACATTAAATTCTGTTCCCCTTCAAAGTATTCCCCAATGACTACAATGCACTTCTACAAACGATGCTTCCATTGTTCGAAACATTTCTGAAATTTATTTATCGGGATGTCCTTTCGGCCTTCCAGCGATTTTTGTTTTGCATCCTCCACAGTGTCAAAACGCTTTCCTTTCATGTCCCTTTTGAGTGGGGAACAAAAAGAAGTCACAGGGAACTAAATACGGCGAGTAGGGGGTGGGGGTGGACAGTCAATGTCATGCCGTTTTTTGTTAAAAACTGTATCACGGAGAGGGCGGTATGAGATGGTACGTTGTCATGATGGAAGAACCAATCGCCTGTGTGCCAAAGATCTGCTCTAGAATCCTCTGAATTGAATTACATAACACTCCAGACATCTGACAGAATTGATCAATGGTTCTGCGACGGTCTTCACGAATGAGGACATTGATTTTGCCGACATTTTTGTCAATTCTTGATTTTGAAGGGCGGCCTGTACGGGGTATAGGCACTCGTAGATTCTGGTTTTCCTCAGGGCAGCTTCCCCATAAGCAGTCTTGAGCATTACAATAGTCCCCGCCTCCGATTCCCCCTACAGGAAACAAAATTTCACTGCAGCGCGTTGCTCTTGATTATCCACCATTACGTTTTTCGCCGAAATGAAAAAAGTTGTTTCACTGAAACAGCTCTCACGAATGGGCCAATCCAGTCACAGCAATGGCGCTGCGCATACTGACGCAGAAGGCGTGAGCCTGACGTACGACCGGCCGAACAAAGGCTTAACCCACTCTCGCTCCCCACCGCAGCCCAATTCCCGTTACTTTTGGGTCCCCCCTTGCATTCATTGTTTGTCTCTCATTTTATGAACGCCAAAAGTTTATCCAAAACTTTGTTAATAAAAACTGGTGCTCTAGCATCCCCCGACACCCGCCCCTGTGGTGGCTTGCATTAATATGATGTCACACCGGACACCCGACCCAGTGTGTCCCGCGAAGGTGTCACGCGCTCAGGGGATCCGTTTCTCAAAGCTGCAAGCCTGTTTACGGCACTCACATGCGGAGTCTGCTGCTGGTAATAAATGGTGCATCACATGATGTTACTTAGATACTTCACACCCCTTGTGCCTTTGAAAGTTTTATATTACGTTAAAAACTTGTCTTCATAGAACTTGCAATTCGACTTGTAACTTTAAAAAAAGGGGCCCCAGGTGGCCTTAAAGACTGTGCCTCAAACACTCACACACACACACACGAGCACACACAAGGGCCGAACTTTTGTACAGCTCGCCTGAAATCGTGACTCACGTGAGCGGAATTAAATTGAAAAGGGCAGAAGAATCTTACAAGAAAAGATTCAAGGTATCGCCTTTGCGTCGCAAGAAGTAAATCGGATGCGTTCACCACGGCGTATAGGAGATTTCTTCAAATAACAAAAGAGTACTGAAGCGCGAAATGGCAGCGAGGTGTCAATGACTAATGAATACCAGTAGCACCTGGACGGAAATTTTAATGTCGAACTGAAATGAGAACATCCTCGCCCGTACACAATGTGGAGCATAAGAAATGTTAGGTAATGTTAATTTTTAATTAGTTGTTTAATGCGATTCTTCCCAGCTTTATTCGGGTGAAAGGACGCCACGAGTCGGGGCGAATGAAATTAGGATCATGAGTTTTCTCGGAGGATATATTTCGTTCGGAAACTTCTCCCGTCGCTCTCCATGACCTTTCCTTAACTTCCCGCAAGGGTCACGAGCAAATACGGATAAGGATGAGGGAATGGCAATCTTAAGATGTGAGAATGAAAGAGAAAGTCAATCTAAAGTCGATATAAGACAGAAAAGTGTTCTGGTAGAGTTTCATGGCCAATGGGGAGCAATTTCTGATGCGGAGAGGTGGGAAAGACGTTCGCCTATTGCATGAATCGTAAATTACAGAAAAATATTTTAAGAATTGCGGGTACACACGTACGACTAGGAATGCTCATCTCAAGAATCGAGGATTTTGCGAAGGATAAGGAGGAAAGGATTAGAAGAGATGAAATTTTAGGAAGCATTGAACTCCTAATTTAGATTTATGAGTTATTTGGATAAAACCGATGCCAGCGAATATGAATACAGGTTTGAATGGGTAAAATACAATGCAAATGAGGCACTCATATAAGCAAATGAAACCTGTCACAAGACTGGGTTCTTAATTTACACCAAATCAATTCACTAGTTGCATATCTCGAAATTTCGCCTCACTACACTGAAGTGAATTGAACTGATCTCCCTTGAGGTAGGTTCATCATACATTACTCGTACGCATCTGGCAATCGAGACATCTGTTGGTACCCTTTTCAGGATATTGGGAAGGAGGTTCGTCCGGAAAATAAGCGTACTGACTCCTGGGCTGGGCGCGCCGCTCCAGGCGCGCCCAGCACCGCTCTGACGGGCTGCGATTGGAGGGGGGTATGTTGGCAAGCGACGCTGAAAAAGGCAGTCGGCTCTGAGCTGTGGTGTAGTGAGGAGCTCTGTTAACGCGAACCTCCACGCTCGACCCACGTCACGGAACGCGATGCCGAAGTTTTTGGAGCAGCGTTATTCCATCAAATTTGCGGTAAAGCTTGGGAAATCGTCTACCGAAACTGTCGGTATGATTAACCAGGCTTACGGGGAGTCAGCCATGTCCAGAAACATGATCTTTCGGTGGCACAAGATGTTCGTGGAGGGCAGAGAAGAGGTCGACGACGAGTCTTCGAGAGGTTCCCGATGATGCCTTCGCGGGAGCGTTCCAGGAATGGGAACGCCGCTGGAACAAGTGTATCGACTCACAAGGGTCCTATTTTGAGGAATATTAGCTTAAGATATGTAAAAGTGTAATAAATTTTTTTTCCTGAGCTCAGTACACTTATTTTCCGGACGAACCCTGTATATGATGTCTACTCTACAAATATGGAGGCTTTGTAGCCACTGAAATCCACGGGGTGTAACACAACTAAGCTTATTAAATATTAGAAAGTCGGCCCGACAAGTCGAAAGTCCGTGATTCGAGTCCCAATCATAGAACATTTTTTCTGCTTGAAATCCGCATATTTCCACATGCTCACTCATTAATCTTGTGTTCGTCCTATATATGTTTCTACGCACTAGTTCTCAATTGGTGAGTTTCACACGGTTGAAAAAAAAGCATTGTCTCATTGATCGCACATAAAATGGCAACAACGCATGGCATTGGTAAAAGAGTGTGATGGTTGGAATGAACTTGTGTGCTGGATAGAGTTTATCATGTACCGAAATAGGATCCAATAATTCTTATTCCTCAATTTATTTTCACTTCTTTGTAATGTTATAAGCACTATAGTTATCGAAGTATTTCGTGTTAATTTTTATCGAGTAACTAACCGATCATATTTCTGTTCATAAATTAAGTTTTGATCCCTCAAGTATTCAAGGGGGAATAAAGAATATAATAGGCAAGTTTATTGCGTAAGGCAAATGAGGAAATTCAGACGGTGTCTTATAGAGAATTATTTCATATTTGAAATACATGTATGAAATCCACTTATCTGTGAGACTCACTGATGTTAAAATTATTATTATTAGTAATCTACTTGTTAAGGTAAGTTGTTAGACACTGTCTATCAACCTACCAAATGGCACAGCGAAAATTTCATTGCCATTCCTAGCCAAATACAACCCATCATCTGAAACTAAAATAAACCTCTTCAATGCTGCATACTTCCTTTCTCCCTTTATTCTATCCAAAATCCCTATCCTGTTCCTGTCCCTTCCTCATTTGCCTAACGTTCTCACATCTATCACAATTTTCAACATCCCTTTGCCAATCAAAATGCTCTGCATCCATATTTCCTAATTCGTTTAGATTTCTCAATTTTAGAATATTGTTCTTAATGGTCCCAAATTTGCATAACACACTTCTCTCTTTTCTTTATTTGCGTTGATTGATGATAATTATAGCGTTGATTACTGGGACTTTTCAAATCCCTAAGAGACTTACGTCATAACATAAATCCTGTATTCGATGTTTTCTGGCTTGCCTTTGTGGAAATCCATTATCACTGAAGTATAATAAAGCAATGAATCTTTTCACCACATTTTTTATTAGTTACGACTAGTTTCAAGACGCCGATGCGCTGAAACTAGTCGTATCTAATAAAAAATTTGATGGAAAGATACATTGTTTGTTATACTTCAAAGGAATCCTAGATATTTCTGATGTCGAACAGATAAACGCGCTGTCGAAGAATAGCGTAAAGCCATTAGAAAACTCTTTTACTGACTTTGCCATTGGCTGATTGCTGATAAATAATGGGTAAAATGACGAATGTGATGCATAAAGTAATAGAAGGCAATCTCAGGGGAATAACTCAAGGGATGGCGATCGTGGTTCTAACCGTTTGTCCTCATTTTCAAGGCAACTGATACAGTATCTATAGCAGTAGCTACCAAGATACCTTCGAATATGTCACGAGTAATACATTTCAATGCATTGAGTAGTAAAACTCACGGTATTAGCTGAAAATAACAAACTTCCCGAACTGTGGTTCAGTTTGTCATTAAACGCGTTTACGTATAAAGAATGATTTGATTTCATGTCATAGTTCCACATTAAGCCGTAAAAAATTAAGCTAAAACCATTTTGTAATATCTTACACTGAGGTGATGTGACTATTCACACCCGTGCAAAACTCGCCTTCCGGAAGGAACTCTCCATTTTTGTTTTTTGTGCCATGGAATTCGCAGTAAAAAAACGCGATGGTTCAGCAAAGTTTCTGAAGGGATCCGCAATGTATCTATTACTGCCGAGACATAATTCAAGACATTTAGAATTTCAGTTAGTCCTGTGCGTATTCATTTGCACTATTAGGAGGAACTTATAAAATAAAAAATATATTAAGCATTGAAGATTAAAATACATAGCAACTCACACATGAAACATTCAATACTATCAGTTTTAATTCTGAATTTCGTGATAAATTGGAGAAAGAGAAAAATAAAAATAAGGAGTACGTATTTTTTATTTTGATGACGATGTAACGATGAAATGTTTTGAAGGAAACGAGGCAAATCTACTTACACTGGGACAAGTGGAACGCTTTATCCATTGAGGAAGTAGGATCATCGATAATGAAGGAGGCAAGGGAGAGGGAGGAATGTAGCTTATTAGATCATCGCAGGCAAAGAAGGCGTGGGAACGTTTAAACAGTGGTTACAGTCATGCTGAACATTGGGTGAATATATGCATGTATTATTAGTAGTACTAGCAAAATAATGGAAATATTAAATATTTTATATTAATTCCTTTTGAGATGTGTTTGCAGAGAAGAATTGAGAAAATAAGTAAAATTGAGAGGAAGAGGAGTGATGAGTTTTCAAATATGGTGTACAAAGATAGGAAGTTACCCGAAAAAGGTAGAGAAAGTGAGTGGAGGAAATATTGAAAGATAGTGGACTGCTGAAATCCCTGGCTCTGACAAGTGGAAGATTATTATCTAAATGTAGTAGAGGAGGGAAAGTAATTAGCTTTTTCCGTACGTCGCTGTCGATATCATTCCGTATATTTTTCACCTAGATGGGATACAGAAGTTTAGAATTGTAGAGGACCCAGGGCTTTAATAAGGGAGACGTCCACTGAAGGGTGTCAATGCAAGGAGATACGAATCCGACTGACCGTAAGAAAAATGACGAAAATATATCAGTGGGTCATTTCAAATTATTAATAAATAAAATGTAAAACGATTAATGTAAACATACATCATACCATTGATGATGTTAGCCCAAGAGACATGTACAGTATACGGTGAAGGGGCCTGGTCAATTATTAGTTAAATATTTAACTCCAAATTGTTAAATTTTAAACGTAGAAGACTGGAAGTCATTTCCGAGTCTTCTGAAAGTATATTTTATTAAAATATGTAAGCCGCTCGATTGTAATCATGAATGGGATCAGTAAAAATGCAGCAGAGTAGTGAATGCATCAGCTTAAGGTTATAACACACGCTGTCACGTGTGCACTTTATTATTTTTTCATTATTATTACATAGTATTCTGCAAGCTACTACTAGGATGTGTGGCAGAGGGTGATTACTTTTGACCCGAATACTTTTCCCCCCTAGCACCAGACTACTTTTGACACCAAGACTACTTTTGACCCGAAATACTTTTGACCCGAAATATTTTTACCCCCAATCGCAGTTGGACAAATTATTCTGATCCCTTAACGTGAGTGGGAAAAATGTCCTTTTAAATCTGTTTTACACTTAATCTCTCTCGTTTTATTTACATGATCTCTCATACTACGATGGGGCTAATAATACATTTTCAGCATCATCGGTAAAGAAACAACCTTCCAATCCATGAAAGAGATTTAATTTGTAATTCAACCTTCGCTCCGTGAGTGATTCCTAATCAAGATCTTCTCATAATTTTGTACGTTAATCAGTTTGTCATGACAAAGTTTCACAAATCTGGCTCCTCCACGCTGCACACCATCCAATTCGTCAATCAATCACTCTTCACGAGGATCCCATATACTACAAGCATATTTCAAATGAGCCCTGGTCAGCAAATATAGCATTTATCTTCGACTTTTTCATCACTTTCACCCACCACTCTTCTAATAGATCCTATTTCTGCGTTACCACATACACTCCGTATATGTTTCATCCAGGATATACCATGAGTGAGGGTAACGCCTAGGTATTCAATGTAGTTTACACATTCCATTTCGGAGTTTCCGATGGCGTTTGGCAGGGCATTTACAGGGTTCGTCCGGAAAATAAGTGTACTGACTCCTGGGCTGGGCGCGCCGCTCCAGGCGCGCCCAGCACCGCTCTGACGGGCTGCGATTGGAGGGGGGTATGTTGGCAAGCGACGCTGAGAAAGGCAGTCGGCTCTGAGCTGTGGTGTAGTGAGGAGCTCTGTTAACGCGAACCTCCACGCTTCGACCCACGTCACGGAACGCGATGCCGAAGTTTTTGGAGCAGCGTTATTCCATCAAATTTGCGGTAAAGCTTGGGAAATCGTCTACCGAAACTGTCGGTATGATTAACCAGGCTTACGGGGAGTCAGCCATGTCCAGAAACATGATCTTTCGGTGGCACAAGATGTTCGTGGAGGGCAGAGAAGAGGTCGACGACGAGTCTTCGAGAGGTTCCCGATGATGCCTTCGCGGGAGCGTTCCAGGAATGGGAACGCCGCTGGAACAAGTGTATCGACTCACAAGGGTCCTATTTTGAGGAATATTAGCTTAAGATATGTAAAAGTGTAATACATTTTTTTTCCTGAGCTCAGTACACTTATTTTCCGGATGAACCCTGTATCTTTTTCCAAAAATTCATCACTACGCACATTTTTCAGGCTTAATTCTAATTTCCAAGTGTCGCACAAACGTTGTGTAACATCTGCAAAAACAACTTTATCCTCGAGACTACTCATATATTTGTAAATCACTGCATCGTCAGGAAGTTATTCAACTCGCATAGAATAATGATTAAAACGTGGGATCGCGATTGAGTCGTATGCGAATCGTACGAGAAGCTGCGAGAAAAAAGGTGAAGGGCAAGTTGTACGTTATCCTTCAAATTAGAATGCGATTACCAATCAGAAATCGACGAGAAGGCGAGATTTTTAGCAATGAGAGAGCGCTGCTGCTTGGTGAACCTCAATAAAGGTTACAGGGGGTGGCAATACATCTCAAATATTCAGAGGATCAGGAATAAGTACACCACTTAAATTTAAAACCCCGATAAGAAGGGGAATAGTTATTCCCTTATACGATAAATAGAGGTCTTTATTTGAGCGAAATTGAGACCTAAGGGTCCCTTCTTCCATTTAGCCCATCGTCGTATACATATTATATTAGGCATTAAACTTATAGTTACATTCATATGTACACGTAAATACATATACACAGTTATAAATTCAGTTAACACAGATCTCCACATCGAAAATAAAAAATTATATATACTAGTATATATGCATATTATATATATATATATGTATATATATATATATATATATATATATATATATGTATATATATATATATATATATATATATATATATATAAGTATATATATATATATATATATATATATATATATATATACACATACACATACATATGCACTCACACACATACACGCTCATACGAGGGTGAAGACGAAACTACAAATAGACCCCTTAAAAAGCTGTTGCAACGCACAATTCTGTCCTGGTTATATTTGTGGGGCAGATAACCACGGAGATGAGCTGCATTCGTGTTTCCTCGGAAATTGCCTCCACCGAAACACAGTGCTCGGAAACTAGGCCTCCGGGAGCGAAACGAGTTCTGGCGATGAATGGACGACATTACATTTCAAGCTGTAGATACATCTCAGTCACATCGGAATATCACCACCCCATCGTATGAAATTCGCATGATGATGAATGAGGGATTTTATTTATTTTAACCTTGTTTGATTCCTTCCGCCAAATGATACGGTAAACTGCTCTGCAGATACAGACCAAATTCATCAAGATTTTTAATGGATACGATCTACACTCGCTCATTTTCGACTTTGTTAAATGGAGAATACTGAAGATCAAATATCTCAAGAGCCTAAATTGCAAACTTCGCGGGATAATATAGGAAAGCGATAATATCACGGGCGATACATGAAAATATCGCGCACTCCTACCACGCGCAGTGGCGGCGAGAAGCTGTCTCTCACCCATCAGCTGGAGTCGCAATCGAAGGAGACAAGGAGGAACCCAGAAATGCTCATTGAGGGAGTCCATAAAACTGATTCATCCAGCCGACTTCTGTCAGCGTTCAGATACTAGATGCATTCTCCTCCTGGGGGAAAAAAGTGTCACAATCATATTGCCGTCCTCCCTTATAAAAATAGGCACACAGGGACAAACCAGGCACTTCGCTCCCTTCCGGATTTTTCGGCAAAGCTCGCAAGGGTTTGCGCCACCCATCGCTTCCACACCCCTCGAGTATTCCAGTATATCTCCTCTCCCTCCTTTCTTCACCCCCCCCTCCCCACACCCTTCCCCTACTACTACCGTCCACCCCCACCCCACCCCGCTTCCCCGCCCCTCTCCCCCCCTCACTCTAGTTTATAGCCCGATGAGGAGGAAGTTTAGTGCCACTAAAAACCAGTCCCCTTTCCATTCCCAGGAGGAGCCTCCACCACCCCAGTTCGCAATTCTCCCGAATCACCACCAGCCGCCGCCCCACCTTCCCTCGGGCCACACCCCTCCCCCCTGCCCCCGTACACCCGCGACACTCCCTGCCACACACTCGTTACTTCATCCCGCACGGCCACGTTCAACCGTGCCTCCTGCTTGGTATCTTCCGCTCTCTATTTTGCCCCTCTCCCGAAATGTGAGCACTTTTGCTTGATACGACGTTTCAAGTCATCGCTCATCATTGGGCGCACAACAAATCAACGTCTCAATGGACTAAAGGGCTGTGAAGGTGTGCTTGGCTGTCGCTTTGGCTTTGTGGCTTCAGTCGTGGGGTAATAGGATATCTCTATTGCATTCCCGCCGCCATTTTATTCCATTCCTAGGACAGAGGTCAAGTATGAAGAGAAGATACGATATTATCGATCCTCGAAGAAGTAGCCATGGCATTGATAAGCATCGATGATTGCTGGCTGCATTGAAGGATCGTCAAAACGTCAGAAACTCGCTACTGACGAGGCCTGACGATTCCGACCCTTCCCTAAATTGGGACACCCGGGGATAGCATTGTCCGCGGCCGATCCTTAAACTGGAGATCCCAACTCCCAAAAGCCTCTTGGCTTAGTATTACGCCTCCTTCACCCCTGAGAGCAGAATTTTGGATCCTACGTAGTAAGCATTCTTCGCGAATCTTCTTTGCTAAGCGAGATGCCTCTGAACAGTAGAAATTTCTCATCGTATTGCAATATCGTCTTCAGAGATTTTCAATTTTTTCTAATACCCTTTTTATTATTATAATAATACCTGGCAAGCCGCCGCTAGGGTGTGTGATCGGGGGGGATTTTACAATAGACTACTTTTGACCCAAATTACGAGTACTTTTCTCACCTACTGCGATTGGACATTTTTATTCTGGTACGTTATCGTTCACGGAAAAAAATCATGTATTAAATCTATCTGTTGTAGAGTTAATCTCTTCTAACGAAGTACAATGGTACTATTAATGCATTTTCAACATCATCACTAAAAAGACACCTTCTCAAATTATGAAAGAGATTTAATGTTTTTTTCCTGCGCTCCGAGAGCGATTCCCAGCTGCGTTCCTTCAATTGATACGCTGCTCAGTTTATCAACTCAATGGTTTATAACTCTATCTCGCCTACGCGATACTACGCCTAATCAATAATCCAACTTCATGAGGATCCCATATAACAGCAGAACGTCCTTAATAAGTTCTATTGTTTCAGGCTTCACTTCGTGGAAGTATTTAATATCCATACTAAAAAGAAAGACTCGTACTTTTCCACAGATTTTATTATACGGTACAACGCGTTTCACCGACTTGCGGCATCATCCAGTACCAGATGTACCTGATGGTACCTGTACCTGATGATGCCGCAAGTCGGTGAAACGCGTTGTACCGTATAATAAAATCTGTGGAAAAGTACGAGTCTTTCTTTTTAGTATGGATCCTAAATAAGGCCTATTTAGCGGAAGATAACATTTTTAAAAACATTTTCATCACATTTTCCCAATGCTCTTCTAGTAAATCCTAATTTTTTGTTAGCTTGCCCACATATTCCCATACGTTTCATCCAGGAGAAGTATTGCCTTGACCGTTATTACGCGGTTACTCCTACGCGAAATCTCCAACATTCTGCTTTCTTCAAAATCCTTCACTATCACGCATTGACTTCTGCACCAGTCCCCCTCTTTTGCTCTCAATTTCTCTAACCGCCATCCTCACACCCGCCAAAATGTGTCATGCTTCTAAATTTATCATTCTTTTTTATTCCTCCTCTTCTCTACATCAAAGTCGAATGATTTTTCTTCCAGACACTGATTTCAGATTCTCATATAAAATTTTCTCATATTAAAGATTACCAAGGTGCTTCCTGCTTGTGCCATCTTTCTCAACTCTACAAAAGTCATATTTCAATCAAAAATCTTCATCAATGTGTTCACTGGTAGGAGGTGGCCGCCATACGCGTCATCTATTTCAAAGATTTTTTTGTTTATGTCTTCTGATGTTATTCTGTTTCTATAGATCCAATTTATTTTCCGCACTATTATCCTGCTTGAATTTTTGATAGCCTGTCGATGAGAACTTTGGTAGGATGTTTTTGAAATTCTCGTTCGGTTTGCCTGGTATTATTCACCTATATTTCATCTTCCACTTAATTGAATTTGCATAATTTTGGGTGCACAAGAAGAGAACGCTTAAAATTTTGATGTGTACATACCTAAGAAAGGAGAGGAGTGATAACGCAAAATTCGAATTGCATCTTGCTCCAAAATCAAACAACAACGATTTAGCAGCCCGAAAGCAAAATATAAAGATCAGAGAGAAAAATCCAGAACACTCATGAGGGTAGTGAGTTTATAAGGGCATGGAAGCGCTACAAATTAATGTAATGGCTGTAATCCATGGAAGAAAGAAAGATATTTCAATTGCCTCCTGACGCATTATTAATGATGGAAGCCTTAAAAAATTATTAGTGCCATTTTTAAAGCCAAAAATTTATTCGGAAATTATATCTAGGAGCGAAAAGGCTAATCTTGTGCATTTTATGGCCACGAGGAAAATTTTATCACCTAATAAATCTCTGAAATATTTTTACGGCCAACGCGAAGGGGAATGCACCATTGGACACCATTAAGGGAGGGTCGCTATGGAACAGTTACCCCCTCCTTTCAATTATCTCTCACTTTGTCATGGCGCACTCCAGCCCCGTTCCACACGTCGATACCCGGGCAACGGTGTCCCGTTCTAATATTTAACCTCCCAACCTGTAAGTAGTGCGTTTGTTGTGTATATATATATATATATATATATATATATATATATATATATATATATATATATATATATATACATATTAGGTAATCTACCGGTGAAGGTAGGTTTTTAAATGGAGACAGCTGCTAAATTAATATTTTGTAACTCCTAACAAATCACAAAATCCAACATCCTACTCAAAATCAGGTCTTTCTTCATCCCTGAGCCCTTTCTTCCTCCCTTCATCCCGTCCAATATCCCTATCCTGCTCCTTCCCTTTCCTCGTTTGCCTAACATTCTCCCCTCTATTACAGTCTTCAACATCCCACTGCTGATCAATACCCTCTTCATCCACTTCTCCTGCCTCCATGGGATTTCTCCCAACAAACCCCTCTCTTCACCCACCATACCAAGTACTTCCTCATTTGTTTTCTTCTTGGTCCATTTCACCTTCTCCATCCTTCTCCACACCCACATTACAAAAGCCTCCAGTCTAAGTCTATCCTCCTGCTTCAATGACCACGTTTCTGCGGCGTACATTGCTACGCTCCACATCAAAGTTTTTAGGAGTCTTTTCTTAACATCCTTACTCAACGTCCCTGTCATCAACTCCCTCCTCCCCGTGAATGCCCAGCGTAATTCTTCTCCTTACGTCCCTACTACTTTGACCGTGTTGGTCCAAAACACTTCCGAGATACCTAAACTGTTCTCGCTGCTCTAGTTTTTGCCCTCCTATTTTGATGTTTAGCTTAGCCTTTTTCTTTCTAGAAAATCGCATAACATTTGTTTTATTAATATTGATTCTCATCCCATACCTGTCGCACTGAAATTCCAATTCACTCAGCTATGCTTGTAACCCCTTGGCTGACTGACAAACTAAAGCTTGGTCATCAGCGAACCTAACTGATTTTACGAATTCCCCACCCACTCTGATTCCTACCTCCAGTTCTTCCCATGCCTATTTAATCATTTCCTCTACATACAGGTTAAACAGCAACGGTGATAATGGGCAACCCTGCCTTACACCTCTTCCTAATACTGCCCAAACGGACTCCCCGTTCCCCACTCGCACCTGAGCAGTCTGAGACATGTACAGGTTGTGGATTAGCCTCATGTCCCTCCAATCTATTCCTATTTTCTGCAATATACTCATTAGTTTTTCCCAATTCACTCTATGAAACCCTTTTTCGAAGTCTACGAAACAGGCAAATACCTCCTGGTTGTGTTCTATATTCCTCTTGATCGGTGATCTCATTACTGCAATGGCATCATGCGTACCTCTCCCCTTCTTTAACCCAAACATATCATCCCCTAAGTAATCATTTGCCCTACTCTCTATCCTTTTGTTTATGGTCCTTAGAACAACTGTAGCTGCGTGGGATATCAAACTTATCGTCCTGTATTCCTCACATGACGTAGCCTTTACCTTTTTCAGAATAGGATCTAACACTGATCTCCCAAAGTCTTCCGGCCAGATTCCTTCCTCATATATACTACGAATCAGCCCATATAGCCTCTTCCTCCCACATTTTCCTATACATTTAAGTAGTTCCGCAGGAATGTTATCCACCCCTTCAGCCTTATTTAGTTTCATCTCCCTTAATGCCCTTTCTATCTCATCGTCGAGTACGCTTGCACCTAAGCTATCTTCCTCTACGTCATGTTCCTTTTCTATGTCTAACTTTGTTGGTCTAAGTTCTTTACTATACAGTTCTTCTATATATTCTATCCATTTCTTTTGGATCTTCCCTGCGTCAACTATTATCTTAGCCGTCTTATCCCTAACTGTTACCATAGATCTTCCTTTCTTACTCCCTGATAAATATTTAACTTTGCTGTACAGCGCACCAATTTCACCCTTCCTCTGTAAACTTTCCATATCATCGCACTGCGTCTTTCACCATACTTCTTTTGCTTTATTTGTCGCCCGCCTCAATTTATTGTTCAATTCTTTGTACTTCATTTTGCCTAAATCTGTATTTACATTTTTCCATTTTCTCTGCTCATCCATCTTTGTAATCATCTCATCCGTGATCCATGGTTTACGAGTCCTTTTAGCGTTAACTCTTCCAATAGTGTCTTTTGCGGCTTTAGACAACCCTTTCTTGATACTTTCCCATTTTTCTTCGATAGTACTTAGCTCTTTACCATCCTCCATGATTTCCTCTACCGCCTGTTTGTATTCCTTCCTTTTCAATCCAATTAATGCTTCTACATTCCATTTTCTAACACACCGCCCCTACCTTATCTTTTTGAAACGGACTCTACATTTCATAACAACTAAATTGTGGTCAGAGTCTGCATCCGCTCCCGGGAAGCTGTTCGAATTTATCACACTGTTCCTAAACCTGTGTCTCACCAGGAAACAATCTAGCTGATACCTTCCCGAGTCACCTGGCATTTTCCATGTATACCTTCGTCTTTTCTCGTATCTAAGCCAAGTGTTGGTGATGACTAACCCCTGTCTCCTGTAGAACTCAACTGCTTTCTCCCCGCGGTCATTTCTCGTGCCTAAACCGTAGCCCCCGACCTCATCACCATCTCTTCCTTTGCCTACCGTCGCATTCCAATCCCCCATTACTCTAAAATGTTTCCGAGTAGGAACACACGCGATTATGTCCTCTAATTGATCGCATATCCTATGCATCTCTTTCTCTGTATGGTTGCTCGGTGGCATGTATACCTGAATAATAACCAAGTGGTGGAACTCTACTTGCTGAATGTTATTAGCAGCAATTATACGTATTATTTGCCTGTGGATGAGCAAGCAGTCTACCAATCATATTAGTCGACTTATAAGTTGTGAATATTTCCATCCGTCTCTTCCCTCTTTCATTTTCACTAGCAGACTGAAAATGCATATGGGGGTTGTCGCAGCTGCTTCCGGGTGGATTTAAAATATCATCATTACCCCACAGGGAAGAGGGAAAACGTAATTGTTTAGGTTTATAGGAGAAGGACGTGTAGACATCATGGTGCAGCTCAGATTTACTACCTCCACGAGGGCAGGTGGGAGAGGGGGTTGAAAAGGGAGAGGAGAGGGGGTGGGGGAGGTGAGAAAGGGCCGAAGTGCGTTCTCTTGGCTGCAGAACGCGCCAATAAAAGTTCAGAGGGGACGATGCCCGCCGTTGGACCACCGAGAGAGAGAGAGAAAGAGATAGGGGAGGGGAAGAGGATGGGTAAGGGTAGAGAGGGGCTGGAGTTCCATTGATGACGAAAACGAAACTCTTTCCCCCTGCACATTTACAGAGACCGTCCAATTTTCTTATTGGTCTGCGCGCCGATGTGTTCAGTTTTTGGTGAGTTGAGAAAGGGTTGGCTTTCAAAAAGTTCAATGGGAGAGGATGTGAGAACAATAGGGATGCGAGAAATAGATTGATTATATCACGAAACACCCCCAGATTTACGATAGCGATTAAAAAGTAAACTAAAAAGTCTCAATCCATGATAAACATAATTCTCAATTTATTAAAATAATGAGTTTAAACGCAAGAAAAGACACCCTTAATTGTAAAAATAAAGTTTTTTTAAAAAATAAGGCGATATTCATCATATTTTTTTACTATGACGTCATATAAGAAACTAAATATCGCTTCAACGCGGAACTAATTGGATGATGAAGTTATGTGTCACAAAGTAGTGCAATATGTATTTGAAATCGAAAAAACCTCCATGATGCGGATAACACGGTGGCAAAACATCACATCACTTTGATATAAAAGGTCAGATGAAGGAGATTCTCTTGAATCTATCGCTAATTCGAAGGTAAAAATTTTTTCATAGAAGTATAAAAATGAATGCATCAGAAAGATAAAATACTCGGAAAGAAAAAAAACAATGACTATTATTATACAGTTATTCGCAGCTAGAAGTTAGCCAGAGGTATTATTAGGAGATCTAATACTAAAAAAAATATATTATGAGTCCTTTTTTCTCTAAATTGGTGAAGTTTTCATTGTTTAGCCAACAGTTTATGATCACTCACTAAGTGAGGATAAAAAAGCATATTTATTTAAATAAATATATGTGCACACAAATAACTTTTTGCTCTTATCCTGTCTGGGTGTTGTGTAAGTGATTTTTTTCGGAATTTCCTTGGCTATTTCCTACTGTCAAGTTCAGCCTGAAATTAGTGTGCTATTAATGAAAACCTCGAAGGTGCTAGATTCGTCATAATATATTCGGCTAAATATGCTATCTATGATTAAGGTGTATTCAAAAAGTAAGCAGCGTTTTATTATATTTAAATAATGGCAAGTTAAAACAAAGTTCTACGCATGCAAAACCTTCAATTAATTTTTCCAAACAGTCCCGATCTTGCACCTGGCGACTACGTCATCTTCTTGCACTTGGCAAACAGTGACTTGGTGGAAAACGGTTGAAAGACGAGGCATCCAAGACCACCGTCGTCAACTGATTCAATTCCTACGCGGCTAACTTCTATGCTTAAGGATCAAAGAATTTATTGCAGTGTTCCGAATAGTGCTTAGAAGTGAACAGCGATTATATAGAAAAGTGAATTAGGTTTGTTGGAAACTTAGACTGTCAATGGCAATATTTTCTGAAGAATATATTGCTTTAAGACCAAACGGTCTTAAAGCAATATATTCTTCAGTATAGACTCTTTGGATATACCACGTGTTTGTCTGTATTTCCGTACATACGGAAATTGGTTGTCCACAACACCCCTAATATCTCCCCAAAAACCGATGTTAACTTCCCTGATAACTCCTGGAGAGTTTTTTAAACTAACACATCCCCCTTCACTCGGCCTGCAAGTATCCATCCCTCGGCCTACCTCTTTGAAATTCCTTTCATTTTCCCTCCATTTTCGATAGCGTATCGATCGGTCACATCATGGTTATGCCTCATCTATCTGAATATTCCTTTTATTCCTGAGAGTGTTCCATCTCGCTTTCTCTTCCTCGAAACTTGCGAATAATTTCTCATGTACCACCTTACTATATTCTTCAAGAAAGTTACTGAATTACAATCATTTATTAAATTTAAGTTTTTGTCTCGATAGAGAGAGAAAAATACGGTCTACGCACACGTAAGATGTCAATCAAAATTCGGTTTGAGATAGTTAATATATTTAGTCCTTAATAAATCAAGGTTTTCTTCAAATCACCCGAGGGAAAGATGCAAAAGGAATGGAAAAAACGTATACGTCGTGTTAAATAAACGAGGAAACTCTTGAAATGTTCAAACAAGCACAAGAAGCCCTCGAGTAAAGAAGCACGTGACTGCTCCATAGCATCCCTGAGGATGTTAAAATTTACTTCATTATTCTAGAGAACATTAATACAAAATATAATAAAATCATGTTAATAGCGAGCTATTTTCTCCGGGAAAAAAATACACACGCAGACATAAAAAAAATCAGAAGAGGGATGTCGCATAACATCTTTCCTTTGGCAAGATAGTGAAGTTAATAAGGTAGCAGCAGATGCCACGCTTTTACATTTTTAGGAATCCTTTGAAAAAGCCAAGCGCATGTTTGCATGCAACACACAGAAGAAAAAAGAATATAGCGAATGGGACCAGAAACCTCTTATCTCGCAAAAATTGAAGGTTCATTTGATTTTCTTTCAATTTATGTGTAAGGGAGAAATTGTGACGGGCGCCTCACAGGAAAGGAATCTTCTTACTTTTAATGTGTCTATTTCAAAGATATCACTTCTTAAGTTAAGTGGATCAGTTGTTTTTTTCCGACGACATAAATCCATAGGCACAATCGGTAATTCAGACTACGACGTTATTTTCATGGAAATTATAATACATGTTATTAATATAACTAATACTTCTTTTTTCATCGAGTAACTGCATCCAAAATCCCCTTACTAAACCCTTTTCCGTGTTTAATCTTTATGAACAGGATTCTAGAAATCATTATTACTAAGTTTTGATCTGAAACTACATTTGCTCGCGTGAAACTGCATAAATTATTCAAGCTGCCTAAGTATTCGCCTAACTGTAATATAGTCTAATTGACACATTTATAAATCTCCAGACATTTTTAATATACACCGACGCTAATAGTGGTGCATAAACCAAGTGTTTGTTTTGATTAAAAATTCTTGCAGGTTTCTGTTGGTTGCACTCCTTGCGGTCACTTAATTGTTCCCAAAACGTTTCTAGCTAGAACTACTCTATAATTATCGCTTTTACTATATTAATCTCTAACTATCACTTAAGTAGTTCCTGTTATCATTTTATCTTCAAACGCACATACCCTTCCACCTGTTCAAGGTTGTAAAGTCAATGGGGCGGGTCAATACAAATATGAAATAACAAGGGTTAAATGTAATTTGAAAGGTAAGGGATAAAAGAAATTTTCTGTCTCATACAGCTTTGGTTATTGAATCGTGGCTGTATAAGACATGAAATAAGAAGGTAATGGATTTAAATATAATGGATAGTACAAATTATTCAATTTTATCACATTTTTTTGCTGAAGTAATAGACAAAATGCTTTGTTAGCAAGCGTGGTGCAATTATGATTACCTTAGGTCGGAAATGGAATATCGTTGGACTCTTTGTTACGTTCAAATTGCGGATTCGTTAAACTATTGGATAAAAATAATCATTTTCTTGAAAAACAAAATATTACTTGAATTGAGTTCATTTTTTTAATGCCATAAGTGAACTTGATTCATCAGATGCCCTTGTGGACATTTAATCGATAAAAAATACTTCAACACAATAAGGCAAGTGACAGGTTAATCTATTAACACAAACACTCACTGAAAATCTTTCTTGAAGGATAAACATTAATTTTTATTTTCTTAATTTCTATTCCTGTGATTATACCAAACATGTAAGAATTGTTCATTTGAGTTGGATTTATAATGCAATACGCATAGTGGGATAGCCAATATACATTTATGGGAAGTTGTTCACATCAAAGGAGAATTAAAGAGGACAAATGGTGATCACCCCTGGCGTTGCTCTCATGAAATCAAAATGGACGGAAGCAAGAAAGACAAATACTGGCAACAGTTGGACTCGGGGCGGGTGTCGTGCCCGGGAGGCAAAGGCTACACGGCCGACACCGAACAAGATCATCGCACGCTCAAATTAAAAATGGACTGTAATTGGTAAAATGAGAAATATGGAAAGTTTGGACAAAATTGAGGATGAAGAGGTATAGTACATACATTAATCAATGCATATATGAACATACATATACATATATATATATATATATATATATATATATATATATATATATATATATATATATATATATACATAAATATAGTAACACACAATATAGAAACACAAAAAAAAGAACACTCACACGTATTTTCTTGATATTTCGACGGAAACAATCCGTCTTCATCTGAAGATATAGAAGTAATCATTATTGAAGTCACTCTGGTCTGGACGATGTGCCCAATGAGCTGCCACGCATACAAGTACATTTCATATTGCGTGGACTTTCTCCAGGCAGCCTTGACTTTGCTCATCCGCTCCGAGGCAGACAGGCATTTGCCTCGTTAGGTACACGCGTGCGTAAATATGAGCTCAAGCAAACACACGGGCATACTCACTTCATAAACGTAAACATGGAGAGAATACCCAAAGGCCTCCTCGGAAACCTAAGTTACGCATATGCCACTCAAAGATTTCAAAAGACGAGAGAAAAGGGACGACATCTCGGGGCAATGCCCGGGGTTGGCTTCAATTCTGAAGGCTACCGCAGATAAAGATATTTTATGGCCCCGCCACTATATTCGCCAAGTATTCAAGGAACACAATATGACTCAAACTGCTAGATCTATTGCTTACAGGTAATATTAACAGTTGTGATTAAATAAGGGGAACTGAGGTAATTGGAACATTTCTCTCTTTCTTACCTACATTTCTTAATGTATGCTTCTGTAATTGGCTTGAAGTGATTTTGAATTCTTATTAAGTTTTAGTGGAAAAGTGGAAGGTTTGATACGGATATCGTGAATTGATTATTTAAATAAAATTTGAACAGAATATTCTCGTAAAATTGTGTATGTTTCCTTATTGCCAATCCGACTCATATTTCAAATTTTATATAATGGTCTTAATGATGGAATTTGGTTCGGATTGATGACTAAGTTATCTCATCATCATACATATACTTTGTGTATTGGCTATTAAATAAAATAAATCTGCGAGTGGCTTCTGTAACTTCACTGCTTTCGGAACCAACCAATAACTTTCCTATTGTACTAGCATCGTCCTCAAATGCTCTTTCCGTAAAGTGAAATAATTCAACTCCCCATGTGGAAGACGCTTTTTACATTGCTTTTTAACATGAAAACAAGTGCTTTCTACTAAATGGTACAATTTTTGCCTCCATTTAAACTGTAAAATCTTGGAAAGACAATAGAAATAAAGTCACTAGTTAACATTGACATCAGGGACTGATGAGAATCTTCCGCAAAGAAACCCAGAAGCAATAAAGGTTGTTCAATTACGAGGAACTCACTATGTTTTCATTATTACATGTGATGTAAAACTAGTAGTTTGTTAACAATTTTAAATGATCTACAACTTTCTTTTATTATTGAAAGAGCGTCATAAAGGATTTAAATATATCTCAAGCTCATGATGAATGTAAGACTGATGGAAATAAAAAAAATTGTAAAGCAACTTTAATTTCATTCCAGTCCTTTCATACAGGAATAAATCAACATGATCCGGTTTGCAGATGATATCGCAGCAGTGGTGGAAACGCAAGAGGACCTAAAAGCAACTCTAAGTGCTATGGACCAAGTAATGGGGGAATACAATATGAATATCAACCAGAAGAAAAATAGAATCCCTGTGGGTGGAAGAGAGAAGTTGAATGCAGATATCACTATTCGAGGGGTGAAATTAACATGTTCAAAGGACCTAAGCCTGGAAAAAAGGAAGCCATTCGTCAAGACTTACGAGTGGAGCATGGCGCTCTATGGTTCCGTGACTTGGAACATTGGAAAGGTGACCAGCGAAGAATATAAGCCTTTGAAACAGGGTGCTGGAGGAGAATGCTGAAGATAAAATGGACAGACAAAGTAAGGAACGAGGAAGTATATAGAAGAGCAGAAGGGGATGGGTCCGTACGGAGTACCTGTATGGAAAAGAAGAAATAGATGGATTGAACACACATTGCGGCACAATAATGTAATAGAAGAAAAAATAGAAGGGAATGTTCCCAGAGATAGACCAAGAGACATGTACATAGGACGACGAGAGAAAGCATCAAAGATTGAGGGAATTGACATTGAATAGAGTAGAATGGAGGGCTGCAGTAAACCAATCCCAGAACTGAAATACTGATGATGATGAACATTCCTTATTTGATAGAAAATATGTTTTCATATCTCTAAAAATTGAAAAGTAATGAAAGACAAATAAGGCATAAAAGGACATTAAGAGAATATCAGGCTCTAGTTTGCAAAATTTTTTTCATACCCACAAAAAGGCATTTATTTGACATTTGTATAGTTGTGCAAATCTGAACCAAATGAATTGATTAGTTGAAAAAATCGAGCTTCATTGTTTATACCGTTTATGGTAAATTTTTTGTGTGTTGCCATTACTTCGTAACGGAGGCTTTTTTAGCAGATATAGCACAGGGAGGAAAATTACTTGTAAGTATTCAGTATCATTTTTCCAACACTCAGCGAAATAAATTGCCATCCCAGCTTAAATCATTCCCGCGTTCTTTAAAAATGATTCACTAGAATCTTCAAAGCCTTCCAGCTCAATGCAACCAATTATGCTGCACAATCTCTAGCAATATCTCGCATATCATTGCCCCAGCCGAAAGCCTTCGATTTTATCCGATTCCGTAATGATACCCAATCATAAATTATTACGTAACGATCGCCTTTGGAAACGATAGGGGAGTGGGAGTTGAATTTTTTATCAGAAGTGATTTACAGTATAAGTTACTAAGTGTCAGCGAACCCAATTACTCCAGAATGCCTGAATACCTGTACATGCTTTTGGAAATAACTATTAATACAAACAAAATCTGTGTGGGCGTCATTTACAGGCTTCCAAATATTGCTAAGCTGTCTAATATTGATGGAGTAATATCGAAATATGCCAATGAATACGAACATTTCACATTAATAGGGGACTTCAATTTTAATTCAAATGTTAGCTCCTATGATAAAATCTATCTCCGGAACATATTTAACACGTATAGTTTGAATATCTAATCACTTGAGCCAACAAATGCCACTAAAGAATCCTCAACGTGGATCGATTACGCTATCACTTCTAATTCTGAAAAAGTAGTTTCCCATGGTCAACTTGCTGCACCTGGAATCTCCTCCCGGGACTTAATCTAAATAGTCTACCCACTAAATACCTTGAAATCTTAAACAAACTTTTACTCCTTAACGTAACTTGAAGCTTATTAATGAATATCATGTAAATGATTCTGCTGCATCACTTCCATAGTGAAATATTGTATACCCAAATGACATCGAAGAAAAATTGAAATTTTAAATTCTTCTTTAATCCAATTGCTGGAATCATTCGCCCCAGTAAAATATGTTTTTCTAAACCACCTACAGCATGGATGACATCAGACGTAGGATAATTCATGGCTGTACGCAATTTCCGCGCTTTTAAGATATCAAATAACATAACCTTATTCGATAAATATAAGAAACTTAGAAATAAAGCGAAGCAGGGGATAAGAAATGCAAAAATGAGATATTTTTACTCTCTTACTAGCAAAAGGGATCAACCACACAACCCCTGGAGTAATCTTAAATCTGTGGGAATAGGTAAAAACAAAGATGTATCTCTCTCTTCTTCGCAGTCACTCGGCATATTGAACAATAAATTAACCTTGCTACCAAACGAAGTGGATACTTTGACAAAACCATTACTATGAAAGCACTCCACGATAAACTACATAACAATCTACCACCTGCTAATACATTTCAATTTGTCCCGGTAACCCAATTAGAAGTTCGCAACTCATTGCGAAAAATTAAATCCACAGCACTAGGGTCGGATGGAATTCCCATTCTGCTTCTGTATATATTAAATCCTCTCATACTTCCATGAATCACTAATATTTTCAACTGCTCGCTATCTCAGGAAACATTACCTACTTTGTGAAAAAATGCATTAATTCGCCCAATCCCAAAAAAATTAAAAACCACAACTCCAGATTACCGGCCAATAAGCTTCCTACCGATCTTATCTAATGCGCCTGAAAAACTTGCTCATTAAAGAATAACATGTTTTATTATGCATCGGTATAATATTCTAGATGTATTCTAATCTGGCTTCCGCAAGGCTCACAGTACTTCTACAGCTTTGGTCAGAATAACTGATGACCTTCGACGATCTATGGATAAAAACATTGTCATAAAACTTGTCCTACATGACTTTAGCATAGAATTTGATTCCATTGACAAAGATTTACCACTGGTTAAACCAACTTGCCATGGATTTTCATGAACCGCCACTACGTGGCTTTCCTCTTGCCTCTCAGGTCGCCAATAAAGAGTTGTGGCTGTTGACACTTACTCCTCATGGCTCGATATAACGCGCGGTGTTCCACAGGACTACATCCTCGGGCCACTATTATTCTCTTTGTACTTAATTGACATTTCTTCATCTCTTCAGTACTCCAAGTATCACCAGTATACAGACGACTTCCAGGTACATCTAAGTGCCACAATCGATAGCCTTCCTCTAGCTATATAACAAATTAATGCTGACCTCAATAGCATAAGAAGATGGAGCACGCAAAACTTTATTAGCCTAAATTCACATAAAATGCAAGCTATACTGATTGTATATCCCAAACTGCTATAGTCTATCGCTCTTTTTCAACCATTCAACATGTATCTTGAAGGCATTCTCATTCCATTTAAGAATGTTGTTACAAATTTAGGCCTCCTTATAGATGAAAATTTCTCATGGTCTTTACAAGTTTTTAAAACTTGCAGAAATATCAATCAGTCTCTCCACCCCCTTAGGAAATATCAGTATGTTTTGGCCATCACATTGAAAAAGCAAATAGTTTCTTCTCTCATAATTCCTCACTTTGATTATGGCAACACAGAGTATCAAGACCCTTCCAAAAAGCTGTCAGTAAAACTAAAAAATACACTAATTACTCATGCTTACGCTCCATTTACAGTTTTAAAATTACTGGTTACATTACAGAATATTTTAACAAACTCAACTGGCTATTTCTGGAATCACGCAGGAAACTCCACGTTGTCCTTACTCTACCGTACTAAATTATAAAACCCCTCAGTATTAGACCAATAATTTCAAAAGTCTTGATAGAATACAAAATCATAAACTCGTTATCCCTCATCGTAGAACAATTACATACAACCAGTTATTTGCAGTCACAGCATGTCGTCTGGGAATAACGTATCATCCGTTATAACTGATGCACCATCTCACCCATCATTCAAGCGCGCAATTCATAAATCACTATTTTACCAGCAAACCAACCAGTGAAAAGAGGGTTGTAAGGGGATCGGGATGGTATGGTGGCTAACATACAACTTACCACCGAGAGAGCCCGGTTTAAAATCCTGAAGGCGACAAATATTTTTCAGTGGTATCCCGATCCCTACTTGAGGTGCTTTGTGGAGAGCGCTTTGAGTGAGTAAGACGTCCGTCGGATGGGATGTTAAACTGCGAACCCCTTGGCGCTTTTCGCAAAGAGTAGGCTAATGCCAAAGCCGGGTTTCCCTCCACCCTTCCTTTCCCATCCATCTCAAAAGGCGCAAATGACCTTAGCTGTCGGTCGCCTTCCCTAAAACAACTAACTAATAGATTAGTAAGCAGACTTCGAGATCCTTCCTTTTTCTTTCGCAGGAGCATCATACTTTTTATTGGCGATTGTTGATAAAACCAGGAATATTATTTTACAAATATTGTTTGCATGCAGAGTATTTTCATGCATTGCATGTGTGCATATTATATATTTTGTGTTTAAGTTATTAATTCACTAGGCAACTAATGTAGTGTGCTGCTGCTACTATACCATATGTATTAATTCCATGGCTAGTTCAATAGTTTCAGCCTCAACTTTGTGGAAGTTCATTTTAATAAATGAAAAAGAAACACTTTGTTCTAATCCACCACTTTATAATCCACCTATAATCCTAATCCACCATAAAGTGGTGGATTAGAACAAAGTGTTTCTTTTTCATTTAATTCCATGGCTATTTAAGTAGAATATGCGTGATTTATTTATCAGTTTAATATTGTTAATGTGTGACGAGGGGTTATGTGGTACAAGTGTCTCAATCTCGCCTCAAAATAAAGACGATTATCTAGCCATCTCCCTAGCTGAAAATTGGCAAGATTGTTTAGCACTGGAGTGCGATGTTCTGACTAGCAACTAAATTTTAGCTTGTGAGCTCTTTATCCTAAGTCTCAATATTTTATATTTTTCCTTCATAGTTTGCCCTTTCCATTTGTGCTATCTAACCTTACGGCATATTTTTATGGTGGTTGAGTATTGGTTTCGTCTTTGCAAATCTTTAGTTCACTGTAGGCGAATGTTTCAGCTAAATCCGCCAAGGAATACAATTTAAGTGTATTGCTAATCGTTGTTTTACGCTTGTAAGCCTGTTATAAAGTTACATAGCTAGTTGCAATCAGCTTTTTTTGAAAATCATTATGTAGAAATCTATCACATTTATTTTAAATGCCTGGACTTAGGAAAAACTTTTCAAGTTTTAGTGTTTCAATGTTATCAATAATTTGGAGTCAATAAAATTATGTTTACACTGGATAAAATATTTTACAACGTGCACATTTTAATCATAGGTTGACATTAGCATCTCAGATTTATATTCTTAGAAATTATTCCACTCATGAAAGTCACACCTCTTTGGTTTGATTTCAACCCTGAGTTTTTATGTTAATCAATATTTTATTTATCGATCAATGTTTGTTAAAATAAATGGTAGTTAGCTGTTCAAATTCGTCCTACATTGATCCTTTGTCGGTCAGTGGTAGGTGATGCCAATTCTTTTTCTCTCTCCTCTTCGCTTACAAAAGATTCTACTTTAAAATACCGACTCTAGCATTTCAAAACGTCTTAATTTCTTTTTCACCCAAATTTCATGTCGTTTTTTAATTGGTTCAAGCAATTTTCTCTCTTCCCCTGCCAAGCCAAGCACCTCTGCATTCGTATTCCTTTCCGTCCACCTTAACTTCTCCATTCCTTTCCATTTCAGCATCTCACAATCATTTCCATTCTACGCTTAACCTATTTTATTAATGATAACGTTTTGGACTCATATACAGAATAAAAGTAAACGGAACAAAAAACTTTGACCCACCGTATCAAAGTATTACAAATATTTAATTTGCGTCTTAACTTAAAGACCCTGAAACCTAAACCTTCCTCTTAGTAAAAGCTAATTTTGCTAACGCGATTCTTCTTTTAATATCGTTACTATTACACCCATTTTCGTCTAAAGTACTGTCCAGTAAACTAAGTGCTCTATCTGCTCGAAATTATGCCACCCCAATTTGGTATTAAACTTAGTGTTCCTATTTGTAGCAAATCTCAATTATTTGTGGTGAGGATGGTTTTTATCCCGTCCCTCTCTTAACGATTGATTATACAACCCGATCAGTGATGACTCCAACCACTCGGCTGACTCGCTGGCGAAAGTTTGATCATCTCCAAACTTGACTTACTTAAATCTCCGTCTTCTTTTATTCTTACTTCTAACCCTTCCCCTTGTCTCTTCAACCGTTTACTCACCGGGTAGTTTGAAAAACACAGGTGTTAACTGACTCTCACCCCGCTTCCAATTGTGCCTCTCACGGTTCTCCGTCTGTTAAAAGAGTGCGCTGGAAATTCATTGCCCGTGCTGCCAGTACTCCCTTAGTTGGTAACCCAAAATGGTATTGCCACTGTGGCAGTAGTAAAATATTTCGGAACGTCAGGCGGTGCTGCTTCTGAATTGAATGAGGGCCTTGGCGTAACAGCCTGGGCAACGTGTTTGGGGAGACGTTTGAACCCTTTAGCTGACTCTTGGCCAGGTGGCTTGATTCAATGTATACCGCTTAGCATGAAACGCAAGAGAAAAAGAGGAATAAGGCAAAATGAATAATACAGAATTGGTCGAAAGAACTATAGAGGAATACAGGCAAAGGAATAGGTACCGAAGATCATGAAATAATCAATAAATAATTAGGTTTGTGGATTTACTTCATGAGTGTGCGATACTGAAATTTAGAAAAATAGGAAGTAAAATAGTTTTAGTTCAGTGAAAGTTGATGTGGTGAGTTATTAAGAAGCAAGGAAGATATATCATTAGAGATCATTGCTAAGCTGGAATCTTTCATATGTATTTTTCATCATTAGATAGCCCTGCATCGAGATAATAGAGAGAGTATGAGCTATAATTCCATGTTCTCAGTGAGCCTGTTAAATTAAGCATCTCCTTCATCAATGTACTTATGAGATAGAAGGGAAAGCCAGTCACGCAATATAAAGTTCATATGATATCAAACGCACTGAGTAAGATGAACCAAAGATTTATTTTGAGGCATCTGAATCGCTGTTCTTGTGGCAGAGAAACATGCGATGTCAAATCTTTGGGACTTGACTATCAACCTTAAAATGAAGTGCAGAGGTGACCTTTTTAGAGTTGATTGATAGCTTAATTTCAAAACGGATTTTAGAAGGAGTTTAATGAATAGATCTGTCCTAGATGTGCGTATATAGTACGGGGAGAGGCAAGTATTTTGATGAGGTAGTGAGTAAAACGTAGAAATGCAATCTCTGTGAGGTCTGAGCATCACTCTTCGCTCCTCCCAATCGTGGAATGGCCGCGCCGAAGTACAGCTACTCACTGCGCGGCTACACCGGAACGAGATTTCAAACCCACCCATCCTCCCTCCGCCTCCCGTCATAAAGTTTAAGTGCGGAGCTCATTAAGGGAGGGCGGGGAAGAAGATTTAGCGGGGCGGGGGAGGGATGGAAGAGAAATTAATAATTAATAGGGCTTCAAGTGCACGTCCTCGGGACCATTTTGGGAACGTTTCGGGAGAGTTTAAACTTAATGAAATGGCCGCGCGCGCTGTATAAAATGGGGAAACGCTTTTCCCCCAAAGAAGGCACGGAAGGGCATGGGGGAAGAGAGAGCAGAAGGGAGAGGGGCTGGGGGGGGAGAGAAAAGGGAGCAAGTATTTTTGGAGGGTGGAGGAAGGGAACAAAGGGAAGAAGATGCGCCCTTATTAAAAGGTCGGGGGAGTAGGGCGAGGGTGGAGGTGGGACCCGCGCGGGTGGAAGTATTTTCGAGGGAAGGCAAGGGGATGAGGGATGGGGATCACGCGGAGGAGGTGGGGTGGATTTCGCCGTCGCGGAATGGATGAAGGGGAGGGGGAACTAGGGTGGATTTTGATTGACTGGAATAGAAGCAAAATGTTTGAAAGGGGTTTTTGGGACCCGCGTGAATTCGCGGCGGTTGACGTCAGGGTGGAAGGAAAAAAAAGAGATTTGGGGAGGGGGGGTGGGTGGAAGAATTAGGGGGAGGGCAGAAGGGGAAAAGTGGGCTGGGGCAGAAACGGAGTGAGAGAGGGTAGACAAATGCATTCGTGCGAAAAAAGTGGTAGCTTAAAAAAAAAGAGGAATTCGAAAAAAGAGGAACGAAACGCGAGGACAGAGAGACGTGTAGCGCTTCGTCGTGGAAACAATAGAAGCGCGATAAAAGGGGGCGCACACACACACACACACACCTGCACGCTGCAGAGCGGGGATGGCGGTGGGAATTTTATCACAAGCGAGGCAGTTGGGGCCTTGATGAATGATAAGAGGTGGGAGGAGAGCTCAGAGGGGGAATAAATTGGATTCATTATCGGGAAAAGTGCTGAAGTTTTCGTTAATGTGACGACTGTGAAAAGGTTTTTGGCTTTCGAATGAGGAGCGGTACTGAGCGCTTTATTTCTAGAAACTTCAGAGGCTGCGCTATCTTGATTGCGTCAAGAACGCGGTCGCCGTTGAAAATAGTGCGTATGGCAGAGACGTGCGATTTAAAAAATGCGCTTACTCCAAACTGATATCTTTCGAGTGCAAAAATAAACCTGTGTTGCACATCACATGGGTAACCATTCATCTTTAATTTCACATCAGCCAACTTTAATTTATTCAAGTTTATCGAGGGTGATTTTTTTCCCCACACGATATTGATCTTTCCATTTATCTCGGACAGAGGCGGGGTGATAGATTGCTGGACCCGTATGCACATCAAACAGTGCGTTATTATTTAGAGAAGATTAAATGTACAGAGCAACTGATTAGGTCGTACGAAAATGTTGAATTTTGAAACCAATAATGTCAACATCAGATTCCATATTTTAGACATTAACATCAGGCACCACTAAGCAATGTTTCCTAATCTGTTCGGCTGAAATCATAAACGAAAGACTATTACAAACATTAACTCCGTGGATACTTAAATATGTTATCAAACGCTGACCCACATCTCCTAAAAACCCGGCGTATATTCTTAGGGAAAGAAGATATGGTGCCTTGCATTCAAAGTAAAATATCATCATAACCATAGGAGGACGCTCCAGATAGATGTTGACTGATGCATCTCTTTAATTCCCGGCTTGTGCGTGAGATAAGCTGCCAGACTGATGGCTGTTGGGAAGATTTCGTCCGAGAGAATCCTCTTTGCCTGTGAGAACATAATTAGTATTTCAATATTTCCTCGCCGTCCATATATGTTGCCATCAGGCCATCTGATCTCAAAATATGCCGAATTATTAAAAATAATAAAAATGTAGACGTAGAGGCTCCTCGTGATGGAGGTGCAACATGTATGGAGGAATGAGCTTGCTACGCAAATGGAAAAACTCACCAAACTCTCCTAGCTCCAGATTGCATTGTTTTATGCGTCCAATTTTATGATATCCTACCGGGTCATGTACATTGAAATGGTGTCGCTGGAAATTTTACCGTTAGGGGTGCATTTTCCTCAGTCGGTTACCTGTCAAACAGGAGTTTTAAATCAGTGGCGTCGATTATGGATTAATCACGGGGAAACGTGGTATGATGGTGAATTCACATTTAAAAAACCTCCAAAAAACTCTTATTTACTGGTGATGATGGCCAATCTTCCAATACAATATATTCACACAACTACGCTCCAAATTATACTGTTTAGTAGTTTTTTACTTCCATTTTTACTCAAGGGGGTGTACGTCATCAACTCTTAACTCCAGGCTGGAGCTTCTTCTTTGGAGCTACTGTAAATCTTCTTCTAATGTTTCAACTACCATTACAACCTTCTAAAATACTTCCTAAATAAGATAAAATAATGCGTTTTGCCGTCAGAATTAAATCATGACTACTTCCGAATACTTAGATTCTCGAAGTTGCAAGAATGAGTCATTTAAATATACATGGAGAATTAAATACTACCAACTTCATCGCGTGGGCAAACAAGGTTTTGATTCCGTGAAACCATCGATGATCATCTACCAAACACTCCTACTTTATTCAATTTAATCATATAGCATCTTTAATGAATATATACTAAATATTCCCTGCTTAATCCATAAACAATGATAAACATTGAAGAAATTTCAAACACCTATACCTTAGTGAGAGAAAACCGCCGGGAAGGGAATCAAAACTGTGACCTCTGGGTGAGCAAGGAAGAGCATGAGTAAATATATTTTTGCATTACGAAAACTTTGCATTTATTTAAATTTTTTTGCATTACTATAAAGAGTTTCCAGTGATATATTTTTAATTTGGAGAAGTAATCGGCCCTGCCTTCTAACGGTTATCCTGAAATTGAAAATGAGAGATATTGCCTTGGCTTAATCAAGCGCACGTACAAGGATTGGCCGAGCGTAAACCATCGACCGCGAGACGCGACATTGCCCTCCTGCTGAACCGACCCCCGCATCCTCGGAGGGGTGGGGGGCGCTCGAGGTGGTGACCAAACGCCTCGCGAAATGGAAACCAGAATCGGCGAAATGGCCCGTGGGGGTGGTGCTTGGGAAATGGACGATTGAGGGTGATCTAGGATGGAGGGCAAGGGAAGGAAGAGAATCATTATAAGAGTATTGGGGAAATTTGATGAAAAGGTAAAAGTTAAATGTTACCATTCTCTCGTTCGGCTTCATTTGGAATATGCAGCTAGTATACGAATGAGATCCTCATGAAGTTGGATTGATTGCCGAATTGGATCGTCTGGAGTGTAGAGGAGCTAGATTTGTAAAACTTTGTAATGATAAACGTAGTAGCTTATACAAAATATTGGAGCAGCTAGGCTGGGAATCACTCAAGGAGCGAAGGTTAAATTACAGATTGAAGCTCTTGCACAAATTAGGTCTTTTTAGCAGTGATGCTGAAAATGTATTATTACCCCCATCGTACTAAGTTAGGAGAGATCGTGCAAAAAACATTAGAGAGATCAAGTATAGAACAAACGGATTCAAGATATCATTTTTCCCACGAAAGATAAGGTATCGGGATTGCCTTGTCCGAATTCGCAGGGGGGGGGGGAAGTATTTGTGCTATTAAAGTAGTGCGATGTGTAATCAGTCTCTGCCACACACCCTAGCGGTGGTTTGCAGGGTACCATGTAATGTAATGAACGACCCCGTTTTAATCTTGATGAATACCATACCTTGCTCTTTCCCCTATTACCGACATATTCCCGCCAATGTAAAAGCACCCTATATCCCTCCCTTTTGATTCCATTCTCTTCCAGAATGGAGAAGGACACCCTTCGTTTAGTGGTGGAACAGAATTGCAGTGGGGTGGGAATGGTTTGTGTGGGGGGGGTTTTGGAAGAGATTCGCAATCACGAGGCGAGAGGGAGATAGTGGTGCTTACGGCGGCGTCAAATGCAAAAGGACGGAAGGGAGAGAGAGAGAGAGAGGTGGGCCGCGTAAGCATTCCCATCGGCCGCGGCGCTGGTGCCGTAATCCTCGCCCGTCAGCGGCCCACTTAATCGGCCGGCCTGGACATAGTCCAGTCTCGGCATCGCCTCTCCCTCAGCCCCTCCAGCATTCCGAGAAGAGGCCGCCCAGCCCCTGCAAGTTTCTCCCGGGCGGTGCAGACTGGGATGGCTGCACCCTTACTTCTTTTGCGCGGAACGAGGGGCGGTGGAGGTCAGATGGCTTCCAGATGGGGCACCCACCACAAGGGAAGGAAGATCATTGGGAGAATGCGGCACGCCTTCGAAATCACTTAGAAACGTGGAACTTACCTTGGTCGTATATTCCATTCCATAGCTCAAGTGATTGGCTCTTCTGCATCCTTATAAACCAGTTATTACGCAGTGCTGTTTCAGTAATTTACATAAATCGTGGAAAAGATTAATAAGCTTAAGCACGGTCAAGGCTTGAATAAAAATAAATATAAATTAATTATGGTTAGCGGGAGGTTAATGAAGTATTTCAACAATTTGAAGAAGTCATTTTTTGATGCACGAGAGGCGTATCTCCAAACAACGCCCCATTTTATACAGCACTATTACAGATTTCTTAAAATGTGACATACTCTTCTTTGCACCGTCATGAATTAAAGAAATCCAGTTATAAAAGCGTATATTAATATTAATCAGAGATCAATTCATAATACAACTGTATTCAACGTAATTTAGTCAATAACACTTTGATATAAAGATAATATATGGGCTTAAAAATTAAAAAAGATACTAATAACGAACTTACTTTGTTATTTCACTGGTAAAAGGTAACTTATTTCTGGTAAAAAACGAAGCCAATATCTTAAGAATAATAGACCATTTATTTTTCTACGTTCCCTTGCAGGCACTATATTTATAGCATTTTGAATAAATAAATGCATTCAAACCCAGTTTTACTTATTATACGAATGTTTCAGAAAATAACGTGATTAACAAACGCATAACGAAAATCAGCACCTCATTCATTTCGTCCATGCTGACGAGAAGAAATTAAATTACGGACACTAATAATTGATTTAAGCTTGAGGACTCCTTTTTTCGTAATTATGACATCAACATTATGAAATATTCCTCTCGCATATTTAAAAGGATCATCAGAGTTGAGAAAGATGGACTGAAGTAAATGGGTTGGACGTCAAATTTACAAGTGATTGTATGAGTGGGTATACATTATAATAGAAACCAAAATTTATGTTTTTACGAGAACTTACTTTTAAAGAACATTTTTTTGAAATGATTCTTTAAATAGGAATATCTGATTCACTGACTACATCCGATAATAATACGATGACACAGAAATTCGAAGATAAGAATTTCCTAATAAGTCATTGGATCAAAAGCACTTTAAATATGTAAACATCGGCGAAAACTGTAAATGAGCGGCAATCTTTATTCCCTTCGAATCTAGTACACAATCAGCTTAGAATGCGAGAGAGAATAAAATACGAATTTGAAGTGACAAACGAAAGTTCCGGTGTGCCATTCGCATTGCCAGTGCGTTACTGTATCTTTTATGAAGTCCCCCCAAAAAGCTTCCGTTCTCATTCTATCGTGTCTCGGTACTTTCATAACACACCTGCCACATATTATCAATGGTTTACTTATGTAATCAAATTATATGCATTCCTTATAAATATTATATTTGATGTTCCGCCCGCACAGACCTTAGAGTGGTAGGTTTTGTGGTTGTCGGATGGAGTTACATACATGTTCTGGTGAAGTGCTATGCAACCGTCGGCTATTTGAGCTAAATGCCCTATGTCGACATTTATATACGTAGTATTACTCTCCAATCGGGGTGTTGTATGTAATGAGTATTTTTGACTACATGAATGCAATGTCACTACAAGAGACGCTCTCAATTATTACCTATAGTAACGCCTGATGATACGCCTTATCCATAGTAATCGCCAACAATTGAGATTCTGAAACGAAAGATAAGGCCCAGTGTCATATCCCTAAACGATCGAAACTAACGCCCTAAAAGTCACCATGATGATCCCCTTAGTTTGCATCGGGGCGAGAAGTATTGATTCCTCGTGTGCGGCCATCTGCGCCAAATAGATTAGGAGTATTAGAGCGGAAGGGATAGGAGCTAGACGAAAGGCCCACGCAGAGACTGTCCCTCTGTGACGCGGTTGCAAGAGAGCCTAATCCCAGTGTTGCAGCCATTTGAAGTGATGGTGTCACGCCAAAACACACCATTGAGGAAGACAACGGAAAAACCACTCGATGTTTTTAAGAACCGAGAATTTCAAGGTCAATGATAGAGTAAGAAAGTTAAAAGAAAATAAGATAGAATTGGAAAAAGAATTTGCGGACATTTGAGGGCTGTGTAAAATAGAGATGAAAAAAACATCGGGAAAAACTGGAGCGATAGTTGCGGGGTCATTCACAGTGGCAGGAAAGAGAGATGAAGTAGTGAGGGGTGGCAGAGGTAAAAAATGGAAAATTAGGAAAGAGAGGAAGGACAGCGCTCAGTGATTATCATAGCAAAGAAAGGAGCAGGTTCAAAGAAATCAGAAATACACTGGAGCTGCTCATAGATTGCTAGGGCATTACTAAGTAATAGTTAATACACATTTTTCACTTTATTGAATAGCAATCAAAGGTGTGAATTCATATAGAAAATGCCCGAAGATACAGGTAAGAGCAAGGTTTATACCATAATATTAAGTATACCATAATGGTATTGTGTAATTTAATGCCATAATGTACACGTAGAAGAACTTCATGGGGTAAATTTAGATCGTAATACAGTGGTGATGAAACGTAACATAAAAATTATGAGAATTAAAAGGGGAATTGGATTGTACTCAAAATGGCTGAAGTGCTCACGAGAGTAGAGAGCAATGCATGCAAAGAAACCATAAGAGTCCCATTTCTGATAAGTGGATGATGAAAAATATCAAGAGTGGAAGACTTAGAAAAGGAATCAAAAAATAGGAACAATCAATGGTTATGGTGAACAAAAAACCACTGTTTACCAGAAATATGATTAGATTAGTGGAGAATAGAAGAAAATAGAGGAATGTGAATGTATTGGGTACATTAATACAAGAAAAATTTGTTGCCCATTTTATTTTGAAAAGAGCTCCGTCGTCCGGTCAATGCGCATTTATCTTTCTCCCGTCATATTGCAATTCTGCAATTCCCCGCGAATGAATAAAGTTTCTAAATATATATATATATAATTATTTATCGGTGGTTTATCAGTAGTAAATAATACATATTACGTCACCTGATTGATTCATTTAATTTCCGGATCCTCTTCCTGGAATTTCCTCATGGGTGTCTTCATTTATGAAGCTATGCCATCATAAAGGCAAGGAAGGTAGGAGATAGGTGGGACGGAATTGAGAGACAAAGAGAATGAGTGAATTGCGCTGGAAAGGGAGAATGGCCACAGGACGAGGGATCTCGTGAGTGAGTAGCCGTGCAATTTCGATTCTCCCCGTGGAGAGAGAAAGAGAGAGAGAAATGGCAGCCTGTTGATGGAAAAGCGTTGTTGACTGCTTCTGATACGCAACTGGCCAAATCTCCCATTTTTTATCTCACGCCCAGAATCCCCCACACTTACCCTCCGCCGTCCATTCCCACGAAATCACCAACGACTTCCAACTGGGTGACGCTCAATTGCGAGTGACACCCAGCGCCGCCCCCTCCTTCCCCCCCCTCCACTCAACTCCCTCTTCCTACAAAGTAGCCTTCGTCAATTAATTCCCCCTTAACACTTTTCCACCGAGGGAACCTAATGTAAAAATTATCAAAAGTTTGGCGTTTTATATGAAGGTAAATTTTTAATTATTAGGGACTTCAGCAACATAATCAAAACAAAATATTAAGGCTTTCGTAACTATTTTCCATCTTAAGGTCCAAAAAAATTCATTTTTGCCAGGAAAACAAATTTTTTTGACATGTAAGATGCAAAGTACCAATAAGGTGAATGGTAATTAATAAGTAACCATGAAAAAAATACAAATTAAACCCCGAAAAGTCTTTTTCCGGATATATTTTACGGTCAAAATCCAAAAAAAAGTTGGCACTAAATAATGCCCGAAAATTTATAAGAAAAATGTATTGTAAATAAGAAAAATAATTGTTCTTCACGCTTATAATGAGAGCAGAAAGAAATAAGAAGGACTTGTAGATTTAACAACATGTAATTATTGCGTACGGCTTTAACAACCTTACTCAATAATTAATCTAACGTCAAAAGGAAAAAAAAAACCTCTAACAGAATACGAAATGAGTGTAGATCACTTTACCCGAACATCCATCGAATGAAAGTCTACATATTTTAATAAAGCAATCACTTCGATTTGCAGGAAAAATATTTAGCTCCACCAGTCACTGGGATAGGTTTCTTCATAATTTTCCGCCGCCACTCCCAGTCGACGGAATTCCGAAGGCTAACAGTGCTTCCGTCCCCGCTGCCTGCAATTCAATTTGAGAGAGCAAAAACGCCCGTCCTCCACTGATACTCGGCTGCCCATCACAGCCCTCGGGCGGTAACTAGTTTCGGACGCGACAAGGCTCAAGGCACACGGATGGGCATTCAATGTGTCGCCTGAATATGCATGACCCCCCCTCCTCCCCCATGTCACTGTCCGAGCGGGAAAACTGATGACCATCATCCTATTAAAGATAAAAGGGTCGTTACGCACCCCACTCATCAAAATCCCCACACCCCCCGTTTTCTGCCACCCAACCCACTCCGTGCTCCCTTTCGTCGAATTCTCCCGCCGACACGCAATAGTTCCCCTCCCCGCCGCCGCTCGACGACTCAATATGCTCCCGATTTCGCCCCGATAAGGAAACCCGCCAGCGTTGGGATTCTCTTCTGCACGTCACTTTAACGTGATGACGTTCCTTTTTTACAGACCTCAGATTCGTGGGAGTGTGTCTCTCTATTTGGATGTCTGGATCGTTCCCTCGACTCCGATGATTCTCTCGTTCGTAAACATCCACGATGTGGTTCGTAGCCGGCGGCGTTGGAAGGATGGAAGGTGCTTTCATCGAAACGGACAGCGGAATAGACGGCGCACATGTATTTCGGATAATGTCTGATAGTACTAAGTTAATAATACTTCTGAATAAAAAACTTGTCCTTAATGCTCCATTCACTGTACAAAAAATATTTGCTGATGATTTAAAACGCATTTTATAAATTTTTTTAAAGCTTTGATGGCGAAAAAATTATTTTTCAGTGCAATTACTTAGTTGTAAATAATTTGAGTTCATGGCAGAAATATAGAGGGCACATGTAGAGTCTCCATAATATAAAATCGAATGTATTTGTTCACGGTAATATCTCCAATGAAACATGACTGGGAAGTGACTCAAATGATTGAACAGTGTATCCCAGCACGCGTTCTCACGTATTTATCACAAGTTACTCGTGAATAAAGGTTTAAAATTAAATATCTACGTGACATAATACAAGCCAAAAAGCTCGATTTCATGCTAAAAATAAGTTTAAATGGCCAAATCCTGTTTTCCAGTAATACCCATCACACATGACAAATATTCTACGTGCAACTAATATCACAATGTACCTTGGGGAATTATTCATGCCTTAAGGGTAAGGAATATGTGCAAATAGAACACTAGGGATTTGTCGGAATATTTTTAGCGAGCTCATATATTTCCTTCTGCTTTAATTCTTATAGACGGTAAAACTTTTCAACTTTTCCCGCAATATTGTTACACTTTAATTCAAAAATTTTCACTTTAAAACTGCCATCAAAGTGATGGGCTCAATTCCATTTCTGACACTATGCAAAAATTAATAAAATCGGCAGGAGTATCATTTTATCAAGGACACTGACAACAGCAAAAAGGCCAACCTGAATAGATTGATCATGCTTTGTTGGGGAAGAATACTGAGCATCAAATGGGCGGATCGAACAAACAACCAAAGGGCTCTTAGAATAACAGAAGAAGAAAGGGTTCTCTTTAAAGCTCAAATGAAATGAGAAGAATTAATATTAATGGTCACATTGTTAGACGTGACGACCTGATGGGCGCAGTGGTCAAGGGAGAGGTGAACAGGGGGAAATACAGGGGTGAAATGTGAATGCGTACGTGAAAAATTTAGCCGATAAATTGAAGATTAAGCACAGAGAAGTGTCATTTTTACCATTCTTAGACTTGATGACAGTTAATAGTGATGATTAATTTAGTCAGCTCTTACACGGGAATGTGCGGTATAATCTACGAAAGAAGGATGAATGATAAACCGCATACTTTCTTGCTCTGAGAAAGTCACGATATTAATGGCATCAGTGAAAGTAATAATTTTTCCAGAAAAGTAATCTTGTTAGAGCGGGGCAACGAAATTTTTCTGGTTGAATGAGAGCCTCTCGACTGTCAATTATGCCTCCGACATTTTGTGCCGATTTGGATGAGAGACGCCGGATAAGGGGAAATCCATTCCCAGAGCGAGCCAACTAGGAAGTATGACAAATATTTGAATAGATACGAGAAACAATGAATTATATTGTATTGTTAAAAGTTTCAATAATTAGTTACATCCGAGGGATTCAAACACATATTTTGCATCCTTATATCCATGTTTGAGATCAAAAAATAAATCGCGTGCAATGCAAAAATTCCAAATGTAAAAATCATTCGCCTTGAATGGGATCCCAGTCAAGACGAATGATTTTTACACTTTGAAATTGTTGCATTGAAATGCACATTAGCGGATGACTCCGTCGAAAAGTTACTGATGCGGCATCTCCCGCAATTTCTTTGGAAATCGCATACAAGTTCGGCCCCAAAGGTACTAGAACTGAGTCTATTAGTAAAAATATGTATGTCTGCAGCCAGAATTGATAAATTCACTCATAAGCCTTTGAAATAGCACCATTGCGCATCCACAAACCGCTGCTAGCGGGTTTCCACTCCTCGTACGCCTTCTGGGAGGTAATTTCCGGAGTGCTGCTAAGGCCCTTCGTTACGGCTTGTTGTAACGCTTCCGTTGGTTACGTCCTTTCAGCACAGGAACCTTTAGGTGACGGAAGAAGAAGAAGCCTGGTGGGGGATTGTCTAAAATATTTAGATCGTCACTCGAATGGTCGAGAAGCTCTTTTGAGTTACGCGAGCGAGTTTCCTTTTGTTCGTCCGTAAGCACTCACGGTAGACACCTTTCTCTTGTCCATAATTTCGCTCACAATTCACATAACTTTTAGGGAAGCAAAGTTCATAAAAAACCATACGAATACTCAATCTGCGAACCTCATCTAAAAAAAGATTTCACTCCTGCAAGATTGTCGTCACTTTTTGAGGTCGAAGGGCGTTCTGAACGTTCAGCGTCTTCAACATCTTCTCTACCATCCCGAAACAACTTGTGCCTCTCATAAACACCCGATCTACCCATGGCGTTATCACCTTAAGTTTCTTTGAGCATATAATGTGTCTCTTTCTCAGTCATATCCAGTTTCACGCAAAATTTGGTGGCGTAGCGCTGTTCCAATAACCGGCTCATAAAGGAGCGTTACGAGGTCACGTTATTGAGGTTTCGCAAACAAACGATTCGCTTTCTGCAAAGGCTGGGAGCCAACTACCACTGGCCTGCAGCCTTTCATGAGACTACCTTCCTTCGAACTCAGCCAGAGTAACAGCCGCCGCCCGTCCGTCCTTCTATCCGAGAGAACATGTCATTCTACTTTAGCGGCGGACCTTGTATTACGACAAATGCTTTGCAATGAGTGCGATAGTGCCTGATCTTCTGAATGGAGAGTTCCTTCACTTACCGAGTGTCCTCTAGGAATACTCGTCTGTCCAACCCGAGCATGCTCGTCGAAGAGGCTGCCGGAAGAGGAGGACGCTGCCCATCTTAACAGGGCAAAAAGGATCCTCTCTACCGCCCTCCAACCTCCACTACCGCCCTCCATCCTCCACTAACGCCCTCCATCCTCCACTAACGCCCTCCACCCGCCCTCTATTCTTTCCCAGCAACAAACGCTTGACCCACCACCACTTGGCCATTCAAACCGCAAACATGAGTTTTTTATAGATTGTTTTTAGCCATTCGTAACTTTTAATAAAAATTGATTTTTCATTATTTCAAGCGTGTGCCCCAGTGTATGAACAGTCACTTTCCATAACTAGGCTTTCAGTTAAGAGTAAAAAACGAATGTATCGATGATCCTCCTCCCACATGCCGAATAAAGGAACACTGATATGCTCTAGCACCAAAGAGATCAGTAGCATAGTTCTCTTTTATATTATTTTTTAAACGATTAGAAATAAGGAATTTCATTTAAATTGAAATGCACTTCTAATATCACATTTCTCCCAACTTTATCTTTAATAAGAATAAAAGAGATGATGAGGGCGTGATATAAATTTAAGAAAGCAGAGAGAGAGAGTCTTATGTTTTCCTTTTTAGCTCATTATTGCCATTTTATACGACTCCAACTCTTCTCTATGTCCTCTCGATGGTCAATCCAGAGCATGTATTTAATTTTTTCAACGGCAGCGTAGTCTCTCCCGCTCTCCTCACTCATACTTGTATATTTATGTTTGTTTGTATATATGTATGCGCATGCATATATATACATATATATATATATATACATATATATATATATATGTATATATATATGTATATATGTATATATATATGTATATATGTATATATATATATATATATATATATATATATATATATATATATATATATATATATATAATACACAGTAGCACACAATATAGAAACACAAAAAAAGAAGAACACTCACACGTTATTTCTTGATATTTCGACGGAAACAATCCGTCTTCCTCTGAAGATATAGAAGTAAAAAAGAAGTATGATTACTTCTATATCTTCAGAGGAAGACGGATTGTTTCCGTCGAAATATCAAGAAATAACGTGTGAGTGTTCTTCTTTTTTTGTGTTTCTATATTGTGTGCTACTGTGTATTGTACTATTCGGCACTTCTGTGTTACGTCTACGAAAGCATATATATATATATATATATATATATATATATATATATATATATATATATATATATATGTATTTATATATATCTTCGAATTGGAATGCTCTTCGGCGACGCACAAATTAAAAAAAAACACGTATATATAGAATTTTAAAGCATAGAGACACAAAGAAAGGGCACTCATATAGTATATAGTTTTGACGTTTCGACGGCACGACGATCTGATGACATATGATATATATAATTATATATATATATATATATATATATATATATATATATATATATATATATACATATATATATATCTTCCGGGTGTGTGTCGCACGACAGCCTCGGTCTGTCAAAATGAACTCCACAATGATGTGTACGTGAAATGCAATGTGGAGGGGGCTCTCTCGGTTTCCCGGCAAGTAGCAAAGACTCTGGAAGTCGGCGTCCCATCTCGGGGGGTGGTTGAGTTGAGGGAGGGGACGCTCACAAGTGTTCAGAGGAGGGTTATAGGTTTGACGGGTGGTGGCGTGGGATGCAATGTTCGAGGGAGTGAAAGGGTAAAATCCCCCGCCGCTGGTCAGCTGCTTCAGGACGGAGGTTGGATGGGTTTGCGGCAAAACGAATTTGCACCGCGGTGGTGTTGGAAGGGATGATTAGTCTGTAACGAGGAGTAAACCGTGGGATGGGGAAGAGGGCGCGTGTTCAAGCAGGGTGGAGTTAGGCGCGGGCTCATAGAATGGCTGGTGTGGGTTGTCAGTGTCCGAGGGTTGGTTTGCGAAAAACATGGAGCGAGGGGGGTTATTTGATTCGACCACGTCGTGTGTCACTCGTGGAGGATTGATAGGGTGGAAGGGAGGGGGGGAAGGTGGGAGGGGGGGCGCACGAGAGAGGAGGGAGTTTGTTCTGCGTTGATTTGGCGTCGGAGGCAATGAAAGGATGAAATATGGAAATTATATGTAAAAAGTGAGGGAGAAGTGGAAGGTGAGGACACAGGCTCGCGATAAGGAGTTAAAACAAAGCTCGCTACCTCCCTCTGTTTGCGCCACGGTGTACCTCTCGCGCGCTTAAATAATTCAGCAACCGGAATCATCGCTGATAACATACGTTCCTGCATAAATACACATTTTCAAAGGTAAGTAATGGCGGAACGAGTAAATACTCGAGATATTCTACACTATATTTTATAATAAGAATGCAGAACCATTCACTGTTTCTCAAATACAAGTTCTAGCAACAAGTACCATGATTTGTGATGCAAACATTATATCACAAATGGTACAATAAATACACCCATGAGGAAGTATGAGCAGGCTCTCCGACTGCTTGAAATAACTTTAATAAATAATTAATAAATTCCAAAGAAAGGTATCCCAGTCAAGGCGAATGATTTTTACACTCTGAAATTGTTGCATTGAAATAATTAATAATTGGTTTTTACATTCAAAATACTCACCTTATCCATGCTGTCCATTATCAAATTAGATAAAATTGTGGCGATTACATCAGATTACTTTCTCGATAGTTTTGGTGTCCTTGTTTTGTATCCACATAGATATTAGTAAATAATAATCGTCATCAAGTAGGTTAAAAATAAGGGATTGGTTTTTGACAGATAGATTTCGATTAATATTTTGTTCCGTGCCAATATTTTCATTCCTTCAGCTCTTTTCGGTGGTATTCCAACAGCTACGAGTACTTCTTGTGATTCCTTCTTGGCTTTCCTCAGTACGTTCTTACCTCTATGCTTCCTTCAAATACGTATGCCAATGAATAAACAATCATGCCTCAAGATATTCTCACTTAGTTTCCTCTTCTTTTAAGTGTCTTCATAGTGCTCTCTCATCCTGCTCTTCAATGTGGAGACCAGTACGGTATGGTACCCCATTTTTGACTCTCTTCATAAAATTTATTATCACCATTCTTCTATAGCACCACGTCTGCAACGCATTTTGTAATGGTATTTCTTTTCCTAGAAAATAAATGCCCACTTTTAAGCGTTGATAAATTGCTTCGTTATGTGTATTTTAGTACTATTTGACGTAGGCAGTTGTTTCTTATAGTAAAGATACTCCTTCCTCTGCGCTAAACTGCTAAACATTTTCCCAAACTTCTCCCAGCACTAGCGACCCCGCGGTTTAAACAGTAAAGCTCTTCCACTTATCTAATTACATTTTTGAATTTTAATTGACAATAATTTTATCAGTTAATGTGACATTAATTTTTATAAATTTTGGCAGATATCACCTTATTGGCTTAATGCTATTACTATTAATGCACGGCATCGGAATCGTCATCGTTTATGAGCAAATTCACCGCGCGTAGAGTTAGTGACAGTAATAAATTGGAATGCCAATAAGAAAACGAAGAGATGATATTACGTCTTTCCGCTGGTTTTGACTGATTTTATAGGAACTGATAATTCATCATCATCGTTCTAGATCACATCAAATTCATGCACGTGTGTTATGGGGGAATAACCTAGGCTATCTTTGGTAATATCAGATTGGCTGGCTTAACTGCGCCAGAAGAGTTTTCTCGTGATTAATTGACGATTGAATTGAAGTAATTTGAGTAAGAAATGATGAAGTGCTTCCATATGATTTTTTGCATAGACTACTGTTCTCATTTCAGAGCTATGGTACTGATGTTTTGAAAAATCCATGAAAACCATAAAATAATAAATATGACAGTAATAAATAAGTATAAATAGAATTAATGTTTCTCTTCGACTGTAAAAAATATATATTCTTCCCTGCGAAATTATAGAAACTCTGCGTCTGAACTCAACGCTTCCAGAAAAACTGAGGTCTCAAAGGCAGCATGTTTTTAGTTGCTACAATTTTGGTTAAAATCCACCTCCATCAAAGCCTTTAGCATTTTTTCTTTTAAAAAAGCAGTTATTGATCTTTGAGCTTGATCATTTAAGCGGACAATTTTGCAAGAAAGTAGCCTAAAAATACAAAATAAAAAATAAAAATAGTACATACAGCCTAAAACTCGTCACCGTATGCTTTATCGATTTGCTGAAGTCTTCCTTCATTTGGAACATACTTACAGGGTTCGTCCGGAAAATAAGTGTACTGATTTTTTCCCGCCGCTCCAGGCGCGCCCAGCACCGCTCTGACGGGCTGTGATTGGAGGGGGGTATGTTAACAAGCGACGCTGAAAAAGGCAGTCGGCTCTGAGCTGTGGTGTAGTGAGGAGCTGTGTTAACGCGAACCTCCACGCTCGACCCACGTCACGGAACGCGATGCCGAAGTTTTTGGAGCAGCGTTATTCCATCAAATTTGCGGTAAAGCTTGGGAAATCGTCTACCAAAACTGTCGGTATGATTAACCAGGCTTACGGGGAGTCAGCCATGTCCAGAAACATGATCTTTCGGTGGCACAAGATGTTTGTGGAGGGCAGAGAAGAGGTCGACGACGAACCACGGCCTGGACGCCCATCAACGACACTCACCGACGAAAATGTGCGAAAAGTTCGCGATGTACTGAACTCTGATCGTCGTCTTAGTGTTCGGATGATAGCAGAGCAGTGTAATGTGCCAAAAATAATAGTGCACGAGATTATTAGGGAGCAATTACAGATGCGAAAAATTTGTGCAAAGTTGGTGCCGAAAGTGCTCAGTGATGATCAAAGACTCAATCGTTTGGAAATCGCGACACAAATTGCGGATCACTGCAAAAATGATCCACATTTTTTAGAGAACGTTGTTTCGGGTGACGAGACGTGGATCTTTGAGTACGACCCGGAGTCGAAGAGACAAAGTGCGGAGTGGCACACCCCATCATCACCCCGTCAAAAGAAAGCTCGCATGAGCAAATCTCGGATCAAGGCGATGCTCATTGTCTTTTTTGACAAAAGGGGAGTCGTCCACTACGAATTTATACCTGAACGACAAACTGTAAATGCTGCATTTTACGTCCAAGTGCTCGACAGGCTTCGAAAACGAGTCGCCCGGCCAGCGATCAAAAACATCTGGCGGCTGCATCACGACAATGCGCCGTCTCACACCGCGCTCTTGTCGTGTCGGACTTCTTGGCCAAGCAAGGCGTGGCAACGCTGCCGCACCCGCCCTACAGCCCGGACTTGGCACCACCGGACTTCTTTCTGTTCCCGAAGATAAAGAGGAGTTTGAAAGGAACGCGATACGGGACTTTGGACGCCGTTAAAGAGGCCGTGACGACGTGTCTTCGAGAGGTTCCCGATGATGCCTTCGCGGGAGCGTTCCAGGAATGGGAACGCCGCTGGAACAATTGTATCGACTCACAAGGGTCCTATTTTGAGGAATATTAGCTTAAGATATGTAAAAGTGTAATAATTTTTTTTCCTGAGCTCAGTAGACTTATTTTCCGGACGGACCCTGTATTTCATTAACTATATTGGATCTTTGCTGGATTGAGCTGTGATAAAAAAGGGTTTCAAGAGTCAGTTTTTTGTAGCATCACGCGTTGTATACAATGGCAGTGAGATAACAAATATTAACTTCATACGTCCTTAAGTCTCAACTGAAAGACGCGCGTAGAAGTACAAAAACAACATTTCATTTGACATCATAACATATCCCGTTTTCCCATTATTTTGGTTTAATTATCGGTAATCTATCGAGTAAGGTAGATTTTGGATGAACACAAGTGACCAAACGGTACAGCGAAAATTATTTCATCTCTCCTAAAAAACACAACCCAAAACCCTACACTAAAAAAAGTCCGTCTTCATCTCCATAGATTTCCTTCCTACCTTCTTTCTATCCAAAATCACTATCCTATTTCAGCCCCTTCCTCGTTTCCCTAAAATTCTCCCTTATACTACAGCTTCCTATATCCTATTTCCAATCAAAATGGTCCTACCTCCTTTGAAGTTTTGCCAACAATCCCATCTCCCCCACCATACCTAGCACGTCCTCGTTTTTTTTTATTTCCCTCCACATCAGGCTTAGTTTTCTTTGTCTTGCTCTAAGGTATCAGCTAAATCTAGCTGAGTAATAGTGATTACCATTCAAATAAGTACCCCAGCAAATTTATCCTAACATTTTTTGTCAAATCAATTGTAATTTTCTCACTATTTCCGTTAGTCAACGACTATTAATCTTATTCTGGTATTCCACACGAGTGTCTTAATATAGGCTACAGACTACGGGCTAACTGGCTAGAAGCTTTCAAGAGGAATATGCATATCTATCATTTAATATAGTTGTGTTACCGTCGCAGTTATCCAGTTTATTAGGTATGACCAGTCTATTATCAAATTGTTATTTACGAGGGCGATTCGAAAAGTAAGGTCTCCTATGTTTTTTCATGAAAAAATCAAATTTATTCTCAACTTTGCGAATATCCTTGGTAAGGTTGAGCATTTAGCTGTTTTTCTACATAGCCGCCTGGACGATCAATCACTTTTTGTATCCTTGCAAGCTGCTTTTTAATACCTGCGTCGTACCTTTCTCCCGCCGAGTCGCGAAGCCAACTGACGACTGCTTCTCCGATATAAATTAATCGCCATCTATTGGAAGTGTACGGTGAGAAGTATATGGACATCAAAGACGTGCGGAAGTGGTGCAGGAAGTTTTTGATGGCCGGGAAAACGTCCACGATGAGCAGCGGTAGGGGCGGCCGAGTTTGCCGGAATCAACGGTGGCTCCAATTGACGAGATGGATCGCAATAACCGAAGAATCGTCCTTCATGAGATAAAGGAAGGCCTTAATGAAGAGAGTGGTTATTTCTCCGCGCAGAATATTGTGTCGGAGGTCCTCGGTTACAACACGGTATCTCATCAAAGGAGTGCGTTTCTATCATTACAATTTACGTCCACATGTGTAACATTAAACGACCACACTACTCAATGAATTCGGCTAGGGCATCATCGACCACCCTCCTTGCAGCCCGCACGTAGCCCCTAGCGGCTACCACTCGTTTCCAAAGTTTCGAAAAGTCAAAATTCGTGATACTTTTTAAACAGACCTCGTATCTAATGGGGATTACTTTTAAGGGGAAAAAATAGATGTTCATGAATAAATAAATATTTTTTGAAAAAACACAAAAGTCGCGACACTTTTTGAACAGACCTCATATTCCTAAGTTTAAAGTATGACAGACGAGCTTAATATTTTAGTTAGATATTATTATGTATAAAATCCTAAACTAGTTAACTTTATCTTAGGATATATCAATGAATGTCAAAGTTTTCGTCGTAAAGGAGAAAATGGGGCATTGAACGAAAAAAGTTTGATACTTGATAAAATAGGTCTCAATTCAAATTTAAAGCGATCTCTTAGTTATTTGCTTTCAAAGAGGCATTGTTAACACTTCAGAATGAAATAATGGTAACGTTACACTTTTTAGGATTAATTTCTGAAAGATATAAAATTTCTTATGGTAATTGATTTTTGCATGTAATGAATCTAAGTATAATTTAATATACACAAAACCTTCCTCAGCAACGGTTTATCAAGATTCGCCATCAATATGATTGCACTTTAATATTATCTTACAGGAATATGGGTAGCATTATTAATCAGAAACGTTATCTACCCACTAATTTAAATTTCAATAATGATGAATTAATTTTAATTTGATGTTGGCTCACAAAGTCATGAAAAAGAGTATCTACATCCCGAGGGCATAGCATCTTTTAACGCAAATTACCCTAATTGATGGAGGGGGCAAAATATTCCAATAATCCTGCATGCTAATTAAACTTTGAATTATGAGAATACAAATTAATTCTCATCATGCTTGTGAGGGTGCCAAAAGATCGTGTGGCAAGGATTCTTATGAAATATTGCTAAAATAATCATAAGAAATTAGTGGTTGGCTGTATAAATTGCGTAAAAGAAAATCCGTGCCTCAAGAGTCGATGCTAGAAATGCTAGGGGTTTAAGCTTAATATTTCTAAAATCAACGCTTGAGATACATCATTTGCCCTAATGTAATGAAACATTTTCCGAGGAAAGCACAAGTTTTGAATTTATTCGAGCAGAAAATTTTATTTTTCTTGGTTTAATCCGGATGGAAAACACTCCCTTATGATTCAAACAGGGCTTCATCGATAAACTGGAGATGGCCCCCGACATTCTCTTCTCTTTTTATCTTCGTCGTCCTCTCTGCGATGATTATACGAGGGTCATCCGGAAAGTAGTACCCGTTCGTGCCGCATGAAGTGCTGACGACGCGAGTAGCCGCTGGACGAGGTCAGATAGCTTCAGTGGCTTGTCTGCCTTCTCTGAGCCAAGTTGCGTGACGCTAGCATTGCCTGTGTTGTTTCTGTGATTGTTTACAATGTTTAAAAAAATTGAGAACGCCGCCAGTTGTGAAGTGAGGGCAGTGATTAAATTCCTCAATGCAAGAAACGTTCGCCCATGTGATATTCATCGCCAATTAAAGGAGGTGTATGGAGACAATGTAATGGACGAGTCGTCTGTTCGGCGGTGGTGTCGCAACTTCAACATGGGGAGGGGGAACACACACGACGATGAGCGTTCGGGGAGACCGTCTGTCATTACAGACCAACTGGTGAGCTCAGTTGACGAATTCGTGAGGAACGATCGGCGCGTCACAATTGATGACATCTGTGAGCATTTTCCCAATGTTTCTCGAACAATTGTTCATGAAATTGTTAAACACCATCTGCATTATGCAAAAATTTGTGCAAGATGGGTCCCTCGCGTATCTCAATGAGCTGGCGGCGAAGGACTATGCAGCAGGAATACAGAAACTTGTCACACGTTATGACAAATGCCTTAATTTGCTTGGAGATTATGTTGAGAAGTAGTTTAAAGTATCCTCTTTCAAATAAATTTTTTTATGTTTGTTAATATTTACTTTTGTGTCTTTATTTCACGAACGGGTACTACTTTCCGGATGACCCTCGTAGTTGAGCGTACACATTTGTAAAATACCCTCAGGATATCATAAAAATACCAAATTCAATGAAACACAGAATTTAAAAAAACTCTTCCTCAACATATCTATTGAGAAATGGAACAACAAAGAGATGCAGGGGAGATTATTGCTGGGAGAGACTATAGCAACATCGATAGCATCAAATGCGTTGGTTGCAGAATAAAAAGCCTAAAGTTGGTAAAAAACATCGCATCAAACTGAATATTTTAGGGCGGTGATTGCGGCAACCCTTTCGGCAACGCGAAAATGCATTCAAAAGCGGGAGGGAATCGAGAATGTGACTTTCACCGATTAAAGATTTATCTACGTGTGGATTTATTGCCAAAAAAAATGTCCATTTCTATGCCTTAGGTTTTTTATGACTCTTAAGTATTTGCAATCAGCCTTCCTTATTTCAGATATCATATGTCACTTAAAAGAAAATACAAATGACTTTATTCACTAAAATGTATGTAGATGTGAAACAACTTCATCTAAATAAAATACATTGAAAATTCATTGAAAATTTTCATGAGATATATCGAAGTAACATGCCCGTGTATAAATGCATCTGAACGAGTTATCCTTTAAACTCTTGCGTCTACATATTAATTACATCTCTGACAGTTTAAGAGTTCCTGAAACTGTTTTTAAACTTTATACGATTATACTTTTTAGTAACTCTTTCACAGGCCGGATTAAGGAAGTTTTCATGTACAAGAAAGGGGGACTTTCCACAAATTAAGGGAAGCCTTGTTCCCATGCCCTACGGCCGGAGCTAAAAAGAGCTACCGCCGGAAGCGAAAGGCGAGGTGAGGTGCGTTGAAGGTTTCAGAAGACAGTGTCCCACTGCCGTTCGCAAGGCCAGTGGTAAATGGATGAAAAAAACGACCCTCCACTTCCATTTAACAGTTCCGAAAGGGTATGTAGCAGGGATTGGTGCGACAAACGCTATGAAAGTATAAGAAAAGAAGTCTTTAAAGAAGATAAATTCTCTGACGTCTTGACGTTTTGGTCCCTTTGGGCTGCGATCGTTAATTGGGAACAGGGGGGAGGACGAATCCGAACGTGGGTAGGATTCTAAACCTATCTTTATTCAGAAAAATATTTCTCTCTGATTTTGTTTCTACTGTCCAACCTGGCGATGAATGTTGGTGTGGGTTTCTCATATAAAATCAAATTAAAAAATCAAAGGTCGAGAAAATATGTGTAATTTGGCGTTTAAAATTTGAGTAGCCAGGAGGGTAAATCACAGGTTAATATGCAGCAACTGTGTGTAGACTATTTTCGTCCTTCTACTGAGCGTATTCGTCCCGAACTAGAGAGCCCTTCTTTTTGTTTATCTCCCTTATTAAATCAATGTTTCCTGAGATTATTCCCGAAACGAATGCTGAATTTTACTTGTGGGGATTCAATAACTAGAAATATCATGTAAATTTTCTCTCTTAGCACCATACACAGGTCAAACATTGCATTTCTCTCAGTATAGGCAACACCATACATGTTATCTTCCACAAGTCTAGTTCGGACGTATTGGTGTGACCCTTAAAATTTGAAGTGATAGGTTACAGCCTTTTCAACTCCTCTCAAATACTGAGCAAAGGCCATCCTATTCAAGGCGTATGATACTGTATATATTTGATTATTCAACTCAAGACCCAATTCTGAGAAACATTAGCAATTATATGTACACCACTTGGGGATATATTTTGAGATCTGAGAGGCACTTAATTTATTAGAAAAACCTTTTCGTCTGTAACAATTTTAGCCTCACTTTATGCTATCAAATCTCATGTAATTCGTGTAAATAAGGAACAGTTGAGGTCCTTTTACAAAATTTTCTCGTGAATCATCTACAAAACCTTTCATCTAACGAATTTGAGAACTGAGTCACTACCATTTGGAACACACATCATTATTAGGATACACTTCAATAAGTTCCATTTACTGAAGTCTCCGTTTATATACAATTATCAACACTACTAGGTCCCAAATCATTCAAATCTAATTATAGGTTTGGTTGCATGAATAACGAAAATGTAAGAAGGAAGTTGTCATTTAGCAAATATTTCATCACTTCTCAGGTGGTTTTCGTCCTTTTCTATTGCTACGAGGGTGGGTCAAATAAAAAACCTAAAATTTAATTATTTTTACCTCGTAGTCTCATAAATTCTGATGGTTCTTCACTCATACAATTTCAAATGTCCTATTGGTGTACATTATAAGTATTCTCCACTTCCAATGTCCTTGAACACCTTTAGAAAAACCACAGAGCTAACTGCCATCACAACACAATGTGTGCCTGACCTGGTCGAGGGGAGTTTGATAAGGAAATAACACTGTTCAGGAACTTCTTACTCCAGTCTTCATTGCTTAAGTGTAATATGTGCGTCACCATTCTAAACTTTCATTTGGTCGTTAAATTAGATATGTTTCAATCCTCTCATTACTTAATAAACGAATGATCTTGTTACGAAAATATGCTTCTCTCTGGTGCATACTGAAAGTGGAGCGGCCATGTTTACACCATTATTGCACCGTATCGTTGCATTCTGGTATCATGCTGCCAATTGTTGGCCACTCATCAAACCATGACTATCACTGAGGGAAGCAAAAAAACGCACTAGTGCGAAGTTTTGAAATTGTAGCGCAGGTTTAAGGCTGTCACTTGACTCACCCTCGTACAGGGTTCGTCCGGAAAATAAGTGTACTGACTCCTGGGCTGGGCGCGCCGCTCCACGGGCTGCAATTGGAGGGGGGTATGTTGGCAAGCGACGCTGAAAAAGGCAGTCGGCTCTGAGCTGTGGTGTAGTGAGGAGCTCTATTAACGCGAACCTCCACGCTTCGACCCACGTCACGGAACGCGATGCCGAAGTTTTTGGAGCAGCGTTATTCCATCAAATTTGCGGTAAAGCTTGGGAAATCGTCTACCGAAACTGTCGGTATGATTAACCAGGCTTACGGGGAGTCAGCCATGTCCAGAAACATGATCTTTCGGTGGCACAAGATGTTCGTGGAGGGCAGAGAAGAGGTCGACCGCGAGTCTTCGAGAGGTTCCCGATGATGCCTTCGCGGGAGCGTTCCAGGAATGGGAACGCCGCTGGAACAAGTGTATCGACTCACAAGGGTCCTATTTTGAGGAATATTAGCTTAAGATATGTAAACGTGTAATAAATTTTTTTCCTGAGCTCAGTACACTTATTTTCCGGACGAACCCTGTATATCATAAGGAAAGGTTGCAAGTCGGTGAGCTCGCAGTGACTCAAGCAGGAATTCGAGCAATAGTGTGCATCTCGGGGGAAACATTCCCATACTTCCTATGGACGAGGTTCCTGCTCTCCAGGAAACATATCTTATCCCCTCTGCCCTTGGCCTGCATCGCCCCACGGTTAATCCGAGCGAGGGGGTCTAGGAGTGTGCCCTACCGTTTGGGGCCGAGGCAATGGGGAACTAACTCCGTGTGTGTGTGTGGGTGTGGGACAGGAAAGCGGGAGGATCAGGGTGGCGTTTGGAAATAAATGCAATGGGGATGAGTTATGAAGGGCAAGTGGTTTATGAGGGCGATGGTGGGGAGATATGGGGGTGGGAGTGGAAAGGTGGGGTCGGGGGCGCAGATTGGAGGGAGAGAGGGGGGGACTTTGATGGATGAAAGGGACGGAGACCTGTGAGGGTTTTAATTGAAATGGATGTATGCGATCCCCCGCCCATTCCCTCTCCCGCCCTCACTCAGCAAATACCGTTTTCCTGCTGATTCGGTCCCGCCGCCAGAACAAACGTCTAGCCCCCCCCCCCTTTCCCCCATCGCACACTTTTTGACAATCTCTCGAGCAAGGTAAATGGTTTCATTGTTCCAAATTGATAAGGCATTTTTTAGCCTTCCCTCTCTCTCGGGCTCTGTACCATCCGCGATACCTGACAGGACGCGAAAGCGCCGATTGGATGTGATTAATTGAAAAAAGTGAGAATGCCATTCTGAGGAAGCGAGCTTTGCGAATGGATAATTCCCCCCCATTGAATTCTTTACCAAAAGAGGAAAGTGGAAGTGGTGGTGATGTCACGTGAATTCGGTCAAGTGCTGAATATGCTTTAAAAAGTTCGACACTCGTGTTCAATTGTTCGAGACGAATAATCAATGCAGCAATTAGATTTGGGAAGTTTTTCGATTTGAAAATTTAATATAATTGTAGCTACAAAACACACCCATTTTACAGTACGCACCACGAGGGTAGGTGGAAAAGTAATTAACACATGCTTGTGGACCACAAACAAAAAGAAATAGCAAGATCGGGGAAAAAGTGCATTTAAGTCCAATTCTTAAGTTTAAAAATCATGTATTAATTTGCCAACATAGTCACCAATTAAGGCTAACACATTTCTCCCAACGTGTGACAAGTTTTTTCATTCCGTCACGGAAAAACCCTTCTGACTTTTCACGAATCCAGGACTTGACAGCTGCCTTCACATCATCGCACGAGGTGTGATGAGTACCCTTGAGGTGTCTCTTGAGTTAAGGAAAAAAATAAAAATCGCAAGGCGCAAGATCGGGGGAATAAGGAGAGTTTTGAATCGGTTAAAATCTCAGGTTTCGGAGATCCTCGCGTTAAAATGTTGCAAAATTATTGGCGCCAGGCTAATTTAAACCAGATAAACTCGACCAATACGTTCTGCTATACGCTTTTGAGTGATTCGCCGGGTATTTTGAATCGAATTTTCGATGATTTTACGATTTTTATTGTTTGTGGCAGTGATCGAGTGTCATGTTTCATCGATATTCATGTCTTTTCCAGGCTCGCAACCACGAAATTTTTCTACCGATCGATTTAAAGTGGACCTGTCATCAATAGCATTGCCACCATAAACAGCCTTTAAACGACGATAAATCTTGGTAGGAGTCACTTTCAGCATAAAAAAAGTTCAACAGCACCCTTTTTAACTCGGGTTGACATAGCGCTAGAACATGTCTCCATACTTCTGCTTCTCAAAATACAGAGGATCAATGTAACGACTTCAAACCTTCGCATGCGCGTTGAAGGGGAATGTTACTTCCACATGCTAAAAGAAGTGCTTCTAAAGGTTATTTTATTTGTGGACTGCAAGCATGTGTGCATTAGTTTTCAGCCTACCCTCATACTTGTCATAATTACCATAATTGTGAAAATGTTTTTCGTGGAACGCTGGAAATGTGCTCAGTCCGTGTAAATGTAAATTTACAGCAACGACACTTTAAAAACCATCCAAAGTAAAAACGAAGTCATTGCCATTGAACTATTAATTTAAAATTTGCTTAGAATCATGGTATTTTTTTCAGCTATTTAATTTCGTTCGGGCCATATCGACGCGACGTTCAACGTTGACTGATTGAGACGATTTATTCAGTTAACTGCACCATCTCCGTTTTCAAATTCACAGCATTGTTCGTCAGATTCATTATTTATGGTTGTAAAACTTTTATTTGAGGCAGAGACATTATTTTTATTTTGAAGCCGGATTAACTAACCGTCTAATGAAATGCTTGTATGAATACTAATTAGGTAGGATAGCGTGTTTTCGTGATTGTATTTCATACCATTTCCGGAGATAAAGTTAGTCCCCGCTCTTTTGTCCCATCTCAAATTATTACAACTGGAAGTGAAAGTAATGAGGGAGGACTTTTAAGAGCAAAATCTAATAAAGGAACGAAGAAAATTTATAATATTCAAACTATTATGATGATCTGTAATTATTGTTTCTGACAAAGTATATAAAAGGGAAGAACATCGAAACAGGGGTCGTGATTGTTTTACTAGTGCTATACTTCAGTTTCGTATTAGACAATAAAAATAATAATTTATTAGGTAACAAACGGTACTATAAAGTATAATGTACGCTATAAAAACAAGAGTAACGGAGAATTGCTGGCATCGCCAACTTATAGTTTTAGCCATCATCTTCTTTCCGGTGCCTAAAAATATCGTCTCATTTTCGGAAATTCTTTATTATACTATCATTGGCAATGAGCGCAAAACGTAATCCACCCCATACCCCATGTCATTTGCCTCACTGATGGTGATTCCCAATTTTTATGAACGGTTCAATTATGAAATGTAATATAAGGTGGATAATTAAACAAAGTGATTTTTGGTTCTAAATGTTGAGAAGGTTATATATTATGAGATAAGAATAAATGTGCCCGATTCATGTTTTGTTTTTATTTTACCTCAAAAAATAAATAATTAAAGCACTCCTAGAAGCACATGAGAGAATGGCATAATGGTTTATGTTACTCATGCAACCTAAATTATGCATTGGTCCGTAAGCATATTTCGCGGAGGAGTGCGGTTCTTTTGCTTGAGCAGAGGGAGTGGGTTTAATGTGGGAAGTCGTATAAGAGAGCCCAAGCCCGGCGGTGAAGCAGTCCTCCCCTGCTCCCGCTCTCCTCCGGATGCAAGTCGGCGAGTTCGTCCCCGCTCGCCCGTCTCCCCCCCCCCCAAAACCCCATCTTGTCTTTCCACCTCCTCACCCTCCGCGTCGCGCGTAAGAACACGAGCGGGGGACGCGATGAGCATCGTGGGCGCGAAGGAACATGGTAAAAGGAAAGAGGCGAGGAAGGAGGCGATGGGAAGTGAGAGAGGAGGGGATTCTGGGAGGGGAGGAGCGATTGGACGGGGAGGCGCGAGAGGAAGAGGGGGAGGAGGGCGGGGGTGAAAGTTTCATTGGAAAGAGAAAATTCCATGGAGCAATGCCAATATAATTCCTTCAACAAGCTGCTCTCAACTTGCCCTCCTCCAACGCCGCCCCTTCCTCCACCGTCTTCTCCTCGCCGTTTCAATCGCTTCGACCTCCACCCTAATCGCTGAGACTCAAGGAATACAATGCCCTGCCAACTTTGGCCCCGTCCAATTCGCTCACCCCGCCCGCCTACGTATGCCTCCCTCCCTTTCCTCTGTTGTTGTGATAATTGAGACCATGGGGGGACGGGATGAGGCAGGGCGGGCGCTCCTTGCCCTACCCCCCCCCAATCAGCTCCCGAAGAATAAGGAACGAGATGAATCCCTGATGGGGCCCAGAGGCGAGGATGCGGGAGGGCTCCATTAGTATTTGGTTCACTAATAGCCTCAAATAAATCATGCGCATATACGCATACATACGCACAAATATGCATGTGTGATACCTGCTCGAAATCACAAGTGGTGCAAAACACAAGAGAGCGCTCACTCTTGTACGAGATATTTAGTTAGCACGGCGACCTTCTTTATAGAAAGGATGGAGATGACGATATTCCAGGATGGACTCGCGGGAGGGGAAGTTTGTTGAGAAGGTGTGGGAGAGGGTAAGGAAGAAGATAGTTAAGTGTAAGATGTTGGAGTTTCGTCATAAGTTAGAGTGGTTGAAGGGGTTTGAATTGGCAACTGATTTACCCTCTCCCCTTCCATCGGCGGGACTGCCGAGAAGAGAGAGGAAAGGAATGAAGATCTGCAGTAGTTGTCAAGAATTGTATAATGGAAGGAAGCGATCGCCGGAGACGGAATTTCAACGGAAGCTACGTAGTGGAGGTCGATAATAACATTTATGGTCACGGTACATTGGCAAGCGCAAAAAGCCGAGCGATGGATGCATAGAGCTGTTGGCGCACAGTATGATGGACAGTATTTGACACTCGAAGCATACGAATCTCGTCATCGTGTGCTGTGCCCTGTAAATATTCCTTGCTGGCACTTAAAAGACATTTTTGAAACTAATAGCTTTTTAAGGAGTGATTCTATGATATTCCAATAGAGTGTATTTCAACCGAGTTCCTCTAATTATCTTGATACGCTACTTAGTTTATCGGAACAACGTTTTACAAATCTAGTTACTCTACGCTAAACGCGATCCAATTTGGTAATCAATCTAACTTCAAGAGAAATCCATATATTAGCAGCATATTCTAAATGAAGCCTAACGAGCAAAAATAATATTTCTCTTATACCTTTCATCACAATTCTCTACTAGTCTCCTAATAAATCTTAAGATTTTAATAACTTGTCTATACATTCCAACTATATGTTTCACCAAGGAGAAGCCATGAGTAATTGTAACGGGTAATTATGAACTACGAACCTTTTTAAGGTTAATTTTTTTTTGATAGGAAGCCCTGTTTTAGGCAACAAGCCCATTCAGGGAGGGGAGGGAGGGAGGGAGGGAGGTTGGGAGGTAGGGAGGTCTTAAGTTTAATTCTAGTTGTGAAGTTTCGTACTAGTGTTTTGAAGCTTAAAAAATCATCTGATAAAGTTACTCAATCAAGACTACGTACATCTCTGTCAACCTTTGCATCGCCGGCAAATAAACATATCGTACGGATTTTCACCGATTTAATGTCGTTTACGTAAATAATGAATATAAGAGGCCCGACAACACTTCTCTGAAGGACACCTGAAGTGAATTCCTCGGCATTGGAGCCAACGCCATCTATGATTTTGGAGGCAACCATTCAAAAAGCCTTTTATCCAGCCCAGGATATTTTAATCCATAACATGGGCTCCTAGCTTTAGGGAGTAGTTAACTATGAGGAATTTCGTCGAAATGATTTTTCAAATCTAGAAATACCGTGTCCACTGGAACATTTCTCTCTCCCGAACCAAGGATATCATGAACAAAAAGCGCTAGTTATGTTTAAGAGGATTTACCCTCTTGGGAACCTAGCTAGTTTTTTTATAAAAAAACTCTTAAATATCGAGGTTTCTCATTATTGAACTAATGATTTTGTATTCCATGAACTTACATGATATGGATTTGAACCAAATACATCAGTTACTCCCCATCTTTGTTTTTAAATACATATAAGTGTTGCATTAGCCAATTCCCGGTCACTGGGAGCATTGTGATCTATTAGGGATTTCTTAAATATGATTTCCATCTTGCTCCTTGAGTAAACATAACGATAGCAAAGCATTATTCTGGCTCACTGTTCATAACACACATATTGCATCGTTAGCGTGCGGAAGGTCAGACAGATTGACATCTCAAATCCTGAAGCTTGCTTTATCCTACCTATATCCTTTACTCACCCTCTCACATATTTCCCAATAAAAGTTGGACAGCCAGAGGAGAAATACTGTAGTAGCATCTGGCAGCTTCTTTCCCCACCATGCTACATTTTACACTAATCGCTCAAACTTCCTTTACTACTTACTGACATAATTTTTCAACAGCGTTTTATAAATGGATCTAATTAAATAGCTGCTCATTCAGTCCTTATTTTTTCATAGCCTTCCATATATTTTCTCATTTACCCTATTGTATGCCTAACTCAAATTTAAATAAACACTCTATTACGCTAGAAGATATGTAAATGCCTAGAAAACTTTAAATTTTTTTCTAGTGTTTCTAGGAGTATGATTCCTCTTCGTTGAGCTGGGAGGAAAGACACAGCAGCATAAATGTAAGTTTTTATAATTTTCTTCTTGACAATGTACACGTTAGATCCATGTCGTCATTAACATTGTCTTAACTTCTGTTAAGATTGACCTCGAACTTTCTCTATTATCGATAATGATAGCGATTCGATCAGCAAGATGGAAAAATATTTACTCCTAACTAGTAAACCTCAAACCCTAACTCGTTTTAATACTTCTTCAGACTGCTTCTTTGGTAAAATATAAAGAAAAGTGTTGCTTAAAGGTTGAACCTCCAAATAATTTATTTTACGGTTTACCATATTTTTATCTGTACAGATTTCTTCACATAATTTTATTCCGTGTTTCATTTGGTGGCCTGGTTAATTTGAGGTTGAAAACATAAATTTGATTTCATCAAATAGATATTCACTTGTCCTATCGTGCATGCAGACATATTACGAGGAACACTTAAAAATATAACGTCATGGTTTATTTCTCTTTTCATATTATATCATTTTTACACCTTTAGTTAATCCTCAGGTTCACTCCAAAGAAGCCAATGGAAAAGTATATGCAACTTTTCGGAGGATCTGGCTGGTTTAATAATAGAAGGAACGATCATTGACAACATGAGAATATTCTGACATGTCAGGGATTTAAAGAACACCCCTATGAAATTACAGTAATTATGAGAGTCAGAGGGTTGTGGAGAAAAGGAAATTTACAAACTACATTTACCTCTAATTGACGTGATGCGTATGGAGTAGTCACTCCTGTAGTCTAAAGAATATGCGTGCAATCATTCAATCGAATCCCGACGACAAGCACTCCGTCTATCACCAGACGATTCCCTCCTCCGGAGCCAAGCTGGAGTCCCCGGTCGTCCAGAGAGGTGTGAGAAAGGGGGGCGAGGGAAACAGGGCGCTTTTTCGCCTCGAGGTCAGTGATCATCCATCATGAGACAACCATGGCAAAACAATTGAGAAGCGACCATCAAACCCGCAATCGGAAAATAGCCTACCCATAATGCTCGGAGCGGGGAGATAGTAAGAAAGGGACGGAGAGAGAAAAGAAAATAAACAGCTCACAAATGGAACTCGAGTGGAATAGAAGGGGATGGCACACGTAAATGGCGAGGAGGAGAGAGGGCTGAGGTCGTGGACGTCGAGTGGGAGAGCGGACCGAAGAGGGCGTGGGTTGGGATCGAGGAGCACGCCGCACTACGTTTGAGCGTGGAAGAGAAGAGGTCGGGAAAGGAAGAGAAAACGCAGGAGAGGGGAAAAGAAACTCGGTGCCCTTAGACGTGGACGGGTAGGGAAACGTGTTAGAGAACAAAGAAGTGGCTTGGGGGAGGGGAAGGGAGGGAGGATGTCCCGTGCTCTCCACTCTGAGAGAGCGATCCTCCGGGGGCGGGGGGGGGAATGGTTGGGGGTAACCGCGGGTGGGTAGCCGATATGCTCTCCGCCACACACTGCGTACATTCGGGAGAGCGAAAGGGCTCTCGTCCCCTTCTTGCCCGATCTTGCTCCCAGTTTGCCACGAGTGTTTCGCGGCATCCGTTTGGACGGGGAGGGTCCCGCTGGGAAAAGGCTCCCGGCCTAATGGAAAGAGGTGATTGGGCGCGCACTGCGGAAGGGAAAGGCGGGCGGAGGGAGAAGACGCCGGCCGGATAAACGACTCCATTTAAGGTGGAGAAACGCTCGAGAGTTCGGAGAGGAAAAATTTCTGCGAAAAGCGCTCACGGAAAGTAATTTCACGGCGGTGAAAGTTCGACGTTTCGTCGACTAACGGCTGCAATGCCGGAACTCGCGCCCAAAATTTCGCCTTTAGCCACGGCCAACCTTGCAAAGATGCATTAAAAGTATAGGTGATTTTCTATCTTTCACATTAAACATATATCAGTCAAAGGAAAGCGTAATCGTCTCTTTAAGAAATATTTCTGTGTTAAGTACATATTAAGGTGGATCGATTTTTGAACTTTTATTTCAATTTTAGCATAACTTACGACGGAATGGATTTTATTCGAGTGTTAATTAATCTTACCCGATTCATAAAAAAATACGCAAAATAGATGGTATATGGATACGTTTTTTGTAGTATGAGTAGGAGAAAAAGAGTGAGAAGTGAGTCGGTTATGAAAGAATGGCTGAATCCACCGGTCTCCAATAGACCCACCTAGACAAGCTGTCTCATATAATTCGTTGTCTCGGGCGTTACTTCATGGAATCGACTTAACATAATGAAAAGAGAAACTTTGTAATTCCACATAGATTTATTAGACGGACGACCTAGGTTTCGACGTGGCACGTCATCATCAGGTGATGATGACGACCTGATGATGACGTGCCACGTCGAAACCTAGGTTTCCTAACCTAGGAAACCTAGGAAACCTCTTTTCATTAAGCTACCTCATACCTAGACAGGTAAAAGAAAGAGCGTTGCGCTGGGTTGTTGTTGAGTTGAAAGAAAGGATGAGGGAGAGAGAGAGAGATAGAACGATTTCAAGAATATAAGAGGTCTCGGAAACAGCACAAAAAATAAGTATGAAACAATGCAAGCATGTAACAGAAAGTGAGAAGCATGTGATGGCAAAGGTGTAAGGAAGATATAAGTCAAAGGGCTTCAATAAATTGAAATTTCCAAATTGACAATAGAGATCGGCGAGAATGGTATATCGGCATGTACAAGGCCTGTCCCAAAGGTAGTAGGACTGAGACGATAAAAAAGTACGCAGAATTAATACATTTTCTCAAAAGTCTTCGAAGTTGCGCTCTTGTGCGTCAAACCACCACTGACAGCGAGTTTCCCACGCCTCGTACACCATATAGAAGGCGGCACCCAAAATACTGCTACGCTCGGTCTATTGCAACTCTTCCACCAAACCGTGGTGACGTCCTTTCCGCACGATTTGAGGCAAATAAATAGAAAGAAGTCTATTGGGGCATTGCCTAAAAATTTTCATCCTGACTTAAATGGACGAGAAACTCTTGACAAATCCGCGAGCGAGTTTCCCTTTGTTCTTCCGAGAGTACTTACGACACCAACTTCGCACATACATTTATCATGTCTATTTTTCGATCACAAATCGATACACATCAATTTAAGGGATATCTAGTTCATCTGAAACCATGTGAAAATTTAATTTGCGATTCATGCCCAAAAAACCCTCACTCTAGCGAAACATTCGTCAATTTTTGAGGTCGAAGGGCGTCCTGAACGTCCAGTGTCTTGATCTTCTCTACGCTCTTGAAACTACTTGTTCTACTCAAAAAACCTGATCTTCTTATTGGGTTATCACAACAAACTGCCTTGAGCATGTCATGAGTCTCTTTCCAAGTCTTTTCCAGTTTCACGTAAATTTTGATGGCGTACCGCTGTTTCAATAACCGGTTCGATTCGATTATAGAGGTTTCGCAAACGAACGGTACGCACTCCACAAATGCTGGGAGCCAATTACCACCGGCCTCCAGTCTTTTTGGAGACTCTCCTCCTTCGAAACCAGCTAGAGGAATCATTACCCGTATGTCCGTACAGGGCCCGTACAATACGTATTGGGACTGGTTTCAAAAATCAATATTTATTGCAGTTATCATTACAATTACGTAATAATCTTACAAATACATTCCTCCTGCATCGATAAACTTAGTTCGGTACGTCTACCACTCGTCAAAAGTCCGCTGGAAGTCGGTTTCCGGAATACTGTTTGTCGTCGCCGCTTGAACCCCCCTTGAACTCTTGTGCTGCTTATGGAATTATCCCCATAAGTCTGTTTAATGAGTTCTAGGCTCTCCGACGCGTATTTTCCGAGATTAACGCGAAACTTCACAGCGTAGCGTTGCTCGGCGGTGCGCTCCATGCTGGCGCGACGACACCACAAACAATCACACGTCACAAAAATGCATCTCCTGTCTCAACGCATTTCCGAAGGCAACTGAACTAAAGTGCGCCTGAGTAGTGGGGGACCCCTCTACCGAGCCGACCGGTCGGATCCACCGATCCGTTGAGGCTACAGCAAACCAGCCACGATACTTATTGTACGGACCCTGTATATCCGGAAAAAATAAGTAATACGACTGTTGGGACCGATTTTGTGCACTAAAACTTTTTCAAATACTAAGCTAAGTAAAACTCAGCCTGGGGAACCTTGGATTTCTTTTATAAAAACCTTAAAGCTAGTAGTAATTCATAATTATCAGATAATTTTCCCTATGAGTATTTGAAATTATTGATTTTCTGCACCAATATACCTGTCTTAGTGCCTCAGAATACTTGTAATATTTCGTTTCTTAGGTGGACCGAGAAGCCTCCGTCGAAGTACATAACAATTTTAAAAATATTTTTTAATTTAATTAATATTTTTATGGCTTTGCGATTGCCAGCGTTCCGTTATTTTATATGCTCCTTAACGTATTGTATCATAGAGATCAAGGCGTTAACCACGAGATTTTGGCTCCTAATAGATTAAATTAGCGTTATAATTGATGATCATTTTGAAAATATGTTTAACAGTATGTTCTATGCTAACTGTCTTTATAACACCTAACTCAAAACATTGAGACTCGCTATACCCAACAACAAAGCATCGACCTTTTCTACAGCACGGCTATAAAATCCTTCTGATAGAATTCTTTAGCTTCACATATATTTTCTTATAAATTAGCGGAAATTTGGACCTTATATATACTTGCCAGTTTTCCCTTGTTTCTCAATACTCATTTTATGACATTTTTTTCAATGAGTACTATCTCATTCGGTGCGAATCCTTTCATGTCCTTCTCCTTATCTTGTTTTCTGATTTTCATTTATTCGCCATCAGGCAATGGAAAAGGAACTGCCTGCTAAACTGTTTGAGAATATTTGCATTCTATTTATCCAAAAAAATAAAACAAATCGTAGGTCCAAGAAAAATACTCCTAATTCAATAATGAGAGTATACTCAGAAAATGGCAAGTACTATTTTTATAACTGCTCGAAAATGTCATAAATTTCTGTTTGAGCTAAAATCAAAAGAAGTTACTTAGAGGAACAGAACTTACACGGGAATAAGAAAGCTCATATGTCACGTAAATATCCGGACTACCGAACATTGCTGCGTAGAGAAATAAGAAAAGAAGGTAAAACAGATCGGTTACTCGGTGGAAAAAGGGTATCAAATATTTGAGGGATAAAACTTATCTTTCTTTCTAAAGAGCTGATTACAACGATTGAAAAGGCCACTAGAAGTTTTTGAAAATAAATATTATAAATGAAGGAATCATCTGGTAAAAAGAATAATGGAAATAAAGCAGCTTGGAAGAGTGAAGAAACATGACAAATAAAGAATTGATTCGTAGAATAGGTGAAGACCAGAACATGCGGCGAGCTCTAGCTAGAAGAAGAAAATACTAGTAAGATACATCCTTAGTCCCGGTAATGTACCACCGACGGTAACTGGATGAACCATAGAAAGGAACCTAGGATGGATTACGAGAAGCGGAAGACGGAATATAGTACATGAGAGTAAAGAATGAAACTATTATCAAAAAAGAGGATTCAGATTGGCTGGCTGTACATAGTGATCTTCAAAGTGATAACTTACGATGATGATGAATCAAATCCAAGTGGGTTGGACGCATTTCCCGTTTGATAACAATCTTATTTTAAGGAAGTATATTGCCTCGCAGTTTCTCATTCGATTCCTTCGCTCGCTTTCATTCTGCTTATTCTCGCGACAAATGGAAAGAGACGTGAGGGAGAAAGGGGCAGGGAGGGACAAAAAAGTTCAACTAGGCCGTCAGTTCCATGCCTTGAATGACGCGAGTGAAGAAGAAGGGAGGCCCACCGCCCGAGGGAGACCCCTACCCAGGGGGACAAGGGAGAGGTTCGGCCGGGTGAGGGGCAACCGGGCGAACTCCTAATAAGGAGCAGAAAAACCAGGAAGGAAATGGTTAGTCAAAGTAAATGCGACCGTGAGAAAGGGAGGAGGTGGGTACGCTTGCGTGAGTGCGGAAGGAAGAGAGAGAGAGAGAAAATGGGTCCAGAAGGAAATGGAGGCTACCCGAGGCATACTAACAAGCCGGGCCTTGGGAGAAATTGCTTTGGCTTAGTCTTTTCTTCCCCATTTCTTCCATGGCCCCCAAGATTTCCCCTTTCGGGAGACCCTTCCTAATATTCCTCAGACCCGAGGCCTCATTTCCCCCAGCACTCCGGACGTATCCCCCAGCCGCAAATCCTCGGAATTCTACTACCTATCCTTAATTAGCCAATTCAGTCGGAGGGAAACGTCGACCATTGTCAACGAATTCCTGCCTCATCGGACGGCACCGGTCAGATATAAGGGAACGGGGACGGGGAAGAGTGTTGAATGTATTATTAAATCGCGGCAACGTTCATGCATAATAATGCACACCATTTATTTTATGATTCCTGTATGAAAGAATCATCTGGGTGAACTCTCGCAACAAACATTTAAAGTAATTAAATGAAAAGAAAAATGTAAATAAGGTAACAAAAACTAAATAAGTAAGCAGCAATTGGAAACCGAACCCATAGGGTATGCTGACGGGCAAAAACTACGCAGTCAATGAACGACTAAAAGATAAGTGAAATGACTGCCAAATATTCTTCACCATTGAAAGTTATCTTTTCAAACTACATGTTCGGTAGGAAATCATAAAATCTTCACTTTTAGGTGTCTAAAATGGGAAGTACGTCATCGAATTACTTGGAATGTATTTTTGATAAGTCATCAAAAACGTTTTACCATTCATTTTATAAATATTATAAAAATAATTTGGCCACTGTGGATTACAAGAGGTTTTAAATTTTTGTGAAATGCGTTTTTTAGCTATTATCATATCAGAGCTGCTGTTAAGTAGAGATAAATAACCGTATGAATTTAATAATATTTTCCTATAGTTTTTTTGGTTTAATTCAACGCCGAAGTGAAAGCAGATCACGTGCATACAAAGTTTACCCAGCGTATCGTAATGTTTACTTTACATCATTGTGTACTCGTTTTGTGTGCTGCCTGTCCGTATATTTCTGTTGGTCGTATTTGGACATTTTAGATTCAGAATGTCATTCAGTTGTTTGTGGTGTTCTGTTATTGAGTGTTCGTTGATTTTTGACAAAGTTAATTTCGCAAGATCCGGTGCACTCCTCGCTGAGGTACCTCTCGTGGATGGAGAGTTGAGCGCTGATAATGACGATGTGCTGTAAGTCCCATTGTTCTCTGACTGCTAAGCATGGTTTACGAATGGTAGATATTTAACTGCTACACATACTCACGAAACTAGTTCACATTTCGTGATTCTGATTTTTGCCGGCATGCACAATTCTCCCAATCATACCATTTTATCATCTCTACTCTTCGATGTTTCTCAACGTGAAATCAATTTCGTAGCTTCAATCCCGATAGGGGGACGATTTCCACTACCTCCCCCTCTCTTCCTCTCCTCACATACTCCCCTTTGCGACAAAACCAACGACTCGGTCTCCCATGGTGCTAAATAGTGGCGCCATCACCCATCGCCCAAAAACACGGTATGCCGCTCGCACACTCAACCACCCAAGCCCATGTCGGACCGCGGGCACAAACTTTTGCGTTTAAACTCACGCCTACCATTGCCATCGGCCCTATGTCTCCCGAAAAACTCCCTATGTCCTCTTCAAGTTAGGGTGACTGTAGATGTCGATAAATGGACGTAGACTGGAAAGTAAATAGATCATTATTATATAAATCTCTTTGCAATTAGGCAATTTTCCTGTTGGCAACGCTCAAGTTTGGCCAACGGTCACTCTTATAATTCACATGCATATGTATACATAAAGAAGAAGAACAAATATGAGACAAAATGCTCTTATACAGTGACACTTAATTATATATACATACAACATGACAGGTATATGAATATAAATTTAACATTTAACTTAGCTTTTCTCTTTTTCGAAAACCGCATAACCTTTGTTATGTTTACATCTATCCCCAACCTATCACAATAATTTTTCAATGCGCTCAGCATGCCTGAAACCCCCTTAGCTGATTGACAAACTAAAGCTTGGTCATCCACAAACCTAACTGATTTTATGAATTTCCCACCGAATTTCATATAAATCTCCGGTTCTTCTCATACATCTTTTATCATTTATTCCAAACATATCGTATGCTGAAAACACAGGCGCTAATAGATACGTCTGCCTTACCTCTCCTTCTAAGATTGGCGTAGATTGGAGGCTACCCAAATGTAAGTTTGGAGAATGATGGTAAATGCGATTTCAACTGCAAGGAAAACAAACAAAGAAGTGGTAGGGGTGCTCGGAAGTGCTAGGCAGGAGTGATGATAAAGACTGTAATAGAGGGGAGAATGTTAGACAAACGAGGAAGGGACAGGAATGGAATAGTAATGTAGGACAAAATGAAGGGAGGATGAAAGTAGGCGGAATTGAAGAGGGGTTTGTTGTAGTGCCGGATGTCACGCTGTGTTTTGTTAGGAGAGGTAAATAAATGCATGTTTGACCTGGCTTAACGGATTTTTCCCCCTCCGCAGTCCTTTTTAAGGCCAGGTTCCGTTTTCGGGAGCTACTCAGAATGAGTTAATAGTGATATCCATTACTTAAAGCGGTTTCAGTAGAAGTCGTTTCCCTGTGGTCATGGTATTTACGTTAGATATAGCGAGTGCCCTACAGTATAGGGTGTGTCTGACCGATTTCTTCTGCTTGGGTTGGTGATACGAGTTGAAATTGAAATACTGGATGGTGCCCGTTTCATTCCGGCGGAGGACACGTCCTAAGGTCCCAATTATTTTTCTACTGATGGGGACATAGGAGATGGTAGCCTGTTCTTATTATTTATCTCCATTGTGAATTTAATGGAGGCGTTCTGTTATATCAGATGCTGTAGGCATTTCTTAGTGGATTGTGTTGGATGCTTAAGCTAAGGAGACAAAACTTTTCGTGGACGATATGTCTGCCAACATGGCCTGACGGAATGGAAGAAACTTTTATCAAAATAGTAAAAGTAAAAGAGTAATTAACATATAATCACTCAGCAAAATTCAGGAGGCAACGGGGTAAAGTAGTCGTCTTTTGGATATAAAAAATTGCGCAAAATCGAGGTATATTAGAAAGAGACGTAGGGGCGTGTTGGAAGGTTAAGGAATCTTAAATTAATATTTATTTTGTGGAATGGTTTATTTAGAATTTTTAGGAACCAAAAGCACACTTTCATTAGGAAAAAAGTTACATACCGACTCTCTTGTAAATTTTTCTCCTCTTTTTAACAATTTACAACCGAGGGGGTTACTATTGTTTTGAATACATAAAAATGGTCCTTACTCCACAAAATTTCCCGCATTTCTCGATCAAACAATGTCAAAAAAGTTGCTATCCACCAAAAATACTTTGATAACTGCCTGTAAATATAATAGAAGTTTCCTCGAGCAGTAGTAATCTTTATGGAAGGCAACCGACAGCTAAGGTCATTTGCGCCGTTTGGAATCGATGGGAAAGGAAGGGTGGAGAGAAACCCGGCGTCAGCATTAGCCTATTCTTGTCGATAGGCGCCAAGGTTCGTAGTTTAACGTCAACTCACTCAAAGTACTCTCTACAAAGCACCTCAAGTAGGGATCGGGATACCTCTGAAAAATATTTGTCTTCAGAATTTGAACTCGAGTCCTCAAGGTGGGAATTCTGTACGTTGGCCACTGCACCAATCCGATCCCCAAGTTTCCTCGAATCAGAAGGAAGTACTGAAAGATGAGAGCTCGAGGAATGGCACACATTTAGATGCATAGGACTTTGAAAACCGGAAAAAATATACTTTAGTTTTCCACAACATATGTGAACGATCAAAATATTTTCTTTTTCATTACGTATCGCTTACTCCAAGTGACGCCTCCAACCATCCTATTCATCAAGTTATTTCGACTGTGTTGTCTGATATCCGTGAAATTGGGCATCACGAATACGAACCACAGGGATAAAAAGTGACAAAAGAGTACTATAAACTAGTTCTTTGCCAAATCTGTGTGACACAGTTTGGCACAAAAAACCAAACCGGATAACAAAAAAGTGGCGTTTGCATCATTGCAATACTCCAAATCATTCATCGTACCTGATCATGTTTTTTCTGCAAAACATGGAATTCCAGTGGTTCGCCAACCTCCCTAATCTCCAAACATGGCTCCTATTTGTATTTTCTAGAGATTAACCCCTATAATGATTCCGTTTACTTGTGGAAAATAATGTAGCTCCTTCTCATATTGAGAGTCAAAGAAAAATAGCAAGGTAAAATAACTGTTAATTTGCCTTCTGCAATCCTCTCTATGAGAATATGCAGATAAGAAAATTGAACGTTTGGCTAATCCATAAGACATTAATTAAATTTGAATGAAAGAAGTTGGAAGTTCACGGAAAAATTGCTCGTGGTATCGCGGTCTGATAAGGATTTGAAAATTGTATTCAAAGAAGCTATAGCTTCAAAAGCTACTGCGCTCAATTAAACTCAATAGAATTATATGCAACTTCTTGGCCATTATATATGTATTCATAATATAAATATAACTATGTAGTTTCCACACTTTTTGTCGGAGGTGCCTTGCTATGGTACACAGTATATGTACGTATCCTTATTTTATATATTTATGCTAGTGTCGTGAAACACGCTGCCCCGTGTACCTCCAATAAAAACGCGTGGAAACAAAAGAAATATTTTTTATTTATTGACGTTTAAACTTATTTAATAAACTAAAATCATTAAAAAGTCTGACGTAATGCATGCCATCGTCCGGCATAACTAGCAAAGACAATGCATGTAACTAGAAGTGTCGAATAACTGGAAGGGGGAAGTAATAATTTCTATGATTTAAACGATTTATTTTGTTGGCACTTAGGCTTTAGGCTTGAAAATATATAACAGGAATATATGGCTTAAAACTATGAAGGTGCAGGAGTTTGGAATAAATTAATACTGAATTGCTATTTCTTTTAAAGTTACGGAAATCTCATCGTGAGATATCTTAAACGCCTTGAATTTAGTGACCTTCGCACATAAATTTCGTGGCTAATTCCATTTAAGTAATAAGCTCATCTAATTTTAAGAGATCCTAGTCAATATAATTTAAACAAGCAGCGTGAATATGACCCAAAAACCCTCGGATTTTGACCGAGCATCGATAAAAATTTGCAGAATGCGGGTTCGGGACGGGAAGGGACTTTGTCATTCCCGGGCCGGGAAAAAATATCGAACTAAATTTAAATCATCGCATTTTGGCATATCGATATTTTTGCCGATATCGACAACTACCGCGACCCCCCAAAGCTTCCTCTCCGACCACCTTCATTTCCATTATCCCTCTTCCCCTTCGCCCCCATTCCACTCACCCTAGTAGCCTGTGGGGTTGTGTTGGGGTGGGAGGATGGGAGTGGGGACGCGGCATTGTTGGGGCAGTACTGGAAAGAAGAGACTCAGTGTGGCACTGCTGGAGCCTACTCGCTTTTGTTTCTGTTAATTAATTCCGAGGGCTCTGATGAGTCCATTTGGCGGGGATTCGGCCCTGGAGGGAAGGGGATGTGTTGGATGGGGCGGGAAGACCGTTGGCGTACTACGATTCCAGTTTGAAAGAGGGCGCGCGGCGGGGAGGCCGGGAGAAAACCCTTTTTTCCCGAAGGCCTGCGGAGGACAGGCGATCGGTGGGGAGGGCGGAGGAGGGGGGGGAGAGGGAGGGTGGGTGGAGGGAATGTAGGCGGATCAGCCCCAGCACACGCCTCGTCCACTTGATTAGCCGGCCAGCCCACTCCTCCCCTACCCCACCCCCACCCCATGCCACCGCGCGTTTCATAAATCCCCCCACCATTCACTACTCTCGCGTTCAATACACCTTCGCTCGCCAACCGGAATCAATGGCGCAATTATTATTTTTGCTTCTGATCATGTCATGAATTTTCATGTTTCCGATAAAATGGTCTGTTTCCAATCGGCTTTGTAAAGTTAAAAGCTATCATTGCTGTTGTGAACTGAGGAATATTCGTACGATACTGGCCCTAATGAGAGATTTTGATTTCAGTATTTTATTTCTTGCGAGCATCCTTTGATGACGGTTAGATTCCACCGGTTGTCATGGCAATACGTAAAGCGACTTATTTTCAACACCACATTCGTTCTGAATTTGATGCGGAAAATTCATTGCAATTGCTATTTTTCTTGAATTTTTTCTCTTCAAGCGTATGGTTTTGTACACAAAGCATCGGGTTTTTTACCATTTGAGGCATTCCGTTATAGACATTTCAAAGTTCAAAAAGGTATTTCTATTCGGAGAAGAAATACTTAGTTATTCCACATATATTTTATTAAACACGACCTAGATTTCGACACACAAAGTCATCATGATGACTTTGTAAGTAGAAACCTCGGTCGCGTATTTTAAAATATATGTGGAATAACTAAGTATTTCTTTTCCGAATTGAATCGCTTCCACAAAGTAACACCTGAAACCATTCCAGCATTTCTATTCAATTCAGTGTTCATTTCCCATGGAAAACAGCTTCCACTCGGGGGAGCTGTTACCAACTTTACCAGGCTGATTGGTCAGCATTCGTATAAAAAAAACTTTCCACCGGAAGTAGCGTAAATCTTGGGATACATTTACCCGAATTTAAGGGTTACCCGTAAAACCTTTGTAGTCAGGTTTTTCCGCGTTTATTAACATATACTGTTATTGTTCCGCGATCGCCGATTTTTCAGTCAGATGTAACTCCCTTGCTCTTATATACTGGTATTGATGGCTCGGTCAGTTTCCCCTAGTGCCTCGTATGTATGCTTTTCCGCAGTAACAGTGGCCGCAGAAAATACCTGGGACCATAATTCCGGAGTAAAAATTCACTTTCGCAAGAAGATGCGCAGTATCAACCATTTTCGCTTCAAGTTTGTTGTAAATGGCAGTAAAGAGCATTCACTTGCTTATTTAATTTCAAATGTGCTGCGTTCATTATGTTCGCCGTGTACGCATGTGTTTTGGTGTTCTCTTTCCGTGAGTATATTATAGGCGGATGTTTTCTTTAATTCATGTCAACTGCCAATTAGGGATATAGGTTCCTCGCAATACTATTTCGATTAAAATAAAATGATAGTGTTTGGCGGGCTCTCATGGCATGGTTTCGTCATATTAAAAACAAATGAAAAAAATGATTGAAAAAATATGGCTTATTGTGACAGGCCTATTGAAGTATCAAATTAATATCAATGAGATCACATTAAAACCTAAATGATTGAATACAAATCAAAGAAATACTTGACATGCAATAATATACCCTCAGTGAAAAACGCAAATGACATTAAAATTCTTAATGCCTGTATAAAATAAAATTACAAAAAAAGAAGAATTGAAAAAATAGAAATTTTACCAGTTTAAAAAGGAAAGACATTCCTTGACATTGATTATAAATGAAATATCATTCTGAGAAGGGCTGCTAATAAATGAGAAATAACGTAAGAATAAAAAATAAAAAAATCAGAATGTTTACAGAACTTAAATACAAGTAAATTACACAAATAAATGGCAACAAATCGAAACCATGATTAAGACACAATATTAGAATATGAAAATAATTTAAGATGGACAACGATCAATACGAGGTAAAACCACCATTCTAAAAAAGTAAAGGAATCTCAAAGTTAGCAAAATTAAGTATTTACGAAGAATAGTCTGACTTAGTGCTTTTCTACTCAATGGATTTGAGTAAAAATTATGAAAGAATTATGCCTCTAACTTTGAGCATAACCTTGAAAACGTTGCGCCTGAAACTACTGGGTATACGTATTAAATATTCCTCCGAAAAACTCACAGTGAAAACAAACTGAGGTACAGAGGCAAAAATATTGGAAGTTTCTTTTTCATTTCTTCACCCTGTTTCTATCACCCATCCTCTTTCCGAAAACTACAAAATTTCCCAGATGCATATGTCTGCTGGCCTAACACGCTGGGTGCCAGGACGCGTGGAGGGCCCATTCAAACAAGGCTCTGTTGTCAAGATACCGATTCTTCGGCGAATGATGCATACTAATATAGTGTAAATGAAATTAGCTTTTGATATCAGGTCATTCCCCAAAACAGTTAGATGTCATTTCTCGAGTATCATACTTGCTGCAACAAGTGACTAAGAGAGGTGCCACAGTTTGGAATATAATTATATCATTTTATTAGACCTTTCACATCTTTAATGCACATTTTTCATTGATCTAAGAGTATATTCATATGATTCTTATTCTTTTCCCTCTCATCATCGCGCTTATATTTTAGTGAATAATAAACACAAGGTGCTACCCAAAAGTTGCTAGTACTATGTGCCAGACAAATTCAGCGTAACTGCACGCGTTTGTTGTTGGTGACTAGTTTTTCATTACTGCGTCTGCAATTCCGCCATGGCCAAGTTGAAGGGACAGCGTACATTCTTTTACAGCGTACGTCAAAGTATGTGTTAACCTAAATAAGATTGCCATTGACACACTAAATGTTAACAGAAGCCTTCGGAAACGACTTTTTTGGCCGAAAAAATCTAAAGATAGCTTTAAAAGTTATAAAAATTGCCAATAGATATGACGAAAAATCTTACAAAAAAAACAAAAAAATTCACTTGATGACGATGAAAGGTCTGGACGATCATCGACCGGCATTAAACCACGACACTGTCGTTTCTATTTGGAATGCAATTATGACCGATTATAGGCAGACAATCCAAGGCATCTAAAACAAATTGAGGTTATCCTACTGCACAAACCAGCGGATTTAATTGGAAAAATAGTTGATGAGAATGGATAGGAGCAAATTTCGTGTCAAGACACTTTATCGACGATCAGGAAGTACGTTGAATGGATGCCAGTAAAAAATTGAAGGAACAATTTCAAAATAATCCAGATTTTATCCCTAAAATTGTAAGAGGAAATAAATATTGTATTTATGGGCATGATATCGAAAACAAGTAACAATCGTCGTAATGAAAACCTCGACACTCCGGGCAAAGAATCCTCAGCAGTCACGAGAATTCAAACATGCAGGTCAAACGCAGGTCCAGTATCCTGTCGTGTTGCCATTAGGGGGCAAATGGAGAATATTATGAAGAAACGACGACATTAATGGCGCAGAAGTGACCGGATTCTCTGTCATGATTGTGTGAGCCTACATACCGCAGTCATCATACTTGGCGGAAGCAACTTGGCCGCTGGGACCCTTTGGATTACACCCTGTTAATTCATCCGCTCAAAATGATTTAGTTTAAATCAGTTGGGAGTTTTTCAGCAGATATCATTGGAGGGCGTTTTTATTTCGAGCAAACTAATCACACATATCTACATCTACTTAATACCCCGCAAGCCGCCGCAAGGGCGTTTGGCGGGGGGTGTTAGGACACCACCCGTAATTTAGAAAAGAAAAAGAAAAAAAAACCGCATGCAATAACCACAAAATCATATATCCAAAAAAAAAATGGCACACAAAAAAACACTTATACCCCACACACATGCAAACACTCAATCTACATCTTACATACACATGCACCAGAAAGTATATCTAACAGCTTTGCAGTGTTTAACTTTGCTCCGACTAGTAAATTCAATGTTTTCAATATTTCTAAAGTGACTTCGGTTTCTTACTATTATGATTTCTGATTGTTCGGGGAAAGAATGAGTATTTGTACCTATCTGTCCTGGAATATATAATACATAAATTTCGCACGCCGTATTTTGAAAATCAAAATAATTTATTAGCTATTTTCATTCGACTACACTTTGACTGATTCTAGAGAACTAAGGATAGCACTCTGGTAGAACCGTGGAAACACATCAAAACAAGGGTTCCTAAGGCAGACGAATATTGGCAGAGCTTTACTATGGGCCAAGCAAGGCTAACAGTGATGGAAAAACAATGAGGATATAGTAAGCAAATATTATAAAGATGAAGGATTTTCTCAAGGAGAAATATCTATTTGTATCACAAAATATAAACCTTGATATGTTGAAAATTGTCAACAGATCCATACATACCATGAGTCACATATTTCAGAGAATGCGAGATACTGACATATTGACCGCAATGAAGAAAGAAGTTCTGAAGTATTGGTAGTGTGGTGCTGCGAGAAAACAAATTCAACGAAACGAGAGGGGAAAAGAAGTTCTATAAAGATTAGAAAAAAATTAAAAAGGAAATGAAGAAAAAAATAATGGGGGAATAAAAGTCATCGATGGATGGACGGATTCTACGAAGGAATTTTCCGTTTCAAAACATTACACATTGAAAAAATAAAGAATTAATCTGATTCAGGAAAAAAGAAACTAGAATTACTGAAAACATTAGCTTTGTTACGCAGAGAAAGTGATTTCGGTAGTAGTTAGATAATTTTAGCAAATATTTGAAGGTTACCCTGGGGAATTATCAAAATAGAACAAATTATACCGATTGATTAAAACAGAAGGTTTTACCATCTAATTTTTCTCATCCCTAATGAAAGCATTCTAACTCCACTATCTTCCAACATTTACCATTATCAATAAAATAGACACATGAATGATGACATAAATTATGCTAAATGACCACCTACAACTACAAAAATGATCACATCTAATAAGTAAAGGATGACTTCAACAACCATTTGATGCATAAAAATGAATACAAGACCAGGGAAGATGTTTTAATGCTATTTACTAGATAGCCTGACCTTATTTCGTAAGGTCAGGCTATGCAGTATTACTTCACCCAATGTTCGTCCAATAATTTTTAAAAACTACTATCACGTTTCCCAATGGAAATAAATTGTTTCACAGATGCCCTTGGTAGAGAATGGGAAGATTGTCATATTCTGTAACTTCAAAAAAGTTTTAAATGCAACTATCTCCATCGATGAATATAATTTTTAAGCTATTGAAAGCACCTGATGACCATGCGTAGCATCGAAACCATGGTCGTGAAATATTAAATCTTTACTGTGGGAGTGTTAAGTTTCTTTTTGCCCTCATATTGAAATGCATGCAAACACTTTGTTGATTTTCCACTCACAACTGTTTATTTAAAAGCTGACGAATTTAAATGCAATTTTTATCGCAAAATAAATTTCTTAGGAATAATGACTTCTCCAAACTTAATTATTTTTGTAGAAAACGGGTATGTATTGAAGTTCAAATGTTAAAAATGGTTTTTATGGAGAAATGAATTGTTGATAAGGAACCACGTAAAAATTGGAATTAGTCTTTCATTTTTTTTCTTTGAAACATGCAGAGAAATATAAACTTAATTTAACTTTTCCCCTGCGTTTTGCTAAGCATTTTAATGAGGAAGTCTTCACCCGTAATTCGGTCTTTGAAAGCCCCTACCAGCCTCAAACCTTCACCATCATTGTTCTCTTACGCGCTATTCCGTTGAAAAGATTCTTACGGCATCAGTTTTTAATTTGTTTCCAGCATTTTTCCCGCCGTTGGCATTCACGCCACACCAACTCGAATTCCTCATAGCGCTCTAGTCCTCAGTCACGTGCCCAATTACGTGAACACTTCCCATCACGCCCCGGAAATCGATCAACTGGAAAAAATCTGCATGCTTGCTCTCCTTTTTCATTCACTCTTTCCGGTTGAATTTATTTGCATTGGCTTTGCCGTAGTTGAAGCAATTTTCGTGCATCGCTTTTAAATGAACAAAAGTTAACTTGGACGCTCAGGAAAGCCTTTTTATTTTTAAACTCGCTGAATACCCTCGTGATTGCAATGTTCCCTCCATGGGAATGATCAACAGTGTGCATACGTATGAAAAAATATGAGATTTTGGGAAAAAATACCACGATTGTTAATCGTATCGTTTAAAGATAGTAACTTTGGTGGTTCGAGAAATTAAATAAATAACAATTCAACAACGCTGGCTAGATAAAATGTTTTTCTTTAACTCATTTAATGGAATTAAACTAGAAATAGAATTTAGAGATGACAGTAATTTCTTGCTAATAAAAATTACAGCATAAGGTATTCTACGACCCAATAAGCGCAAAACTGAAACAAAAATAACGATAATATTTTATACAGTGAAGTACAAGGCTTAGTAAGCATGGTAAGCCAAAGCAGTATGAACTACTACCTTGATCAAAAAGTTCCCGGAATAACCACCGTGTGGCGCTCCCATCGTTCCGATTTGAGTTCTGTTTTTTTTGTTAAATTGGTACATCTATTGTTGATATTCCCTTTAAATCTTAGTGTAATAACTTGACATTTGCAAAAGTTACGTGCCAAGAGTACATCTATCTCTGTGTGTGTTGGCGATTTTTTACAATTGCAGAAATGGATTTAAATTTGCAACAACGAACTTGTATTAAATTTTGCGTAAAAAACGGATTTAGTGGCGCACGGACGTTGGAAATGTTGGAAAAGTGTTTCGGCAACGATTCTCTAAAAAAACGGTCGTTTACCAGTGGCACGAGCGGTTCAGAAGTGGTCGTGAGTCAATCGAAGATGATGAACGCAGTAGCAGACCATCGACATCGAAAGTCGGTGAAAAAATTGATAAAGTAAAAGAAATGTTGGTCAATAACCGCAAATTAACCATCAGAGAAATAGCGGAGGTCTTGAACATTGCCTATGGATCCGCCCAAGACATTGTGGTTAATGATTTGGGTTTCCGTCGTGTAGCAGCAAAGTACCTCAATTTCATGCAAAAAAGAGACCGTGTTGACGTCGCAAAAGACATGATTTGCGAGGCTGAATCCGATCCCACATTCATCAAAAGGATCATTACTGGAGACGAGACGTGGGTTTATGAGTACGACACGCAATCCAGACATCAGGCAAGTGAATGGCGTTCACCAAATGAGCCGAGACCAAAAAAACCACGTCGTTTTCAGTCAAAAAAGAAGGCAACGCTGACGGTTTTCATGGATTACAACGGTGTAGTGCATCATGAATTTTTGCCAGAAGGCCAGACAGTAAACAAAGAGTATTATTTGGGCGTTATGAGACGTTTGCGTGAAGCAATTCGCCGAAAGAGACCAGAAATGTGGGCAGAAAACTCGTGGATTTTGCACCATGATAACGCACCGTCGCACAGTGCTATCATTATTCGTAATTTTTTGACGAAAAATGCAACAAATACCATCCAACAGCCACCGAATTCACCTGATTTGGCTCCCTGTGACTTCTTTCTGTTCAATCGAGTTAAAAAACCATTACGGGGAACGCGTTTTAGCAGCCGAGAGGAAGTAATGGAAAAATCGCAGGAAGCACTGATGGACATACCGAAAACCGAATATAAAAAATGTTTCGAGGATTGGATCAAGCGCTGGCATAAGTGTGTTGCAGTCGATGGGGATTACTTTGAAGGGGACAATATAGATTTAGATGAATAAACTTGTATTTTTAAGTTTCTGAATAAATTCCGGGAAATTTTTGATCAAGGTAGTATGCACAGTAAATCATAGCTGATAACCAATACATGCAAGATATCGAGCATTAATTCGTGCGAGGAATCAATTTTTGGAATCGTGTAATGGAATCAATTTTTCAATATATTTCGAATCAAGAAACTTAGACCGGAAGATATCTTCTCTCAAGTTTGTCTTCTGTTTCTGGCTAGAACCACTTCTCATTAGGTAGGAGGCTATATGAAAAGAAGGGAAGGTCAATAGGTAGGAGAGTACTTTTCAATGTTATATATCTGATTTAGTAACTTACAACTTTATTGGAAGTTTATTAGCTATCTTCAGGAATTTTTGCAAATATCAAGAGGTTTTAAGAAGAAATGCATCACGTTTTAGTTTTTCAAATTAAATGGCTAGAAGTCTCTTAACGAGACGGGTAATCCGCAGAAGTCAAATGTGCAGTAGATTCATTCTACCATGCTCACGCGAAAGGATATATGCACTCGCTAAAGGGGGAGGGACATGTGACGTAAATTATTTCCAATTAATGGTGAAAAATTTTAATACGAAATCAAGGTGAAAAGTTCTCGACCTGACAATGAAAGGCTGCGATTTTCAGTCATAATATGATTTCATTTTTTTACACATTTCCCTTTACTCCCACGCACTTCATTCAGCGTTTCTTCAACATCAGTATTCTATTCCGGAAGTGATTGTCTGGAAGGATGTGAAAATATCCATCTACCACTATAAAAACTTCTTCATTGGATGCGAAGCGCTTCTCAGAAACAATTTTCTTCAAGTTTGGGAACAGATGGAAGCCTGAGAGTGCTAAATCAGGTGAATAGGGGGGATGGTCGAGCAAATCGTACCCCAAATCCAGTAGTTTTTCCATCGCCAACGCACCTTAGTGAGCAGGTGACAGTAGGTTGTCCTGGTGAAAGATGATTTGTTTCTTCTTCAAGCCAGGCATCTAGTCCTACTCTAGTCCAGGCAGTCTAGTTCTACTCGGCATCCAGCTCAGGCCTCTATTTCGGCATCCAGTGGTCAAGAAGGTTTGAGTAATATTTGCCTGTTATGGTTCTGCCTCTTTCAAGGTAATGAAATTAGAGGATCCCTTTCACATCCCAAACACACTGGTCCCAAACACCTTTCCGGCAGATGTGATCGACTTCGCTTTCTTTGGTGTTGAACCATCGGCTTCCAACCACAGCTTCAACTACTGTTTCGTTTCTGGTGTGTAGTGGTGGGCCCATATCTAATTAATGGCGATAAATTGCTGCGCAAAATCGACCTTGGCTATTTCACTCACCTTCACTCGTCTAATGTCCAACACGAATTCGTGCACCTTTTCGATGGTTTCCGGTGTGGTGGCGGTTTTCGGCCGTCCTTCACGCGGGTCATCTTTTAAGGTATGTGCGACCATGTTCCGATTAGGCTGCTCACTTTTCAACGGTTAATATTTAAGGAGCAGAGTCTCAATACACTTTTGTCAACTTCGGATGAATTTCCATAAGGGTTAAGTTATCCAAGACGAAGAATTTTATGACAGCACAAAATTTAAGCTTTTCCATTTTAATGAAAAACAGGAGAGACATCTACTGTAAAAATACGTTTACACAAACTGCTTAAGAAAACAAGTTGAAACTTGTCTTACAAACTAATGACTAGTGCACTCAACGAGGAATCATAAATTTTCGCTGATTGGAACTATATCTCTGTATCAGGCCGAGAACTTTTCCCCTGAACCTCTTAGAACTCTTAAATTTTTGCCCTAAATATTATTTTACTTTTTTTCTCAGATCAAAAGACATTTATATTACGGCATGATGACTTTTATGCCGAGAGTTTCACGAAGTCCATTTGCTTGACCAGGAAATTACCCCGGGAGGGTAAGGAGTTTATATTTCAATGCCTCTTATTTCCCTATCTTATTGGAGCCTAAGAAAAGTTAGGTTTGTTGAGTTTTTGATAGCTATGTCACAACAATGACAGGCTCATCATCCTGATGATAGTTTTGATTGGCTGCGTTTTGCGCTATCAACTATCAATTCAACAGTAACGTCGGCCATATCTTGCCGCGACCCGTCGCAGATTTGAACAAGTTTTCATTTACAACGAGACTTTTTCCTAATCAAAAGAATTATAATGTAGTAACTTTGGTTAGCTTTTTTAGTTCGAATCATGGTATTTCGCCTCATGAATATCCATTCACTGGGCAATGACATATTTTAAGGTACGGTAGGTCACTAGAATTTACCATAGCGTGATAATTTAATGGTAAAGATAAAAGCATCTATTTCACAAGTATAATACGTTCCAGTCCTACATCCGCGATAACATTCGACAGACACTGAACGCTAGAAGTAGAATCGACAAAGAAATGCACGGCAATAGAGGAGTAGCACTCTATAAAACAGCTAAATTCTGAGGTTATCACAAAACTGAATCCCGAAGATAAATTTCGTTCAAGAAACTTCCATATATCAATTTTACATTTTCTCACAATTCGATTGAGATATAAATCGCGTACGTTATACAGGTGATAAATGCAATGCAATACAGTCATTGATCATCTAATTTCCGGAATAGTGTCATTGATCATGAACTTCCGATTCAAGCCGTATTAATGTCTCTAATAATTCAAGTATATTTAAGCATAAACTGATAAAGAAAGCCCACAAATGTATGGATACCAATACAATGCTAAATATAAACTAGAATAGCTGCATTTCCTTTGAGAGAGGATAACTAATGGGTAGGGGTGCAAGTTTGCCCGTAATTACACCAAAGCATCTCTCGCGTTAAACCCTTCCACCTGAGTTGTCACAGCTAACACCCCCAGCAATCCTCCAAACGCCCCTCCAAAACACTGAAATATCTCTTATTCCACAATTTTAAAGAAGCAAACTAACCCCACCCCCATAAATCACCCACTCACATTCAAATGCATTTCACTATTCCCTAACGTTTTGGTGGAGCTGTGAAAAGACACCTCCCACCAGGGACATCACCCGCACCAACACAGGGTGCATCGTTTTTATGGAATTATTACTAAGTCATACCTAAAATATATGGATTAAATTAATTTAGCATATTATGTGAGTTTTAGTACATGGTACTGCTAGTTACAGCTATTAATGCTCATTTATTTTCTTTCAGGAAGCCGTAGATGGAAGTAACTCGCACTATGGAGTAGATAGAGGCTCGCAGTGTAATTAAGTTCCTTCGTTTGAAAGTTTACAGTCTCTGAAAAATCCACAACGAAATGATGACTGTTTAAGGAAATGATAGCCTGTCATATGTTACTGTTGTGAAGAGGAAAAGGAATTTTCAAACTGGCCACTTGTCCCTTTTACAGACGATCCAAGAATAGGATGATCATCACTCACGGACGATGCTGCTAAGATTAAGAAAGATTAAGAATTTATCCTACTAGACGGAAGAGCAATCATCCAAATGGTTATGAATCAGACCGATTTTAGTTACAGCAGTGTGTGTAAAACTATGTATAAATAACTGCAAACGTAAAAGGGGTCAGCACACTGGGTTCCACGACTACTGACTCATTTTCAGAAGGAACACGACGCGATCGGCAATCTATGCGATATGGCTTTGACATTTTGCCACACCCACCATATTCTCTCGACCTCGTCCTAAACAACTTATTCCCAGAACTCAAACAACCAATCCGGAGTGGGAAATTTGACAGCACAAATGGCGTCATTCAAGGAGAGGAGCAATGGTTCAACGCAATCTGCCTATTTCTGCAATGCCTTCAAATGATCAGGAAACGCCGTGAGAAATGTACGTATAACTCTGGATAGTAACTGTGTAGAGAAATGTTAGTGCGAACAAACAAAAACGATGTTTATAAGTTAATTACTTTTTAAAAACAGTCTAAAGTTCACAATTTCCTCTAGAACACGGGCATACAGGTATTTACCACGTTTTCATCCACGAGGACCCTAGGGTAGGAAATACTACATTCATAAACTTCTTACTTCAACGTTAGGCTAGAGAAAGAGTGTTTTATCATTTGAATTACAACATTCTGAAACAAACGATGCAGAATAAAACAAATTTCAAACCGAAGGGCATTCTCCCTAACAGTACATTTCACGATACACATGTCATTAAATATTTTACTGATAAGTTGTTTATCTAACTCTATCTCACCTACATCTCGACGTTTCCGAATGTTTACAACTTATGCGTGGACATAATAGACAAATTTCAATATCTCATTTTTAATGAATTATTAATATAACTCCAAACATAATCTTAATGTTGAAAAAGGTCGCAGGAAAGGAAAATACTCGTAATAAAAAATGATATTGTAAAAAATAAACGGCTGAGTGCTCTGGCTATTGTTATGGGTTGCTCAGTTTCACATTGCCGATTGAGAACCAAGTAGGCAAATAGAAATTTGGAAGAGAAAGTGGATCGTCAACAAACCACTTTGGAAAATCGTGTCTTCTTCTTACACATATTTTCCATAGAGCGTACAATTTTGTTCTGATAATCTTGATTTTGGATCGGCCACCGGTTTCAATAACCTAAAGGAAAAAATCTTTGGGACTAGGGTTGCAGCAGTTAAAAAAGTGGAATCAATACGTACATAATTCAAATGAAACCTCCGCCATCACAGAAATCTGTCCAAAGGAAATCACACCACATTGATTCACAGACACGATCGTTCAAAAGCACCGACAAAGGGATATGAAGCCCTTTCCCTCGGGTAAAGAGTAGAACGTAGAAGGGTTAACTTCTGCTATCACCCCGCCACTATGATTACGGTAGGTAAAAGTTTAAAGCACGTTGCTAGTTTAATTATCACGTTTCAAACATGTCAAGTTTTCAACAATTTGTAATACAAAACGCTTTTTTTCTAAAGAATAGTGATATTGATGCAGGGGTTGGCGCAGGAGGCGACCTTGGGCGACGAAGACGGCAGGGGCGCCCGGCATCTCCCTTTGTCACTCCTATCCATGCGGGTCATGGGCAACATCCATGTCATCCAATCTAATAATATAATAAATAATTATTTACTTTTATTCATGAGCAGAATTCAGAAATTTTATTTAAAATATTAGAAAAGTGAAAAAAATAACGGAAAACATACGATTTCAACTTCGAAAGCAATACCATTACAGCGTAAAAATTCATAAATCGCCTTGAAGGGGATGAAAACCCAGATCAATGAAGCCGAACGAATGATTTCACCACTGTGGAATTCCTGAATCCGTGTGCCCATCAGTCGGTGACGCCACTTAATTTACTTTGTATTTCGGAGGTGCCTGCAGTTTCTTCGGATCATAACATCAATATGAAATGAAACTTTAATTAACGTAAAATAAAATTACCGCATACGAGTAGCAGTAAAGTATAATACGAGAAATGGATTAAGCACATTAAAATTTATTGAAATACAAGTACTCGTATATTTTCAAATCGGATTCATTAATAAACTATTCCAGACATGTTGGATTTGAATTATGTATGGGGTAGTCTAAAAGGCGGGGCTCCTCTATATTCATAAAGGATTGGTCACTTTTGGAGAAAATATAAAACTAAACAGAACAAGCCATATAATAACTTGGATATAGATATGATTGTTCAAAGGTAACTTCAAAGGAATATAAAGCAATTGATGCGTAAATTTGAGTGGCGTTGATTACGGCAATTATGTGTACCATCGCCAAGGGAACAAATGTAGTGTAAACAACTGCCCACTCAACAATTTTTTAACAAACTGATCATGTTATTAATTTTTTATTCATTGATTTATATCATGTATTTAATGCCCTAAAACCAGATTATGATTGATGCAATAAATTTTTTCAGGTTTAATCCTTCCGTCTTTTAGTATTTCTCACTCCAGATAGACTAGCAGCATTTAGACGACGCGAACTTTACCATGTCTTGGGTTTTGTCTCAGATGTTCTTCTGCTCCCTTAAACCCACTTGGTCCATTTGACCTCAACCCTATTCAATATTGGTGGTTTCCAAGTAAAAATATGCATTTTTCTCGTTCATTTTCTAATCATATCTCCCTTGTAGGCCCTAATTTTAATAACAACGTATTTTCTGTGTTATTTTTGGGCGGATTTTCGTGTGAAATTTCCCTACGGTAGGTATTGGGCGTATGCTTTTTAATCAACTATTATTTGGTAGTCTACCGCTGAAGTTTACAAAAATCTGGCACCTCTACCTTTCTTAACCTAGCCCAAGAGATTTGCGAATAAGATTAAGAAGACCTGAACACCATTATAATAAACCTTTCATGATATCTGCATACTTCCTTCCTCCCTACAGTTAGTTCACCTTGAGTGATCTTCCTAAATGTATATTATAGCTTACCTTTAACTTTCCATTTCTCGAAAACTTAATTCAAAACTATTCTTTTGCTTCCTCTTCTTCGCGTACTTGATGTTCTCTCCCCTATCACAGTCTTCAAAAGTCCATCGGCTACCAAAATACTATATATCAATTTTTTCTGCTTATTTGCATTTTTCCATACAATCTTCTTTGTTCACTTTTCTTTAAGTCCATTTAAATTTTGCCGTTATTCTGCACAAATACATTTCTTAAGCCTCCACCGATCATCTGGCTGCAATGACTAAGTTTTTGCGTCGCACAAAACCACGTTCCACACCATAGTTCTCACTATTCATCTCTTATTATCATTACTCATTATCAGTCTGATGAACTACCTCATCTTCGTGAAAGCTTCTTTGCCTAACGCAATTCATCTTTTGATGTTCCTACTATTTTGACTAATTCGGTCCAGAACACTTCCTAAAAAGATAAAATTTTACCGGCTCTAGTTTTCGGCCTCCAATTTTAACGTCCATTTTTAGCTCTCTTTGTCTCATAACCTTCCTCATAATTGGTCTTGCTTTATTTTATTTTCATCCTTTGTCGATCACACTAATTTTATAATGTAATCAGTAATGATTGGAACCCTTTGACTAACTGGCTAACTAAAGCTTGGTCCTCCGCAAAAGTCATCGATTTTATGAATTCCCAAAGCTAGTTTCACTCCTGTCTCCGACACGGCATGCAAATGAAAAAGTGCAAGTGATACTGAACATTCCTTTCTCACCCCTCCAACTAACAATGCCAATCAATTCTTTACATCCGCCACTCGTAACTGAGCAACCTGAGATGTGTACACACCACGCCATTTTATCACATTTGTTCTAGGGATTGTCGCACCTGACCATTTGGTCATCTCCGACTTGTTTCTAGTATGACTGTTTTCGTATGATAGGACTGTCACTGTTTGAATAATGTTTCTTTGAATGGTGAGGGGAGACTAGGTTGGGCGAAGAGGGATGTGTCAGTTTGCCAGGGCGATTTTGGGTCTCCTGTGTTTGTTTCCATTAATGACATCGCAATCCCATGGGCGCATTCAATTAGGGAGGTTTCTGTTAGGGGGAGTTATTCTACGAAAGTGTGTATTGAGGTTTAGATGGAGAATAGGATAGGTGCTATTTTGTGGTGTTTACGGAGGTCTTTGTTTCTAATAATTTGATGATAATAATAATTAGATGAATAATAATAATTTTATGAATAATAATAATTTGATAAATAATAATAAGAGATTTGTACAGGTTACAAATAAGTTGCATATTTCTTCAATCTACTCTTATCTCCGGTAGTAAAACGATTTATCATACCCAAGTAGCTGTATCGAACGCCATCCCGAAATCCACGAAACAAAAAAAATCTTATTAAGTTCAATCTGGGTCAAGGCAGCAAACAAAAAAATATGGTACAAAATTGAAAAAGAAAAATCAGAATGAGCTTATACATGATGGATTTTGCACAAATAATGTCGTCTTTCTTTCAAGTAATTTCACAAAAACCATTTATCTTTCTAGTTAAACCTAAGTTAAAAATTTTCTTCAACTTCATAGAATACGCATTAGATGACCTAATGATATCGGAGCTCATCAGTATTACAAAAACCACTACGGAAGGATGCTAACTTAGCATTTGCATTTGGGACAAGTAGGATAGGCACAATGAAGATATTTCTCAACTGACAACGACCAAGGCTCTATTCACGATTTTCAGTGCTCGTGGCATTATCTGAAACAGCTGGTAGAGTGATCGTAGGGGAATGAATCCAGCAAACTGGACGGAGGGCGAGGGAAGGGTCAGCTACTCTCCGATATAAGGGAGGACGTCAGGAGGGGAAGGGAGAGTCCTGAGGGAGCATGCTCCAAGTATTTACCGAGAAGCGAGGAAGGAGCTGGGTTTCCAGAATTGGAGGAGACAAACCTGTCGACGTTAGACTCTGGGGCAGCATACCCCGAGTGGCAAGATTTGAAATTTTTCCTTCTCTCCCGTCTCCAAAACATCGCGTCCTACTCTCCTCTTCTTCAACCACCTAAAAAGGTGGTGTCTTGTGATAATACCTTTCACGAGAATCTAGAAGACATTAAGACTCATTAACAATGGGGTGCGATCATGAATCCTATTATTTCCTTGTAATCGGCACACAGAATTTGCAACGCTCTTTCCGCTCTTGCGCTCGTACGCTCTTGCGGACCTTTCAAAATCACGGAGCCCTATCTTCAATTCTTGGTGGTAATGCCATGAATCGCCCTGCGTCGGGCTTCGAAGTTAACTGTAGCGATGGGATATCCGTCAGGCATTGATGAAAGCCGTAAAGGGCGTCCTCTATGAAGGGTCCGCAGTCGCGCCTTGTGCTATAACGTAACGGCTGCAGCAATTTGACGAGTTCACCACGTTTTATAAAGTGGAATATTCATCGAGTATTATTCTCATAGAATGTAACGCATATTGTTCGTCACAACTTAAGATTTTAAGGGGATATGAATTAAAGAAAAGAAAAATTGAAGGGAAATCTTCCAAATAAAATCAAGATAGGAAGAAGATGGTATAAAATTCGTTTTTCGATTTTTCATTATTTTTTCGCCCGTAAAAATTTGCTCTTCTTCGTTTTTCATCAAAATGAAGAATTTTTTATGCGCCTTGTGACTTCTCTGTTTTTAAGAGCTGTTTCTAATAACCTTAGCATGTACAATCTCGATTCACATTAAATAAAGGAGAATTAAGGTAAGTTAAGCTCAAGAGTTAAATATTTTTACTCATGACTGCTTCATAATCAACACAGGTATTAAATCTTGATTTCGAGTTTATCGGTAACATTAATTTGTATTCAAGTATTTGTGAATGATTTTTTATAAAGCATGCTCTTTTGCCGCAACACAACGGCATCACTTCAATGTTCTACTTCTCAGTGAATTTTGAAAATGTGCTTTAAAATTCGCGCAAATAATTGAACTTAGCGTCTGGCAAGAGGAGGGCTTATGAGCGGGATGTAAGAATAGTTAAATAACTGACCAGTGAAACTGAGACGATATTGAAAGTTACCTGAAACAAAGGATGACTTGATGACATAACATGATGTGACTTGATCAACGTAGTTATATCTTTACCTTTTTCACATCAGATATTAAGTCCCAAAGGTTATCAGAGAAGCATTCTAAAATATTGCTAAATAAAATTTGCGTCAGATATCGACTCCTAAAGTATCGTATTACTTGTGAGTGTAAAGATTGGACATGAGAGATATTCATAATGAATTGTAACAATTTTCAAGCATTAAAATTATTTACCTCAATCGGGATGCGAACCCGGTTCTCTCAAATGACTCCGTTATAATTATTGTCTCTGAATCTCCCGCAGTTTTTTTTAATTTCTCAGTTATTAGCATACAGTGAATTGGTTTGCTAAAGGGAAGGTAATAACAATTACAGCTGAAATACAAATTGGAATGGTATACACTAAGATAAATTCAAGTTCCTGTCAGTCAAATAGATGAGGATCTAATTTACTACGCTCCGCAGTAAATTTACACCTATATTAACATCAATGCCGTATAAGGTATAATATTATGTTGCTTGAGTGTATAACTGGACGTACAATAACAATAAATGACCTAGAGTTCCTTTTCCTTCCTTTCTCTCAATGATTAGAAAGTATATCAAATATAAATTAAATTTTCTCCAATAATTTCAAATTCATAATTTTAACTGTTTTCTGTTAAGTAAATGCTATAAACAAAGAGCCATTTAACACTGCAATTTAAGGTTTCAATGAGATTCAAGTTGGTCAAAAAATAGATTTTATTAATAATCAAAGGACATTTATGAAAATATTTGTAATGGAAAAAGAAATTAAGTAAATAAAAGAAAATCAATTACGAGAATAAAGCGAAGATGGTTAGAGCTATTAGCTGTCGTGATGCTAATGGTCACCTAGTTGACCAAATTTTGGCATAGAATTTTTCTTAAATATTCGATATTGGCTTGACACCTTACTTGGGAAAATTACTAACTCAAATGATGAATTAATAGCCAAGGAAGAAGATCGTCAGGGTTGATTAAAACGTTGAAAATCCTGAATAATTACCTATCTTTCCCATTTTATTGATGCTTCAACTTTGAAAATATCTTGCACTTGACCGTTAATTTCTTTGACAAGGAGAAAAAATAGCTTAACGTGGATATTTAAACCCCAGAGTTAATCTTTCTATGCGTGTGCAACTTATTTCCTCTGTTCTTCGCCATATTCACAATGCAAGACCTCCAATTACTCCTCCGAATGCTTATGATACCAGATTTTAGATGTTTTAAGTGCTGCACTCAGATTTATATTGTTTACTGGTGTTTAATTAATGATTTAAATCTGCATACCTGTCATAAATTTACTTCCCTTTACAAATGAGAATTTCACCAACTTGCATTTCCTCTTACTCATATGTTACTATGGTCATTTTCTAAAAGAGTGCTACCCGGAAAAAAGAAGAGTTTGTTGGGTAGATTGGATGGCAGAAAATGTCGATGATTAAAACAATGGTAGGAAGAGTGGGATGCTAAAGATCTTAATAGAAGGTTAAGTTGAATGAAGGGAGGAAGAGAAGAAGCACCTTCGGTGACACAAAGGCAGGAAGGAATATGAACTGAGGAAAAAAGTGGCGAAGAAAGAGCAAGAGAAAGTCCACGTGGCTTATCGGACCTTCCACAGCTTACTTCTGATTGGTGTATTGTCAATGATGATCATGAATATGATGTTTTATCCGTGAAATTGATGTCCTAATAATAGTGTTTGCAGTGGATATAAAAAAATCCCCTTCTCTAAATCCTCAAACATTTTCAAGCTCAATTTTATTTTTATTGGTAGGACTTTAAGCAGATTAATGAGATCATAGAGTAAGGGAATTTTGACCACTTTCCTCCACCCACGCTACGTGGGAAAGCGCTGTCGTTCTATAATCAGATTTCGAGGTGTGTAAAAAAAATGGGAGGCATGGCCTTTTCCGAAGAAAATAACGTGCCTCACTGTTTTTGAATTGCATGGGGAAAGATAGGTGGAAAAGTCTTCAGCTTGAAATGTTACCACAGTTAATAATAGTCAAGTAGAAGAATTTTGCTAATTTGTGTGCGTATAATAGTTCATATTTTATTGCTGAGACCAATAGAGAAAATAAAAGTACCATTTGGCACATACATCTCGCAGATCATTTTGTACATCTGTACTATTATTCACGTATATTAATTGCTTACAAATCAATTACATGTGTCATTAACTTAATGTTAATCACATGAATATTTATTACATATATAGAAATTGATTTTCTTTAAGAAATAAAACCAAAATTAGTGAAATCTAGGCATTCGCTTCCATCAAAATTTATGAATAAATGTCAAAGTCGCTGAAATTTTAATTATAAAAATTTTAGTGGCTCAACAAATTATTTCTAAGGTTTCGTGTTTTATTGTTCCCCCAAAACATTACTAAGGAGCTTCTTTTTCACTGTGAAAATTATTACTACGCTAATATTTACACCTTACACCTTTGCATAAAGATGATTAATCTCATTTTACTTTCATTGCGTTTTTGAAATCGAGATAAAAGTTAATGTCAACAAAAATCAAAGGAACAAACATGATGATTTTAACTTCCACCATTCAACAGGTAAATAGACACATAAATAATTTAAGGTCAATGCTTTTATTAAATCATTTGGGAAACCTTGTTTATATCGGAATTCATGTCACTCTGTTTACGTTCTGTTTTTTTCTTTTATAAATAACGTAACACACCATACATTGAATACAAATGCCCTCGTATGTCGATATTCCGCGAGAGTATTTTTCTACCAAGTTAAACCTCAGGAGAACTAGAGAGGGTAGGACATTAGGAAGAAAGCGTGACAAAAAGCTGATGACGAACAAGGTACATTTTCTCAAAGTAATATGCAGGAGAATTAGCCATTCTTGAATAACAGCAATTTATAAGATAAAGAGAAAATTCTTCACACCGTAAGCAAAATATCGTAAATTATTTCAGTAGGTTATGTCACGAATTGGAAATATTTTTGTTTCTTAATGGTAAAGGGAGAGAATGCTTTAATTCGATGTACCGGAGATGAAAATTCGCATTAAAATATTTACGAGGTGGTTTGGATAATACCTCAAGTCTAAGTTATCTTTGTTCTTCGGTGCGCTAAATGAGGTAACGGATCTTATACAGTCAATAGCATCAATAGTTAATTTTTACCCATGATAATTATTTATTACACTATTTTAAATCATGTATGATAGTTTATTTATGTATATTTTAAACAATGAATTGACTACTCAGACAGATACTTTATTGAATCTTTCTAAATGTTTAAACGAATTTATTTTACTATTGGATTAACTATAAACAATCTCACCATTGGACATTTAAAATTAGAAAAAATAAAAAAAACGAATTATTCTTTTTAATCAAATGGATTCAATTTCATATCGGATTAAGAACCAGGGATTTCTGCTTTCTTTTAAAACAAAAAGCTAAAAATGGAGTATACTAATATATTCTATACGCAGCAGTCAAAAGTACGTTTTTTCGGCTGACCGAAAATTTTAATTTTTAGCAAATTGGATAAAGTCAGTGCCAAAACGCAAAAGACTTTTGAGGATCGAATTGCGTAAATTATTACTGAAGGGAACATTTTTACTAAGAATATGTATTAGGAACCGCAAAAACAGAAAACTCAATGAAACTCTAGAAAGCACTTCCATGACAGCCGTAAATTATTAGCAGGAAAGAATGAGCCTCCTGTTTATTATCATCCACGCAATCGCCTTCGATCTGCCTCCATTGTTCCTTATAAATATCTAGTTCCTCGTCTGAAACCAAGCATTCATGTCTTTCCTCCCTTGCTTTATCTTTCCGCAAAGAAAGGAAAGCATTCTATTTTTCAAAACCCATAAAACCCATACAAACCTCTTGCCATCTAAAAAAAGGAAGAACGAGTAAAGAGAAATATACTCGGCAACGAAGTTTCTTCCTTTGCTCCCACACACACACGCGCGGACACACACGCAACCTCATCGCAAGGAAATAGCATCTCCAATACACTCTAGCGTTTTTCCTTACCGAAAAAGGGTCGTAACGAGGCATTTTTATCTCCAAATATTTCCACAGCCCTCGACCCCGAAAATACTGCTTCCATTCTTTTCCTTCCTCCTCCCACTTTCGAAAACTGTGCTTCCCCCCTCTTAAGCCACCATCCCCCAACACTATTTTCCCCACTCTCCCAAAAGCGCGCCCCCCTCCCCTACACAAACACACACACATACATACATGCGTGGAACCTCTGCATCCCCACGCACTATGAAATGTCCCTACGAAAAACACTCTCCTCCTCCGCCGTTGGCCAACCCCAGCCTCCTTGGTGGCGCAGAGACCCTTCCTAAAACCCTTTCCGGCCACGGGAACTAACAAGAAAGGGGGGGAAACTGATGGACAGGGATGGGGGAGGCGGTTGGACGATATTCGGGAAATATCCCTCTCTCTCTCTCTCTCTCAGCCTCCCGACTAAATATAAATGTCAGCCCGCTCTACCTTTGGCAATGCTCAGAAGGGCCTCGCAGTTAGAGGGAGCGCAGGAACAGAGTAGGTAGCTGGTGAGTGAGTGACGGGGGCACTCTTCTAGGAGTTAAACTGCCGAGTATTCAGCGCTGGATTCAGTCTCAACTGGGACGCCTTCTCAGTGCTTTGGAAATTCAAACATTCAGCCCGTTCAAGGAAATAGCGATACTGTGTTAATTTTATTCCCGCACGTATTTTAATGCCAACGAACAAAAATATGTCGTACACATCGAATTTTTTTGCTGAGTCGCCTGCGCAAAATTTTGAAAATGAGAGAAAGTTTTTTGTAAATCCTCCTATGCTTGAGGTTTCGTCGTAAATCAGTTTATTTCCTTTTTTTACATTGAGCCTGATCTCACTGGCTTCGCAGGGCCAGACTGAGTATTTAAGTTACGAGACTTTCCTTAATATACACTACTGTTGTATTTGATGAAGATGACTCTTAAATTATTTTTGTATTAAATTGATTACAGGATTAACACTGTGTCTACAGTAAAAATTTGTAAAACGTAGACGATTTTAAAACGGTATTAAAACTTATAGTGACCCTGCAGTCATTGTAAATATAAAATGAACGTACCTACGGTGTTGAAGCAATGAAAACGGGATAGCCGAGACCGTAAACTTGATTGGCAAAAAGTTGAAAGGAGTTGGGGAATAAAACAAAGTAACAAGTAAGGGGAAGAATAGGGAACACACACTAGGTCACTAGGATGCGTTTAAGAAACGGTGACCCGTGTATACCTGAATCACACGCCAAAACGTCAAAATAAATAATAAAAATTAAAATAAACTCGGTCGGATGAGACGTTATGCTGCGGACCCCTTAGCGCCTTTTGTAAAGAGTAGGCTAATGCCGACGCCGGGTTTCTCTCCACCCTTAATCCTTTCCCGTCCATCCCTAATGGCGCAAATGACCTCAGCTGTTGGTCACCTCCCCTAAATAACACGACCACTACCTTTTAATTCATTCCACCAATTAGTCAGATTATTTTTAAACATATGCATTTACACATACTTACAGTAGCTGATTTATTCCATCCCCACGCCAAGGAAACTGTTTTTCTTTTATGCCATATCGCAAAATAATGAAAAGCGATTATTCAGGATTCAAATAATAACCCCTGCAACTAATTATGGCTTTGAATCACAGCCTATCACTTAGAATTTCAGAGTTTGGGTAAATACGCTAAAATAGAATTAACGAGGATTTCATCGAAGAAACACATATTCTCGTTTCATGACTAGAAACAAGATTTAATGTTTCAAAAAACTCGAAAGAAACCATTGGGAAATTAATAAAAAACAACCTTCATATATCTGGTCAACTAGGCAGATAAAAGTGGGGGTAAGATTTATTAAATATTATATAACATCCTGAATGCTATGTGACTTACACGGCTGGCCTGTATAGCAAATTGCGTACACATTAGGATAATTTTTCATCATATGGTAGGATGGAAAGATAATGTTTTCGAGGGAACAACTTTCCATTATATATATATATATATATATATATATATATATATATATATATATATATATATATATATATATATATAGGTATATATATATATATATATATATATATATAGGTATATATATATGTATATATGTATATATATATATATATAATATATATATATATATATTTATATATATATATATATATATATATATATATATATGTATATTTATTTATATATATACACACATTCATATGGAAATACATACAAGGAAAAGTGATAGGTACACATATAAAGGCCGAACAGAGTTGAGGTAGGGAAGGCGGGTTTAAGCAGACCTATATATATATATATATATATATATATATATATATATATATATATATATATATATATATATATATATATATATATATATAAACACAGTAATCAACCCGAAGGTCAGTTTAGTAGGTGATGGTAGAGATCACCCAGTACTAAGCCCTATACGGCGTGTGAAAATTCACACATCAGGGTAGGGGGGCCAGTTCCTTTCCCTGTGTATATATATATATATATATATATATATATATATATATATATATATATATATATATATATATATATATATATATATACCATAAGGACAGAAACCAAGCAAGTATCTGCATATGAATACAGACTACCCTAAATAATACAAAAAAAATATTTATTTGGTTAACATAATTGTTTTACATCTATATATTTTTTCATCGCGTATAATCTGTGCAAATTTGCCCATTTCAAAAGAATTTGTGCGTTAAGATTGTTCGCGAGAGGTCTCTTTACACTACCACTCATATTGTTTGGGATAAATACACGAATACACCATAAGTGAAAAAAGTATGGAGAAAAGGGTCAGTAGAGGTTTATGAAAAATTGGAAATATAGTTGTCCGAGTGGTGGATGTTGGAATTAATGTCTCCTTTTCAAGCGCGGAAGCCGCACTCCCTCTCCCCCCTCCGCTCTTCTCCCCGGTCTCCTCCTAATGGTCCTCACTCACGAACAATATCCCCATCTACCTTCGATTCACACTTTTTAACACACCACCCCCGGCCCCAGGCAAAACCACCCTCCACCATCCCTTCCCCTTCGCCCATCGTACAAATCACCTCCCGCGCTCTGCCACTTGCCTCCTCCCCACCATTACGATTGTCATCCCCATCCCCTCACCACTCCATGGTCTCCTTACTACTCTTCCCCCACCTTTATATCATATCCTTTTTCCGGAAATTCCGTAGTTGCCCTTCCGCTCATTCATTCTGCTATAAAAATCTATCGAAGCAAAATGACGATGCGTGTGCATGCATCAGACCCTCCCCGCAAAAGGACGTCTTGTGCCATTTTATTTACTTAAGACCTCTACCATTTTTCCCAGACTTAGTAGTCCGTGCATGGTACACATGATTCTATATTAATACACAAACACACACACATGCATATACATATTGTGTATATACATGTATATATGTGTATGTATACATGTATAGACACACATAATATGCATAAATATACATATAAATATACATTTACATTATATATATATATATATATATATATATATGCATTTATATTTGTTTATTTATTGTTACTCGCCTGTTTTTATGTGAAAATATAGAATTATGGGTACCACGCACAGCTGTTAAATCCGAGAAAATATGTCGACGTCGTAATGAAAACGGCTAGGGCGCTTGTTTGCTTGCATATACATATGTACCAACACACACACTCACATTTGTGTGTGTATATATATTTATTATATATATTATATACACATATATATGAGTCACGCACCCACGTCTCTCCTAACCTACCTCTTCCGATTAATGGCCCTTTATGATCTTTCCCCTTCTCTTATGGTGCATTAAAAGTATACTCTATTAAATATTTAGTCAGTGTCCTTTCTGCTTCACTTTCGGCATGTAAAATGTACCAGACCACTTAATTTCCACACCAGAAACCATTTTCCATGTCTGGTGGTCCTTCAGTTCCAAATATAATATTAAAGTGAACATGCATCACACAGTTTCAATAATTACATCACTCCCACCCAACGACGCCAAGTTTAATCTGAAAACCATAAAGCACTCATGAATATCATTTCTTGAGACTTATGGGTACTCATCATTGAAAGCTCTTTGATATCGCTGATTCCCGCCTTTCCGTTTTTATTCCTCGACCGTCGCAAACGCCCAATCAAATTAAGAGTAACTTTCCAAGATTTATAAGATTAAAAAAGCGAAGAAAAATATATTTAAAAATATTAACAAAAATTAAAAACTCAATCAAGATTTATATTTTGGTGGTCATAGTTTCCATCATAAGAATACCAGGATTATCTCTTTTCAAGAGTTATTCCTAGTGAATGAGAGAATGTGGCCACCGAAATTTGCCGTAAATGTGTTTAAAAAATTTTATAAATATTTTTTCAAATTAATGTTTCTACACCTGTAAATATGAATATATAGTTACTATATAAAAATATATACAGTAGATTTACTATGCAAATATACAGGTATATATATGCATATGCAATTATTTATGCATACAGGTATACAAAATCAAGGTTATATGTGTATAATATCTTCAGCTTAATTAAAATACAAACAAAATATCGATGATTCCCGTAGCCTTTGTGCTCTTTGGCGTAAGGTATTGGCTCGTCTTTGCCACCTGGTTCCTTGACAGCGGTCAATCCTTCCACGCATGTATCTCTGGGGCTCTCAGAAAAGCACGTAGGAAGACAAGAGAGAAAAAAGTATGACGGAGGGCAAAAGAGATCTACCAAAACGTGGAGGGTACGTTCGGGGAAAAATATATACGCACAACGGAGCGTAACTAAGGTTTTGCTGGGGTCTTGCTGCCTATTTGGAGGAGCTATTGTCCGCTTCGTACTTATCCATGAGGAGAAGATCCGGCGGTATATGGGTCGCGTAAATAACCAAAGGAACGCCCGGGAATTTCTAGCACAGACTCCAACTTCCGATGCCATTCGCGCCGTAATGACTTCTAAAAAAGTCGCAAAGAACGTATTGCTCATGTGCTTAGAAACAGATACTCAATACAGATACTGTCTTCTTCCCTTTATACGCTTTGATTGAATGCGTCATCTTTGAACTTCTCCCATCGGACGCAACGAGAAAAAAGCTTCATACTGGTAATAACGCATGCATGATATGGTGTAATATTTAATTGACTTCATTAATCTTCTTCAGTATCATAGTGGAAGCACATGTATATGAAGAAATTGTCGCGGGAAAAGGGGCTTTTAATAATAAATGATAAGATTCCTCACTGCTCCTTACTTAAACGAAATCCTTTTAGGCTTCCCGGATAATCAACCAAAAAAGTGGTTGATTAACTTGGATATTCTGTAAACGCTTTCTTATCATGTTAAAAATTTACTTTTCAGTATATATATTTTTTTTAAGCTATGAACATTTTTCGAACATAAATACAGTTTGTTATTCATAAAAGTTTTTCGTATCATTTATATAAATGAAAATCATACAATACTAGATAACTGTAAAGAAGAACATTTAATAAAAACGTATAACGAAAAAAAGTTCTCTAAAGACAGAGATAATTATTTCTCATTGGCTACTTGTTGCCCGATTCCAGTTTCAGAGATTTAAAGTGAACGAACAATCATTTACTCAGACTTTCGAGATTTCAACGGCTGAGTGAAAAGCAGACAGTCGAGTCGTCGAAACGTCAAAACTACATATGTGCGTCCTTTCTTTGTGTTTCTTACGTTGGACAAATCTACATCTGTGTTTTTATATATTTGTGCGTCGCCGAAGAGCGTTCCATTTTGAAGAAATTTTTTTATAAAGAAATAAATGTACAGAATTATATGTGTGTGTGTGTGTGTATATGCGCTCGCGTGCGTGTGCGAGGGTGCATGGTACAAGGTTTATTCATTTGAAACATATTCAGTTCACTCACGCCGGCTTCTAATGATGCAACGCCCTTTCCAGAAAGTTACTTCTTCAAATGGAGGAAGGCGTTTTGTGGGGTTAGGTTTGGGCTATTAGATAGATGAAGAATGTATGTACTTTAGATTGGCCTTCGGAAAATAAGCATGGTTTCGAAAACCGAACCAGGCATACCCACACTCCATGTTAAATTTCTACATCTACATCAATACCCTGCAAGCCACCAAAAAGGTGTGTGGCAGGTGGTGCAGCACCAGGAGGAAAGGGTAAGGGATGAGGGGGTTAGGGTTTTTCAAATGGATGGGGAAAGGTAAGGGGAACCCAAAAAAAAAATGTAAATATAATCGTAAAACCATGCGCAGTCGCTACCTTGTAGGTGAATACTTATTATGTAGAGCTGGCTCCTGGGGGATTTCGATTACAAGCATTCTGGTCTCTTATTGTTCTTGGAAAAAATGACCATTTAAATCTGCTTGTCTTGCAGTCAATCTCTCTAATCTTGTATTCGTAATCCCTCCGCCCGTAATACGTTTGAGTTCGTATTATGTTCTTGATGATTTCGGAAAAGGACCCATCTTTAAATGCTTTTAATAAGTTTAATCTATATTGTAAACGCCGCTGTGTAAGGGAATCCCAACCTAAATTTTCTAGCAAAGTAGTTACGCTACTGCGTTGGTCATAACAATTTTTGACAAATCTAGCCCCCCTCCGCTGAATTCGTTCCAATTCCGAAATTAAATTTATCTCTTTATAATCCCATATACTGGCAGCATACTCTAGGTAGGGCCTGACTAGGGCAAGAAAACATCGTTCCTTCACTTTTTCGTCACATTCACCAAGCACTCTTCTTACAAATCCCAATTTTTTATTAGCACGACCGCATATTTCCCGTATGTGCCGTGAGGCCCGTTTCCATCGTGAGGATGACGTCCAATAAAATTTTCAATTTTATTGTTAGTGTTCTTAAAGTTATTCAACGATATTCCCTCACAGTTGTAGAAATAGTGGTGAAGTTTACTTCCCAATAAACTGTAATTTAAGATTAGGTTTGGTCTTCACTTGGAAATGTATGTGTCCCTTCGTGAAGTCTTTTAATACTTTTGGTGATCTGTAGAAGAAGATATCCTAGGTGTTTGTGAAGGAAGATGGGTGGCCAAAAGGATTTTATCTGAAGTGGCTAGATTTTTCCATGCATGGAATCATAAACTAGTAAGAAAAAACTTTGAGAGGAAACTGGTGAGAGTGGCGAATGACACTGGTGGTGGCCAGTGTTAGGAAGAGAGATTGGACATAGGTGTCCATTGTCATCCGTGGATTTCAACACATATATGGAAGTAATAGTAAAATGTGACTGGCGAAAATTGGGGACAGAGATGCAATTTGATGTGGAATTCATAATGACAGGTTTTACGGATAATCAAGCTCTAGTTTGTCAATTAGAATAGGGGTTACATAAACTTGTTTAATGAATTAAGAAGTCAGTTTGTTAGATAAGGGATTAGAATAAATACAAATAAAACAAAGGTTAGGCGGTTTTTGAGAAAGAATAGAGCTAATATAAATAATAAAATAAGAGTTCATAAACTAGAGAAGGTGAACATATTTACCTTGCTCGGAAGTGTTTTAGTGATATGGAGCACAGTTTTGCAGGGCACAGGAATATGGTCTTCAAAGCTAGACGATAAATTTGAGGTTTTTGAAATATGAGTGGGGGAAGGATGGAAGAGGAAAAATGGACAGAAGGGACACCAAAAGGGGATATTCTAAGTGGGGGAGGAGAGAAGATAACTGGAAGAAATCCAAAGGAGATAGGATAGATTTATGCAGAGTGCTTTGATTTGTGATGGTTTATTGAAGACCTATGGTATAAGGGAGAACGTTAGGCAGGCGAGGGATTGAAAGAAATAGGATGGGGATATTGGAAAAATGAAGGGAGGAAAGAAGTATACGAAGAAGGAGAGGCACTTAATATGGGGGGATTGCATCGTGCAGCTATAATACAGGCTTCCCACCTAGAGGGGGCGAGTTCGAATTCCGGTGGTGGAAGATATTTTTCTGTAGCATCCTGATCCCTACCTGAGGTACTTTGTGGAAAGCACTTATTGAATACGCCATCCGTCGGATGGGACGTTAAGCTACGGAACCCTAGGCGATTTTCGTTTAGAGTAGCCTAATGCCAAAGCTGGATATTTCTCCATTCTTTCTCTTTTCCCAGTCATTCTAATGGCGAAAATTACTTCAGTGATTGGCCTCCTCCAGTAATGCTACAACTACTACTGTATGGTCAAATTTCAGGCTGTTTTGTTAGCAGAGGGAGGAAATGTGGCACTTTACCGTTGTCTAGGCTGCTTCTCTCCAAAACTTTCTTTAAACACCACAATTACAATAAAAATTATATCAAATTGGTGAAAAATAACTATGAACTACCTTAGAGGCAATATTACTTTGTTAATATACTTCAAGGAAAACAAAAACAGGATTTTTACCTGTCTTTTAATCATATTAAATACCTGATATATAAAAGGTAATATTTTTTACAATTGAAAATAGTTTTAGAAGATATTATGCAGAAATTGTTTCTTGCATGGAAAATACAACGACTTTTTTTTCACAGAATATGCCCATAGGGTTAAAAATTCAAAGATGAAAAGAAAAGAGAGTGAGCGTTAAGGTTACAAAAATGAAGACCGTAGAGATGAAAAATATATATTTCCATAAGTTAGTCGAATCCCTTAGTTATGAAAATAAAAAACTGAATGATTATAGGTGTTTAATTACTTTAAAATAGAATATTCAGATTCAATTTCTACTTGGCATGAAGAGAGATGAATATAAAAAAAGGAAATGAATTACTATAATCCACGATTTAAATGACTCCAAAACTCAGACATTGAATAAGAAAAGTGTAAAGTAAAAATTAATGTAGGTGCATAAGTGTTCACATGTGATCTTTGTTGGCTGATTTTCTATATGATTCAGCGTAGCTGATGCCAAAATTTGGGGTTAACTTACTTTTTGTGTTCAGATGAAAACGACCATACAAGTGTAAAATACCCCGTGAGTGTACTACGCTGGTTCACGGAACCTAATTTCTAATCCGTCAAAATTGCTCAACTTAATACAATAATGAACAATGAGTATCTAAACAGCACAAAATTTATTCAACTTGAGCTAAAGTTGCAATAGACACCAGCTATTTCTTAAGTTACTGGAGGAACCTTGATATCACTTACAGTATTGACGAGATATTCTCTTAGCATTAATCTGACCTCCTGCTCCTTTAATCTGACCGAGGACAGGACGTGTTGCATTGTTGAATATCATAATCCAATCATATCAACTCGTTGAGAGGGCATAAGTGAAAAAGGGAAGGTTCATTGCATACCATTCCCAAATAAAGATAGCCACGAATTGAATGGTGCTTATTTTGTCAACCGAAAATAAACCCAACACTAATAACACGAGGGTTTTCCTTAGAAAGGGGGTCACATTTGAAAGGGTTAATAGGATAATACTACCTTGATCAAAAATTTCCCGGAATTTATTCAGACAATTAAAAATACAAGTTTATTCATCTAAATCTATATTGTCCCCTTCAAAGTAATCCCCATCGACTGCAACACACTTATGCCAGCGCTTGATCCAATCCTCGAAACATTTTTTATATTCGGTTTTCGGTATGTCCATCAGTGCTTCCTGCGATTTTTCCATTACTTCCTCTCGGCTGCTAAAACGCGTTCCCCGTAATGGTTTTTTAACTCGATTGAACAGAAAGAAGTCACAGGGAGCCAAATCAGGTGAATTCGGTGGCTGTTGGATGGTATTTGTTGCATTTTTCGTCAAAAAATTACGAATAATGATAGCACTGTGCGACGGTGCGTTATCATGGTGCAAAATCCACGAGTTTTCTGCCCACATTTCTGGTCTCTTTCGGCGAATTGCTTCACGCAAACGTCTCATAACGCCCAAATAATACTCTTTGTTTACTGTCTGGCCTTCTGGCAAAAATTCATGATGCACTACACCGTTGTAATCCATGAAAACCGTCAGCGTTGCCTTCTTTTTTGACTGAAAACGACGTGGTTTTTTTGGTCTCGGCTCATTTGGTGAACGCCATTCACTTGCCTGATGTCTGGATTGCGTGTCGTACTCATAAACCCACGTCTCGTCTCCAGTAATGATCCTTTTGATGAATGTGGGATCGGATTCAGCCTCGCAAATCATGTCTTTTGCGACGTCAACACGGTCTCTTTTTTGCATGAAATTGAGGTACTTTGCTGCTACACGACGGAAACCCAAATCATTAACCACAATGTCTTGGGCGGATCCATAGGCAATGTTCAAGTCCTCCGCTATTTCTCTGATGGTTAATTTGCGGTTATTGACCAACATTTCTTTTACTTTATCAATTTTTTCACCGACTTTCGATGTCGATGGTCTGCCACTGCGTTCATCATCTTCGATTGACTCACGACCACTTCTGAACCGCTCGTGCCACTGGTAAACGACCGTTTTTTTTAGAGAATCGTTGCCGAAACACTTTTCCAACATTTCCAACGTCCGTGCGCCACTAAATCCGTTTTTTACGCAAAATTTAATACAAGTTCGTTGTTGCAAATTTAAATCCATTTCTGAAATTGTAAAAAATCGCCAACACACACAGAGATAGATGTACTCTTGGCTACGTAACTTTTGCAAATGTCAAGTTATGACACTAAGATTTAAAGGGAATATCAACAACAGATGTACCAATTTAACAAAAAAAACAGAACTCAAATCGGAACGATGGGAGCGCCACACGGTGGTTATTCCGGGAACTTTTTGATCAAGGTAGTAATCTATATCTCTTTAAAAACCCTACGGTAAACTTCATTACTTCATTTATCATATTAAGTGGAGTTAATAAAATCATCCCGTGCTTCTTTTAGAAGTGAACTCTTTCTACCGAAGTATCTCCCAAGTGATGTTCCATTACTTGGGAGATACTTCGAATGTTCAGCGGCAAACACTGATGCAGGCGAGGAGAAAAGGTAGGGGATATATACACCACCGGGTAATGGTCGGGAGAGGGAGAAAGCGAGGGAAGGGGAGGGAGGGAGGGTGGGCGTGGGAGAGGTGGGGAGAGGAGGAAGGATCGGGGAGGGTTATAAGACATGCCCCATTAAGGGTTGAAGCCTCTCTCATCATTTGGGCCACCGTTCGCGGAAGACGTATGCCAGAACCGACTCTTTTTTAAGGGCCTGAAAAAAGTCGGCTCTCTTCTTTTATATTTTCAGCGTGGCAGCAGGGGATGGATGCCTAGGACTCAACATTCTTCTTTTTTTTACTTCTCCCGCAAAGTGAATTACTATAACTGGTGGGAGTGGTTTAAGGGTTGGGGGAGGGAGTGAATAAGAGAGGGGGGATGAGAGAGGGTGATGTTGGAAACGGAAATGAGGATACATTATATTTTTTTCGTGGGACGAATGAAGGTTTCGGGTAGCGCGCGGGGTGGCCTTGGAACCGAGGAGGAAGAGAGAAAGGGGTTAATATTCGCCATCTAGAGGGCGAGGATGGAAGTGAAAAGCGGGAAATGGCGACAGTGGGAGAGGTCGTTAAGAGTTTTGTATGGTTTCAAATTAGACAAAATGAGAATTGAAATAAGGGATGCAAATTATATTTAAGACGTTTGGAAGATAAAACCGTTACGTAATTATAATACAATATCCGTTACTTCTTTTAGCAAAATTTGGTCAGATAAAGAGGTTTTTCACACCCTTGAAAACTAGATCAGTAGAGTTAGTTTTTCTTCACTTCCTTCACCAGAATGATAAGAAGCAACGACAATGCAGCCATTTTCATCAAGTTTGTAACATATAATACCAATTCTATGGGACAAGTACAATGGTAGTAACTTGAATTTTCTCATTACTAAAGTTGAGTCACACCTTTCAATCAATGGGTGAAATATCCTTGAATTACGATTATTATAAAAAGTGCATTATCGTAGAGAACAATTATATGAACAGGTCATTCAAATAAAAGTTCACATGAACATGAAAAATGAGCTGTATTTACTATTACTCCTGCTTTAAATTATGAATTAAAATATTACAAAAGATCTGCTACCTTAGGCACGTATTTTTATTGTTAGCAGAAAGATTTTATCCTCTGTTGTCATCCAAATATTAATCAACTTGATATCCTGAAATTCTGGTTCAAGCTAAAAACATTATGACGGTAGACCATCTGATTCAAAATTATTTTCTATAAATACGCAACAAACGGATTTTGAACGAAGCGATAAAATCTTGTTAAATAAGATTTCGCTTTTTAAGGACAAAATGCAAACTAAATGGATAGCATCATGCTGATACTAATCTTAACATCGGCCTCGCTGACGAGGAAAAGAAAAATTGACGTTTATCCAAACAAAGCTACGGATTTTTTGTGACATAAATTACTTAGATACGAACTGCACGTCTTGAGTAAGACCCTGTGAACTGAAAAATAGTGACCAAAAAGTACTTGAAAACGATCCTTATCGATGCATGGAAGGGGGTGACATCAGTCTTGCCCATCACTGCTGGTTTCGCCCAATTTACCGCCGCGACAACTACATCCATAGCGCGGAGGAGTTGGGGCGGATGAGAAATGTAAGGAATCCCATAAAGCGGCTTCGTGTTTGTGTGCGTGCGCGGGGATGGGATAAAAAAATACAAAATGGGAGAAAATTAGATCCGGATTGAAGGGAGGAAAGAAGCACCAGCAGCGAGGAGAATAGGAAGAGTTCTAGAAGCCATGGGAGATGGAAACGGGGCGAGTCGGAGATAAAATAAAAAGGGAGAACCGAATTGGTGAAGGGGGAGGGGGGGAAGAAAAATGACTGCCACTCTACTCGGGAGCCATCTACCGACTGAACATTCGGCGAACAAAAGAAGTGATATCCGCGCGGGAAAGATGGTGGAACCCTCTTTAACTACCAGGGGCCGCCCTCCTCCCATCTCCTCTGCGATGTTCCTTCTCTCCATCGCCATCCTCCCGCCCACTGCCCGGCTCCCGCCCGCCCGCGCAAGCTCATCGCCCCCCAGCACTCGAAACCCGGCATCCCTCTTCTGCCGCAGAATTTCCCTCCCCGTTCATAGAAGACGAGGGTGCGGCTTGGGAGAAAAATGAGGTTCTAGGGAATAAAGGAGGAGTTGGCGCTAATTTGCGACCCAAAGGGGGTCACGAAAGGGACCCCTTCCTTCTGAACGGGATGGAAGGAAAGCTGAGGGGTGTTTGCGGGGGAATACTTTCGCGGGAGGTCGGTTCTCATCTGTTCTCACGATTCTCGACAAAAGCGCGAGAAAGATTCTTTGAATGGTTTTGAAGTATGTGGTGGAAACCATTTGATGATGCTGAACCAAGAAGGTCATGTTTATAGTATTATTAAGCAATGATTTTTCAATGAAAATATCATAATGGTAAATATGTACATCAAATCTTGAGAAGACAAAACGTGCACATTAACTATTGGAAATTGAAAACGTATTTCCTCCAAACATAGAATGAAAAATAAGAGATTGTGTTACCACACGGCGTTAATGCTCAATTCACGTCGCACGCTGGAGCATTGCGTTACACGCCGAGAACTCTTAGGTGAGGCAGAAACTTAGCCATTTAAATTGAAAATCAGTTCTTTTGCAAAGAAAGCCATCATAATATTTATCCAAAACTATATAAAATTTGAGTAAGTTGCGAAAAATGCTATTTCTCTATCCTTGAATGCAGTTTGAATGGGCACTTACTGTATCAAAAAGCAGATTAAAACCGAGACGGTTTGAACAAAATCTATATGGATAAACTCTAGAATATACAATCTATTGAAATATTCATTTGATCGTCAACATATCTGTTGTCACTTGATGGCTATTGTTTGAAAAAGTATGTTACGATATTAGAAACATTATCGCCCAATGTTGACTTCAAAATGCATAAAAAGCCATCAAAGATGAGTAATGATACCGTTGACATGGCCTGGAACGACGGAGTAAAACCAATGTACGGCGGAGGTGCTTGTGCCTCAAATGGCAATTGAAACATGAGGGATTATTCATGCTGATATAACTTTATTTGTCCAGTAAACTCAAAAAGATAATTATTGCCATTAAAAACTGATCTATGATTGCTCTTCAAATTTTATTTGACAGAAAATGATTTTCTTATTTCTTCGTAGTGTATCAATTTCTATTCGTGAGTATGCATTGCTTAATGTTTTTGATGGAGTCAGCACTGAAACGGACACATTCATTTCATTGGTTAGTGCATTAATTGTGAGACTTATTCTTCCAACTGTCTCAGCTAACAGTGCCAGCGGCCTTCCTAGTCCCTGTAAAATCTGTGTCTCCTCAAAAGGTAAGAGGAAATGACTTATACGCCTACGATTGTGGAAAACTAGAAAAACTGATTCCTGGGGTTTGGCAGGTTGTACTTGATTAGTTTAGTTCCTTTAAGTGCTTGAGCTGAGTTTACTTCATTGGTAGCGGAAAAAATAGGGAGGAATCAAAGAACCATTTGAAATAATTAGACAGGATTCTTTAATTGTAGTTCACAGTCAAGATGAATTGCATGGCATATATCATATATAAACATGATATTTATAAGGATATTAAATTTATTTAGAATGATTATAATGAATACTGACAGATTTTGTATTCTGTGAAAAAGTAGCTTTTTTTAAAATGGTTGATTTTCCAAGACGGGTTTTTCATCAATTCTTCGGCCTTCCTCATCAAAATTACATCATTATACCATTATGCATTTCCAATTTTAGTGTTCTTACCAATCCGTTTGGGTGCAGAATCGTCGAAATGAATGATTTTTGAAGATTGAGATAAACAACACAACTGATATTAATATTAAGGCCCAGGGAAAATAAAAATATCCTTTTAAATCTCTGATTTGGATTCAAATCAATAATCAATATTGTTCAAAATTTCAGTTTTATGTAGAGAATGTTACATTTTTTAAATTTAAGTTATAATGAAATTCACCAAAGAACAACAAAGTTTAGGAATTATCTCCAAAAGATTTATTTTTTGCATTATTAAAGGTGAAAATAACTCAAAGGTTTTAAATATTCTAGCTATTTTCATTTGGCGTCGCTTTTTTACCGTTGATTTAAAAAAAATATGAATTTCAAATAGAATTATCAGAATTTCAATGCTAGGAACAGATCAGTTCAAAGAGGCGTCGTTTTAAGTGGCGGAGTCAAATCCACCAGTATTTATAAACGTGAAAGAATTCTATAAAACATGAAGAGTAGTCACGATGAAAATTTGTTAAATGTTGCGTGAATTGGCGAATTAAATACACAGATGAATTTAGATTAAAATGGAAATGGAAGAATTAGTTACCCGATGCTGACATGAAAACACTCTGAGAACAAACATAACAACACTTCGATACAAATTCGATTAAACTTATGAAAATAAAACTCCTTCTGACCAGGCATCATATCGATAATTCGAACTCTAATTCGCTATTTTTCAATTAAATATTCTTCTTAAATGATAAATACTATCGAAAATAATTCTAAAAATGTTTTCCTGCGTACGTTATAAATAAAAGGTTTCCTGCTGATTATTGCTACAGTATATGCGTTAATAAATATAACTTATACTGCAAATACATTACTCCTAGTTATTTATTGAGATATTTATTTTGTAACGTATCGAATTTAAGGAAACCTTTGTGATCGACCTCTGCATTCATAATATGTAATTTAATGAAAAAGAGTGGCGATGAAATATTTTGAAAATATGGCTTAAAGTTTGCTGTTTAAATAACAGGGTGAAATTTTTACATTAGGATAAAATTAGTGATAGAAAACTACAGCCATGGTAGTAACGCTATATAACTCCTCAGCATAAGTGGAATATTTCTTTGGGGGCTTTCTCTGGAAGACATTTGCGTTCCTTAAATGGAATCAGTCACTCAAAGAATTCTGAAATAAATATTTGGCAAAGACTTATACCAACTCAGCAGTAGAAGTATACATAGTACTTCCGGGGAAAAAAAGTTGTATTTCTAAGAAAAAGAATGCTTCTAGAGTTCTCATTAAACTCTACCTTGAGTAATAAAAAAACGATCACTCACACCACATACTTCAAAAAATAAAACTCACAAAAGAAAGACTATTAAAGACTAAAAGAGGAGTTGTCTTGAGTCACACGAGAATTTCTCCTTTCCTATAGCCAGCACTTTCGTATTCTTATATTTTTCCTGTCACGTAAATAAACCAGCAGAAATGAATCTTTAGATGTGAGTAGTCAGTGTTGACCAGGAAAAGAAAGAAAAATGTGGTCATCAAATGTCTTCCTTCCTTGGCAACTCAAACCCACCAATAAATGAGGGAAGGGATTAGAAATGGGAGTGGGGAACCTAGTTTCTCACGGACTCGGGGAGCTGTACCCTCGGGAGGCCGTCGCATGCACGCAGGGAATTGTAGAAAAGATGAGTTAATACATTAACATCAAACCCTAGGGGTCACCATGAGGGCACGAGGTGGGAGTAATATGGCAACCAGGTGTCAGGATAATTCCTAAAAGGAGTACTGAGTATTACTTCATTTTCCTGAAAGTTCAATTTTTGGAACGCATTATTATCGTCTCCCGTTGGAACGCATTGTGCTTGAGGGGAAAAAACTGATGATATCGGCTTGTTTTGTGGCCTCGTTCCGTCTATTACTTCCTGGGGTTCCTCCTACCAATTATCTTCCGGATTTTAATTATTCTACTGCAGGGTTAAATTCAGAATACGTACATTAAATATATTTATCCAGCATGTTTAAGTTGTTCATTTAGTCTCTTTGCTTCCACTGGCTCCCCACCCACACTATGCAATACGAGCGTGACATTTACCGTTTCTTCATAAAAATTTTACATAAAAATTAATCTTTTGTGGAATTCACTTTTAATTTCAAAATTAGGTCGTTCTCGCAGAATTTAAAAAAAAATCCCGAAAAATATGAATAGTGAAGGCTAATTTAAGAGAAATTTTGCCCCTCCTTATTTTGGGTAGGAGTAGAAGAACATAGCCTTACAGTATTGTGTGATGAAATCTTTCTAGTTGAGTTTTTGAAAAGGTTTATAGGAGGAAATGACGTCGTGAGAGGGAATGGTATGAGATGGCGGAAACACAAGGGGAGCATACACTTGCAGGGTAGTTTCTTTCTCGTATTACAGGCATATATGATGAACATGTAAATTGGTTGAATTGCCTCAAAGAAAAAAGTCTTGGGATGAGAAAGTGCGTTCCAGTCATTTCAAATGAAACTTATTTGATTAATTAATACAAATATCCATAGCATTTGGTTTGATTAGATTTAAAGGAAAATAAAGCGTCAGAAGCTCGTGGTGTTCCTAGTGTCAACTATATGGGAATGATCTAGATGTTCGCTGCATACCCGCCCGCCACACGCCCTTGCGGCGGCTTGCGGGGTATTATGTAGATGTGTTTATTTACCAAACAGCATCGATGTCGTTTCTGATCACGTTTTATTTTTGGTGGGATGCACTTAGGTCTTGTAGTCCACAACGATCCTAGGGAGACGGACTCCGACGGTGTCACTCTCCCAGTCTTGAGTCGAAGGGCTTCTCGGAAGAGTTAGACTAAAATGGAAGCTGCCGTGCGGTGATGAACTCCGGGTCAGTTTGTTTTGAGCGCGATCACAGGGACGTGTCTTGAAATAATAAATACGAAATTTGCCCCCCTGGGACACAACGGACCCCGTGAAGGGTTCTGTGGAGATAAAGGGTAGTAAAATGACGGTGCCACTCTCTCGGTGAACAAAATAGCAGTCAGAACGAGTGCCCGGCTTGTGCGGGAATTACCCATGTCCCACCCGTCCTCATGCGAGATCCGCAGTGTAGGTCCGGTGGAAACAATGGTAGTTGGGAAAGAAGGTCAAAGCTAACCGCAAGATTTTGAACCGATAAGCAACGTTGGACTGAGTGAATAGAAACTTGAGAAGTATGAGGAGAGGGCAAGTAGAGAAGACGAGATGAGAACAGCGTCTGTGCCAAAAAGTTGCTTCAGATTACATTAATGATTCATATATGGCTGTGTTGCGACTCGATAGGTCGGTGGATCAGACAAATAATGCAGACGCATGAAAATGCACGTAATTTTGGTTGAGTCTTAGAGGCACGTACGTTGTGGAGCTATAGCCCTGAGGTAATAATAATTTTTAACGAGTACAATAGATGATACCTTGCCAGAGGAATACCAATGAATAATTTCGTTAAGAAAGGAAAAATCAAATATTTCTATCGATTCTATGAGGGGGGATAGGAAATTAACATGGAAAAGGTTTGGCCTCGGAAAGGATGGGTGAGATATTTCTAAGATGATCTGTTAAGTACTCCGCGAGAGACCCTTTTAGAAGTGAAACTTAAATGAGAATCCATATCACTTAATACTGGAAGGGTTCGTTTCAGACAGCTTCGGATTGATTCATGAAGTGTCGGACAGACCTACGTTTTTACGATTGATTGAAAGATTCTGAATGGTATTAAGGTTCTTATTAGATTAATAAGATAATGCCACTTTCTTTGATAAATGAATTTTGGAGCAAATGCATTTTTAAGTTTATAAGAAATTAATTAGCATGCATGCGTGAGAATATAAGAGTACATGCAGTCATTATGGAAACATTTTTATATTAATTATTTTAAAATTCATTTTGAGAAATTAGTATGGAATAATAAAAAAAATCGTGCGAAATCTATTGCCATTAAGCAAGCTTGTGAAATGCTTATTAAAAGTCTACGCCCTGATTGTTCAGCGAATGGAACTGATAATTGTCACTGAAAGATGATATAGCAAAATATTATGTATTAGCGCAATTTTACTGAATTTTCTCATTTTCCTGGCGTCTTTGTGGCTCTTTCGGATATGATCAGTTCTCGATCGACTCTGGTTGGGTAGGAATTCGTCTCCTTCAATCTAACGAGACTTAAAAACACCCCCCAGAAGGGTAAGGTCGGGCAATATTCGTGTTTGGAAAAACTAAATGGATGAGAGGCGAATGGAGCACAAGAGGAACAGTCAAAAGAATAAAGGTTTGCGGATGGAGCAGGATTACACACACACATACAAACACTGAATCGTCCTTGGATTCACTCTCCCATCTCGGGGGTATTTGCTATCAATACAATAACCAACGGAATAAAGAAAAAACTGAGCAAACTGATATCTTGGAAGAGAAAGCAAGTCTATAGTCTAGACTCCAGCATACTAACTGCGCCGAATTAATAATACTCATAGCACATTCCACAATTTAGAGGTGTTTTTTCAGGTGGATCATCACATACGATTGCACCGCACTGGAAATTCACATACAGGTATACGGTATGTGAATATGTATATCTACCCTTTGGGGTAGCAAGATCAAAAAGGCATGTTTTTAGGATTAATTTAAGGTAAGTCACTCTCTTTTAACACCACCTTTATTGAAAGGGAGTGGGTGAGTTTCCTCACTGCTCTATCCCTATGTACCTACGACTTTCTTCTCTGTCACACTCATCCATTTTTTCACTCTTTTGCTTCTAATGCGAGTAATATTCCTTGTTTAGGGAGGCTTTCTTGCCACATTTGCCCTTGAATTGCTTGGAAAAGCATCACAATTTCTATACTAACAGGTTCAAATGAAGTACCAACTTCTTTAAATCTTTAAATTGAATATTTTTAGAAGTTTACCTAATTCCTACATTCGCTAATTAGAATCAGTTCGGTCGTTCCTCGACTTCCGTTTCTAAATGGAGTTCTGAAGTGGCAAGAAGATGTTCTATAGGGTATTATGGTGGGAGACATCAAGAACAATGCAACTTCAATATCCCTGATTTATCAAACCCATCGCAGTCACAGCAGTGTAAGATTTAATTGCCGTCATTCCGAATAAGTTCTTACGGAACCATTCAAATGGTGAAAGAAATGACTCCTTGATCCTACTATAATTGAACGGTACCATTTTTAAAAGAGGTTCATTCTCGTTTCTTAGCGGTAATTAGGCTTTCAAGCTCTTAAAGATTAAGCTAAAGCATAATATATCGTATTCTAAAGAGAGTGAAATTCATCGGGACAACGGGATCCTCTCCTCCATTGGGAGTCGACCCGTCTCCACGGAAGCTAACTGGATAAACAAAGCCTATGCACGGCTTGCTAGTGATTATTATTTTTTTAAATTTTGTTTTTAAAAAATTTATTCTAATTTAACATCCATACGAAACAAAGTTAAAAAAAACTCTCAATGTACCTGCTACCCTTGAGAACGTCGAAAGGAAATTGTTGATTGAAACTAACTTGGCAACTCCATACATGAAACCATCTTTCAAGTACGGTAACGTATGTCGGTTTCAAGCAATGTTACTTATTCCCAACAAGTTAACTTTATGAAAGCTTATATTATCAGTGAGCCACTCTGATTTGAATGGATTAATTAAAAATGATAAATTAAGGAAAAACGATAAATTTAGGAATATAAACAAAATAATACTCAACTAAGAAGCTATATTTCACTCTGCAAAATAATTTGTCAGAAACTGAAGAACCTGGAACAGGAAAAACCAAATAAGAATAAATGACGAAGAAGAGGTGAGAAGAAAAGATGAAACTTATTTATCAGACAGAATATCAAAAGAGCCCTGATGGTTGGTTTAGACAGCAAGTGATCACCAATTTGTCAAGAATTGTGCAGGTAACGCAACCAGGAGCGGCGAGATCTGCGAGGCAATTCACAAAAACCCCAATAATAACTCGTTGTGCGAAATGAAAATTTGTAGCGAGAAAATGCTAAACCTGGGAAAAAACATCATTAATCTCTTATTGAATAACTGAACAGCCAGAAATGATCACTTGAAATTCATTGACGTTGATATTATTGACTAAAGAACGTAATAAGTTATAGCGATAAAACGCGAAAAGCGATTTTGAAATGAATACTATGAGAATAAAATGAGTTAAATTGGATCATTTTGCGTATTCCGGGTGAATGAATTTTTTCCGACGCTTGGAAACTATTTCTGGAGAAATTCAAAACACCTTGCTTTTTATGTTGCTCTCTCGAAGGTGCACCATTTTATTTGCTTCTGATATCAAGATATTCTCGTCGATCACTCGTGAGTGAGCGTAACAATTTCAAATCTGTTAAGTTTTAAAATTTAATAATTCAGATTTGGATACATTTTCTTGTACGAACTTGTTTTAATATTTCCGAGGCGGTTTGGGAGTGCCGCAAATCGGGGCACGACTGCACATCGGACGAGCACACTAGGTGTGCACCGGAGTGGAGCGCTTGGATGAGCAATGAATTCTTTTCCTCGTGGAAATTAACCCCTGACAACGCTTCCGCAGCAAGGATCCTCAAAAACTCGTGATTAAATCCCTCTCGGATAACAACTCACCTGGAGAGACCCCTGTTCGACGGGAGGCAGGGACGTTCTCCCCCATCGGCGGCGGGGGGGGGGGGGGCTGGAGGGTAGGTCGGACAAGGAGGGGTTGGGCGAGGGTGGAAATACGTCTGAGGGGGAGTCGCTTGTGTGTGCGTGCTTTCGGAGACCGTAAAAAGAAGGACATTTCGCCCGGGTCATCCGGATGAATTCGGAGAAAATAAAAACCCGGAGAAGGGCGGAATAAGGGATATAAAGATGGGACGTAATGAAAAGTGTGACCGCCCCCTATTTTCTGTCCGTCCGACCCGATCCGCCCCTCTCCGAAATGGAGACGTGGGGGTGGGTGCCCCTCTCCACCCGCCAAACTCCTTACCCCTCCCACCCCGGCTCCATTACACATCTCTCTCTCTCGCAGGACATCGCTTACCCAACCAGCCCCGACCACCCACCGCGGCGGCAGCGCGGATGTGGCGAGGGAGGGGGACGGGGGTCCCTTGATATGCTTCCCCGGAATGGGGAGTGGGAAAAAAGATGGTAACGGCCGGTTTGAGAGAAGGAATAGGTTTTCTGTTATTTTTTGTTATCCTTCCGTAGAACGACAATGCAGGACAAACCCTCATTCTTCTCCTGGTTGGAGGAGGAGACGATGGTCGTGTGCTGGAAGCCTCAGTATATCTGCAATTTAAGATTCAGACCTCATTTCCCTTGGTCGCAGAAAATGATGGAGGTGAAATGTGGCTTTTGGAGTTATGAAAGGATAGGTGACGGGAATTAATTTTGTTGTAGTGTGAGGACGTATCGGCCGAAATAGACAGTTCGGAATCATCTCCCAGGAAAACCGTGGAATATTCTTCTCACGTTTTCACCTAAATAATGAAAGTATTTGCCATTATTCTGGATAGAAATTGAGATTACCATGTATTTTGTAAAAATAACAGAGGATGATATGTTCTGTCAGGTTAAGCAAATACGTTACATCCAATATTTCCTAATTGAAGTTCAAACGGGAGACAATACAAAATTTGGATTCCAAAAATTACCCAAGGTATACCCAGGAATACGAGTAAGAAAAGATTTGGTGAACAATTGAATGGCAAGGAATCAACGTATTATTGAACTGAAAATATGTTTTTGAGTTTCCTGGGAAGCAATGATTTTTGCTATACAACACCAAAAAGTATTTATATTCTGTACTGCGAATCGGGGGAACTAGAAAAATCAAACAAGGGATAAAAAAATTGACTAAACGGTATCAACCGTGCTGAAATCATTGAACTCTTTGCTTGGATGCTCACGCGTAGCTAAAAAAATTCTATGGTTTATGCAAAAAATATATTACATGAATAACAAGTTAATTGATCGCATATATGGCATTATAAATACGCATGACAGATAAATGCGTTGAAAATAGGATTAAAAAATTTTAATTTAATGAATTTAATTAAGGAAATGATCACAAGCACATTTTTATCAATGGTTAACGGGAAAGTCAATGAAATATAAAGTAATAATATTCATTTTGAGAAATGTGCGTTAATGGAAATAATTCATTTTTTTCTAAAAAATAACACGAGACTTTGAATGAATCGAGTTTTTAATAATTGATATTAAACTTGGCCATGTAACCTGAATAAAAATTGTGCCAATTAGCTTCAAATATAATAAAAAGTACTAATATATGATTTTATGCTCACCGGGAGAAAAAATAGCACAATTTATTTATATGTTGACGGTCCCGGAAAATTAAATCCGTTCAAAAATGAGCAATCAATTTCGAAAATTGTACAGTACACCACATTTCCTAAAATGCTCTTTGAGGCAAATTTGTAATCATTAATATTTTTACCAGGAAGTGCTGCTGCATAATGTACCTGATTTTTTGTTATGTAGATTAGAAATAAAAAGCAAGTCAACGCTCCGTATTTAGTCAAGGCCTTTTATTTTTTAATTCAAGGACATTAATTCGTGGTCACACTGAATTATATTATGCAAAACTACACCACTGTCGCAAATTTGCCCATTCCTGCTAAAAGAGATTGGAACATAAGTAATTGTTTTAATTTCTCGTCCTCTTAACCTCGTTTTATTGCTTATTTAAGAAATTTATATTGACTAAAAGACGAAATAATTAATAGGGACAAATTGACAAGCTACAACAATAAGGAAATCAATTTTAAAAGTTTCCTTTTCCTTAAATGCAGCTAGCAAACACAAAGGTTTGCGATAATATTCTAAGTTTTAATTTGATTTAATCATTTTTATGCATAGAAAAACCACAAAGGTGATAGGTATAATTATTACCTATTCAATGACTTAAAAAGGTTTTTAATTTTCAAATTTGCAAATAGGTATTTTCTTTAAATGCCACTCCTTAAGAAGGAATACTAGCTGAATTGATTTAATATCCAGCGGAACTTGAATCTATAATTTTAATATGCTATTATCATAAACACCAATATTTCATAAAAACGGTTCAAAAACCTTAACCAAGAATAAAAATATTAACGACCCACGGCTGATTGATACAATTCAACAAAATTATTACTTAAAATATTCAGGGGAAGACGTTTTTTAAGGCATAGCAAACTACTCGCATGTATATTTCTGAAGTCTAAAGTGGAAAAAATCATTAAATTCAATGCCTGTCTCACATGGATGCAAAATTTTAGATCACAGCGCTCACCCCAGGAAACATTCCATCCAGTCGATTGTGACTACTCTGGAGACGTCTTTCCACTCGAATACAACTCGGAAGGAATCGCATTACCCGACGACTCACAAGGCCTTTATTGTGCTATCTCTCACACATTTAGTATTCTAAACCTGAGAATATTGCTCTCCTAGTAAGGGAATTTAAATTTCCTTCCCGTCTTTATTCCAACTCCTATTCATATTCATGTAGTGTTGTCATCTCGTTTAAGGTTCGGTACTCTTTCCCTATCGTCGATCACAACTATCATTCTGCAAGTGATGAATTTGCAAAAGGTTGGAAGGAAATAGAGGTATAGACATTTTAGAAAATGAAAAAAATGTTGCCAGACCCAGAGATACCATTATTAGGGAAGAATAATTTATTATACTCTGTTCTAAAAGGTGTGTGGTGTGATTCATAGGTGCTTTCCAAAATTATCCATTAGGATCACTGTAGAAATATAAAAATCGCGATCTGTTTGGCTGTGTTGCTCAATTGACTATGACCGCCTAAAATACTTATTTAATACGTATAGCCTAACGGTCAATTTTTGAAGTCATCTTAGTGCCTTATAATTTGCGGTTAAAATTGGCATAAGAAAAGGAAATACGTAATTATTGAAATTACGTGAACGCACAAAGAAAAACATTAGCTGATTAAAGCGGATCACACGGATTTTTCTTAATGTGATCGTATAACATTCCATATTTTCAGCTTTAAGATTTAGCATAAAGTTAAGGATGTTACTGAGGAGAAAAAATCAGTTTATCAGCTTGCAGACATTGGACTGAGAGGTCTGCGCAGTCAAAAGACCCGCCGGAGAGTGACAGGACGTGGAAATCCCTATAGTCAATACGTTCGTTCTATTAGCAAGATGCAGTCAGTTGCCAAAACTGGGAAATAAATAAGACGATCGAGTTCTAAGGATTCTACCTCTTTTAAGATTTTCGCCATCGGTGTGATATCCGCGCGCGCAGGTTGATATATCTCGTCTGAGCGATGAACTTTCAAAGACGGCGCACTAGCTTCATTGCCTTTCAGTGATTTACTCTTCATATACTCTCACTCAGTTCCCTATAGAGAAATAAACTAGCGTATAAATACAAAAATGTAAATACTGCAGTTTAGGAAGCATTCATGGATGAAAACAAAGGGCAAATAAAATTTCCTTGAAATATTTTAAATGAGCGGGATCTAAACTCGATGTGATATGTACAATAATTTTATCCAGATATGTTTATGTATAATAAAATACATAACATTTAATCCTATAAAAATTAATAAAAATTAAATAAAGACAGGAAACGATATTATCTCAAGGAATTACGCCATTTAATTTGTATGTGCTACCAAGTAGTAGTTAGTAATTCTGGCTTTAGTGCTACTTAAAAATGGGGAAAAGTCTATAAAGCTAGAAAAATTCTTTGGAGAAAAGTATATTTCTAGGATTTTCTAGCCTTTGAGCAAAATAGTACCCAATGTGTATGTGGACATAGGACATAGAAAACATCCGAATATGAATTTAAAACTCTCAACTGAAAAACTGAAATAAATCTGGAGGGACAGCATAGAATTGGTACTGATTTAAAAAAAATGAATTTCAGGTTTAGTGAAAGAAAAATATCACATATCCCGTTATAGATTGTGCTATTAATCTTGTAGGTGGTCTGTTAATATAACTGTCAAATGTTTTGATTATCTCTCCAAGGTTTAGCTCTGAATGAACTCCGCCATATAACAACAAGCTGAAAAGTACAACTATCGGCACCACGGAGAATAACGGCCGTTGTTTGGGGCAGTTTCCTAGCGTGAATGCCCGAAGTGAAGGGAAATAAACTTTTGTAATTCCCATAACTGCAAACGCATTTATTCCGGCAAGCGGGAGTGGAACATTCCGCTTGCAAGTCGGTGGAAAAAAGACCCACTTTATCCAAATAGCACTCGGGGAAAATGGTGGCAACAAATAAACAAAAGGCGTTACCAACGAAGGGTGGGAGCGACGAGCGGAGGAAAAAAATGAGCAACGCTTGGCGCGCTGGAAGCAGGGGAATTCCCATCACCCACAATAGTTCCTCCCGAGATAAACGAGCGGCGGTTTTTAAAAAAGGGCTCCGAATGGATGTCTTCCTGACGCCAAAGAGGGAGGAAAGCCCTCCGATGCAGCCCCCAGCTCCCACCGGGCTCCCCATTAGGCTCGCTTATTTATCCAACCAGGGAGTCTTTTTATTTCAAGGGGCGAGTTCATCCCTTCGTACACCCTTTGTGTGTCGTAGCCTCTAGCTCATGGTATGTTTTTCCAATACGCAATGAACTATTTGTGAAGGACCAAAAGAAAAACATGGATGCTCGAATCGTCTTGCACTAGACCGTGATGGAGCGCACCGAGTTATATGTACCGGGAGAAGTTTTTAAATTATGCTCGAAAATGAATTTTAATTAAATAGTGCGTGCGTAGACAAAAAATGTCCTCACGATATGCAATAGAAATAAAATATTACTGCCTGATAGTGTCAAGTGTCTCATTCTATGAAAGGTTTTCCAAACCTATTTTTAAATATTCCACTGTCTTACCACTCCATTTATATCGTATGGAGTGTGTATAAATAGTTTTGAGTCCCTTGATTTGATAAGTGGACAGCTTCCGGAGTGGTGTTGCCTCACATATCGTTCGCAGGAAAGAGGAGTGCTGAAAACTCATTGTTCTCCCATGTACAATCGAGAATTTTATACTATCGATGAATGGGCATTTTCATGTTGCACAATGAAGAACCGACTAATTGAGCTACAAATGCTAATCAACTGGTACGTACTTTTTTAAAGTATGTTACTATTACCATTCATGGTGTTGAATCACCAATGAATGGTCTCCATCATAGGTATTAAACCACTCAAGTGCTGCGAAATTCATTCAATCAAGTTGAAACAATGCTCTTCATCGATAAATGTATCTATAAAAGTATTAATGTCATTGAAGACAAGAGCAAAATTGAACGATTGCATATGCTCATATATTTCGGCAGAAAAGAATCAAAGAAACCTATGTTTATAGAATTTCGTGAATATAATCTTTCGCATGGATATTCATGGATTAATTTGTTTGCAATAGTTACCACATAGACAAACCAAAGCAACCCTCATTATTTTAAGCACGAAACCGCTGCATTCATACAAGTATTGCCTAATCTCTGTTGGGCAATGAGAGAGGTCTAATCACCCAGGATTATTGCTTGTAGTTAATAAGTTAAAAATAGCTTTTAAATCTTCAACCGCTAATATATTAGCTGCATATGCTTGACTCTGGGGAGTGGCTATACATTTTGATAAAAAATAAGGTGGGATACAAAGGACACGGTTTCAGATACGTACTTAACAATATATACGCGTATTTATTGCTGAAGAAGTAGGGAAAGAATGAAATAAAATAGGAAAATTGACGATAAAATACCGAATTGTCATTGTTTTGCCAAATTGTACCATTAATTTATAGTCATTAGATCAATTTTCTCATTCCCGAAGCATTTCTGAGATTAGTTCTGAGAACTGGTCAAATATTACGAAAAAATAATTCAGTATCCAAACAACTGGGTCATAAAAACGAATGTGAGCGCAATAGTAATGGTGAAAGTATTAAAATGGGAGTGTCCGGCAGCTTGGTCATATATTTGGAGATAAATAAGTAAGGAGAGGACATTTGAAAATTTATTCACCAATTATCCCACTTTTACAGTTGACCAACCACCAAACGCACACATGCAACAAACGGAGACATATGGAACAACTAAAAAGATGCAAATTAGTCTAGCGGTTAGTAATGTTTAGAATGCATAGAAGTTATGAGATGGGAACCGAGGTTAAAAGCCCTCACAGTTCATGAAGTATTATCTTCCTAAAATAAAAATATAATATCATGCAAATAAATAAGATGTTAAATTAGATACAAATGCACACATACATGTGTGTATATACATACATATATACATACATATATATATATATATATATGTATATATATATATATATATATATATATATATGTATATATATATATATATATATATATATATATGTATATATATATATATATATATATATATATATATATATATATATACACACACATATATATATATATATATAAACAAAAAAAAAATATATATATATATATATATATATATATATACATATATATACATACACGTGTATTTAAGTATGTCTATAATAACTTTACAATCCAAATATTTTAAACCATTTTTACTTTGATTCATGATTTTATAATCTCAAGGATGCGGTGAGCGCTGCAAGTATATAATCAAAGCTGTTTTCAAAGGAATTATTATTGAAGTCTGAGAACTGATACTGGAAACTTTCTGCATCACATGTCATACAGAGTTAAATAATATGCATCCTTCAGCATTAATTTTTATTTTGAATGGCCCGCCGGTCAAGGCCAGCTTTAAATGGACTCGCTTACATATTATTCCTAATTTCTCGGCTCTAAAAGGACACTAATTAAATACTATAAAACCTGGATTACAATAAATTATTCTTCTTTTCCACTTACCTCCTTCCTCCTGTCATTATTACCGACTATTATAACACCTATTATTTTCCTTCCTCTACCTTGCTTTCTCAACATTTACTCCTCAATTACAGTTTTCAGCATCTCATTGCCACTCAATATACCTTGTATCTACTTTCCTGCCTTCTTTTAATTTAGTCCATCGAAGTTCCCTACTCCTCTACCGTACTAAGAACCATATACGAGGGTCATCCGGAAAGTAGTACCCGTTCGTGAAATAAAGACACAAAAGTAAATATTAACAAACATAAAAAATTTTATTTGAAAGAGGATACTTTAAACTACTTCTCAACATAATCTCCAAGCAAATTAAGGCATTTGTCATAACGTGTGACAAGTTTCTGTATTCCTGCTGCATAGTCCTTCGCCGCCAGCTCATTGAGATACGCGAGGGACCCATCTTGCACAAATTTTTGAATAATGCAGATGGTGTTTAACAATTTCATGAACAATTGTTCGAGAAACATTGGGAAAATGCTCACAGATGTCATCAATTGTGACGCGCCGATCGTTCCTCACGAATTCGTCAACTGAGCTCACCAGTTGGTCTGTAATGACAGACGGTCTCTCCGAACGCTCATCGTCGTGTGTGTTCCCCCTCCCCATGTTGAAGTTGCGACACCACCGCCGAACAGACGACTCGTCCATTACATTGTCTCCATACACCTCCTTTAATTGGCGATGAATATCACATGGGCGAACGTTTCTTGCATTGAGGAATTTAATCACTGCCCTCACTTCACAACTGGCGGCGTTCTCAATTTTTTTAAACATTGTAAACAATCACAGAAACCACACAGGCAATGCTAGCGTCACGCAACTTGGCTCAGAGAAGGCAGACAAGCCACTGAAGCTATCTGACCTCGTCCAGCGGCTACTCGCGTCGTCAGCACTTCATGCGGCACGAACGGGTACTACTTTCCGGATGACCCTCGTAATTTAATTTTCTTTCCGTCCATTTCACTTTTTTCTCATCCGGATCTCCAGAGACTACGCTTTTGCACTTATCCTTTTGCCTAAACAGGATAGTGTCCGAGCCATAAGATACCATGCCCTACATTCAGGTTTCCGCCAGAATTTTCGTAGGATCACTACTTTTGGTCCGTTTCATATGCTCACTTTTATTTGTGTTTCTTAACTTAATGCAGATTTTTTTTATTTTCCTCCTACTCTGATAATTTCTTCTGGAAAATTCTTAAATATTTAAATTGTCTAAATGCTATTTTTTCTGCTTACAAAATTTAAAATTCATTTTAGTTTCGTGTCTTGGAGAGCATTTTCCGTGCTTCTCTTGGATCCCGCGGATATGTTGAAAAGCGTAGATGGTAATGGACAGCCCTGTCTTACAGTAAGTGTATCTGACAATCATTCTGCGGTATGTATTTAATTTAGTTGCGCTCAGTTCCGTTAGTCACTGCATAAAGTCACTTATTCACACTCACTGTCAGGTATAAAGTCATTATTGATTCAGCTTTTTTTAGGCGATCCCAAAGGTATTTTCTCACTCTAGAGCAAATTTTTAATATAATAAAAATTAATTTAATGGTCTTCTTAAGTAGTGACTTTAATTAAGAATGACGGATAGAACCTATAACATTATGTTTAATCACTAAAATAACAATTCTTATTTTGAAATTATGTAATTAAAATCAATATACTGCATGAAATATGTACAAATCTCAATATAGCACAGAGTTCACAGTAACAGTTGAACCTCGAGATTCAAAAAAGTAAGGCCCAATAATGCCTCTAGAGGACACAGTCCATCAAACTGTCCTTTTGGGGCTATGAAGACGTCTTGGGTGAAGTTTGCGAGGGTTGTTAGTCGCCCAGTAAAGAAATTTTGCTTATTTATTGAGCCGGAGAGGTGAAAATATGCTTCATCGCTAGGCCAGAGAATAGTGTCGGGCTGCACACATAGGATAAGATTGCCTCGCAAGCATCGGTACGCTTCACCCAGTCTTCGGAACTCAATTTTTGTGCTTCCATCATTGAATAAGAATGGGGAAGAAAACTCAAATGGCCGTAAAAATTAGTTGCCAATCTCTCGTCAGACCAATTGTTGTGTTGGTTTAACGGGAATCACGTCAGGGACCAACCACAACCTCTCGACCAGAATACCCTCTGTGGTGGTTTACGGGAAATTAATCCGCGTCAGCGACCAATACATAGCCACACGCGCTCTATCCTGACTGAAATCCTTCACGAGGCTGTGAGACCCTGTTAAAGAATTTCAGATGGAGATGGTTCGCTGAAGCGGGCAACTTTGTGGCCGAAACACGCGTGTTCGACGCATTTCCTGGTTGCTCTTTACCTGTGTCCAGATTCTCCCAGAAGTTGGGCCCTTTTGAGTGTGTGTTTCTTGAGTGCTTGTGTGTGTGATTGGTCTGTACCAGTCACAAAGCGTGTGCTTGAGAATATCCTGAATCTTTAACGGGGTCTACTCTACAGCCTCGAGAAGAAACTACACATACGCTGGAATATGCAGGCAAAAAACTTTTAAATACCAGCAAGTGGTGCTAAAATACTCGGGGGGAAGGGGTGAGCAGGCACCATCTCTGCTATTAATCAGTCCCTGTCGGACATACCCGAATCAGATTAAAAGTATCCGAAAGTGATATTAATTCGAGTCGCGTTTTTTCCCTATCGCTGCCCATGATTAAAAGGAACGCAGTTGTCAATAAATTCAGCATTCATTGATCCGTGCTTTTTGGAGCCATAACAAGATTAGGAATCCATATCATTCTCAGTTGCAACATTCATTTAAAAATGTGCCTCTGCATGACCTTATGGACCGCGGTAACGCATTTTAAAAATTACCTACAACACGTAATATTCCATTACGACAACATGTTATGCTCTATCACACGTCATAAGAAACGACCGTCAAACGTTTTACCTAAACTGTGAGCATCAGATGCCAAGTATTCCAAATTGAGGGTCTACAATCCAAGGAAATTAAGACAGAGCACCGCACCAAAAAGCGTAACTCTTACGAAAGAATTTTAGAGCGACAGCGTATTCGCTACAATTGTTGTAATGCTTCAGAAGGCTTTTAATACACCTTGCATGACTCTGAACATTTGCATCCAAACTGAATTAAGCGGCGTGCTCGAAATTGAACTTTGGTTATAATACCTCTTCATAGTATACAATTTTAAATAGTTTTAAATTTAGAGCCAAAGCCCTTAAGCAAAAATATCAATGCATTTTTCCACTTAATTGTATTCGGTACAACCAGATCCGACGCATCGGTGTCATCCTCATGTACTGAGATACACATACAGGTTGGTTATATATATATATATATATATATATATATATATATATATATATATATATATATATATATATATATATATATATATATATATATATATATATACACAAATATATAAAAACACAGATGTAGATTTTTAGAATATAGAGACACAAAGAAAGGACACTCACAATTTGTTATTTTACGTTTCGACAGCACGGCTGTCGTCTTCAGAATCACTTCGCTTCTGAAGACGACAGCCGTGCTGTCGAAACGTAAAATAACAAATTGTGAGTGTCCTTTCTTTGTGTCTCTATATTCTAAAAATCTACATCTGTGTTTTTATATATTTGTGTGTCGCCGAAGAGCGTTCCTTTTCGAAGATATTTTATATATATATATATATATATATATATATATATATATATATATATATATATATATATATATATATGATGGAAGTTAAGAGGGGAAAGGGGGTAAAGGGGTACCTGGAATTGGTTAAAGTTACTGGGGGTGTTTGAAGGAGGCAGTTGCGGTGGTCGGTGGGGATTGGGGATGGTAAGATCCGAGGTGGATGGAGGTGGTCAGGAAGGTACACGGTTGGGGGTCACGAGGCATTTTAATAAATAAGAGAGAGGTTATCATCAGTGGGGAATATCTTTGAAAAACAATGTCATTAAGGATATCCCCTTTTCCCACTTGTCTTCTTATCTCCAGCTATTCAAATATGTCCATTTCATTTAACTTTACGGCAAGGCGTAGGAAGATATAGTTAAAGTGACTTGCATGTCCCTCCACAAACAGATGACACGCAAAGTGGGAGTCGCATGATTTCCCATAAAAGACACTTGTCCTGTGTTCCTCCGCTCCCGTTCGGAAGGATCTCCCGATCTGCCCCACGTCTGACCTGTACGTGTAACTCTGTAACTGAGGATGACGCCGATACGTCGGAACTAGTTGTACCGAATATAATTGAGTGGAAAAAAACTTTGGTATTTTTACTTCAATGGTAATAAATGCCCATGAAGTTAAGCCTGAAAACATCGAATACACAGTCACAGCATTTTTCCCACTGATAAAACAGGAAAACTACTCGAATACATTGCTCCTTCATCTACATAATACCCCGCAAGCCGCCGCAAGGGCGTGTGGCGGGGGGTGTTAGGTCACCAACCGTAAAAAGGAAAAATACCACAAGCAAAAAAACAACACGGAAAATTACACCCACAGCAGCGCACACACTCATGCAAAAATCCCTTCAGCCAACACTCATGCAAACACAAATACCGCTAAACAACTAAAAACTGCACCCCAGGATTCAGCACGAAAGCCATCCTACAACACGGAAGCCAGGACACAACAAGCAAGAAATTGAAACATCACTACCACATGAAAATGCACCACAAAACACCCCACCCCACAAAGAGTCTGTAAAAGGCAGGGAATGCGACCCAACGTTGCAGGTAGCAGGAATTTCCCCCCGCGGAGAGGGACGAGGGACTGAAAGGGAAACTTAAAAACAGATGAACAGAACACGAATGAGGTCATTCGGAAAGAATGGGTTATTATAAAAAAGCACATAAGGTTAGTGGAAGACCATGCATTTAAGTAGAACTAATTATTTTCTAGACGCTGAGGGTGGCAAGCGGAACCTTACACCAGGCAAGTGCTCCTTACGCCAGGGCTTCAATTTCTGGCCATAGGTTTGGGGTTTTTATCAGATATTTATCTCTCCAGTACACAAACGTGTGTCTAAAAGCTATGAAGTTGATTTCCAGCGGATCACAACGGAAGCAATCCCGCGATTAGGACGATAACTACGGCGACACTAACCGGATTTCTTTCCTAGTTATTTTCGCATTTTGAACTCAGCTGTCGAATGCTCTCGTAGACTTTGCTACGCTTTTCTTTATGCAGACATTCGATTATAAAAGAGAAGTCTGCAGAGTTGACAATATTTTCCTCTCGGGTCATATTTTACGAGGGTCATCCGGAAAGTAGTACCCGTTCGTGAAATAAAGACACAAAAGTAAATATTTACAAACATAAAAAATTTTATTTGAAAGAGGATACTTTAAACTACTTCTCAACATAATCTCCAAGCAAATTAAGGCATTTGTCATAACGTGTGACAAGTTTCTGTATTCCTGCTGCATAGTCCTTCGCCGCCAGCTCATTGAGATACGCGAGGGACCCATCTTGCACAAATGTTTGCATAATGCAGATGGTGTTTAACAATTTCATGAACAATTGTTCGAGAAACATTGGGAAAATGCTCACAGATGTCATCAATTGTGACGCGCCGATCGTTCCTCACGAATTCGTCAACTGAGCTCACCAGTTGGTCTGTAATGACAGACGGTCTCTCCGAACGCTCATCGTCGTGTGTGTTCCCCCTCCCCATGTTGAAGTTGCGACACCACCGCCGAACAGACGACTCGTCCATTACATTGTCTCCATACACCTCCTTTAATTGGCGATGAATATCACATGGGCGAACGTTTCTTGCATTGAGGAATTTAATCACTGCCCTCACTTCACAACTGGCGGCGTTCTCAATTTTTTTAAACATTGTAAACAATCACAGAAACCACACAGGCAATGCTAGCGTCACGCAACTTGGCTCAGAGAAGGCAGACAAGCCACTGAAGCTATCTGACCTCGTCCAGCGGCTACTCGCGTCGTCAGCACTTCATGCGGCACGAACGGATACTACTTTCCGGATGACCCTCGTATAATGTGCTAAGATTATGAAATTTACTGTCTCCGACGTACATTTATGGAATTTATACGAAATATATGAAATGAAATAAGTAGCTTTGTAATTCCACGCCCACTTTTTTCAGTACACTACCTAGGTTTTAGCGTTGAACGTCATCATCAAGTACCTCCGCCATCAACCTAATGATGTCCTCCAATGTCGAAACCTAGATGGTGTTCTAAAAATAGTATCTATGGAATTAAAAGGCTTATTATTTCATTTCAATAAACTAAAGTTATCTTTTTCAAAAGCATATTCATAGTCGGTATGACATCTCCATTAGTCCAAAGAAAAATTAAAGATGCTATCAATGAATGCACATGGTACATATACTTCTTCGTGCCAAACCATTTTTAATGGAATCCTGGGAACCTTGGTGTAAAGATAAATGCAAAAGGAAGCGCAAATCGACCGTGCAAACCATGCCTTCAATTTATAACCGCAAGGTGACAAAACAATTGGCTTTGTACTTTTAGGAATTCTCTCATTAATTAATAACACAAAGAAAAAGTTTTTTCAACAAAATGAAAACTGTTGGAGTACGTTTAAATTTCAAGTCACCTACGGGTATGTCTTTTCCATTTTTCTGTTCCAAGAGTAGAGAACGCATGGCTTTACTAGAAAATCAGACTATTTTCAAGTATTTTTTACAAGTAGTGTACTGGTCAAAGGTATTTTGCTGATGGACCCACGGACTGCTTAACTTTTAAACCTCACCTGACAAATGGATTCTCTGACACCCCACATTAAAGAAACAGTTTTCAGTTCTAAATTATTATTGCTAGTCATTATATGATTTATCCCCATATTTTTCACAGTCGTCAACTTTGTGTAATGTCTGTCAATATCTCCTCTATCCGCTTTTTCTGCCTCCTTTGAATTTTTCCCTGTTAACCCTGCCATAATTTGTTTGGTCCATTTTACTTCTTTTCGTTGTACACCTATCCCACATTTCAAAGCCCACATCTACGTTTACTCTCTGACCTCAAAGACCAAGTTATGGAGCCATTAAAAACTTATTGCCAAGTCAGAGTTTTTACTACCATTTTCTTTATATTTAAAGTCCTTGTTGTCAACTTCTTCCTATTTGACCCACCCTGTTTACCTATAGCTGACATTTTTCTTTAGATGCCTTTATTGCTTTTGCCATTTTAAATTAATAGACTTCCTAAATAAGTGCAGTATTGCACCTGCTCTAATTTATTCCCACTGACTTTCAAAACCCACCATATTACTGCGTGAAAGGTCGCTTCGAGGTGTAAATTAGAGAAATCGGACGTCTCAGAGTCGGGTGTAAATAAAATGTGCTTTGAACTGAACTGGCATGTGCGGGGACACAATGCAGTCCACTGCAGTGGTTCTAAATGTTCTATGGCTTCACCATTCTGCTCCAGGGAGCTCTTTAATTGTGGGTTGCATTAGGGAGTGTTTGCTTCACAGGCATAATTACGAATATATTTCATCAAAACCCTCCAACAAATATATTATCAAATGGGGAAAGCTTAAAATTATTAAATTCAAAAATATAAAAAAATAAATGAGAAAAAAATACCCAAAAATATAAAATTTATCTCATTAATGTAATAATATCTTGAATAGAAATGAAGTATGATATACTGCATATTTTTTACTTCACAATTACTTTGCCAAATTTTGCGTGAACTCCTTATACACTTAAGTGTAATTTCTTTTTCAAAACACTATACCGCACCTGTCTACTAGGTATCTTTTCTAAGCTTGAGTTTCAATTCGCATGTACCGGCTACTTTTACGGTTATGGCGAATAAATGTATTCCTTCACTTGAACAAGTGTGCATAAACAATCTTAGCATGAGTAAATATGTGTAAATATTTGTATTTATAAAATCCAGTCTCAAGTGCTAAATACAATGAAATAATGGAATATATGAGCCATAGGGAAACTGAAGATTAATGAAGAAAACGAATAAGCTTGCAGGGAAGGAGAGAGGCAAATTAACAGTCAGAGAGAAATGGAGGTGAATAAAATGCAAAACAAGGGACTGGAATGAAAAAGAAGCACCTCCACTTGCGAGAGCAACGGTAGGGCTTCGGGGAGCGAGCGAAGAGAAGGGAAAGGGGGGATGGAAATAGATGAGATGGAGAAGTTAGGGAGTGATGGGATGAGAGCGCGTAGGAGGGGGATGGCGCGGGAGGCGAGAGGATCTCTCTCGCTCCCGGGGGTAGATGCGCCTGTTACTGAAGCTCTGGGGGTCGAAATGGCCGGGATCAATCTCCGTGGCGGGGCTTAATGCCTGCGCACTTTGCACGTCGCCTCAAAACCACCCAATGCAACCCTCCCCCCAGCCATCTGTTTCCTCCGCTTGGCGGGTTTGGGCGCTGATGTCTCGTGGCGCAGAACTGCGCAGATAGGGTGGGGAAGCGGACGTGGGAAAGGGGGAGAGGGTACGGCGGAGGCGAGTGAGAAAGAGGAGCCAAAATATTTCCTTGGTACTCACTCTTCGCCCTGCTAAGCTGACGACTTAACTTTCGCTCGAGTTAAAATCGAACCTCACGCCAATGAGCTACAGGGAATAAATGACCCCTACCCGACTCCTCGAAGAGGGTTGTGAGAGTTGGTACATGGGTTAACAACACTAATATTATTTGGTGAGAAATCTATCATATTTGAGAATGAGTGGGTGAATTGATGACACACACATATATATAAAAATATTATATATATATATATATATATATATATATATATATGCATATATGTATATATGCATATATGTATATATTTATATGTATATATATATAACCATAAACACAGTAATCAACCCGGAGGTCGGTTTAGTAGGTGATGGTAGAGTTCACCCAGTACTGTACTAAGCCCTATATGGCGTATGAAATTCATACATCAGGGTAGGGAGGCCAGTTCCTTTCCCTGTGCCGGTTATGGTTTCCCAGGAAGACCTGGTACCCGAAAAATCACATAGCTTGGGTGGAGCTGCAGGTGCCCAGAGTACCTTGCCCGGGAATCGAACCCAGGACCTTCCGGTCAGCAGTCCAACGCTCTACCCCCTGGACTACCGCGACCCACTCTTTTACATATATATATATAAATATAAATAAATAAATATATATTATATATATAAATAAATAAATAAATAAATATATATATATATATATATATATATATATATATATATATATATATATATATATATATATATATATATATATATATATATATATATATATATCACACAGTTTGGGTTTAAGTTAGGGTTGCCAAACGAGAGAGACGAATAAGCACCAATAGAGTTACAAAATCCACATTACACGAAACAAGACTCCTGATGCCCTAAGATTGCATAAAGCGATTCTGCAGCTCCTGCATATTTCCCGCCTCACATGCCTTTTCTGCCCATATCCCGCTCATAATAACATTTTCCCTACTACCAGGTTAAACATCTTCACTGCCTATCAAAATGCCCCGGATATACTTTTCCTACCTCCTTTGAATTCCTTTCCTACCTTCTTTTAAGTTTTCTTTTCCCCGCCCTTCAAAATCAAGAATTGACGAAAACGTCTACAAAATCAATGTCCTCATTCGTGAAGACCGTCGCAGAACCATTGATCAATTCTGCGAGATGTCTGGAGTGTCATGCAGTTCAATTCAGAGGATTATAGAGCAGATCTTTGGCACACAGGCGATTGGTTCTTCCATCATGACAACGCGCCGGCTCATACCGCCCTCTCCGTGATACAATTTTTAACAAAAAACGGCATGACATTTATTGTCCACCCCCCCCCCCCTACTCGCTGGATTTAGTTCCCTGTGACTTCTTTTTGTTCCCCAGACTCAAAAGGGACATGAAAGGAAAGCGTTTTGACACTGTGGAGGATGCAAAACAAAAATCGCTAGAAGGCCGAAAGGACATCCCGATAAATGAATTTCAGAAATATTTGGAACGATGGAAGCATCGTTTGGAGAAGTGGATTGTGGTAATTGGGGAAGGCTTTGAAGGGGAACAGAATTTAATGTAAATATTTTGGGAACTAAAGAATCTATAACAACATTCCTGTTATTGTTGGGTCCCCTATCGTAATCCAACAACTGCGTGAGCCTGTAAGTTGTTATGATGCAGTTGGCCAGGCACGGCAATTTCAGTATCGATACGTTAAAACCTAGCTTCTGGTGGTTAAAACCTAGGCTATGTGTTGTGGCTGGTGCTTGGTTTTCATTCGACTACCTCCCAGTGTAAGCGTACCAGTCATCGGTTTCATCCTCTTTGAACGTCATTTAGACATTTCAACGTAATCCTTTTGTGCCCTTTATAATTTGCCCAACTTTGAGTACAAAATACTTCTTACACAGGAGAGCTGCTTCACATTCTTCAGTCTTAGACCTTAATATTAATGTTTAACTTAACCGTCCCCTTTCTATAAAACCGTTATTGTATCGATGCTCATCTTTTACCTATCACAATAGCTCTGTAATGCGCTTATCAATGATTTGATTGACAAACAATTAAAAACCTTTTCACCAGTCTATCGAGCAGATTTAATGAATTCATCACCTTATCCCATTTCAAACTCCAAACATTCTCAGGCCCTGCCATTTTCTCCACACATAAAAAAAACTTATTTATTGCATCACTGGCTTCACTCTCGCACCACATCGGGCACGCTCCTGTCCTGCACAACCTTTTAAGAGCAAATCCGATCTTATCAAACTTTAAAAAATGTGGAATTTGCCAATCATGCTCCTATTGTACTAGCATTTGTAAATTCTATCCTGGAAATCCTGAGACTGTTAATTCTATAGATAATGTAATTTTCTTTTGATATTTATTGATTGTTGCTAGGGAAGGGATGAAGGGTGGTAGAAAGGTGCACCCTTAAGTAAATGAGTTACTGCAATAAATACTTTGAATATGAGGATAGCTTTCTTTTACAGAACTGAGTAAAGTTAGGCTCAAATTTAAACCGACGCCAAGCCAGTAGACTTATGATAATAAGAATAAATGCATCAAATTCCAAAGAATCCCAGTCAAGGCGAATGATTTTTACACTCTGAAAATGTTGCAATAAATGCGTCCTTTGTTGAATGAGAATTCTGAGACCGTTAAGAATGGCGATAAATATTTTTATATCATTCACTTTGAATTAGAAGCCCCGAGAACTGAAAGTCAATGAGGGCCGAAGGGCTCCTTTTTTTCTTAACAGAGGCCCACTGCTCCATCTCCCTCCGAGGCGGAAGGTAAGGGGAGGAATTGTCACATTTTCCCCAGCCTGTCTCGCAATTCTCCCCCACTGTGAAGCAAAGGAGGGCGCACCTCGAGCCTCCCCCCACTCTGTTCTTTCTTCCCGGCGAGGGGGTGCTGGTGGAATGAGGTAAGGGGGGCGGGACAGGATCGAGTCATCGGGATCCGGGCCTCTAGAGTATACTCCAGGTCACTTCCGCCGCGGGGAGGCTTTTTCCCGCCGATTGGGGAAGCGGCGATTGAGAGGGGTGGGGTTCAGCGAAGGGGTCAGTATTTGATACCATCCAGGCTGTCCTCTCAATATTTTGGGGAGAAAATCAAGGCGGATACAATAGATGCAGACATCATCTTTCGGGAAATGGGTTTCCCCGTCCTCACATTCGTTAATAAGGGAAGTCATTGCGGAGGGATTAATAGGCACGCCTTCTTAAATTAAGGAAACACTACAGGTACAATAGGTATTCCAATCGGCCATAGAACAATCATTGCTACCCTTAGACTAGTTGAGGCGGCAATTAGTAATGGATATGGGAATAAGTGGGATGGATTCATAGAAATTCGGATGGAAAAACTACTAAGTTCCTTTAAAACTTCAAAAATCTTCACAGTCAAAACAAACAGCCATTAACCATGTTAAACTGAGCAGGGCAACAGGATGAAAAATTTCTGAAAATACGCATAAGGAATGATTAATAGTTAATTCGGTAGTGATAAGATTTTATTATGATAGAAGAATATTTAATTGAAAGAAAGCGCATAGTTCAAAGTAGGAATTGAGTGTTCGCACTATACTGAAAAAGCTCAGAGGTATACGGCATGGAAAATTCCTAGTAAGAAAAAAAATTCACATGCTTATTAAATGGCTCTTATTTTGCTTTTATTTTGAATTTCGTAAAATGCTCTAAATATGTTTATTTTGGACAGCGCGGACGCGCTTTCCTATCTCTGTCAACAACTGAGGAACAAAGGGTCAAGCGTGATCCAAAATGGCGTTCAATGAAGAGATTTTTATTTTTCGTAATTTACCATGGAAACATTTTATCTTAGGCTACGTGGAACGTTCAATGAAAGCAAATCGTCAGGATGAGTCAGAAGAGTGCCAAACCAACCTCCATCTAAATCGATCACTAGATTGAATTAATCCTTAACTGAGAATTAAATGCAGCACCCATTTTGCCGAAATTTATTTACGACCCAATTTTTCGTGCAATATTGAAAAACAACGTGCCTTGTGATACCTCTGTGGCCCCAACTATTTTGCGACCTTTGATTCGTTGATCATTCAAAGCCATATCGTCTGTGAGCAGTTTTAAGTGACTCCCTACAAAATAATCATGTTGGAGGAAGTTACTTCCAATCGAGGTCCCGAAGTATTCGTACGGCAACGTTGGAACTCATTTATCCAATTGTAAACCGTCGCAAACATAGGAGCAGGTTTGTCATGGACTTCTTTCAGCTCGAATTTCGCCGCAAGAGGGGAAAAAGTCAAATAATCAATTTCAAAGAAAGGTAGACCCAGAGCTAACTTCTCTGTTCTTACGAAATATATATTAACACCGCTCCTGCCACAGTAAGATACAGTCAAATGACTTTCAGGATGCTATTAAAAATATTTTAAATTTTATTATGTGTCACCCACACGTTTTTAACAGAAGAATGGTTGATGAGACGTGTTTGTGTACAATGGAATCAGAGATTACTCATCCCAAAGAAACAGAAAATTTTGATGGAAAAAATCTTCTTCATAGATAATTTGGTGATATATTTTGAACATCTGCAGTTAATCCATTTTTAGGCTGAAACATTTTCAATAAAATGTAGCAACAGAGAAAATTCTAGGGCTATCTATTATGGAAACGTTTTAAGGTTATTGATTTGGAGTTAAGCATTAGAACGAACACCTATTAAACATCAGCACCGTGATAAATTTTGAACATAAATTCTAACAAATTCCCTTAAGTTAATAGTAACGGCATTAAAAATTAATTATCGGAATAAGTTTAAAATATTTTTAATGCCACTCTTTTTCTGCTCTTAAGAAATAGACATGCTTCCTTTGAAATAAAGAGGCTTCTCTTGAAGACATTGGATAATTCTTAATGAAATGTTTTGATGTGAAATTATTGAGGAAGATTCAGAGACAGAGAATTAAGAAAATATCGGAAATAGGAGGGGGGGAGGAGACCGGAAATGGGTGGTAAAAAAATAAGAAATGGCTCAAGAAAACACCGATTAAATATTTGACTCTTAATGGAGTTCGCCAGCAAAACGATAACTGATTGAGTAATAACGGTGGAGACCCGGGAAAATTGGAAATGTAATTCTTTTCAAATTGTGGCTGTTATTTTGAAAATTCAATAATACTCCAGAGAGTCCGATAATTAACATTTTAATGGAGTTAAGGAGAAATGCGATGGGTTAGGAAATGGGTGTTGTACCCATTCCACTTTCCCCATCAACGGGACGTTGCGCATCTCGGATAGAGTTCGATAAGGAGTGGGCAGAGATCGTGAGGACATCCGGATGTGGAATGACGTGGCCACGGAGAGGGCATGTAACCGTCTTGAGATACCCATGACTGTTTGAGTAGCTCTACTTTTTTAAAACAAGAAGTATAATTGATATTAATTAAACTTACTGTCAACCGAAATAGGATTTCGGTCAAAAATTCATCCCTTCGTTTTCGAACTCGTAAGTAAAATGACCAGCATTTTGATGCAGCCAGAATTCAGTTGCTACAGATAATGCCTCGACGTCTTTCCTTTTGTGTATAACGTTATCTATTGCCGATGACGTTAACTACGATATATTCTCATATTATGGCAAATATTGCTTGGCATAAATGAAAATGTTGCGTTTAATAAATTTTATACTTACGGTTTCGTTATAGCAAAATAAACGAAGGAAATAAAATAATGGTGAAATATCGTCATTATGAGAAACAAATTTGCACTTTTCCCCTAATTTAAATCTGTGGAAAAGCGCAAATTTGTAGCTGTAAATCTGGAAAAAATCTGTAAATATGTGTAAAAGTGCAAATTTGTTACTCATGATGACGAACTTCCACTACATCTCCCAAGAAACTGTTGAATATATTCCGAACGCTAGCAGAGCATATCAGGCCAAACTTTCTTAAACTATCTGTGAAATTCCGTAAAGCAAAACTAAACATCACCTTCAACAATAAAATAATTTAAAACTTCTTCATAAATTATATTATACTATTCCTTTACTTTATATGAAATATTTAAAGGGGACTATTTCATGTTTACCGTTAAAGTATGATCCCAAATGATATTGAACCATGTCTTCTACGTTAATCAAACCAATGTCGGGAGTGAACTCAATTGCGAGTCTACATACAATATTTCTTATTCTTTACTCGGTTTTTGGCTACATAAAATATTAATGAATGTTTATCGATATGCATCGGAAAACAATTACTTCATGAATAACAAAAACATTTCATACTTTCTTACCATATATAGTAGGTACATTTGTTGGGCTTGCTAATCCCAAGGTTTTGCGAATGGTATTTAAAGACAAGTGAAGGGGAAGTACTTACATTAGAGGAGAGTATTTTCTTTTTCGCACAAGTATATTTGATGCTCCATTTACTTTTCCCATAGTGCTTACATATTCTGCAATCAAATTTATTTAGGTGATATTTCATTAATAATAGCACCACATAATTACGAGACGGAAATACCATAGCTCGATTTAATTATTCAAAACGATTAAAAAAGGACCTTTTGTATGTACATAGCCTACCATCAAAATTGAACTCTTAAAATGAATAAACGATTTTCAGGGCCAATGTGCTGACTATGAGTTCAATTCTTCCAAAACCCTGTCGCATTAGTACAATACCCTTGATCATTCATTGGAATGCAACTTTAATGGCAGCACCTACAATTGAACACGCTTTTCATACCTACGTTCATTTTATGAAAGAAATGTTAAAATAAGAAATAACATCTGTAACCAGGAAAGAATAAAATTAATATATTCCAAATTAATGTCATATTTTGCAAGTGCAATAATTATTCTCAATTACGGCAACAGGAAGCGTGCGCACAGCTATGAGGTAAAAAATTACAAATAGCTTCAACAAATCATTCCCGACAGCAAATTTTCTAATTTAAACATCCCTTGGAGTCAGCAAAGGTCCTAACGACGTGACGCACTGCATCTTTTCCGAAAAAAATGGATATTAACTCCCACCTCGGCGCTGAATGGGCGAATTATAAAAGGCGCAAACTGTGACGCGAAATTTTTCATCCGAAATTAAAGGCGGTGAAGGTGGAAGGGGTAGGGAAAGAGATGTTATAAAAAACTCTGTGATATCATTTTATTATGCAGCGTAACTATAAAAGGCCACGGGGCTGATGGAGTTGGGCGGCGGGGAGAGGTGGTGACTGAATAAGAATTAGTTGGGGGAAGCGAAGTAGGCAATTAAAAATTTTTCAGACCTGATAGAGACTGTAAAAGGAAAAAAAATAATAAAGGGGGTGGGAGGGGCTACGATCGTCGTTTTAGGAAGGAAATGGGAGTTTGATTTCTCGTCGCGGAGGGAGCGGTTAGTTACGGGACAAGGGCGAGAGGGTACGGGCACTGCGGTCGACGAGGGGAGCGGGTGAACGAAATTGGCGCCCGATGGGGAGAAAAGACGGGGTTAAAGGTTAATGTAGGGATGGGGGGAATGGGCCTAGTGGGTGAAACGAAAATGGGGGAGAAAGGATGGACCACCTAATGTAAACACTTCGCCGAATATTGAATTCAGAACAAAGATTGTTACCAACACGTAGGGACCGCGAAATGTCCGGGATCTCTGCTCCAGTTACCTGCACCTAAGATAATTACAGGAAATGAGTTACGGCTGACTAGGGTGAACTCTTCAGCTAATGTTATCGAGATCCTCGGAAGTGGCGGACATAAAATTAAGAGCATGAAATCATTATTGAACAATTATCGGAATAATATAGAGCAGTGAATTATTTAGGGGCAAGGTGTTTCCAGCATCTAACGCAAAAGGTCGATTTCCATGGGCGGCGGCAGGAACTTTTCAATTAGATCCTTTACCGTGTTAGGATTATCCATTGCCCGGTACCAGGATGACTCATGATTTTGGTGTAAAACATTATCAAAAAATAGGGCAAAGTCCGTCTGGAAGGGATGTTAACATTTCAATACTTACAATTATTTGCTTATGGGTTTATTTAAGGACACCATGTCAACCCTGACTTTCTTTTCCATCGACTCTTTCTTCTGAATATCATCGCGGTCCATACTCTATGATGCAAAAGGCCTTTGAAGCTACGAGCAAAATGCATATTACTGAGAGCAATCCATCGAGTACTCATTGAGTCATTTTGGCGATGAGTTTGACGGCGTATGAATTTTCATTGTTCTATAACGCATTTGGCGGAAGATATATAAAACGCAATAAAATCTCGACTGTAGCTGTGGTCGCAATAAAACCATGACTGCAGAAAACATCAACTGGGATCAATTTTATTGCAAATATAAATTCTGGTTTAAAACATTATTTTTTACGAAAAACTTTCACGTCTTACAAAAAAAAATTGAATGCGACATCTACGTGTTAAAGAATGATTGGTGAGGAGTAAAAAAGGACTGTAATAATCAATGATACACAATTAAAACTGATACGTACATACGCGCGGCTACGAGCAATTTTATTTTTGAAATTTAGGTGTGAATGAAAGTAAAAAAAATAGAGCGAATGTTGCAGTTTTCTCGAAAGAAAAGGGAAAACCTGAAGTACTAAAAAAGTTTGTTTTGTAATTGGTCCACATTTCATGCATAATGTTTATTTGCCCAAGCCTCTAAGTGAAAGGATCAAAAATATCAATCTCAAAAATGTTGGAGTTATTTTTATGTGGCGCAGCTCCTGCTCTTCTGGGAAAGCCAGTTCGTAAAGATGGAAAATGGAAAGATAGGCACGAGTCTGAGGGATGAGAGAAGGAAATGGGGAATGGGATACGGATGAGGAGAGGAAGAGATGGCAAAGTCCTTCGGAGGTCTCCGGCAATTTTTTCACACCCTCCCCTTTGGACCCTGCTGAATTAATATCCCATCTAATTACAATCGCTAGATGGCGGAAAGAATACTTCGCTTCCCCCGGGCGAATTGTCGTCGTCCGTCAGCGGGCGTGAGTGATGCGGAAAATGGGCGGGCATTAGCGGGAGGGATGCGTCAAGAGGTCGGTATTGGAAGGGGAATTCAGGGACGATTGGATAGGGGGAGGAATGGGGGACCTTGTCTCGAGAGAGCGGAGGATGATAGCCGAAGAGTGTGGGATACAAGATGGGGGAACGAGCGGGGAAATATTAGAAATCGGGGAGATACGCGGTAGTTAATTTAAAATTTTGATAAAATTAAAACTTTGAAATGCTAAACTAAAGAAAAAAACGTGGCCAGGAAAGCATAAAGCTGAGATAGGAGGGTGTACGGATTGTAATTATTTCTTCCGTCCTTTTACAATTCCAATTTACACCGATGAAAAAAATAATGCCATGCAGGGAGAATACATTTTCATCAGTTTGTATTGCATGTTTAAGTTCAACTCCTTGAAAACTAGCAAAATGGGCACCAATAAGCATGAACAATAGGTACAGGCAACATTCTCGCTATTGTGGCTGAGTATTACAATAAAACCATGGATTCACGAAAATTTTATGCACAATGGAAGGCGGGGGAAAAGCTTTGGAGAACGGGTTGAGAGGCAAGTTTCGTCAAAATATTTTGAAATGGAAATTTATATTTTAGATCCCTTTCGTAGATTTTCGTAGAACCAACATTTAAAGTGTGTCGAATGGGAAATGCAAATGCATAGATATAAAATCAAACAAATAATGCCAAATTATTTTAAGATAATATCATTTTAGTATTTTATATCGAAGAATAGATTTTTCATCTGAGAAAAATTTAGATTATTCATCAGGGTATGTAATCTAAAACTATTCGCACGTTAATGAAAGCACCCTGCCCTAACTCCAAAGGCCTTCCATCACGCTTCGAGCGAATGATTAGGAACACCCAAAATTCCACTGCCTTGTCACCTAGAAATTCCAGTTAATCTCTACTACAAGAAGGCTTTTACATGCATCTTATTTACATTCATGGAAGGAATACTTCGGAAATACATGTTAAAATTATTAACAAACGAAATATTTCATTAATTTGACTTGAAGGCAAATATTTTTCAGTGAACGGGATATAAATTAGTTCAAGGCCAAAAGGTCTCATTAATATTGGCAACTTGTAATAATGATTATTAGGAATTGCGAGTAAAATAAGACAATACTGTTGGTCTTATTTCATCCTATTTTCTGCGCGAAATACATTCCAAGTTGTCCGGACCAATTGAAATTCATTAACTCAAATCATCCCACGGGTGAATGCCCAAATGAATGTAACTACGCGTAAACTACGTGATTTATTCAAATTGTAAGCAAGATTAAAAAACTACTAAAATATTTGGCCGGCTTGAATAACATAATGGCAGTAAACTTGCGCAAATTTGCGAATTTCCATATGCATAGTAATTCTTTACTCTAAAGTCACTTCAACTCTTGGGTGTAGGTAATTCTACCACCTATGCTGGCTCTAGTTTCCATTGAGTTGAGTTTCATGAAGCAATAAGAACGGAGAAATATCAATTAAATTCAATACGTACCTACACGCTGATTACATTCATGAAAGTTTATAATATAAATTCCTGAATAGTAATAGATATATCTATTGAACACTAGAGATATCTTATTAAAAATTATGACCCAATTAATTACTGATAAAAATAGACAGGTAATGAATTAAAGATAAACGACTGTTTCCTATGGTTTAGCAGATAAGGAAAGGGTCGCAGAAAGACCTATATGCAAAGTAACAAGGATCAAAAGGTGCTCTCTTCCCAAGAAAATGAAGCACAAGCTAAAACCGTTTAGGTCGTCAAGACTTTCAACCCACGTGTTTTAATGGCGTTTATTTAGAGCGTAATCATTTCGAAGGATGTCTCCCTTTTCGCTCCAAAATTTTGCAACTGTCATCTCTGTGTTCAGCATTTCCCACATTATGGCCTAAGATGAAAAAGAAATTTTACTACTTCTCCCATGCAGCAACATCTGAATCGCCGAGCAAAATATAAACCAGAGCCTTCGAGAAGGAAATGAGTGCAATTTGAAGGGACGTTAAACCATAAGGGGGGTTGAAAGCTAGATTAGCAGTATAATTCTGATATTCGGGAATGGTGAACTGACGTTCCTGAGTCTCTATTCTAGTCTGAGATTTGAAGAAAAGTCTCCTCATTTCACGAAGAATTTCCTCCAACTAATTTTTCTTGTAAACTAATGATTTAAGATACGGAACTGTGAAATATATATCGACTTACCTACAATTCAAAGACGTTTACAATATTTTCTGAAAATATACACGCGATAGAAAAAATATTTTTTTAAATTTATAGCGGTTTATTTTTATCATATTTATGAGTTTTGTACAGTAAACGGTAGAAGTTTATTAAAATGAGTATTAGTATCAGCCAACGGACAGAAAATCAAGAAAACAGATCCGAGAGCAAGGAAATTCGAAACTCCTCTCACGAATAATTTTTGACAGCCACAATTTCGAAGACGAAAGTAGGGAACACTTGTATACTTTTTGTTTCCCATATCATCTCTGTGCTTCAAGGAATATGCAGGACGTTTGATGCATCAAACAGAACAAATGGATGTAAAAATATTTGAGAGGCAAGATAATTCTGAGGATGGTGATAGATGGGAGAATTCTGGGAAAGCGGGGTAGAGGAAGGATGGTCCTGGAAAATCAAGGTAAAGGGAGGAAGAAAATAGACATTTTGGATGGAATTAAGCGAGGTAGAAAGTATCCTGCGTCACGTAAAATCATCATCATGTATCAACGACGTGAGTTGATGTGAACAGATTATAACTGGTGCTCTAATATATATTGAATACTAAAATGTGTTAAAATAACTAAATCATTAGATAAGCCAATTGCATTGGCATTCACAGACTTGTCAGCTCCTTAGAAAGTTTAAATATAAGGGAGCGAAGGAGAAAAAAAAAAACTTTACAAAATGAAGCAAGGCCTGCTCTGGTCCGTTCGGGTACTGAGCGTTAAAATCTCGCACACCCTGCTGGTCCACGGGTTTATTTCTGTAGATAACACTAAATGTTCCAAAAGAACTTTCTTGGAAAGAATTGGAGCATGAATTAACCTTTTTATTCTAAATATTTGAGTTCCACACATTTTTGATCGTGAGATCAAAGATGTCGTAGATCAAAGATCGTAGATCGAAGATCGTAGATCATCTATAATCATGTGAGCAACGCTTTGCCTATCAAACCGGCCTTCACATCAAGGCAGCAGTATTCATTGCTATTAAAATAATTTTGGATGAAATTGAGTTTCACCATGTTTTTCAATCAAGTCATGAAATTAATTAACACGAAACTTAGAAATTAAAACATATTTCAGAATTAAAGGAAAATTTTGTATATGCATACAATTTTGATGGCTAATATTTCGTATTTTTTTCTAAGATCTAACCTAGTGATATGTAAGCCAAGTATGTATCGGCATGAACTTATTTGTAGTGGTGAATGCGTACAGCAAACAAACAGGGGAAGGAAAAGTAACAAAATTCGCCCGAGGGTAGCGGAGACGAAAAAGGTGGGACGAGAAAGGATGAGATCACGTGAAGTTGAAAGGGGGAGAAGGCGCTTGAGGTACGTGGGTGAGTTATGACTTCTCGGAAATCGAACGCAAGGGGAAAAAAATGACACAGGAGACCGCCAAACCACGTCCAAACCCTGCTGATGTGATATACTATACACTCTCGAATTTCCTATGAAGATTTTTGCCGAGCGAGCGCGAGCTTGCCGGCAAAGGAGTCGACAATCTAACGACGATCGTTTAGGGCGTTTTCCGGATGAACTTAATTTCCTCGTGGGATCACTGTACTATTGAGCCGACGCACTAAGCTACGCGGAAGGATGCCACAGTGATTTCATCCATTAGGAGAAATGTGCACAATGATATGTCCTCAAAGAAAATCAAACGGGAGAAAACTTCGGACGCCAGACGAAGAAACAAGTTACGAAATGCGTCAAAGGGAAGAAAGAATCAGATGTGCAGAGGTTACCCGACACAAAAACTGAGAGTTTCTGGGTTTTAAAGGTAACTGGGCTTAACTGGGCTTTTTAAGGTAACGGGATGTTATGAAAGAGAACGCTAGGATTTCATGGAACAAAAGGATTTGGGAACAGGCTTTCTATAAGGTATGAAGGCAGGTAGAATGTTTTAAGAAAGACATAATAAAGGGCAAAACTATACGTAATACGAAATATTTCTCACTAATATTTTGGCAATCTAAAGCCTAAATTTAATGACTGCTTCACCTTTGATGATTTTGAAGATTAAAGGATTGATAGTAATAATTCAATGCATACCGGCAGTATTCGTTCACTTTACTAAATATATGTGGGTTTTCAGGTAGGATGCATTCCAACTCTACGTTCAAGGGAAGAAAATTTTCACACCCCACGTCTATGGAGGGGTGATTAACTTTATAGATAGAGCGTATGAGAAGCAACCAAATGATCTGGACATTACAGTTTCAGGTTTAACTATGTGGAATTCCTTCATTATGAGGACATAAAAGGAAGCTTTACACTTCCACGATAAAGCTTTATTGTGTAAGTGTTAAGTTCCCTTTTTTACCCTCAAATGATCTAGGTTTAAATCGAAAAAGGAGCAAAGAAAACCGAGGCAGTTTTTTGAGAATTTCTAAGAGAAGGGAGTAAGCGTAACGAATATGACGGAGTAATTAGGTTGACAGCACCTTGATCCAAGAAGAAAGCAGGTAAGACCTATCATTTTCGAAAGGTACAGGAAACCTGAGTTTTCTTCATAAACTCAGATGATTATTATGACACCAAATTATGTCGGTAATTCTAAAAAATATGTAAAATGAGAAAGATTGACACCGCCACCAATTGATTCAATTACTCGTACTTTCTTGCAAAAACGTATCATGAAAAGATGTTTCTACAGCAGAACATCAAACTGTCGAACCATCGACCCGTAGAACTGGGATCAGCTTCGCTACCGTTATAAAACTCCCATAGAACACATGCATCCGAATAAATTTACTCAAAGAAAAACCTTTCATGATCTAGTCAAATATTACCTTAATTATTTAATTATACACGAGAGTTATTGAATATTACCGAATTTATATTTAAATGAATTTATGAACTATGCATGTAGTTATGCATACAGGGTTGGTGCCCTACCACACCGTCACACGCCCCTGTGTGGACTCTCGGGGTATTATATGGATGCTGACTGTGGACACCATTAGATTGATCCATGTAGTATAATTTTTTTCAGATATTCAGCTCCGCACACTCTCTTTTTCCCTTCATTCCGTCAAACATCCCTATCGTTTTCCGTCCCCTTTAACGTTTGTCTAATATTCCCTCTTCTACTATCACAGTATTTAATATCCCAGTTAGACACTCTGCAGCTACATCTGCCCACTTAAATCTTCTCTCAACAATTCCCTATTCTCCCTCCTGTGCCAAGCACTTTGTTTGTTTTCTTTTCTGTCCACTTCATCTTCCGTCCATCCTCCTCCCCGTCCACGTTTCAAAATCATCCAATATACGTCTATCGCCTTGCTTCCACGACCATGTTTCCGCAGTGCACAAAACCACACTCCATATCAAAGTTTTATCAATCTTTTACTGACACCGTTACACCGTTGTGTCATCTTCGTTCCCTTCTCCTTATGAAAATTATTAAACAACAGCAATTCTTCTTCTTATGCCCGATCGTCGATACTTTGAAAATTTTGATTCAAAGCACATCAACGACCGGTTACTGTCCCACCTGTTCTAATTTATGAATTCCTATTTCTATATTTAACCTAGCTACTACGCTCATCATAGTAGCATATAACACATAATTTGATTGGCTTCCCATTATCTTCCTTAATAGTATTTTATACGTGAAACCTTCCCTTTAATAGCCGCCCCACAGGGATCAGACGCCTTAGCAGTCGTATTACTAAGGAACATGATAATACCTTCCGTTTTGTTATACATTTTTACTTATTTAGCATGGGTGATACTAACAGGAGTATCATAGCTCCACGACGACAGAGCCCTAAGGGTTATCAGAACGCAGGAGCCATTCCACCACGCCATGGTTGTAGTTCATGGGTTTTTAGTCCATGTTCATAAAATTTTCATAATTTAAGCATTGTACAGTATATTGCACAATCTATTTCATTGAATTTTGTAGCTTATACTGCACAGAAAAAAACCGTATGATTGAGTAACGCGTTTAGCGGGAAAAACTCTCGGACTGAAAACCCCCAAACAGAGAAAATAATGTTCGGAGCCCCAACCATCATGCTAACTGGTTTATATCCTAATCATACATAATAGACTATGGATACCTTAGTACCACAACCACTTCTTTTATTTTCAACACGATATTCCATGTAAACTTGAAATAATCTAGCTTTACCATTTTAAGCTAAAATTGCAACAGATTTTAGGAGTACTAGGTAAAAAACGAGGATCTTATAAACTTATTTTGATAAGACAAGATAAAATAAGTTTATAAGATCCTCGATTTTTACCTAGGGTTCCTAAAATCTGTTGCAATTTTAGCTTAAAATGGTAAAGCTAGATTATTTAAAGTTTACATGGAATATCGTGTTGAAAATAAAAGAAATATTCTGCAGTCTATACTGGATCACACATGTGGATCTATTTATTTGTAATATGGTCATCGTATTAATTAAAATCGAATAATGAAAACTACGAGTGCATCGCTTCTCAGTTATGACCGTTATGCTGTGTTAACATAAATGACAAGTTTAAGAATGAATGTAAGAAAAGTGGAATAGGGGCATGGTGCATTAATGCATGATATACAAAAATCAGTTTCTACTTACAAATCGGATACTTTACTTTTTGACAAGTAATGCTACACTTATGATGTACAAGGGACGGTGAACATCCGTTTTGCCAGTAAAGTTGAGCACGGTACCTTAGGGCCACAATTTTGGCAATAAAAAATTTCATGCATCCCTCGCACCTGCCACACATGACATTGCGATGAGACAGTTTGTAAAATGCATGCACCAAAAATTCCCATCTCGTAGAGGCGAGCGAAAAGGCGATAAAGATGGATATTCCCACACCATCCTTTTATGGCGGCGCGGCGGAGACACGAACGACATTTCCCCGTATTGTGCTCGCTCTCTGCATGCGGCCGCTCTCGGTATTCCCTCCATCCGGACACGGCGGCCCGCCACTGCATTCTTCCGTTACTCCGCGCCCTCCCGACCCCCACTCCCTCAATCACACAGCGCCGCGAAATGTGGTGAAGGGACAGAGGTGTTTATCTGTGGGTGTATATAAATACAAATATACACAGATAGATAAGAAATTATTCGCTTATTTAGCAGATTACATGGACGTGTGGAAAAAAATTAATGCTTCGAAGGCATCAAAGAAAGACAAACGTGTAACAACAGATTACAAACGTTTTGCCTACATGCAATACAAATTTAAATAAATGTAAAAATATAAATTAATAAATATACATACATTTATATAATGAAGCTACATTTATATATGTATATATATATATATATATATATATATATATATATGTGTATATATATATATATATATATATATATATATACATGCATGCATCAAAAAAATTTCTTAATTTCATCCGGTATTAATGATTGTCGATTAATAATCATAAATACCGGATCAATACTCGACCGCGGTTTACTTCCAACAATTATTCAACAAATTCAAGAGATTTGACAATTATTCAAGAAATATTTTTTTTCGATAAATTATCTCTTTCCTCTATTTTCTTAAAAAAGCCATATTTCAAAATCTACAGCAAAAGTTTGCTCACGCTCGTTAGAATCTGAGAGGAAAATGTTGGAAATATAAAAATAAAAAGACGCACACCGATCCAATTTTTATTTAGTTGAACATTTGTTTTTAAAAAAGCAAAAATCATTGCCAGTAACTGAGATTGTGGTGGAGGCCTTACGCGCATTGCTGTCGGGAGAGGGAGTTATTATTTATGCGTTGACGACGTAAGAAGGAGGCAAATTAGTTGGAGCGTTTGGTATTGAATGGACGCTAACTGCAGAAATGGAGGCATTGTTCGTTGTTCTTTGATTTCTTGAGGAGAGATATTGGTACATGAATCATACACGTGGGCAAGTCTATTATTCGACAAAACTAGATAGATTCACTAATAATTAAAGTAACTCCTTGAAATATATTTCACTTTCAGGCTTTCCTTCTTAGAATATTTGATGTCCATTGTCCACATACTCCCACTGTACATTCAGACGAATTCCATCCACCAGGCCATTAGCTACTGGAAACAAATATGTATTTTGTGTACTGCTTCAACCAACGAGTAACCTCTTGGACTATGTCATTATCATTTTCGAAACGTTAGCCACCCAAATGATTCTTTAGCAGCTCGAACAGGTAAAAATCACTTGGGTCTCTGCAGGCCCTTCACCTATTTTTCCAACCTCCTTATGATTTCTCCAAAAAATCCCCTCTTCTCGCCAAACATTCCTAGTACTTCCTCATTTTTTCCTTTTGGTCCATTTCACTTTCTCCATTCTACTCCACACACACATTTCAAAAGCCTCCAATTTTCTTCTATCATCCTGCTTCAGTGACCACGTTACCGCTCCGAACATAACTACGCTCCATGTCAAAGTTTTTTAGAATATTTTCTTAAAATCCTTACACAACATCCCTTTCATCAACTTTCTCCTCCTTGTGAAAGCCTCTTTGCCTGGTGCAATTTTTTTCCTTACGTCTCTATTACTTTGACCAAGTTGGTCCAAAACACTCTCGAGATACGTAATCATTTCTATCTGCTATAGTCTTTGCCCTCCTATTTTAATTTTTAGCTTAGCTTTTTTCTTTCTTGGAAATCACATAAACTTTGTTGCATTAAAATTGATTCCTATCCCATATCTACCGCAGTGAATTTCCGATTCACTCAGCAATACATGCAAGCCCTTGGATGACTGAAAAATTAAGCTCATCATCGAGTATGCCTGGACCTAACCTACCTACCTCTATGTCATGTTCCTTTTCTATGTCTCACCTTGTTGGACTAAGTTCTTCTATACATTCCTTCAATCTTTCCTGTGTCACCTACCATCTTACCTGACTTATCTATAACTGCTAGCACAGATCTTCCCTTCTTACTTCCCAATAGTAATTTAACCTTTGTTGTATAGCGCACCAATTTCACCGCTTTTTCTGCAAAAACTCAATATTCCCGCATTGCATCTTCCGCCATGCTTCTTTTGCTTTATTAGTTGCCTGGGTCAAATTATTATGTTGCTCTTAGCATTCACTTCTCCATGACTCAGTGCTTACAGTATTCCATTTTCTTCTCTCATCTATATTTGTAATCAATTTATCCATGATCCATGGTTTCAGCTTTTTACCCTCATCTATGATATTATGATTTGCTGATACGCCTCCCTTTTCAATCAATTTAATGCTTCTTTATTACATTTCCTAACCCACCCCCCCTGCAATATCTTTTTTAAAACGGGCGCTGACCTTCATAACAACTAAGTTGTGTTCAAAACCCGCTTCCGCGCCAGGGCACCTGTGCTTATTGTCCACAATGTTCCTGAATCTGTGCCTAAGATTAATATAATCTAACTAATACCTTTCTGAGCCAGCTGTCATTGCCCATGTCTGCGCCTTTTATGGTGTCTAAATCAAGTTCTGGAGATGAATAACCCCAATCTTCTACAGAACTCAATTGCTTTCTCCCCGCGGGCATTTCTCGTACCTAAACCGTAATGCCCCACCTCATCACCATCTCTTCCTTCGCCTAACATCGCAATTCAATCCAACATTAATATCAAATGTTTCCCTGCAAGAGCACACACGCGATTAGGTCCTCTATCCTATCAACATACGCACACACACACACATATATATGATTACTTCTCTATCTTCCGATGAAGACGGAGCAGAATTCCGTCGAAATGATCAAGAAATAACGTGTGAGTGTTCTTTTTATGTGTTTCAATATTGCTTATTGCCGTCCAATTTATTATATATATATATATATATATATATATATATATATATATATATATATGTATATATGGGTCGCGGTAGTCCAGGGTTAGAGCGTTGGACTGTAGACCGGAGGGTTCGATCCGAAGTTCGATCCCCGGGCAATTTATTTATTTATTTATTCCTATATATATATTAATATGTGGGAGCTCATACTTTTTCCTTTGAGGAAAGTGGTTTGGCGACTGAAAATTCAGAATACGTATACGTGAGCGTTTCCTTTGTTGGTGTTTCTCTGTGATTTTGTTCGCTGGCATTATCTCGCTTCTCCGTTTACATTATTATTCACATCCGTGAGACCTCATCCATCTATCCTTTAATTATAATTATTACTCGCAGTTTACCGTTTGAGGAATATAGTTTATGAGCCGATAATCTCGTGCCCTTAAGTAAATGTTATCGGTCCACTAATTCTCCTTTAATTTATTAATGACTTGAGTTCTAAAGTTTTCAGCAAACTTCATCTCATTGCTGACGATGCCATGATGTACTAGGATATACGAGGGCTGTCAGGAAATTGGGGAATCATTACCTAATGACCTTAATGCGTTCCAAAAGTTTTGCGAGGTATGGGACCTCTAATTAAACTTGAAGAAATTTGTTCCGATCAATTTTTGATGGAAGAATATTAGACTCAAAAAAAATTACAGCATGTAGAAAACAAATATAAGAAACGTAGAATAGGTTAAATATTTGAGTACTAAGATAACTAAAGACATTCTGGGTAAAACATTTGTAAAATTTGCGAAATATAAATAAAAATTAGAATTTATTACAAGGATACTTGGGAAATGCAATGAGAGTGTAAAAGAGCTATGATCTTTACGTTATACCCTACATAGGGTATGCTGAATGTGCATGAGATCCTCACGAGGGAGAGTTAGTTTTAGAACAACGTTAAAAGCAATGAAACGTAGCTAGGTTTGAGAAAGGTTACAATGAACAATGTAACAGTGTCACAACAATTTTGCAAGAATTAGGTTGGGAATCTTTAGTTGACTGTAGGTTGAATTACCAGTTTCATTTAATATGCAGAATATATGACAAGCCATTATTATGAGGATGTTAAAGACATACTATATAGCAGACCTTAACTTACTATTGCAGATCACATCACGTACGTAAAATAAGGGAGATAGGTAGCAGAAAGGATAGCTTTAGTTATTTTTTCCTCTTACGATTAGATATCAAAATAGATATCATCGCAGGCGCAAAGGAAACGATGTGGAATTTATATATTTGGTGTAATCAGGCATGCATCTTATATATGCGCATTTCTATAATATTTTTCCAGTATGATTTCAGTATTACTTTACCACTTAATAATAATAATTTAGCATGCAAGTGTTCGAGTTCTGATTTTGCTCGAGTGCATGATTGGTTTGACATCTGTGTGTAAATGTAATGATCCTGCACGTATGTTTGGTAAGCTGACAACCCCCACCATACACCTTTGCAGCGCCTTGCTTGGCATTTTGCAAAAGTAGATGTAGAATGAGTGAGACGAAATTTGGTGGTTTCGACCAAAAAGACACATTCTAATGCTCTAAACTTTAGTTGACCCATTTTAAATTTCGGGTTCTTTTCAACTCCTCTCATTTTGTTCGATATGCTTCCCCTTTCCTTCCCCTTATCACGTCTGCCTAAAGTTTCCGTCTCCATCAGTCTTCAGCATTCCACTCCCTTTATAACGAACTGCATCAATCTTTCGTGCCTCTTTCCATGATTTACAAACAATCCGCTCTACCTCCGCGTGCCTGGCACTTCTACTCATGTTTTCTTTTGCATACATTATGTTTTTGCTATCTTTATTTACACCCATTACTGAAAATCATCATCTTGTAAGACACCAAAAGCACCTATGCATATGATTTTGCTTCAATGTCCACATTTCCGTGACGTGCCAAACCGTCCACATATCGAAGTTTTCACAAACATTTTCTTAACATTATTTCTCAACCTCTCTGTCATCAATTCTCTGTAAAACATTGTTTTTTTAAAGTAATTATTCTTATCACTTTCTCACTACTTGGAACATCTTCGTTCAAAACATTATCGATATAGATCAAGAGTTCCTTTTCCTCTTAGTTATTTAGCATGCCTCTTTATTGAAAACCTCAAGCCTACGATTTATTTATATAGATTTCTGTACAATGGCTATTACACTGTCTCTCTAATACGCTCAGCAATGACTATAACACCTTGTCTCAATAGCTAAGTAAAGGTTGGCCCTCCGCAAACCTAAATGGCTGCAACAACTCCCCTCCGTGTTTCATTCCGATCTTTGGTTTTTCTCATGCCTCTTACCACTTCATTACGGAAACATCGAAGAGTATAGGTGGTAATGGAGAGCCCTCTAGTTTTCTGCTTTATAACACTGCCCATCATGACTTTCTGTACGCAATGCGCGCCAAAAAAGTTCGAGATTTGTAAAAGCAGCGGATAAGTTGCCTATTCGCCCAGTCTACTTCTCTTTTTTCTGAATTATAAACATTAATTGTACCAAATTTATTCTATCAAACGCCTTCACAAAATGTACCGAACAAATTAATACGTCATGGCTGTATTCTATGTCCTTCTTTATCAGTGATCTAGTAATTACAGCTGTAAACGACACGTGCTTCTCCCTTTTCTGAACCTGAATTGATCATCACCAAAAAAAAGATTTACCCTTCTCTCGATCCTCTTTTTGATAACTTGTGTGGTAAGCACTATCCCCTATCACTATCAAATATTCCCTCATCTCAAAACCCGAAATGTATCCCTCTAATAGATCTTATATCCTCTTTACGACATGTGGGTGTGAATATCTACAAAATACCCCCTATAGTTGTCCCTAGGATATGTCTAGGGGGCTGTTATGGTGCCATTCATAAATATAAAAATATTAAATCAAACATTCATTTTCATGTTTTAAAAAATTCTTTAACACATATATAAATCCACATATGTACCATTTGGTAATTACTGTGTATGATTAAGCCATTAAATATCACACATTTAGTTAATTTTTACGAGTTCTTGGGTTAATTTGGTTACGACTGCATATTGTCAAGAGAAGAACGAGGTGAATCTTGAATCTGTCTGTAATGCTGTTTCTCATTTCTTACCTTGGAGGTAAAATATATCAATATAATATGGTGCCATAATACCCCTCGGGGTCACAATCAAACGCAGGTGTTCTTTACCATTCTCATAGTCTCGTCTGTCTTCTTTGAGAATCAATGCACACCCAACATTATTCCTCCATCAAAGCTGTAAGGCCTACTCTCCTCTCGTAGCACCTTCAGCAAAAATTGTGAATATTCTTAGAACTTGGTTCAATCCCTGAATTAATACCATCTCCCAAAGATTCAAAACATTTACAGTGGACATCAAGTATGACCTAAATAAAGCGTATTAGCATTTCTCCTATTTTTCCATTGCATTTCCTCACAACTCATCTAATGACGCTTGCTTATTTGACGTTGACGCACATATTCCTTTAATGTGTGAACTCATAGATAGGTTCTATATCAACGCTATACTCAATCATTTTACCTGACTAGAACTGCTTAACTCGATCCAATCTATTTCGCAATTTACGTTTTCTTTGTCTTTCTAATTAATTTAAAACTTCAGGGCTGCATAGCTTCTGATATTTAACTATTAATTTATAATGTTACACCCATCGATATCTAACCTAAATTGTTATAGATTGGTACGTAATCCACTAGCGTCCTTATTTCTCCGTTAATAACTGTGGAGGCTGAAAATAAAGTAAGATTGAAGAGAAACTGACATAAGGCATCGGGTCTTCACTTTATATCAAGTAGAGTAGGATCCCTATAACACTCTTATTTCATTAATACCATAAAATCTAAGTTTTCATGACAATTTCTCCTGATAGAATATTGTAGAAACTTACAGATACAGTACCAAGTGATGAATTACTTTCTCCCGATTAAGGGTATAATCATGAATGAAAACACTCATTTGTGTTACCCATGATCTCCTTTTCTTAAAACCATGCTCGTTATGGCAGAATATGTTCTTACTGTCGAGAGAGACAATTACATTCACATAACAATGATATGCTCTAAGGAAATCTAGACAGGAGATCGATTTAGAATAGATTGTTGAATGGATAAAATGAATCTGTCATTACTGAGGGAAAATAATTTCATAAATATAGCTATCAACCCGAGGATCGGTTTGATAGGCGATGGTAGTGTACACCCAATACTAAGTTCAATGGTGTGTAAATCACACATAAGGGTAGGGGGGGGGGCAAATCCTTGCCTGTGTGTGTGATAATATATATATATATATATATATATATATATAATATCTTCGAAATGGAACGCTCTTCGGCGACGCACAAATATATAAAAACACAGATGTAGATTTTTAGAATATAGAGACACAAAGAAAGGACACTCACAATTTGTTATTTGACGTTTCGACAGCACGGCTGTCGTCTTCAGAATCAGATTCTGAAGATGACAGCCGTGCTGTCGAAACGTCAAATAACAAATTGTGAGTGTCCTTTCTTTGTGTCTCTATATTCTAAAAATCTACATCTGTGTTTTTATATATTTATATATATATATAAATAATATATATATATATATATATATATATATATATATATAATATATATATATATATATAAATATATATATATATATATACACACATATAAGTATAGAAGAGGAATGCATCTTTCTTTTAGCCACGAGTGTGACACGAGGTGAGGGTGAGGGAGGATGCGTGAGAGATGGTAGGAGAGGCATGGGCAGGGGGAGGAAGGAGATCCATGTGGGTGAGAGACGGGGGGGCGGGGCGAAGTGTACGTCGCGGAGGGAAGGGACGTCGAAAGGGGTGGTGTTTGTAAGGGGCGGGGTAGGTTGGACGTGGGATGTGTAGAATAGCTGTGGGAGCTATAAAGCAGTGCACTGTCACCTGCTACCCATGTGTAGAGGGGGTGAGGGCAACACAGGTCACAACTCTCGTAGCCACGTCTCCTCCCCCTTCCCCCCTTCCTCCCTCTTACTCACTCTATCTCACGTACCCCATGTAGCGATAAACACAAGCGGTACAACAGCGACACTTTTACGATTGTGGGGGAAATGGAAACTAAAACTAAATGAATGGTGCTGCCTGCTCCATTCGGCGATGAGGTTTGTTCGATGAGCGGCGCCGTCAATTTTTATATTTTCCTCAGTTCTTTTTTTATATGTCACTGCGCTCCACCCGGAAGTAAATTAAATATAGGACGGGTGCGACACATAAATTCGGAATGACGCATTACGTTTTTGGAAAATTTCCCCGGGACGCTCAAAGCAATATGTGGAGCCACTGCGGAGATGACGGCTCAAGAATTCATTTGCCAGGCACGAGGCTATCCGAAACAAGGAGGGCGTCCACGTTGGTTTCAAAGAACTTTTGGGGATGCGGTTTATCCAGCGTAAATATGATTTAGTATAGTGATGGTTATTAATATTAGATTCACCCAGTACATATGCATCCGATGAAATGCAACTGAATAACAAATTTTTTGTGAGAGGATATTTGACTAAATTTCATTATATTTTTGGATACCGTGATTGAAATGAATATTTAATAGCCCATCCTGATATAGTAGCTTTGTTAATGTCGTATAAATTTAATTTTTGAATGCGTCAACGGCATATCATTTACATCTTACAGGGTCCATGTATTAAGAAAAATAAAGTAAATGTAAAAGTATAAAACATGCAACCTCCTTTCATGATGTACCATGAACGTTATGACCGTACACATAAATATATTGCAAAAGGAATTAAATAAGCCAAAATAAAAAAAGCTTCTTTCAAAGATGAAATTACTCTACACACGGTGTCACTATTATACTATATACACCAAGGATAATGTCAAATTACCTTGTATTTTTTACATATCCTCAGAGGAAGGAGAGCAGTCAAAAGGAAATCGCTGAGTTCGCACCACGCTTTGACTTTAACTTCCGAGTTGAGATACGCGTGGGTGGGGTCGATCTTTATTCAAATGAATATTAATGCTCTACTTTTTAACTTTCAAAACGTCCCGAGCAAATTCGAAAAAATTTACTCCTTAAAATATAGCTGAGTATCCGAGTGTGTAAGTTGTTAAATTTTATGCGTGAATTATAATTTCCTAGCATACAGAAAATTATATTTTTCGAAATAATAAAGTATTTACTTAATTGTAATAGTCTTCGTCTCTGTTATTAATTCAAAAAGCTCTAAATGCTTACTAATAGTATGCTTGCGCTAAAATCGATCTTATTTCCCAAATTATTAATGATGCGTCAAATAAACGCCACCATTTTTCTCTTAAAATGTCGTTAGTGTTTAACTTTTTTGAAACGCGTTTACTTAGATAATATGCCGCAGGCATCGGATTTTTATTAAACGGTAACCAAATTTTGTCTGATCAGAAAAGGAAATAAACCAAATGACCCAAGATTTGACGTTATGATTAACAATTAAATTTTGTTATATTTCAAAGTAATGAAATATAAAATGCTTTCAATAAAAATACCAAAAATGAAGCAAAAAGGTAAATAATTAAGTATAATCTGCATTTAGTCAGACACCAAGGACTGCTTCAAAATTAAAATAATCGAAAAGAGATACATCTCCTGTTGGTGATGTAATGACCAATTTAACAGAGAAATGGATAGAAATTATTAAAATTTTAAATCCGACACTTTTTACAATCAAATAAGTTATTAATTGCACATGTAAATTAAAGGGACCCACTTAAACTCAAAACATAGGGTTAAACTTGCATCTGTGTTGTTCAACTTTTATGCCCGTTCATCCACCTCGTCATGCCAATTTATTCGATTTCCGGTGTTCCTATCGAAGACGCCTTAAAATCGTGCCAATTTCAATTTTACTCATGCATGCAGTCTTAGTCTTAGGCGATGAAATTTACATCAGCGGGAAAAAATTCGTTATAGCATGAATCTTAAAAAAAATTAAAATGATATTCATTTAAATTTTGCCTCGTAGAACTGCTTCATTGCTGCAAGAAAGATGAGATGAAATAATAGGTAGAAGGGGTAATTACACATTATATGTGCAAATAAGTTTTTTATTTAGTAAACGTTTCTTATATGGTAATTTTACTTCATGTTTAAAAAAATTTGAAAAAAAATGAATACGCGCAATTGTGAATTTTCTATTGGAACTTGGGCAAGATTCATTTCTATATTCAATAAAATATGAAGCTTCACCTGGTTTTCAATCACTAAATTCATCGCCTGCAAAGGCGGGTATTATTTTCGCGTCATCTCAAACGTGGTTCTGGGTCAGATGCGGCAGTAATCTCACCTATGCCAAAATCAGAACATTGTTACTACTCTGAGGACGCCAAGTTACCTTTGTAGCACTCGGACATGTAAACAACAAACCCTTAATGTGAGATAGACAGTTAACAGGTAGCAACGACGCTGTTGCATATTTTTATGTGCCCTAGACTTTTTAGACATTGATGGGGAAAGGTTTCCACGTGTCAAATGCAACGAAAATATAGGAAATTAAATAGAAGAATTCCACATAATTCGATATGAGGGAAATGAAATTCCAGCTGCGGCTCACTAGCATTGAAATCTCCATGGATAAAAGTAGGTTTAATGAAGCGACCCGAATGCCCTTTGATCAAAGTGAATTTTCATCATCCAAAATGCTGACGCATTCAGCGAAAAGTAGAGAAACACCGACAATCAGCGAAAACTAGCAGGTTTGTTGGAAAGAGCCTTTTGCTCATATTTATATCGCAAGACGTCTTTTCCTCTTCTCAATCTCTGAATTCCGCGAAACCCACATATCGAAAAATAACGTTTAATCGATCTCGATTAGGGGTCTCACCAAGATAGATTCATGATAAAATACCGCCGATGTGAGGAGGACGATTTGGGAAAACGGCCGGATCCCTGGCACGATTCCCGTGGGGCGGTTCGTTGTTCACTCGAAAACAATTTGTCCAGACCGCCGGCTTTGAGGCAAGGAAGTAGCGCCCGGTAAGACGGAACGATGAAGAAACACGAGGAAAGCATGGCCCAGGGAGGATTTAGGGGGAGGGCAAGGAGGGAACGTGGATTACACGTGGCCGAGGGGAGGTGTGAGAAGAGCGATCCCGGACACTGAACTTCCTCCAAACTCAGCATGCCAAGGGGTGGCCAGTGGGAATGCGATGGAGGCGAGAAGGGACTGTTCATTGAGACCACCCCACACCTTAAACTACTCAAACACCACCGACGAGATCCTTCTCTGCCTCCCTTTCCTCTCAATTGCCCCGGGGACCTCATCTCCCCCGTCAAGATCCACTTCTACCCCTTCCACACACACGCTTCTCCTTAATTCCTCCTCCCGGGGCCCTTACATCCCAACCTCCCCCATTCCGATTCCAAAGGGCATTCAATTCACAACGTGGTCCCCCGCCCCTCTTTTCCCTTCAAAACCCACACCTTTCCCTGTTATGCCCCCCATCCCAACCCTCCCATCCATCCCGACCCCTTTTATCTCAACCTACAACGTTTCGAACAAGACACACGGCGCTTCCTCAGGCGACATTTCCTTATTGAGAGAGGCGTGGTTGGGATCGTCGGACCGGGCGGGAGGAAAGGGCGGTGCATTGGGAATTCCGAACCCATTCGGGACACCAAAACCAGAATCCACGACTCTCACCTCCCCCTCTTAACACACTCCTCCTCCGTCCCCTCCTCAAAATCCCACACCCCCCGCCAACCCTTCCCCCACCCATTGTGTGACCCTTGCACTGTCTACCCTCCCCCAACACTTCCAATTATTCGAGCAAGGGGGCTGGGGTGGCGTCCCGGGTGTGGGTTCCAGGGGGGGAGGCGTTGAGGGTTTCGGAACGGGGACGACGAGGGGAGGGGTTTGGGGACCTGAAAGCGAAGGTGGTGCGCGTCTTCGGATTAGAAAGTGGGGCTGGAGGAGGCGGGAGAAGACCTCGGGATATCTCGCGGACATTGGCCGTTCCCTCTTGTCACTCCCCTCCTCACTTTGGGTGGGCGGAGAAAGAAGGTGGGGTGGGGGCTTTTAAAGGGCGGAAGAGGGAGTTAGGATAGCAGGGAGGAAAGAGAGGAATCCCGAACAAATGGGTTTTACAGGGGGTGTGCTCTCGGGTTTAGAGAAGGGTGTCTAGTAAAAGGGTTCCCTCGGCGTCAGTGGGTTGTAGATGGAGAGTGCGAGGGTTAGGCCCCGCCGGAGAAATTCAATTATGCGACTTAAAGACAAGTGCGCACGTAGCGGCGGGGCATTACAAGTGCGGAAGGATGTGATTCTTTCTTCGGACGGATGACGACGCACGAGGCGACTACACTAAATCCCCCCGGGGGGATCACGCGGACTGGCAACGGTCGGCGGAGGGCGACACTAATTATTTCTAAAGCTTATTTAAGACCATACTGGAGTGGAATTGTAAATGTTATGGCGAGAAACTTGAAAGCGAGCGAAAGTAAATTGGTATTTAATGTAAAAGTCTGCATATCGGTACTTTCAGTTCCTGCATTTTGCTGTTTGCTGATAGTATTACTTCGATGCATTTGTAAAAAAAAGAATGAGGTAGTTAGATTAAGCCTGTTATTTTATTGATTTTGGCTCTTACTTCCTCTGCATGAGTTATTAGATTTCTAGAGTAATGATAAAAAAAACCACTTCTAAATACGATAGTTCCAAATGTATGCACGCGCAATTATGCAAAAAATCCTGATTTTAGTTCACATTTGGAAACTTATTAACTTTCAGTAATTTCTAACATCCAGTTTGATACTCAGTAATTCTTTCGCCATGGTTGCATACATTTATTGCATCTGTTCAATCAGTCATAATATAGCCTTTCTTTCCGGAGACTTTAAATATTCCCCGCGTCTTGAGTCAGTCTTTTTGGTTATTTTCACATCTATTTCAAGGGGCTGCTCGTTTCTCACTGAAACTATTCATTCATTTCTAAAATCCATTAATTTAAAGAGTAAAAAGAAGAAATACAAAAAGACTACGCATGCAAAGAACGAAAGAAAAATTTCAACTGAGGATACAAATGTGTAATAAACACTCAGTTAAATGATATGGTTGAATGCTTTGGAAAAGATAGAAGGAAGTGACTTATGGATTATTTTGCAATATTTATGGATCTGACCGGAATCCTTCATCAGACCAGTGCCAGTTCCTATTCCAACAAAATTTAAAGGCAGCAATATGTGAGGACTACAAAACCATAAGTCTGATTTCTCGTGAAGCTAAATCGGTTCTCAGGACCATCAACAAGAGGATGGAGAGTAGGGCAAATGATTAATTAGGAGATGATTAATTTGGATTTGAGAAAGGGTAACGCGTAGTGCAATGGAAGTAATGAGGTTCCTAATGGAGAGGAACATAAAATACAATCAGCAGGTATTGTTCACTTTTAGATTTGGAACAGGTGTTCGATGGAGTAAATTTGGTAAAATTGATGAACATATTGCAGAAAGAAGAAGTAGACTGAACGTGTTTGAGACTAATCCCAAACCTGTATATGCCTCAGACGGCTCAGGTGCGAGTGGCGGGTGGAATGTCCGGAGGAGAAGTGTTAGGAAGAGGAGTAAAACAGGGGTGTCCATTGCCACCTGTACTGCTGGAGAAAATGTTCAAAGAGGCATGAGAACAACTGGAGATAGGAATCAATATAGGTGCGGAATACATGATTGAGTTTAATTTGCCAGTCAGCCAAGTGCGATAGTAATAGTATGAGAATGTAATTAAAAAAAAGGTTATGCGGTTTTCTAGAAAGAGGAAAGCTAAGATAACCGTTAGCATAGGAGGGCAAAAGTAAGACTAGGTGGAACATTTAGCAGTTAGTTTCGGAAGATTTCTGAGCCAAAATCGCCAAAGCAGTAGAGGTATGACGAGGAGAATAGTATTATGAAAAGAAGCTGATAAGGACTTAGAGAGGGAGGATATTAAGAAAACGCTCTTCAAACCCTAGATACGGAAAGTGTGTGTTTTTATGGTGCGAAAACATGGTCATTGAAACAGGATTCTAGGCATGGATCGGAGATTTTTAAAATATGGGTGTGGAGAATGATGGAAAAGCTGAGGTAAACAGGAGGGAAAACAAAGAAGGATAATATAGGTTTGTTAGATGGGGAAGATGGGATTGTTGGAAAAATATTCCAAAACAAGCCGAGCAAGTGACTGCAGAACGGTCTCATTGGCAATGGGATGCTGAGTGATCTGTTAGAGGTGAGAATGTTAAGCAAACAAAGAAAGGCAAGGAGGATAATAGGGGTTCTGAATACAATTAGAAGCATGAAGAACTGAAGAGGGGCCTATTTTGTTGGATGGCGGATTATTATTTGTTAACAGAGAAAAGTGCCGTTGTACCATTTGGTAGCTTGTGTCCAAAAAAACCCACATTACCTATTAGTTTACAGATTATAATAGAAAAATAACAATTCCTATTGTCATCCACGCATCATGCTTTAAACACAACGGTTTCCCTTTCCTCCCATTCAGTTTCTTCAGCTGAAATGGATTAATTTTTTGATGTTCCATAGGATCCGGTCGAGCATGACATTATTGGTGCGTTCGTATTTTCTCCTCTAAATTTCGACTATCATTAAGGCTTCTTAACTTTCGACACCTTTTTTTTTATATATATCATTTTGTCGTTATTGCATGCGGTTTTTTTTCTTTTTCTCTTCTAAATTACGGGTGGTGTCCTAGCACCCCCCGCCACACGCCCTTGCGGCGGCTTGCGGGGTATTAAGAAGATGTACATGTAGATGTAGACACAAAATTAAATACCGAAAGATGTATTCTACCTTAACGTTCCATGAAACCTTCTCAATAAAAAAACAATTATTGTGCTCCGATACACACGTAAGCTAGTAACTACTATAAACATACATATTTGCATATATTTATACGCATAAACTTTTATCAAAAACTTTACACACAGAAACACAGGGATATGGTCCTAATATCTAGTTTTGACGTTTCGATGGCCATACCGTCATATAAATTTATGTAGTCATTGAAGGGATTTCTTTTTCAAAGAAACGATATTAGTATATAACTTTAAATAATACATTTATTTTTTACATATATATTTTCAAAAACCATAAACAACGAACCGAAGATCGTTCTGGTAATTGATGGTAGAGTTCACCCTTTACTAAACCCGAAGGCGTGTGAAATGCATACATCACGGTAGGGGGAGGCAGTTCCTTTCCCTGTGCCGGTTATGGTTTCCCAGGAAGATCTGTAACCCGAAAAAATCACATAGCTTGGATTCCCGGAGACTTGCCCGGGAATCGAACCCGGGACCCACCGGTCAGTAGTCAACCGCTCTACCTCCTCGACTACCGTGATCCTTATATATATTCGTATCGTATCGGGAAAATAGTAGACAGCGTAATAGAACTGAGTACTACCGAAGAAAAAGGAAATTTGTCAAGAGAGGGATATCGTTAGCCCAAAACGAGACTATAGAAATCGTGAATGGTAAAAGGACAAGTAAACCATGGATAACAGAAGACAATATTATAAAGATAGATGAGAGAAGAAAATGGAAGAATGTAAACACATAGATAGGCGGAAGGAAGTAAAAACAGTTAATAATATATATATATATGTATATATATATATATATATATATATATATATTAGAATAAATAAATATAATATAAATATAATAAATATAATAATATAATATAATAAATATAATAATATAATAAATATATTATAAATATATTATAAATATATATATATATATATATATATATATATATATATATATATATATATATATATATATATATATATATATATATATATACACACACATTCAAACACGAAATTCCGCCAAACGGCGAACGAATACTCATTTATATAGAAACAGATATAAGGAAAAGTGATTGGAACACACATAAAGGACGAACACAGGAGAGGTGGGGAAGGCGGAATCAAACAGATCACGAGAGTAAAACTATCTCCTAGACCGGGATTTGAACTCCGGATCTTTCCACTTGCCAGGCGGAGGCTCTATATATGTAGATATATAATACGTATATGTATGTTTATATATATATATATATATGTATGTGTATATATAAATAATATATATATGTATATATACACACACACACACTTACACTCACGAGGTATTTTCAAAGAGTATCTCGACTCTTGTTTTTTTTTTAATTATTGATTTTTTCATGAATATCTATTTTGCTCTCTTTTTAAGGTAATCCCGATTATATATTATACACTTGTGCCAACGTTTTTCCCAATCCTCGAAGCTCTTCAAAAAACCATTTTTTGTGATCATGTTCAGCTCCTCCTTCGATGCAGTCTTTATCTCGTCTAACGTTGCGTAGCGTCATCCTTTCATGGGCCTCTTCAGTTTCGGGAACTAGAAAAAGTCACTTGGGGCCAGGTCTGGGAAATACAGTGGCTTCCGCATTATTAGTGTGTTGTATTTGGCCAAAACGCCGCGCACAAAAACGAGTGAGCAGGGGCGTTGTCATGGTGCAAAAGCCAACTTTTGTCATTCCAAAAATCGGGGCGTTTGTGGCGGATTGCTTAGCGCAAATTGCGCATGACTTCAAGGTATTATTCCTTATATATCATTCTACCTTGTGGGAAGAAATCATGATGCACCACGCCCCTGAAATCGAAGAAAACGGTAATCAAAACGTTCACATTTGACCGAACTTGGCGCGCTTTTTTCGGTCTTGGCTCGTGCTGCTGCTTCCACTGGGATGATTGAGCTTTAGTTTCCACGCCATAGCCATAAACCCTTGATTAAATGAAACCAGTTATGACCCTCTGAGATAAATTTAGGTCCAACACCTCTTTAGGAATGTTAATGCGTTGTTGTTTATGGTCGAAAATGAGGAATTTTAGTTCGAATTTCGCGGCGACCCGTGTCATGCCCAAATCATTGGTAAAAATCGAATGGCACGAGCCAATCGATGTGTTTAAGTCCTCAGCAACTTTTCTAACGGTTATTCGACGATTGGCTGAAACTATTATCTTCACCTCATCAATGTTTTCCTCTCTTGTTGACGTGTTCGGGCGTCCGGCACGCTCTTCGTCGTTCAAATCTTCTCAGTCCTCTTATAACATTTTGTACCACCGATAAACGTTGCTTCGGTCCATGGATCAAGCTTCTCCGTATATCATATTAAAGATTTGGAATGCATCCGCGTACTTAACATTGTTTTTCACACAAAATTTGATATGGATCCTTTGATTCATTTTTTGGAACAGGCAAAAATCGAAGACAAGGCAAAACACGTCCACGAAAACAGCTGTCAACAATTAACTGAAAATTCAAAATGGCCGAACTTAATGGCATAAGTGAGAGACATTTCCACCAATGCAACGCCACAAAAAATCGAAAATCAAATATGCGTAACGCTGAGGAAATTCAAATTTTGCGGTACTTTTTGAACATACCTCGAATATACAGGTACTTGTATAACGGCACAATAGAACAAATAAAATAGTAACACTTAAAAGGACACTAATATTGCAGATTGTTTGAACTTTCGGCCTCCTCCGAGGCCTTCTTGAAGTAAGACTGAAAATTCTCTGAGGAAAACATGGAGTCTGGGGGGGAAAGGGGGGAATGTGCAGGGAATGCTGGGAGGAGAATTAAAGAAGGCGGTAACCGGTGGGAATTTTAAAAGTTCAAAAAGCTAGTATATATGAGGATTTTCGTTCCCCCCTTTCCTCCCCAGACTCCTTGTTTCTCTCTGAGAATTTTCAGCCTTGCTTGAAAAAGGCCTCGGAGAAGGCTCAAACAATCTACAATGTGAGTGTCCTATATAAGTTGGCCAATGGCTTTGAGTAAACATCTACATTTTAATACAATTTCATAGATGCACACACACACACACACTCATATCCGCGTATGGAAAATTAAATCGTAATTGAGGCGATAACCAATCGGGTTTCACCGCGTATTCGAGCAAACCGAACTCACCCCGGAACGACACATTTGGGGGGGGGGGGATGGGGCGTTTACATGCTCAACCGAACCGAACCGAACCGATATAGCACTGCGCCTTGCGCATCTTGTCCCGATTTCCAGCTGATGCTGATAAACGGTGGTATGATATGGGTATTTTAGGGCGTGGTTATGGAGAAAGGATTTTTAATTTACGGTGGGCATTGCGGTAAGTTTAGGACGTTTATGCTTGAAGTGCGGATTTTTATCGTAGGACCATAGGTTTTCTAATAAGGGGTTTTGGGTGATGGGCAGTGATTTGGAAAAGGACGAAGCAATGGATTGGAGGTAGGTACTGATGGGTGGTAGCTGTAGATCTTTGTGGAGGGAATCATTGCGAAAGAACCAGGGGGCTTTAGCTATATGACGGATAGCTTGATTCTGAAAAGTGCAAATTTTCTTTATGTTTGTGTCGGATATGGCTCCCCAGGCTGGGTAGCCATATGTCAGGATGGGGCGAATCATGGATTTGTATAGGATCAGTTTGGTACTTAGTTTAAGGGGACTTCTGTGATTTAGAAGGGGGAACAGGGAGGCACGCGCCGCGTTTGCCTTGTTGAGAACGTACGTAGTATGCTCCTGCCAGGTAAGTTTCCTGTCCAGTATGACTCCCAGGAATTTGGCTGAGTTTTTAAGGGGGATGCGGGAGTTACCATAAAAAAGGGCCGTAGAGCAGGGTTTCTTCCACTTTCTTGCAAAGTTGACATGCTCGCATTTGTCTGGATGGACACAGAGTTTCCAAGAGTCCATCCATTCTTCAACTAAGTCTAGGTGTTCCTGGACGTTGTCTGCAGCAGTGTCAGGGCAGAAAGACTGGGATGCAATGGCGGTGTCGTCGGCGTACAGGTACACTTGGGTTTTAGGGTGGGAGGGGAGGTCATTTATATAAAGATTGAAAAGGGTTGGGGATAAAACAGCACCCTGAGGGACGCCGGCGAGGATATTTCTCGGGTTTGAATTGTAAGAGTTGATAGAGACAAAGAAAGTTCTGCTTGAGAGGAAAGATGCTATAATTTTAACAAGAGAGAAAGAGATATCAGTCTGGGAGAGTTTGTAGACGAGCCCTTCTTTCCAGACACGGTCAAAGGCCCGTTTGATGTCTAGAAAGGCGACCTGGGTGTGTTTTTTAATGTTAAAACCAAAAGTAATATGCTCGACAAGTCGGAGGATTTGGTGGGTGGTGGCTGTTTTTCTTCTGAAACCCGTTTGTTCCGGCCGTAGGATATTTAGTGAAGTGAATTCCTCATCAAGGCGGTAGTGGATGACGCGCTCCAGGACCTTACCCATGCAGGGGAGAAGGCTGATGGGTCTGTGATTGCCAGGGTCCTTTGGATCTTTTCCGGGTTTGGGTATGAGTATGACTTTTGCACACTTCCAGGCGGCAGGGAAATAGCAGAGTGAGAGGCATGAGTTCAGGATGGACAAAAGGTGATCAAGGAAGTGTATGGGGAGGTTTTTGAGGTGGTTGTACGAGATGCGGTCAGGGCCGGGAGCGGATTTGGCTTTGCAGTTATTAATGATGGCCTTTAAGTCGGTCATTGTAGCCGCTGGGATAGCAGGAGGAGGAGTAAACGCAATAGATTCGAAAGTTTGGTTAGCGGTGGAGTCAAGATGGGATGGTTTTGGGTTGCAAAAGACCGATTCCAAGATGTCGGCGAAGATTTCACACTTTTCCTGGTCGGAGTATGATAATGACCCGTTATGGAGCAGAGGAGCTGGGGGAGTGGATCTTTTTCGGAGTGATCGGGCGAGTGGCCAGACTGAGTTATCCTCATGAGACAGGGAACTGATCTTTCTGTCCCAGAGGGATTGTTTTTCCTTTCTGAGGGAGGAGGTGACAAGGTTTCGAAGAGCCCTGTATCTGCGGCCATCAATGGGGTGGTGGGTACGCAGCCATAGCTGTCTTGCGCTGTTTCTTTTCCGCATGAGGTTCAAAATCTCAGCCGGCAGAGTTTCGACCAGCTAGAGTTGCCGGATCATGGCGGAGTTGGGAAGAATTTGCTATCGACGTAAGGGTCGAGGTAAACTCTTTGATGGCTGAGTCAATGTCTTCTTTTTTGTTGAGGATCGGGCGTTCTAGAGGCGTAACGCAGCAGGTCGAATGAAACCGTTTCCAGTTGACTTTTATGGGTTGAGAGTTGGGGATCGTCGGATTCAGGGAGACAGAGTAGATTAGTGGACAGTGATCGGAGGCAGCATTGTTTACATTTTTAAGGTGGAAATTGGGAGGAAGGGAGGTAAGGACGAGGTCAAGGATGTCAGAGTCTGCGGGGTTAGGGGTGAAATGCGTTGGGGATGGAGGAGCCAGTATGGCAAAATTTGCCGAGATTTGGAGACGGCGCAAAGAGTTACCTCGAGCAGAGTTGGATTTGCAACCCCAGGCCATATGCTTGGCATTGAAGTCGCCACCTAGCAGAGCCCTTGGGATGAGGATACATTTGATTGCATCCAGGTCCTCCTGGGGATATTTGCTGGTGCTGGGCGGGAAGTAGACTGACCATATGTTTAAGTTCCCTTCCCTGGTCTTTATTGTAATACCGACAAGTTCAAGCTTGTTAGTAGCAGGTGGTGATAGTTGGCAGCAAGGGACGGTTTTCTTGATGAGGATTGCTACTCCGCCTCCAGCCTTGGAGTCAGGCCTGTCTCTGCGGAAGACTCTGTAGTTGGGGATATAGAGGGTTTGGTTGACAGTCAGCTTTGTTTCCTGCAGAAGTATAATATCCGGGGAGTAGACGGCCGTGAGGTGCTGTAGCTCGAGGGATTTTGACCTGATGCCGTTACAGTTCCACTGGAGGAAGCTTAGGTGGTGAGGAGAGTAGTCGGGTTTACAACATGCTCAACGTCTACCCCTCGCTCCTCTTATTCATTCCCCGGCCGATTTAAAAGACGAAGCCGCGCCTGCGCACACGCCCAGGAACGACTTAATCCAAGCTCACCATAAAGTACGGCTGGCGACGTAGGGCGGGTGTTGGGGGGATAGGTCGGTAGGTAAACACAGATCTGGTTCCTGTTTGATGCCAACTCATACGGCAGCTTTTGGGCGCTATTAGGCACGGCAAAACACACCCCTCCTCTTCCCCTTGAAAGGGTTGAAATGAGAGTCCCTAGATTTTACTCCTCCCCAAAGGCCGAGGAAGAGATAGAGAGAGAGAGCGAGGGAGAGAAAGGAATGATTTCCATGGGGAAAATTTTCATATTAAGATGGGTAGGCAGTTAACTACTCCTGCCCTAAACTGGTCCCCGAAAAGAATCCCCGATTTCAAAGGGTGGAATGAGCTTGCGGATCGTTAAAAGCCGGAACGGTTTTATGCCTCCCTCTCGAATCAGTATGGCGGCCTCCTCTTTGGTTTTAATCGCGGCCCGTAAAATATCCGCGGGGAAAAGGGCCGGCCCAACGCACACGGGTGCCTTTCCCCGTCCGCTCATCCGTGTGCGTCTATCGCAATGAAAAAGCGAAAAATGTAGACAATGGAATTACAAAAGTGCTCATTCGGGTCTCTACATTTTAAGCCGGAAGCGACCACGAACTTTAAAAAGGCCTTACGCAGACCTTAAAAATAGGAAAGGGAAGAAAAGGGATGGGGGAAGGGAGGGAGGGAGGGAGGAAGAGTGAAAGGAAAATATTTATTCATCGAGTGATTTATTGTTTTCAATGCATAACCCGAATTTTAGTGCGCGTAAAAAGTGAAATGTCTTTCAAGCCATTATGTAATAACGAACGGCATGAATCGTTATTCACACTTATCTTCATAAATGCAAGAAGGGAAATTGGACCATAACAAAAGGGTTTGGCTCCCCTAAACCCTCGCCCCTGAACCTCCTCCTAATTCCATTTTATTTTTAGGATTCCATGGCGCTGCAACGACTACCATAACCAGCAATATTACTCTTGCTGTATCTCCAGAATACACTTTTTGCAATAAATAATTCCCGTCAATGCGTACGCTAGAAAAACAATGTTAGGGCATAAAAATGCACTCTACTCTCTGCATCTCCCGTGGCAAAACGCGCTCCCATTTCTCATCACCTCCGCCTTCGGATGCCGCGCCGCACCCTTCCGTAGCCCCACCTGCCCCCACTTCTCTCACCCCGCCCCCGACCGAATCACCCCACATGATGCCTCGAGGAATTTTTATTAAATATCAGGCCCCGAAGTGTATGCATGGAACACGCGGCGCTTAGGCGAATCCAATCTTACCGATGGCATGCGAAACAGCCTCTTCCATCTCCCTCCTCTCATCCATTCACTAAAGCAAAAGAGGGCAATCACCTCTTAAGCCGGCCCTCCGCGCCAGTTATACCTACCTCGTCAACCTACCCTGCCCAAACCAAATCGCCCTCGATCCAATGCGAACCAGTAATCTGACGTGGGTTAAAAAAAATAGAAGGGCACTTGGGTACCTGTGTTCCCTCCCAAATATTCACATTAGCCAGAGTAATCTCGCTGGGAGAAACACTTAAAAGAGACGATCATTCGAAAACAGGCGAAGAATGGGACTAAAACGCTTCTCGAAGTTTTACAAAGTTACCATTGACGTATATTTTCTCATAAATTAATTTAAAAAACTCATGAAAAAATTAAAAATATTTCAATAATTTGTGTAAATATATATATATATATATATATATATATATATATATATATATATATATATATATATATATATATATATATATATACATATATACATATATATATATATATACATATATACATCAATACATACATATATATATATATATATATATATATATATATATATATATATATTAATATAGTTATAAGGAAAATTATCAGGAAGGAAGGTTATCAGTGAAAGTTTGCGTTTCCTCAATAACTCAAGTGGTTAGATCATCGGCCCGAAGCCGAAAGATCCTGTGTTCAAGTCCCAGTCTTTTACATGTGTTCCTATCCTTTTTACTTTCTATTTCCTTTCTATTTTCACATTTTTTCATGTAAATGTGTATATGTTCGCCATATGGCGGTTTTGGATGAGTGTATGTATGTATGTATGTATATACTATATATATATATATATATATATATATATATATATATATATATATATATATATATATATATATATGCACACATATATACACACATATATATATTTTTTAGTCTCGCGTATGTGAATAGTGAATCATAATTTAAAGGGAGAATCGAGAAAGCGCTAGGCGAATAAAAACACAGAGAGACATACAAATGAAACACACGTATCCCGCACTCACGGGGGACAAACCGCCTTCCTCTAGGGAAAGAAAGAATTGCTGAGTTTCTTCTCTCCCCGGAGAAAGGCGGTTTGGTCTCCCCAGAGAAAGGCCCTTAAGTACTGGGCCCCTGACCTAGAGATGGCGGTACCTGTTTGAAAAAATCACTCTATCATAAAGGATTCAATCTATAAAGCAAATGTTACAAGTTTGAAGACGGTACATGGTTTACAAGTATTGGGGGTAGAACGTTAGGAACGGAATTGACATGTTGGATAGAACGAAAGGAGGAAAAATGTATGTAAATTTAGAGCGGGACTTACTTTAGTGTCCGCAATTAGATAGGTATTTACAACGTCATATTCACGCTATTTGTCCATCAATTTTATTAATGCCTATTTAGAGAATATATTCACGCAGAAAAAAAATAAAATATATATATATATATATATATATATATATATATATATATATATATATATATATATATATATATATATATAATGAAATTGTATTATCTACTTTTCCTGCATGGGACTGGTATTGTAGCGCTGAATTCACATCGCCTCGTAGTGCAGCATTATGAAAGCCTAAGCGCGTTTCTAAGCGGTCACTCAGTTTGAAATCTCTCCTCTAATATTCTTGCTAAAAGTATAACTTAGTATGTTTTATAAAAATAACAGCCCCTTGGATGCTGCCATTCAAATAACGCCGGTGAAAGCTGTTTATGAGTTTCTCTATAGCATGGTTGCTTTTGATTTGCCTCCTTTACTCCCAGATTTATTTGATGTCAAACCACTTAACTCTCAGTATCAAGAGCAAGGATACCCACTCTATGATTAATTGGATTATATGGCTCATCAATACGAGGTTTTTGTCTTTTCTGCCGCGGTTGAACTACACGCGAGACTTTACAAGAACCTAATCTTAGCGGTCTACAATAGCATATTAATTTGATTAATTAAAAATTAATTGAATTAAAACAACCTTACAATTAGCTATCGATTAACCTGACCAACAACTACACCCCATTTGCTCATTTTTGGCGGAATTTCCTAAATTTTCGCATTCGCCAAATTTTAATTTAGCCATAATACGTTTAAGGTATCAATAAATATTTCTTCCAGGCGAAATGAAGGGCTTTCTCAGGCGCTGTCTCAGCTCTCATCCGAAGGGGCGTTGGGAGAGGGGCGGTGGATAAGGGGTGGCCCACCGTGGGCGTCACCGGTGGTTGTGGTGATTCGCCCCAACAGGTTTTTACGAGCAGCTCGCCAATCGCAAAATACCAGCCAAACCCACCGCATGCACCTGCGACTCTTTCGCACCCCTTGCAGTCCTTTCTCGATACCGAAAATTGCTCTCCTTCCCCCGGGAGCTCACCTTGCTTGAAAAACGGGGTTACAAGTGGAAAAAGTAAATGCGGAACCGAAATAAAGATTCGAGTGGACCAGTCGCTTTTTCTGGGGACCCATTGCCACATTTCTTTCGCCTCCGCACATTCACTGCACCACCTGCAATTCTCGTAAAAAGTATTCTGCTTCCCCCTTCCCCACCCCCCCTCGACCCAGCCGTCCTCCCCGCTCAAGGGCCATCCCTGAGTACGCACACGCGCGCGTCCAGAAGACCGCGGGGTGAGTGAGTTGCTCCCGGCGAGCGCACCCGCAGGCGGATGTCACACTCCCGCCCGGCCCCCGCGTCGCATTTCAACGGGAAGGAAAAGCAAAAGAGTTTTTTGGGCAATCGAGAGAGGTTCCAACCACCGTTGCATAAGAGTTGAAGGAATGAGAAAGGCACAGCAATGAGCTGATTATATCGTCATCATCAGTAGTAGAAAAACGGACGAAGGATTGCCAGTGGGCAAGGTAAGGTTTTTAAGGTTATTAAAACTACTATGGATACTTGTCCTGTTTTTTTATCTCAATTATTTGCCGAAAGAACCTTATATTAAATCCGTCATTCCTGTATGCATGTGTAAAGGTTGAAAGTCCAACGTCAAAATACTTGTTATTGCCACTCATGGAAGGAACTAACGATTAAAAGCATAAAGATACGTAGACTATTAATGAAAATTTTTAAAAAATGTGCAGATCCGTCGAAAGTGTTTCAAATTTGATAAAATCGATAATACTTTTCCCATTGGCCGTATTACAATTTCCCGCAAATTATTTCCCAACCCGTTGAAATGTTCCACCGAGAGAGTTTGAAGTAAAGTTTCGGTGATCATTTTACATGCCACCCAACAATTGGCCGTGTCCTTCCTATCTCTGTACTCAAGGATGGGATTTTCGACCTTTTCGTCGATTTCTCCTGCCAATGCTTTGCCTTCCTTGTTACCCTACCTTTTCGGTGATATTTTACACACGAAAGAAACGTTTGCATGGGAATAAAATTAGCCAGGTGTATAATAGTTTGAGCATTTTATTGATTGAGGTGTACAATAGTTTGAGCATGTTTGAGCTTTTTTAATGATTATTTTAAACTCTTTTGACTTTTTTAATTCAACTATTCCATATGATTGGCAGAGTTAACTTAATGTGCCTTTTTATAAAGGGAAAGAGAGTTACCTGGCATTGAAGAATTATCATATGATTAGTCGTTTGTGCATATTGGAGAATTCGTACCACGAGCGCTGATAAAAGGAATAAAGGTTGCACTGGGCATTAACGGGGGGGCACAAAGCGTGATTTTATTTCTGACAGGAATATACGGATCATAAGGCAGCACATCCGTCATTTCTTGAGACATGTGTAAATGTGCGCGAGACCGCTTGTCGTAAATATGTTGATTAAGAGAAGGGAGTGGTCTGGTCAAATTGTGGAATGTTTTGGAAACTTTTGAGAAAATATGGAATTATTGAGCAGCTATTGAAATCAAAGTATGGTGATAGTAATTTGAACGTAAGATTTGATGATATCAAGAGTGTACCTGACGTAAATCGTGGTACGGAACAGTGATAATAATGGTCCATATGGTCATTGCCTTCAAGCAGAACTGCATAAGAGATGAATACATTAATAAGGCTGATATGAAGATTGGAGATGTAACTGTGACTCGTATTCCTTCCAGCACCCGTTTATGATGCATTGATTGTAACTGATAGTATACTGGGACTCCGTTGAAAACTGTAAGACGTCGCCGTGGATTCTTCTGGCCAATCTAAATTACTCTTCCTCGACACCGTTGACCGGTCTTTTTATTTTTTCCAAAAAAAGGCTTATTCTCTTCCAGCTTCTTTCCTAAATGTCAAACTTTCTTCTTACTATCGTGATCTTGCACACTCGTTTACCTCTCAAACTTTATTCTCCGCTCACTTTATCAGCCTTATTCGAATTATTCTTACCACCACTTCTCCTACCGTACTTAAAACTTCGTCGTTTGTCTTCTTCTCCTTTCAACTTCTTATCCTCATTTTTCTTAATCTTATCCATGAAAATTCTATGATATATGCTCGTTATCTTGAATCATAATCGGGGCTTTAAATCCCTTCAGCTCTACGCGGCATGTTACTTTTTTACCTCTTTAATCCCTTTTGGCTAATAGTTACCTTTAAAATATTTTATTATGCTAAAAAAATGATATTTCTAGAAAACAACATAAGTGAGGTACAAAACGCAAAGCGTTCCATTCAAGCCTATTTTCCTCCTATCTATTTTAAGTTACTCTAGGTTATTTCACAGTTATCCCCCCTCCCGATCCGCTGGCGGTCAACGTAAAGGGACAGGAGGCAGTTCGGCCGTGTTCTCTGTGGCCGGTGGTTGCATGCCAGTCACGTCAGTCTTGCGCGTTATTTGTCTCCAGATTGCTCAATTGTGTGTGAGTGAGTTAACGTGGAACAAGAGAGACGCTAATCAAGCAGCGTGGCGAGAAGGCACGCAGCACCGGATCAATGCGACGCTGATTTTTCTCAGGAGCAGTAAGACCTGCGGTTCTACTGCTCCTTCGCTTGCAAGACATGACACCGACCACTTAAAAGACCTTTCTTGCTCTCAATATTGCAAAAAAATCAAAGAAGATTGCCAAGATCAAGGTAAGGTAAGAAAATATTTATCCAGGGAAACGTTATCCTGTGTCAAATAGGGAACATGAGGGATTTCTTGCATCCTCGCAGTCATGTCCTCCCTGAACTTAAATGAAACTTGAAATAATACTGATGACAAAGCATTTTAACTTTTTTCATTCTTTATCAACATTACATTATTAGCTCTAATTACTACCATAAATTCGTACATTAATATCGCAAAAAATTCTTCATTCTATCGATCAAAAAATCATGTTAAGTGAAATAACAACAAACTGAAGATTGAGAATCCGAAATAAGGCAAAGTCTTGTGCAATTTACACAGGTATCTAGAGGGAACATTAAATCGTAGTAAAAGGAATCAGGTGCACAAACGCTATTAAAACGTAACTTTGAGTGAAAAATAATTTGTTTAATGCAATGATCACGTAGAAATTCCATTTCGATATACATTTTTTCTCAAATCATGTCTGAACTGCTGAGCCAACTCTGGTTTCAATGTTGAGTTTCATTATCAATTTAAGTCGTTCAATAAGTCCATTAGAAAAAAACTTTTAGGGAAGATTTTTAAAAATGTTTTTCAGCATAATATCCATTTGGTATTATACACCTTTTCCAGCGTTTCTTCAATATATTAAAGCCGTCCAAAAAATAGGATTTCGAAAGATGCTGAAAAGACCCACATGTTTTTCGGTTATCTCGTTCGTTTGACGTGAATCGTTTTCCACCTAGCCATATTTTCATTTTCAAAATAAAAAAGCCAATTTCTGTCAGATGAGGTAAATACGGTGGATGCTGTAATAATTCGAACTTTAGTGCTATAATTTTTACCATCGAAACTACGGAGGTAGATCCGTGCATTGACTTGGTAGAAAAAATTTGTTCTTCCACCTAGGCAAATCTTTGCCTTGTTTGCCTTTTTTCCAAGTAATCGATGTAGTTAATTCTGCGTCCATCCTAAATCTGTGGTCATAACTTTGTCGAAAGATTTCGCCGTCTTCGCCTTTTTCAGAGCCTGGTGACCTTCAGAAATCCACTGTTTCTACCACTCCTTTGTCTCTGAAGCGTACAGTGTATTCATGTTTCGTTCACAGTTATGCATCGACGCAGAAACTCTTCAGAATGCCAAGGAGAGCGCAAAACTAGCCTCGATTACACGATTGAAAGAATCGACTTCACGAATTCATTTATCCTCCACTGAGAAGAAAACCGAACGCGACACCCATCTTCACTTGTGTTATTTCACGACCAAGTTTTCGTGAAAAATTGAAAACAAGGTACTTTGTGAAAAGCTTGTGGCCTCAAATATTTATTGAAATTTCGATCGTTGATTATTCTAAACCACATCGTGGATTTTGTCAATCTTTTCGGAGGAAATCGCTTCCACTGGACATCAGGAGCAATGCTCTCATCATTTTTAGATGTACGGCCACGTTTAACTTAATTTAACCAAATTCCAAAGAAACTGCGGGAGATGCCGCAACAGTAACTTTTAACGGAGTCATCCGCTAATGTGCATTTCAATGCAACAATTTCAAAGAGTAAAAATCCCCAGTCAAGGCGAATGATTTTTACACACTTTACACAAAATTGTTGCATTAATTTACCCAATTGTAAACAGTTGCAAAACAGGGGCATGTATGCCATGAACGTTTTCCCAATCGAATTTAATATCTTTCGGTGTTAAATCTTTTAAAAATAAAGGTTTAATCGGCGCTCTTTGCTTATTTTTCTTCATGTGTCATGTCTTTGGCTTGTAAGGAATTATTGAACCACCAATTCCATTTATGCATACATCTATTTCGTATTAATATAATTCCTTAGAAAACTCAGGGCATGGTGCTCGTAGTATCGGAAAAGTATGCTTTTGAACCACGGTGTATTTCACCGGAAGAATGACGTAAAGAGTTATAAAACTAGAAAGTGCAGGATTTCCCGTTAATTGAACATGCATACTATGCATATCTCTACGGCAGTAAGGACACCACCTGCAAAATTATAAATCATATAAGGCGTGATGTGAACACTTAGATAAATTATAAAATTAAAATATGCATAGAAAATGGTGCAAACTAAGACGTATGTTATCAAATCATATTTTATCCTCAAATCATGCAACAATTATTCTATTTTAACTCCCAATGGATGAGATGGATGAGTTTTATCGCATAAAGTGGTACTTCTTGTAAGAAACAAAACAAAGTAGTTGACATATAATTTAAAACAAAAACTATTAAATTTTGTATGTTAAAAAACTAATAATTAAATCTTAGAAATATTCCCGAGGTCTATAGTTGCAGAAAGCCTATGGAGGCAGGAAAAGTGGATGAAGGGCTAATCGATCGGCAGTGGGATGTTGAAGACTGTAATAGAAGGGAGAATGTTGGGCAAACGAGGAAAGGGAAGGAACAGGATAGGGATGTTGGACGGGATGAAGGGAGGAAGGAAGTACACAGAGATGAAGAGGGACCTGATGTAGAGTAGTATGGTGGATTTTGTGTTCTGTTAGGAGTCACAAATATTTATTTCGTAGTTGTGTCATCCAAAAACCTACCTTAACCTGAAGATTGCCTTATAATAATAATAACATATTTATAATTACACTTCGTTTTTCTGACGTCAAGGAGGATATTCAGTCTGTATCACGTTGTTACTCATAAATTACTGCATTCATATTTCGCTCTTCGAACTATTTCCAGTTCTAACATACAATTATGGTATGCATAGGGATGACCACGGTGAGACGAAATATATTGACTATTACGGATATTAGGGGAAGTAAGTACTCTAGAAACTGCTATTTATTACTCCACGTTATGTATGTATTTGCAATAAATGATATCATGCAAGGAGATACTACTATAAAACGAGTGAAATCAAGAGCGAAAATATTCACCTCGGCAGGAGTAGGAATTCGGAAGGCTTAAGAAAGGAAGATATGTGGGTCAGCTTTCATGTTCAATTCAGGTTTGGAAGCGCTGATATGTGAGCGTGTCGTATGTGAAAGCAGTTTTAAGGAGTTTGAAACTCCATGTATCAGATAATTGGGCCATTGGAAAAGCAATAATAGAGAGGAATAAGGGAAATATAATATACGTCTTTCAAAAGAAAATAATCAAATGAACAGCTCATGTTAAAAAAGAGAAAGTATAAAAAAATATTAGAAGGATTAAAGACAATATTGATTAGAACATTATGCCCAATAAAAAAGAAATGGATGGGTTATGCATAAAACTGAAACATAATGACTATTTGGGAAAAACAATCGAACGGTAAATATAAGAAAAGCACCATGAGGAAGGGCAATGGAAATATACGTGGGTCAAGTAAAGAGTAATACAAAAGAGCTAAAGGACGTAAAGGAAAGAGCAAAGGGAAGGATTCAGTCCATATTGCAAAATGAATCAGGGGTCAGAAATACCGATTCGTATGCAGTGAGTCGATCTTCACTTGGATCTACCAATGATATATTTATTAATAAATATTTCACAATTGCTATAGTGATGAATTTAGTCTGAGATGCCCTATCAAAAAATGGAAAACAATTGACTGCTTAGATTGAGATGGAAGGGTAGATCCGTTGATTAGCTCTGTTGACCGCCATCTTCATAAAGAATTTCAAAATTACTTGCGAGCTAAATGTTCCTGCTCGCTGTATAACCGCACGAGTTATTAAAAAAATAAATTGCAATATAATTTTTTTTTGGTCGTCTTCCTAAATATCCGACCCCGTCCATCCAATTTTATTTGGATTTGACTGATGTACAAAAACTTGTACCTCACTCCACGCAAACGTCTCTCAACCCACGTCAGCGCAAATCTTTCACATCGGCGTTGAGTTCAAGGGCATGATCTTATTCGTTTGAGAAACCAGGGAGCTAGTGAAACTGTTCCCAGCTTCCAAATATCTCCCCCACCCTACTTTAACGCGGGCCATGATACACAAATGCCGCCCCATTCCGACCCCCATGAGTACAGGGGGGAGGCGGCTAGAAGAGCTCGTAGAGTTCGAAGAGCTCCTCTTGTGGAACGACAGGCAAGACAAATGCGACAAGGATGGCAAAGAGTTGGCGGTTGGGAGAGGGAGGGAGGGAGGAGATGGAGTGACTCAGGGCCCGAGGAGTTTGGGCGTGTGGCTGGGACGAAGACCTCCGGGGGGGAGGGGTAGAAGGGTTTTAAGGGTTGCTGTCGGGGACGATGGGTTAGTAGGGGTGGCTGTCGGGAGCGATGGGGGGCGCGCACGCATAATCCTAGCGACTCGGGGGCGACGTGTGGGTTTTTACACGAGAGCGGTGCGGTGTTAAGGGCCGGACGGGGGTGTAAAAATGAAACTGATAGTAAAACAAGGTTAAGAGAGGTTCGCGCTCTCGACTTTTGGGGGCGGGGGGCGCGGAGGAGCAGCCGAAGGGTTTTCGTGGCGTGAGACGGCAGCGTGGAGTCAAACGAGAGAAGGGTTACCGCGGTGCCCACCCCCGAGAGGTGCGCAGAAGACCACCTCCCTTCCTTCCGGGGACCCCTCATTACCATTCAGGGCATGGATCCTTCCTCTCGCCCCCCCAGATTCTTCGGAAAGAGCATTCTTTAGTCACTACCGCCCTCCCGTTTCTCCAACCCTCCCAGATGCTCTTCGCTTTCTCTCATGTTGTGCGGTTTCGAAATTGGTGTGTTTCCTTCCCCTGTCCCGATAAAAGGCGCCCACCCCGCCCCAATTCCCATTCTCCTTCCCTCCCTCTCTCTACCCCCTCTCCTTTCGTTTCACCTATCCCATCCTTCCTCAGCAGAAACGCTTCTATTCTACCCTCACCACTCCCCTTTCCTCCCTCCCCAACTTTCCACTCTCACCCCCAATCGAAGTCATACGGCTTACTCCCCTGCAGAATCTCCTCCATTTCTCTCTTTCTCTCCCTTCCCTCACCCCCACACACACTCTCTCTCTCTCTTGTGACGTTTCCCTCTTCCGAAATATCTTCTCTTTCTCCAACACCGAAGGGCGCATGTTGATGCTTGCTTGTTTGCAATCCCATCCTCTCGCTTTGAGGGCTCTGATTGGTGGAATCTTTCTCTCTCCTCCCCCTTCTTCTGCGGGGGATTCGGGGGTCGTGTTCTCCCCAACGCCACCCAACCTCACCCTCACTTCCTCCCTCTCCGTGCTCACCTTAGTTATTGTCATCGCTACCGTTGGGAACACGGAGGTTTCTTAGGACGACGCTGACGGCTTGCTCGTGGAGTAAAAGTCTCGTGAAGGGAATGGAACTCGACTACACCAATCGGAGGGCTAATTACAGAATTAGATAAAACTTACCAGGGATCGGTAGGATTCCTCATGGATCATTAGGAAAAGGAAGTAAGTTACCCGAAACTAGGTTGGGAAGTCTAACTAACATAAAAAATGAATCCACTGAGAAGGAGAAGTAGGTGACTCACCACAGAGAAAATTCTGATTTATTTCATGGATCGAAGTGCACCATGCTTCAGAATATTCTTGGAATCCCAAATTTCAACAATCCATTCCATTTTCTTTCCAGGCATTGTTGCAAAAAAAGAACGAGTAACACTGACTTCCAACTGGAAGACTCAGAAACATCGAAAATTGTCTTTGGTACGCGGACTTTTACCACTCTTAGGGACGGTTATTAGAGAAAATGGCGATAATAGCCGTGTACATAAATTCAAAGACTACCGGTCAAACTGATAGGTATATCGAAAAAAATACTAATATATTGAAAGAATCTCAATACAAAAAATGTATTCTTTTGATGGCTTAATAAAATACACGGTTCTTAAGTAATGGCTGAGGTTAGTAACTTGAGAAATGGTTGAGGATATGAAAATTCTGTAAAATTATGATGACAGCCTATGTTTACAAATACCCGAAACCATTTCTTCCCTAATTGAGAATATAGCCATTAGCAGAAAAGCAATAGCCACGACAAACTTGCCATTCTTAATGTTCTTGTAAAGATTCTTTCGAGTGAATTTTGAATATATATGCAGAATGGCATTTAATTACGTACCATTAATATTTTATTATTACAATTAAAAGATAAATGGCGAAGCATACTAATCACCACATACATATGACTTAAAATACAAGCCATAAGAACAATGTACAAAGTAGAGAACAGAACTCAACTTCACAAAATACGAAACTTTGGATGAGGGTTTATTATTAAATGCGCCCTTCAAAATAAAATACGTGAAAGCCATGCATGAATTCAAATTTAAAAATACTTAAAAAACGAACTGTAAATAAAATGATAGATATCCTCATAATAACACTATTTCAATACACCTTGCAAGTACTCGTCATCAATTGGCATCGTTACACAATCGGCCCATTTTCCAAACAAGGTTTAGGCCATTCGAGAAACATCCGAGACAATTCGTATACGACTTAGCTTCATATCGTACGATATAACTTCGATAAAATCCCATATGACGACTTGAAATGGCTTATTTCAATAATTTTCATAAATACTACTGCAAAGGCATTGAAATTCTCTTGATTGAGGTTTAAAATTATGGGGAGTTTATTTCAGCCTATTTTTATATTGCAGTGCTGTTGTCGTCCATTGTCACCTGGTCAACAGTTCGAACCGCTCTAACGGTATCACGTAACAATCAAACATTCTCTCTACTATGCTTATTCGTCATTGTTAGCTGCAAAACCTTGAGTGATATGATTGAGTCTGCCATAAATTGTCTCTTATTTGCTCTTTCCGTAATTTCCCCTCGATTTCAATGCAATTCACCACTTGCGACACATTATTTCATAAATTCACCCATGAGTTAAAGTGTCTTCAACACTTTGTTCTTCGTGAGCACTACACATTAATAGTTATCACTTGGAACCAGAGGAAGGGATCATTATTCCCGACAATGTCAATGTATTAGGCATCTCTTAAAATTAGCCATATTACACTCTCTGCCTTCTCCAAGCCACGCGCCGGATAGATACGCTCTGGTCATCTGGCCACAGCAATAAACGACGCGTTTTAATGAAGACTTTAAGGCCTTGAGGAATATCGGCTGTTTGCTCCAAGGTTAACGACCACCATCACTTGCAGCTATATCGTAAAATCTACTTCTCTTACGTCGCTTTTCAACTAATCGCGGCCTAAGGGAAAAATGCCTCTCAACCGCCGCGCCGCGATAAGGCACCAATTAAGCACCGCACGGAAGCCCCTGAAAGCTCCCTCCGCTTGACCATAAAGTCTAACGCTTCCAAAGGAGATCCTACTATATGATATGATAGCAATTGGCAAAGTAATAGAAGGAAGGTTGGGATCGATTCGTTTCTGCTTTTAAGGGTCCATCAAAGTGGATTTTAGTAGTTTTACGGTCATTTCGTCCGTAAACCACGGAAAAAGTTAATGGGGAGGCATTCCGTATTGCACCTGGTGCTGATCAGGGTGCACCTGTTGACGGTGAGACGGACATGCATGGCTGAGATCGGATTTAACGCACCGAACGCTATAAATTGGAATGAGAATTGTTTTCGGGTGCCCCGTTTCCAGAGCTTAGGCGATTCTGTGCTGAATCAACAAATACCACGTTTACGAACAGAGGTAACAATGTCATAAAGGCCGTCTCTTACTCCCTGGAGGCTGAGGGTAATAATTCGAATGTGGGGGAATGAAATGAAATTACTTAAGAAGCCCGCGGGAATATGTGCGAAGAATACTTCAGGATGGTATATATTTCTCTCTCATGTGGCAAATGTACAACTGCCAATCAGAAATCATGGGGTCAGACCGTGATTCATCAACAGCGTTACTTCGTGAACTGTCAATAAGGTGAGGGTGACAGGGGGAGCCAATATCATACAAACCTATATATATATATATATATATATATATATATATATATATATATATATATATATATATATATATATATATATATATATATATATATATAACGATTGTCCGGAAAAACTCATACGAGCGGCACAATAATGGGCTGACACAACATAACACAAATAGAAAAGAATAGACACATATAAAAGAACACTCACACGGTAAATTGTTCGAGCTTTCGGCCCTCTCAGGGGCCTTCTTCAAGAGAGTCTCTCTTGAAGAAGGCCCCTGAGAGGGCCGAAAGCTCGAACAATTTACCGTGTGAGTGTTCTTTTATATGTGTCTATTCTTTTCTATTTGTGTTATGTTGTGTCAGCCCATTATATATATATATATATATATATATATATATATATATATATATATATATATATATATATGCATATAAGCTGGGGCAAAGACACGATGCAAACTTGAATCCCATAAAGAGAATGAATAAAAATGCGGGAAAGGCAAGTCTTCCTTGATCGTCACATCTCGAAAACCGTGTAAAGCGAATAAGACGACAGCAGCACGGAAAACATAGAGGAGGATTAAAATAATCAGAATATGGACTTGTCGTGTCAGAACGATGCTGAACATAGAGAAATTAGAAAATATAAAACAAGAGATTTATATTGGTAAAGTAGATGTTTTAAAGCTGCGTGAGATGAGTTGGAAGGAGAGCGGAGACTACTAAAGTGATAGTTACAGAGTAATGTACAGCGGAGGGGAAGGGAGCTAACAAGGTGTGGTTATAATATGAAAATAAAAGGTAAGGAACAGTGTAGTAAACATGGACCAAAAGAATATTAGTAAGAGAAGTAAAATCTGAGCCAACGAACATAGTAATGATTCAGGTCTCACGTCTGCATGCCGCCAATCAATCATAGACAGGAAGACGCCGGTAGGTTATACGATCAGTTGGAGGCTATGATTAATCGTTTTTCTGGAGAGGAAAATTTGATAGTGATGGGGAATTTAAACAAGACGATGGGGTAATGAGATGGGGAACTACGGATTAGGAAAAAGAAATTACCGCGGGGAGAAACCAATTGAGTTCTGCTGGAGACGAGTTAATCAAAACGAATGCTTGGTTTAAAAAACGGGAAGGACGGCTAAAGAAGTGGAATAAAGAAGTTTTAACCGAAAGAAAACTAGGAAGGAGAATCAGTGGGCCGTAGAAAAAGCTATTGAAGTTTAACTCTAAAGAATAAAAATAGCAATATATCAATAAAGATATGTCGAAAGGTGCAAAAGAAATAATAGGAATAGCAAATTGGGAAAGGACAAGGGAACCATCGATGACAGAAAAGATAAGTAGAAAGATAGAAGAAAAAGAATATGGAGGAATGTTAACACAGTTAGGTAGAAGAAAGCACAAATAGTGAACTAATTAACTGAGAAAAAACAAACATGGTGAAGGAAGCATGTTGGAAAACGCTGTGCGAGGACATGTGAATGCAGAGCATTCTGTTGACAATCAAATGTTGAAGATTGTGATAGAGGGAATAATGCTGGACAAACGACAAAACGGTAGGATGGGCATATTGAACGGAATGAAGGGAAGAAGGATGCATGCGGGATTGAAGAGTACTGTATTGTCGTATGTTAAGTTGTTTTTTTGTTAGTAGAGCCAAATAAATGCATCGCTGTACAGGTGAATGGATGCTGGTGTCCATCCAAAACCTACCTGAACCAGTAGAATATCAATAATAATAATAATTGACAATAGAGAAACGTACCGAATAAAAGTTTGAGACAGTATTAGTTTGCGCTTGCTATATCTCACTTTAATGCTTGTCGACCATTTGGGGATCTGCTCTGAGAGACATAATTCTGGAATTATAAAGGTTCAGACGGCATCTGCCCATAATTATGGAAAATCATCATGAACCAACAGAATGCATAAATATAAGTGTATAATTGGTGATTTTACCTTTGAAATAATTAGAAGCACGAAGATTACATGCATGGCGCAGAACTGACGAAATCTTATGACTTGAACGCCAAAAATAGGAAATAATGTTTTACTCCCAATGCATTGGTAAATAAGATGAAAGAGAGAATTTTAGGGTAATTGACTGAAATAAAGAATATGAAGAATTCTTTTTTCCCCTCTCTTGGCTGATAAACACCGCAGGAATAACATCAAATGCGAAAATTTGAATTTGTCGTAAATTAAATGTCTCCTAATGTAAGTAATAACTACACCTTAATACAAAGATAGTGATCTAAAATGCCCACACTGTACTCCCTTGTAAGTGCATGCATTGAATGAAGATGCACATTTAGGTTAGAGGTAAAGCAGGAAGCTTTGATATGTTGAATGGCAGTAGCTTTAGTTGCACTCAGCGGTAATTGGATGCTCAACTTCGACGACCTGCGAAAGATCAAGCAATGCTGGAATATGTGTATAATCCTGAATGATAACGATGTACCAAAGTCTCAAGAATGACAAATAAAAATTTAGTCTACAGGTATGTCTCAATTATTTTTTTATAAACAATTAAAATGTTACTATGTTCCATCGTATGCTTCTCTTTCAAGAACCTCAGCATACACGGCGCGACAACGTTGCCCTTCGTTGTTGGACAACGGAGTTGGACGAGAGGGAACGATATTTCAAAATCAGAACGTCCGGGAAAATATCACTAGATATTCAATCCAATATTATTTCAGCTTTCACACACGCCGGATCAACAGTTCCCAATTGAAGCCTCGGCCAGTTGATGAACGCAAAGTTGATCATCGTGAGTTAGTAATGGCATACGCATCGAGCCTCCAACCGGATGGGCCGGAGAGGACGCCAAGTCGGCGGGAGGAGAAGGGCGAGAGAGGGGGAAGGGATGGGACAAGACGGGAAGTGTGGATATGAAAGGACCTCCGGGCATAAAAGAAGGAGAGAGAGACGGGGCTCTGAGGATGCGGTCGGAAACGGTGCCGGCCTGGGCGGGGAGTGGCATCCGATAGATTTGTGGGCCAATAAGGAAACCCAGAGGCATTTCACACTCACTCACATAGAAAAGGCCATAGTCAGCGGATTCGGCCGATCCGAGGGAAGAGGGAGGGGGGTGACGGCACATTGCCAAAGGCTGTATTTTCCAAGCACAACTCCGAAAATATAGGTTTGAAGAAGGTGGGACACGACTTCGTTTACTCCCAGCCGGTTTAAAAAGAACGTCGGTGCATTCATGTAATTATGATCGAGTGAATTACGTAAATGGAGTCCGCAGTGCTTATTAAATGAAACATTTATCCAAAGGAACATTGACGAATAGACGAGTACGAGTAGGAAATTATCCCACCCGCTTGAATCGCCGAATAAAAAACAATAGATCTATTACCAAAAAGTGACTTCATATTGTGTAATAATCACAAAATTAGGCCTATAACAACAAAATATAACTGCTATGGCTAGGAAACGGTGCGTAGGGTATAGTATTAAACCTATTGCCAAATACATCGGTACCAATGTTTGGAATACTTTTTAATTGATACCAATTGAATACTTTCAATGGAATTATGTGTACTTACATTTGACGTAAAGGTCATTTTCTGGTCAAGTCATTAGTTTACCTTTATGAGGGAATTACGGTCTAATATTCATTGAATGATAGTTCTGTGTTCTTGTAGATATAAAATTCTACTCTTACTAAAAAATGGAAAAATTTATTTTCTATTACTTAAAAAACTCACGCTAATCACATGGAATGAAAGAGGAGAGCTTCTTAATACATATATCCGTTAACATCACGACTAAGTGATTCGGTTATCTGTGTTCTTTCATTTTCGGCGCTTCATCATGTCTCCATTAACACGGATGATCGGGATTTAACTGCATTTCAGAAATGTTCCATAGCGTCATTTGATAATCTTCTCTGACAGCGGTAACATAAAGCATCGACCGGAACTCGGGGGGCACCTGCATTTGAAATTGTTTTTCTTTGCTCTTAAAACATTTCATATCATCTTCTAGTTGCGCTTCAAGGACGGACTCTCCCTTGTAGTTTTATACACGTTTAGAACGAAGATTTTTTTCAGGCCAAAGCAAAATTTCAATTCTGCGTATTTCTCGAGAAGTGCTACTTACATCGTTGCCGCAAGTTAACTAAACATGTTTTAAACTGCAGCGACTACCGCTGAAGCAATGTTTGAGTTAAAATATTTGAAATTTGTGCCACAGGTCAATTGTAAATGAAGCTAATATGAAAGATGACATGAAATTTTAGCTTACTAAATTATCCGAATAATTTAATAGGCAAGAATTCCAACCAAGCATGAGGGGGAACTCCTATTCATGGACAACCGAAATCTCACCTAACTTACTTATCTTACACGCAAGGGGTCGAGAATAGTGTTTATTACAATTACACATATTCTGTCACCAACTGTTCTTCGGTTACTGTAAATTAATGGCTTTATAAAAACCTCTTGTCACAAATTTATTTTTCAATCTAACCAAATGTTCTTAATAACTATAAAAATGTGGTGAAAAAGTACAATCTAATTTCGAGGAAGATGATTAAATATATTAAGTATCACATGTGTAATTATCATTCTCGAGCACGGATAGGTGGAATTGAAAAAAAGAACAAGATTTCCTCCGAGGGCTCTCAAAGGGAAAATGATGTGGCCGGTCGTCACAAAGTGCTTAATTTTTGCAAGAATCCTCTCCTGTTTCCCAGCTAATTTATGTATGTAAGAAAATTAGATTAAAAACATTAATTTCAAAACCAGAATCCACAGCAAAACGAGGAAACTCTGCGAGAAACGAGAGTGAGAGAGATGTGTTAATAAAAACTGCGACAAAAACATTATGATTGCATTCCACAACATTTTATGATGCCCCAGTAAAAGTCGAGACAGTTTTTACGACATTTACATAAAACCTTTGAACTCCGACCTTGGAGTTAACTCGAGAAAGGAGCTTGTCCTCTTACGTGTAAAAGGGGAAATGAATAGGGAACTATGATGGAATATTTCCGCACTCAAGCCGAGGGAGCATTACTTCCTAAATCCACTCACACACGCGTAAAACACTTCTACTACCGCCACCGTCGCCACTATGGCGCTATGTACGCAAGTTTCACTCCCATCATAAATGGTCATGCAGCGGGCAAGGTTTTTCATGGCCCGACTTGTGGGGGGGTGGTTCGTTTGGGGGTTGGGGTAGAAGAAGGGAGAGGAAGCGTTATGGAAAGCGGAGTTAAAACTTCAACGCGTAAACTCCAACGCGAGTCATTATCTCTAAAGCACGCTCAAAGACGATAGCTTAAGGCATAAAACGGACACGAGAAGAAGAAAGAGCACAGGGATAAAAAAAAAATGATGAAGAATCAGGCTGGATGTGAACTCATGAGGGAAGAAAGGGGACAGAATGAAGTAGGGAGGAGAAGAAAATCGAGCTGGAAAAGGAAAACACGCACAAAAAGTAAACGCTCTCCTCGGAAAGTGGGGGTCTTAAAAAAATGAGTGAGTCGGAGGAGGAAAAGTTGGTGAATTTATATTAGTCGGCGGGAAATGAAGATGCGAGGAACGCAGGGGGATGGGCACAAAGGGAAAAAAAGGGAGTGGCCGGGGAAAGAGATTAAAGGTGGCGCAATTAGCGTGTTGACGACGGCAGCGGTGCAGAAAAGATGACGTCGTTAGGGAGAGGGGAGGGAAGGTGGGTGTTCTGACGGACAAGCTGGAGGAAAGAGAAGTTGGAAGAGCACCGGTTTTAAAGGCGGATGGCGTGGTGGGTTGAATATAAAAATTAAAGTGGACATGTGAAGGGATTAGAATGGGGAAAACAAAAAAAACCTGCGACGCAGCGGGAAAGGGAAAGATCGCCTTCCGCGGACGAGCGTGAACAAAATGATGACGGACACAAAGAGGAAAAAAGAAGTTTCTTAAAGAGAAAATTCCAAAAAGGAATGGCCTAAAGAGCTAATAATAGAAGAGAAATAGAATCGATGAGGGAGGAAGAGATATCGCCTCATGATTTGGGTTAATCTTCGATGGAGAGCGAAGATGAAAAGAGCTAATAAGAAGCAAAGATATTACATGAACAAGCGTTCGTAAAATGCGATGAGGTAGTCGTATACTGACGAAAGGAAAATATTGGACCCTGAGGAAAAATAATCAATATAAAATAAGTTTGCCCTTTTAATCCTTAGACCTTTGTTCTTCCTCAAAGGATCGGCGTTAAATGCGGTCTGTAGGACACTGCAAATCGTTCCCAATTTCATAATTTCAATATTTTCTACCAATTAAAATGACATTCCTATTTTACGATTGAGTAAGTTTTGAAATGCTTCCACCAAAGGAGCGGATGTGATATAAAGAAATAAATAAAGAAATTAGGTAAAATATTATTTCATTCGTTCGTTCAATTGTATGGTTTAAGAACAGTAGCTGTGAACTTCGCCTCACCTTGATTCTTCCTCTAAAAGGTGTCCACTATTTGAAATGGTTTATGAAGGACGATGGGGATATTTTCTGCGAGAAAATTATTTAAACAAAGATTTGATGATACCAGGTTATAAAAATAATATCAAGAGATGAGGCTTTCGCACCCAAATGAGATATGTTTTCTTTTAGCCAAAAAGGATCTTTTCCCAAAACACCACGGGATATAGTAGTATATCCTTCCTATAGATTACAGCATTGAGATGGTTGAAGGGCTTGTGCGTTCCGATGACCCCTAGAGCTGTGCCGGCGGGAGTAATAATTACTGCTCCTGGTAGGGTCACCCATGCCAGATAGGTCGAAGGTTAGGAGCCAGACGAAAAGTACTACACGCAGCGTCTGTTCCTCAGTGGGCGGCTGCAAAGGCTTTTGACCCCAGTGGGGCGGGCGGTGAGTGATAGTGTCACGTTGAAAGCACTATTGAGAGAGGCAGAAGGAAACCATCTCATTTAAAGACAAACACGAAAATGAGTCTGGTACTAAAGGGACATGACCCACAAGATGAATTAAAATAAGAGATCAAAACACTATAGTAGACGTAAGTAAACATGACACAGATGTAAATATGCAATATTGGGAGATACGATTAGGGAGGTATCGTCTAGATTAATCTATAGTAAGATATAGATTATGGAATATTGTGGTCAACTCACATACGCAGTTTCCAAGAGGCAGATGCGGGGTCATAATTTATTTCTGCTGAGGTGAAATATAAAATGTGAAAATATCCGGAAGAGGAGTAGTATAATAAAAGGTTTGTTAAAAAAAAGATGAGACTCTTTGATTAAATACTTGATTTTATTGCTTGCTCTTTACTCTCTCTTATCGCCTTCAAAATAAAGCCCTTTGCTGCCAGTAGATGGCTTTCCAAAGGTTTTTCTCCAGCTTTCAAATGGTACTTGGAAGGCTTCTTTTGGGATAGTCTTTAAGTCTGCGGTACAATTTTGTTGGCTACCTTCAAAAGTTTCAAATCGGTATTTTTTCTTGGTAAATTTCAACTTAGGAAATAGGAAAAGGTTTGCTGGAGCAAGATGCGGAGAATGGGTAGGCTGGGAGATCACCGGTGTGCTAATTTCGGCCAAAAACCTTGGAAACAATTAATGATGTGTGCGCCGGTGCGTTGCCATGATGAAAGCAGCAAGACTTGTTTTCCATATTTTTGGTCTCTTCCGCAACATGGTGAGTCTTAACCTTCTCATAGCCTCTATATATTGCTGCCCATTCATTCGTTTTCCTTTCGGGACATATTCATAATGAATTATCCCCTCACAACCGAGGAAAACGATCAACATTACCTTTACGTTCGATCACGATATCCGAGTTATTTTTGAGTTGTAGGAAAGATGGCCCCATGTACTGTGAAGACTTGGCTGGATGTATACAGTGGATGAAAGTTGGATATCTATGAAACAAGGAATGAAGAGAGCGGCGAATCAAACTAAAGGAAGGCTAAATAGAAAAAGTGCTAGGGAGCCTTAAATAGAGAATATGTGATTAAGAAGATGGGTGAGAGAAGGAAATGTAAGAAGGTGAACATGGAATTAGGTATAAGAAAGTAAAGAGCAAATATTAAATTGAGGCGAGAAAATAACTCGGTTAAGGAAACAGTGGGGACAGCGGTGCGAGGAAATGGGGAGTTCACAGAGACAGTGCGAAATGGGCGGGCTAATCAGAAAGTTGAAGAAATGGTCAAGGTAAAGGAACGGACGTACCATTTACAAACAATAGAGATGCTACGAGTAAAATCTTAATTTGAAGTTTTGAAAAAATGGAAAGAATATCTAGAGTGGTACTATGCTAATAATAACAGACCAGGGAGTTTGGACATGAAAAGGGAATATGATGTCGATGAAGATAGCTTAGGATGGAAATACTTTGCTACAAAATAGAAAAGACATAAACGGAAATTAAATTTAAGATGTTTTGGGCATATCTACAGGGTCGCACCCAAAAGTGGTAGGACTGATTTTTTTACAAGAATTTTATTCACGATATACTTACATCGACTTAATAATCTTCAAAGTATGCTCCTTGAGCTGCTACACACTTAGTATAACGTTGCTCCCATTCCCCGTACGCCCGCTTGAAATTTTATTTGGGGATGCCGTTGATGACCCTCGTCGAAGCCTCTTGAACGGCCTTTATCGAGTCAAAACGTCGTCCCTTGAGCTGTCTTTTCATCAGGGGGAAGAAGAAGAAGTCCGGTGGTGAGAGAATAGGACGGGTGCGGCAACATGGCAACGCCATATTTGGCCAGGAGCTGTCTGACGACGAGCGCGCCATGGCACGGCGCGTTGTCATGATGAAGCACCCAGCAGTTTGCGATGGCCGGTCGGACTCTTTTCACGCGTTCCTGGAGGCGGGTGAGCACCTGCACGTAAAATTTCGCATTCACAGTCTCCCCTGGTGGGACAAACACCTTGTGAACCACTCCATGACGGTCGAAAAACAGAATCAACATCGTTTTGAATTTTGATTTGCTCATGCGAGCCTTTTTTGTCGTGGGGACGCGGATGTGTGCCATTCCGCGGATTATCTTTTCGTTTCGGGGTCATATTGAAAAACCCATGTTTTATCACCAGTTATCACATTGTCCAAACAATTTTCATCTCGGTGCAAATTGGCTAACACTTCTTCGGAAATTTCCACACGCGTTGCCTGTTGGTCGACACTTAGAATTTTCGGCACCATCTTGGCGCACACCTCGCGAATGGCCAAATCCTGTGAAATAATGCGTTGGACGTTGGATGCAGACAGACCCAACTGGTCTGCAATTTCTTCACTGGTTAAGCGTCGGTCTGTGTTCAGCAGTGTCCTCACTCTGTCCACATTCGTGTCGGTTCTTGCCGTCGACGGCCGTCCATATGTCTCTTACTTATGCTGATAATTTCGGCCATTTTGAATCTTCATTAAATATTTAACAGTTGTTTCCCTTGGACATGTTTGGGCTTATCTTCGATTTTTGCCTGTTTCAAAAAATGGATCGAAGAATTTGTATCAAATCTTGTGTGAAAAACGAAATCAAGTGCGCGGACGCATTCCGAATGTTAACTGTGGCATATGGATAAGCTACCTTGGACCTAAGCAACGTGGTACAAAATGTTCTCAGAGGGCCGAGAAGATGTGAACGACGAAGAGCGTGCCGGACGCCCGAGCACATCAACAACATACGAGAACATTGATGAGGTGAAGAAAATGGCATTGGCCAATCGTCGAATCCCAGAAAAGTTGCTGAGGACCTGAACATATGGATTGGCTCGTGCTATTTGATCTTTACCAAATATTTGAGCGTGACACGGGTCGCCGCGAAATTCCTACCTCGATTCTTGCTCAATTTCGACCAAAAACAGCAACGCATTAACATTGCTAATGAGGTGTTGGACTCAGTCCGCGACGAACCAAATTTGCTCCTCCTCATATGAATCATAACTGGTGACAAATCATGGGCTTATGGCTATGACGTGGAAACTAAAGCTCAACCATCCCAATGGAGGAAGCTGCAGCACGAGCCAAGACCGAAAAAAGCGCGCCAATTCACATTGCGATCGCATTTATGTAAAGCGGTCGAATGTAAGGCGGTCGAATTTGAAAGTTTTGCTTTCCGTTTTCTTCGATTGCGGGGGCGTAGTGCAATTTTGAAGAGCAAATATTGGCTTTCGCACCAAGACAACGCCCCTGCTCACACATCGTTACTTGTGCGCGAATTTTCGGCCAAATACAACACACTAATAATGCGGAAGCCACCGCATTTCCCAGACGTGGCCCCAAGTGACTTTTTCTTGTTCCCGAAACTGAAGAGGCCCATGAAAGGACGGCGCTACGTTACGGTAGACGAGATAAAGACTGCATCGAAGGAGGAGCTGAACAAGATCACAAAAAATGATTTTTTGAATTGCATCAAGGAATGGAAAAAATGTTGGCACAAGTGTATAACATCAAATTGGGATTAAATTGAAGGGGAAAAAGTAGATATTCATGAATAAATAAATAATGTTTGAAAAAAAACAAAAGTCATGATACCTTCTTGAACAGACCTCGTACTTGACCGTGTGACTAGCTGCTTTTGCAGCTTTATTTCAGAGTATGCCTTTGGTTGGCTTTTGCTCTATCCCCTTTTTTTTATGCCAGTTTCTTATTAATAATTTCAGTTGTACTACTTGATTTCGCAATCTTACCAGAGTTTTGGTATTTGTCATTTTAAAATTTTTAAGATATCATAGGGTCTTTTGTATTTGTCAAATTCAGTCCCCTTATCAATTTTGGTGTAGGCCAATGCCGTACTTTCATTATCCTTTAGGTTCTCATAATAATTGTGGCATATTTTTATGATGGTTTCTTTCAGGTCATCCTCTAGTACAATTTGTTCGTGCATATCCTTATTTTTTTCCCTTGGTTTGATGCGATGCATTGCCCTAAGTATGTTCCTTTCAGTTATCTCTAGTTTTTTAAATCTACCGATACATATCAGTCCTATCCAGGCTGGGGCTGCATAGGTTAGCACTGGACGAATTACTGCACAAGAATATACGCCGGAGAGCGAGGCAAAAAGAATTTTTATTGGTTCATTCACGGCCTCGATGAAAGAGGATTTAGGACGGAAGACTTCAAATATAAATTACAGATTCAGGACTGTTGTTGTGGCACTGTTCCATAATAACAGAGACGAAGACTGTTATTACAACATTCCATTCAATAAATATTTTTTCCCTTCTATTTTCAATGCATTGCTTTTGGCATTTACTTACACCTGAAAATGAAGTAGCGCATAGAAACTGGTCGGAAATAAATCTTTATTAAGTTGAAAATTTCAATAGTCTTCCTCTCTGTTATTATGGAAGACTTTGTTAGATTAGCATTTAAATCAGCCGCAAAAAGGAAAAGCATCAATATTTGAAGACTATCGGAATACTATTTTAATTTCAAATGCGGACGAGCTCTGACTTGACACCGTGAAAACGGATGAAAATGGAGCAAAGGAGTACTTGGCGGAGATGAGTTGGAGTTTAGAAAGGGTAGAGGTACGCGTAATTGTAATAATGAGGTCAGTAATGAAAAGCAAACCGGAGGATTTTGGAGGCTACGTTGGATTTTTATCAGGCTTTCGACAAAGTAAATTGGACACAGTTAAAGTACATATTGCAAAACAAAGGATTAGACCCAAGGAATAAGCGAATTAACCGGAGCCAGTGCGCCTCAAACTTCACAGGTGAGATTACCGAAAGGACTAACGAGATGGGGAGAATTAGACAGGGGAGTAAGGTGGGTGCGTACACTTCCATTTTCTCTCTTCATTACAGTATATTTACATGCAGAGTGAACTGCAAGGGAGGGTTATATTGGATAGGTTGTAGGCTGGAGTAAATGTAGATGGGCAACTCTTCACATAGATTATATTTACGGATAACCTATTGCTAACTAGCTAATTTGCCTAAGATTGCAATTATTCCTAAGCACATTGAAGAATGAGCGAGATGAGAATCAACCATTCGACAAACGAAATAATAAAATTCTCAAGAAAGGGAAGAATAAGGTAAACATGAAAGCTGGCGGACTTTCGAGTGCAGTTACATGTGTAGCATATTCATCAAACACCCACTTCTAAACTAAATACTTACTCCTCAATAGGTAGCGCTTAAAAACCAAAAAAAGTTAAAAATATCCTTCGGTGAAGGGCACGATGGCACCAAGATTCAACAAAGCTCGGGATTGGTTAACGTGTCTCTCAATCTATGGTTGGAGCAATTACAGGGTCGCACCCAAAAGGGGTAGGACTGAATTTCTCTGGCGCGAACGGAGCGGTGGAGGAGGGCCTGCCTGGCAGAGTAAGGTGGAGGGGGCTCTTAGCAACAGACCGACACCAACCTCAGTCGTTTGCGGGCTGTCGTTGAGTGTGGACACCTTTTTTAGTGAAGCAAGTTTTTTGTCCGCGTCGAAAAACAAAATGAATCTGAATTTAGAGCAACGTTATTCCATGAAGTTTTGTGCGAAACTCGGGAAGACGGCATCTGAGACCCTCGATATGATCAAGCAGGCTTATGGGGACACTGCCTTAAGCCGTTCCACAGTATTTGAGTAGCACAAGTTGTTTAAAGAGGGTGGGGAGCTCGTTGAAGACGACCATCGCTCCGGACGGCCGTCGACGGTAAGAACTAACACGAATGTGGACAGAGTGAGGACACTGCTGAACACAGACCGACGCTTAACCAGTGAAGAAATTGCAGACCAGTTGGATCTGTCTGCATCCAACGTCCAACGCATTATTTCACAGGATTTGGCCATGCGCAAGGTGTGCACCAAGATGGTGCCGAAAATTCTGAGCGCGCCGTGCCATGGCGCGCTCGTCGTCAGACAGCTCCTGGCTAAATACGGCGTTGCCACGTTGCCGCACCCGCCCTATTCTCCCGATCTGCCACCACCGGACTACTTTTAGTCTTCCCCCTGATGAAAAGACAGCTCAAGGGACGACGTTTTGACTCAATAAAGGCCGTTCAAGAGGCTTCGACGAGGGTCATCAACTGCATGCCCAAAGAAAATTTCCAGCGGGCGTACGGGGAATGGGAGCAACGTTATACTAAGTGTGTAGCAGCTCAAGGAGCATACTTCGAAGATTATTAAGTCGATGTAAGTATATCGTAAATAAAACTCTTATAAAAAAATCAGTCCTACCACTTTTGGGTGCGACCCTGTATATCACTATCTTCTGTATAATCAATCTATGATTATAGTACAAGGATAATCGTATATGTTTTAGGGTTTACTTCATGCACATCTAAAATTAGAGCTAAATTGTCAATGCTTTATTATAAGCAATTTGTTAAGGGCTTCGTCCGAAAAACCTGGTTCTTCTTAAGAGACTTTTAGTTCATTTTCTAATACATCATTAATATGATCATTATCAAATTTCATTTTATAAAAACCACATCGTGATATATCACTTTACAACTTAATTTAGCAATATATGTTCATCAAAACCCTAACTTATTGGTATATCAATTTTATTCATAAAGATATCTCTATAAATTAAGGTGGTCATATCCGGACTACGACTCACCCCCAAAATGAGGCTCCCGTGGATGATGCAAATGGCTATCAACAGACCAAGGGACATTTAATATAGTCGCTCATCAAGGGTGACCATACATCTAAGTTCCTCGACGTAGTTTTCCGAATTATTGTCACAAAAACACCATAAGGGTGGTAGAAAAATCCCGCAGTTAGTCACGTTCTGATTTCTGGAATTAAAACTTCCTCCGAGGATCACGGCTGATGTTAACTACATAAGGAAACACCTTCTATGAATTAAGCATAACATTTATTGTTGCCCCACAATATTTAGTGTACAAATTTCATGTCCGAATTCAGCGGATATTAGGGTTCCAACTTCACTGATGGTTAGGAAATGGTATCAAAGAACTCGAGGGAATGGGAAATAAGTGAAGGAGAGGTCGAAGGAAGAATGGGGAAGCAAAGGGGAAAGAGGCAATAGCGAGCAACATCTGAGGGCATTCGTTCTGTGGCGTTCATATAGGTATATATATCATTAGATGAAAGGCACCTTAAAGGAAAAAGGCGAGGGAGTGGAGGGGAAGAAGCCGAAAGGAAAGGGGCAGAGGTGGAAAGAGGGGGGCGGGAGAGGAGGTGGAGGGAGGGAGAGGGGTGCGTGGTCAGGGACCGGAAGAGTAAGATAGGGGTGGGGTAAGTGAAAAAAATGAAAGTGTATTGGATGAGAAAGGAAGTGGTAGGGGAAGGGGGGAGGGGAGAGAAGCGGGGGGGGTGGGAAGAATGATGATGATGATCCTGATGAGGCAGAGGCGTGGGGGAGGAGGGAGAGGAGAGGGAGGGGGAGGGGGGTTGGGGGAGCCGGGAGTGACGGGAGAGGGATGACTCTGGTTCTCGCAGATGGACGGAATGAGGTGGAAGAGGTTGAATTCGACGAGGGGGGGGGTGGTGGGCGGGGAGGTGAAGGAGGTCGCCGCGGGTGGGGGCAGCATCAGATGCGTGAGAGCGGAAGGTGGGCTCTTAGGCGAGAGAGGAGGGCGCGGGAGGGAGGCACGGATTGGAAGCAGTGGCCCAGGAGAAGTCAGCCGCGCCAGCAGGGAGGGAGCTGCGTGAACGGAGATATAGGGCAAACAACCATCCGTAAAAGCTGAGTAAGGCCTTCTCCCGGCCCCTCGTCTTGATACCCTCCTTCTTCGAGCGCAACGACACTTTTTTTTACCTTTCTTCGACCCTTCCGAAGGAGAAAAAGGCCTTCCCTCCCCGTTCAATTCCAGTTTAGGATCCCGGTTGTGGGGAAAATAAGTTAGTTCTGTCACAATCAAAATGAATTCAGGCGTATTAGGTTTTAAGATTGGCAAAATGCCTTGTAAATATTGTTCTACGTAGAGCGATAGGAGTTTTTCCGAACAAAAATTTTGTATGATTGTTGTTTTCAGAGGGCTCGGAAAACGATCAATTTCAAATGAGTTGCATGTGGATATGAATGATTACCTAATAACGTTCAATCAAAAGTCAATTATAATTAATAATATTTTATTTGAAATCCAAGATTAGGAGGGATGAGAAATGCTTATGAAGTTCACCAAGTTACCTTGCCGGTAAAAAAAATATAAACATGCAAAGGTTTTTGGCAATTTTACCGACTATGATTGATATTTGGTCACATAAATATAAGAAAAAAATGTTCAATTAATCTAGCTATATGTTAAGAAAAAAATAATAAATTAGTGCCGTAAAACTGAGGATAATTAAATTTATATAAAATATTTCATTTCTATGCGAAATGAACCCCCGATTATTCACGATATAATACCATGGATGTTCTTATACGAACATATGGTTCCGCTGTTCAGAGATGGCTGGAAACATTGTCTTTGAAGTCCTCTACCTTAGTTGAAAACTCACTGTGCCAATGCACCAACAGCGTTCCCTGTGAAGGTAATGATATACAAAATGGCATGTGACATCTTTGAACGAGTTTAAAGTAATGCTATGATAAGTAAATAAAGCATAAATATGGAACGATTGACACGGTAAACACTATTCTTAAATAATAAGGACGCCGAAGAGGACAGTATCAATTGGAATTCTGCCAATGAAACTGAGGGGTAGATTAAGGGATGTTAGTCCCACGCGTAGAATTGTTTCGCCGAGAGTCACTAGAGACGGCAACTCGGCTCGCGAAAAGCTACAATCACGAACATACCGTAGGTCAGGTAATTCTGAGTTAAGTTTCTTTATTTATATTTTGCACTTTTATGAGCCATTAAAAATTTAGAAAATCATATCAACATGGATTCTTATAACGATCTTTCATTGTCAAATATTTGCAACTATTGATGCATGGCATCGTCTTCAAAAATTGCGTTGGTTATTTTGGGCTGGAAATGATTATTCATCGTATATCCCAATCCAAATATCGCCTGTTTTTTTATATCTGAATTTACAACAGCGGCCAAACTGACTGATTACGGTTTGCGTAGATTTGAAACATATGTTGATTTTAGAATCGGTAAAAATAAATAAAAACATTTGATAGGAACCCGGAAGCAAATATTAAAATTTTTAATATAAATTACTTATTAAGAGTGAGTAATCTGCGCTAGGCAGATATTTGGCTTTTGGTTACCTCCGTATTTACCAGAGTAGAGACATAGAAGGTAAAATATAGTCACATGCTCTTTTAAAAACCGTGGTAAAAATTCAAACTATTCCAATAAAAAGGATTAAATAAATATCTGTTATTTAACCAAAATAATAATATTTAATTGTAAAGAACCCTAAGTATTCGAGTCTGGCTGTCTGGAAAGTTGGTGATAGACTTCATGCCGTTCCGTCACGTGGCTTGTATGATGCGATTAATTACGGGAAAATAGAACTCCTATCCCTCGGCCGCCTTCCCAGCCTCCCAAAGCATTCCCTAGCAAGGAGAGCTGCGCATATTGTGTGAATCTGGGAATGCCGATGATCGCCACCCTGAACAACATCGGTTGCTAGCTCAGCTGCTATTGGTTGGATGCTCCTCACCACTATGCTACCACCCCACTGCATGCAGAAAAGAAGTGCACATGAAACATTGAGTGAATGTGGGGTAAGGAGATTTCTAAGTCACCATTCCAAAGGAAAGATGAGGCCGGTAACATGGAAACTTCGCATTCCCCAAACAGTTTATATTTCCCCGTAATCATGTCGGTAGTGAGGAATAGTGATATAGTCAGTCACTATTGTCGTGCGGTTGGCCCCAGGCCGAACCCGAGGATTGGGGTTAGTACCCGAAAGTGGGGGTGGTGGTCTACCCCAGACGCGTAAGAGACCCGGGGGGTGGGCGGAGTGGGAGAAAATCGAGTACGTGACAATAAGTTAGGGTTGTTGGTGGGGCGGGGGGGAGGGGACAATGGCGTGGATGTATCAGCTAACTACGTAGAGCGAGGGAGAGATGGAGTAAGTATGTGCGGGTGAGGAGGGGGATGAAAGAAGGGAGGGTGCGGGGGCTGGAGAGCACTGCATGATGATGGTTTGGGGGTGGAGGGGAGGGGAACGAGACGCGGGATGGGGAGAGGAGTCGAAAAGGAGGCCGAATTTTTGAAGGGTGGGTGATGTGGGAATGATATGACGTCGCAGGAGGAGACTACTCTGACTTTGAAATATGGCGCGAGGAGCACCGATACTCAGTATCGAGGTCTTCAGAGCGCAAAATCCAACCATCCCCCCCTCCACCCCCTCGTGTGTCTCGCACAACCCACCGGCTTGAGACGACACCACCCCCTCCCTCCTTCCCCCCCATCCGCACCCCCCCCCCTGCGTCCTCGCAGAGATACGCCACCACACTCATCCCCCACCCCCACTACACCGCATCCCCTTCTGCCCCGACGCTTGCATTTACGAGCACGCGACCCCCTGCCAATGTCCTTTAGGAGGAGGGTGGATGTGCGGGACTGAAGAGAGGGGGGAGATTCGAATCGAGGCGAGGGTGGGGGGATGGTTTCGGGAGCAGTTTCGCAGAGAGAGGGTGTGCGGGAGGGGGGGGCGCTGCAGAAGCGAGTTATTAGTGTGGTGGAGGTTTACGATGCCCGGCTCTCCCTGTCAGCAGGCGACCCATAAAAGCTTCAACCGCGAAGGCAGCGTTATTACGAGTGGGGATGGCCCACCCCTTTTGCTATAAGAGAGGGGCGGCGGGCGGAGGGGTATAAAAGTCCGCATGAGGTGAATGGGAGGAGAAAGTAAGGATGGGGTGGTTGTTGGCGTAGGGTGCGGGCGGGTGGTGAGGTTGGGGTGGGTGCGGCCCGGGGGGGGGACGACCCTGGGAGGGTTGGGGCTTTATGCGCAGGAGTTCTCTCCCGAGGGGCGGAGAAGAGGGGAGGGGGTGATCTGCCTTTAACCCCCCACCCCTCTGTCCGCTGCTGCCGCCTCCCAACCCCCCAGTGCTCCGATATCTCCCCCATACAGAAGGTCTGCTCACAAGGAGGACTCCTTACACTCCGCCACGACCCCACTCCTCCCCCGCCACTTCCCACCTCTTTTTCCCTCCGCCACAACCCCCTTAAGCCATTCGTTCCAAAAGCCCACCCCCCCGGTTTACCTTCCGCCTACATCGGGGGCCCTCGCAGTCATCGGAGAGGCGGTGGAGGTGGCGTCGTCGTGGGTAGTACGAGCACCATATCCCTCGCGGGGACTGAGGTCTCCTTCCTCGGAGGGGTCGAAGGGGGTGGGGCATATGAATCGCCGCCGCGTGCGATGGGGCGCGTACCTGCCTATGTGCGCATTTATATGCGGGCGGGAGTTGATGTGACAAGCCCAGGGAGTAAAAGAAAGAAACCTTCCCTTGATTTCCCTCCTCAACCATCCCAGGCGCAGTTCACACCATCTCTCTCTCTTTCTCTTGCTCATTCATAAATACGCACACTCACTGAGTGCAGTTGTTAAAAGTTTGCGCGCGTCAGAGCGACACCTAGGGTCACCGAGTTGGTTGGGGGTTGGTGAGGGAGTGTGGGGCAATAGTGTTAGATCGTCTTGAGCCAAGCACAAAATAGGGAGGAAGGATTTACAATTTGCTTCGAGGTAATTTCTCCGCAAAACCATGTGATCGAGATTTTTCTTTCGATGACATTGATGTCTAATATAATGCATGACGAAGAAACTTCGATATTAACGAGGAGCAATGGCGGATTTCCCCTCAGTAGGAACATGTTGCATGTCTTTAAGTTATTGACGTCGAGCGGGTGACAAAAGTATAGGATCCGTTCAAGAAACAACCGATGATTTAAGACTCAAATAAAATGTGGAGGAGAGGTGGCCGTGGAAATAAGAGGAAATAATAAGGTGGTTAAAAACCTATTTACTTACATAATTTTAGTCCCGAGTACAATAGTCAATAAATATATTAACAAAGTTCCTATTGAATTAGCACCATGGTAGTGAGTATATAAATACGAAGGCTGATTGAAGACAGCAGATTTCCGATTCACATAGTCCCAATCTGCCAATCTTTCCGATCCCGACCGTTCCCGACGCTTTCCGGTTCATGCTCGCCCTTCTACCCCTTTCGGGAGTCCTTCAATCACGATCTCCTTCAATGCATCCTGCCTCTCAATGTCCTCAACTGGTTCCATCTACATTTAATTTTGTTCTTGATTTTCACGTAAACCTCGGAGAACTTTTTCAAATGTTGCTCTTTTTAATTATATCTATGTGCTTAATTTTAAAAATGAATTATAATATTCAAAAGTTTTCGTTTTCTCATAAGTGCAACATTTTGTAAATTTTGCTTATTCATAACACTACTCCATTTGGATTGCGGTAGTGCGTTAGCAGAGCCTTAGAATACTGACCGAAGGGCCCAGGTTCGACTCCTGAAAACAATCAAATGATTCGCCACACACAATTAATCATTCGTTCATTCATCAAATCTCTTCGCCCTATTTCCTTCCATATCCTTTTTCCCCGCTCGGTACGTTTCGTTTTGGTCCTTCCCTTACAGCGCATGCCAACCTAAGAATCTTTAAAAACAGTCTTTAAGCCTTTGTTGCTGCAAATTGCTTAGAACAAGCAACATGAGAGGAGCTCTATCATCTTTGTGTGCCCAACTTGCTCCTCTTTCTTACTCCTTGAATTGATTTATCACTAACGATGATTTTCTCTGTTCACTACGTAACCTTCATTTTGATAGAAAACCACATTTAGAATGCGTGCAGGCGATGTTTTTATCGCTGACATAATTTAAACGATGCTCCTCAGTTGTTTGTCCATTCACTTCATTCAAAACTACAGGGCTTTTTTTTGCAAAAAAACCCTGGATTTAATTTTTTAAATATCTTTAGCATAATTAACACATTTGTTGTCAACGAAGAGCAATGTAACATGGTAAATCTCTATAGTTATTGGCCTCGAGTGGGCCACAAAAATATAGGATCCTTCCTAGGAACAACCGAAGAATTAAGATTTAAACAGGATACGGAGGAAAGGCGAAATAAAAATGAACGGATAGAAAATAATTGAAAAATCTGAAATGGGAGAGATTTCCGTTTATTTTTGTTTTCAATCAAATTCGATCAATACTCAATAATTAAACGCATAGGAAAAGTATACTTCACTTTATCATGCACACCTACGGCGTCGATGGAATTATCTAAACTCTCAATACAGAAAATAGATATAGTAGCATTAAAAATAGCATAGAATGAAATAGAGATATTGACTGTATATTTTGAAATTTCCATTTCACGGTTTTTTTGCACCAGTATTTTAGATTACAGCACAAATAAGAGAAAACACTATTATTTCACTTTTATAATGTTAGTTTTCTCACGTTTGATTCAATAGTAGTTATCTAACACAAGACTGGGTATTACGAGGGTCATCCGGAAAGTAGTACCCGTTCGTGAAATAAAGACACAAAAGTAAATATTAACAAACATAAAAAATTTTATTTGAAAGAGGATACTTTAAACTACTTCTCAACATAATCTCCAAGCAAATTAAGGCATTTGTCATAACGTGTGACAAGTTTCTGTATTCCTGCTGCATAGTCCTTCGCCGCCAGCTCATTGAGATACGCGAGGGACCCATCTTGCACAAATTTTTGCATAATGCAGATGGTGTTTAACAATTTCATGAACAATTGTTCGAGAAACATTGGGAAAATGCTCACAGATGTCATCAATTGTGACGCGCCGATCGTTCCTCACGAATTCGTCAACTGAGCTCACCAGTTGGTCTGTAATGACAGACGGTCTCCCCGAACGCTCATCGTCGTGTGTGTTCCCCCTCCCCATGTTGAAGTTGCGACACCACCGCCGAACAGACGACTCGTCCATTACATTGTCTCCATACACCTCCTTTAATTGGCGATGAATATCACATGGGCGAACGTTTCTTGCATTGAGGAATTTAATCACTGCCCTCACTTCACAACTGGCGGCGTTCTCAATTTTTTTAAACATTGTAAACAATCACAGAAACAACACAGGCAATGCTAGCGTCACGCAACTTGGCTCAGAGAAGGCAGACAAGCCACTGAAGCTATCTGACCTCGTCCAGCGGCTACTCGCGTCGTCAGCACTTCATGCGGCACGAACGGGTACTACTTTCCGGATGACCCTCGTATAAAACGAGAAACTCGTTAATCTATGGTAGGAATATAAATTAATCATATGTTTACAGCTCAATTTCTTCCATGTATCATTTAACAAAAATCACTGCATACAATTACCATAAAGCGAAAGAAAGCGGTAGCAGATGTGTAATTAATTGATTGTTTTCTTTTCCAATTAATCATTTCCTAAATTGAGTACTAAATGATATCGAGAATATGTTTGTGTACTTAGATACTCACTTAGCATTCTCTTGAAATAATTAAGACGAAATATTTCCTAGTGATTTCTACTTATCTTTAACCCCGGTGGTTACATGGCCTTGGAAATGGTAATGGGCATGGAAATGGAAATGGTATTGTTCTACTAAAATAAAAAAGTGAGTTTATACGTACCAGTGTCACATGCGTGCATAAAATTCATACTATTCTACGTCCTTGTTATCAATGCCCTGCTTCTTGTATCAGCTTCTTTGCTTAGGACACGGAATCGTATCCTATGCGTGAAAAGTTCATTCTAAAACTGCAACCTTGACATGCAAAGAGCTTTTCCACAGCGCTCACTTTCTTTTTAAGAATCAGAAGTTCTACAATTCGCCAGAAACTAGGCAATCTTTTGAAAACCATAAGTCTAAGTTTTGCCAATTGTAAAAACAAAATAAAAATCTACTAAAAAATCACCATCAATTAATTTCAGAGACACAGCCTCAACAAATTTGTTATCTTTTTATCGATAACTCTTTATTTTGCCATGGACAATTTTTGAAAGAAAAGATTACCGTTTTAAAAGAAGTTTTTTAGTACTCTTTAGTCTTATAGAAGAATATATTATTTCTTTCCTAGGCATAACTTATGGTGGAGTAAGCAAAGTAAGTGCAGTCAGGGGTTGGATCATCATTGATGGCCAAGGGATAAAGCCCCTCGTCAAACGAATAAAAAGATAAGCCCAAAACCGCAACCATTTCATGCAATGTTTCACTGCAATGCTCGGTTTTTTACGCACCAGAAAATATAAACCTTAATACTTAGGATTTTTTTAATGCCACCACTCTACAGATAATAGCATATGCATTTACATATCTAAAGCCTTAATTTCATCTCAAGATCATTCACATAAACTTCTGTACTAAAAAAATGAAAAGATAATTTGCATCGCTTACCTGCTTATTTCATTTGCAAATTTAAATTAGACATAAGAGTCGAAGGAACTTGAGAGAAAAGTTATTAGAAATGAAAATTTCTAATTTGTTTCATTAAAGTATATTTTCAAACCGAAATTGCGAAAAGTTTAGTATATTTTCCAAAATGTCCTAAAATTTAGGCTACTTGAAAATCCATTCAGGCTACAACTACAGCTACTTAGAAATCCATCCAGTTGCTCAAGAATGTATGAGGGAGGATCGCCCAGGAGGAATCAATGTAAAAATTAATTAGGGCTTTTTTACCTCTATTTCCTTAGCCAGTTGATACTTTTTTATAATGTTTGATTTTTCGTATAATGAGTGAGGAATAAAGAGAGTGCAGACAGCTCTCTGATAGATAGATATGTAATTTCATAATTAGACAATTCTTCAGCACAAATGACATTCACCAATTTATATAACAATTATTAACAACATAGCATAATTAACAAAATTATGCCTTGGAGAAATAATGCATTCCACGTGAGGCACAATTTTTAAGTTAACTCCTCCCAGCTTCACCGCGCAGATTTGCAGGTAAGGATGCTCTAGAGGATACTCCGCAGAGACTGGTGGAACCTCATGAAATAATATCGATAAGCGACGAATTAATGAAGACGTGGAACAAAAAAATGCGATGACGGACGATTCGATTTGGATTAAGGGCGGAAATCGCATATGAAATTAAAAGTCCTAATGTTATCTGGAATATCCAGAAGGAATAAAAACTTGAATCTCTGCGTCTGCCTTCTTTCCTCCCACTTAAAACCTACCCAAAAAGCGTCACACCACTCGGATTATTTGCTTTGTATTTTAAAATTGTGGTATGATACTTCTTTCCAGTAGTTAAAAAGTCTAAGCACACCCTTAATCTGAATTTCCCGTCCGTTGCATGTACATCCTATTTATTTAGCATTTGAGAATGTTGAAAGGAGTATGTCAGTTGCAATAATTTAATCAGAGAAAAAGAATGGTTGGGTATTAGGTGATAAAAATAACTCAAAATTAACTATTTACAAGGACATAAGTATGTAGCACCGAAAGTATTTGCTCTCTCTCAAATGGTATATTAACACTCAATAACTTACAGATTATGGTATCAAAGATAGAAATATAAGCTTGAGTACTCTTCAGAAATTCCTCAAGAGACTTCTTTCTCATAATGGTATATTTTACATAAAACTATCATTATTTTATAATGAATGAGAAACTCCCTATTGTCTATCCTAGCTGTAAAGGCAGAGAGATATAGACATCCTTCGAATAGAAATATCATCCGTTTTTTTCTCTTTGCCTCTCTGATTTGGATTTCGTTTTGGAGCGTGAACCGCATCAGTGGTGAAAGGTTGCTCGTAAAAGGTTTTAACGAATCACGGAAGTACACGCTTACACGAAATAAAAATTTACTCCTGCCTCTCATTTCTTTCGTCAAATTCGTTTTATTCTTTATAAGCTCAATTCCACTGAAAACGATGAAGAATGAAATTTGCTGAGAGTTAGAAATGGCATGAATAGAGATTTTTTGTTCTAAAAGCTATTATTACAGGACGCCGATTTTTTATGGGTGATGATAGCATCCAGAATTACCTCTCAAATCAATACCTATTATCAATCCAGACTAAACACTAAATTAGAGGACTCGATCTATGAACCTAATTGGAGATATAATGAAATGTCTATTATTTTCGCTAAAATCTGTGAAACAGTCAGACAATAACCGTTTTCACATACATGCAAAGCAGTACAGTTTGCTATGTAATACAGCGATTCTAAGACCCTTTTTCACAAGTAATGATATTCAATAACAACCTAAACATTATGAGTATAAGGTTATGCATTACATAAATGCGTTCGGAATATCACTTCCATCATCTCATTCTTCTTTCGCGAATCTTCAAACCAAATTCAATGAACTGAAACTGATTATCTACCCATGTGGGACTGCTAAAACGATCAGGACTACTGTAATATACGTAATATAAGTGTATTAAGGCATCAGTTTTTCAGGAAAAGTACATGTCGCAGTGTATGAAATATGTATAATTCACAAAAAGATCCCTGTATCGTACGTCATGTAATTTCCATCACTCACTTGTTCTATGCCCTCGTAGACACATTTCACCAGAATTCGACCGCTCTCTCAAAAGATGAAAAACTACCGTGAAAAAACCCTCTCAAAAAGCATTCCTAAAAGAGATATACGACCTATAAACTAAAGAGATTAAGGGGGATGAGTCCGATAGGCAAAGTGCGTAGTTTTTCCCTCTTTCGTGGAAAGCGGATTTACTTACCTCTTCGTACGTCTCCAAAGCCTTGAGCTGGATAAAAAAATATATAAAAAAGAAATAACGCTCCACGGAAAAAATGCTCCACCCTTGCAAACTCCACTCCTCTCCCACCCTCTCCTTCACTCCACGCTTTTTTATTTTTATCTTTTTTAAAGCTCAGGAGTGCCAAAACCATTTCGCATCGGCGCTTAAAAAGTCTTCTTGAAAGAAAATTCATGACCAATCACAAGAGCTGTGACTCATATTCCTCGAGGGTGAGGGAGAAGGGTAAGAAGGCAGAAGGGAGGAGGCGATGCGGGACGAAGGGGATGGAGGCGGGAATAAAATACACATTTCCCTTTTCGGGTGATCATGGCGGAGAGAAGCGAGGGAGGGAGGAGGAAGAGAGGAAGGGGAGAGAGAGAGAGAGGAAAGAAAAAGTTAGTGCTCCTTTCATGGCCATCCCATGAAATGGTGGGGAAGAATGCAAGGGTGAATAAACGGAGGGAAGATTTTTATGGACGGATTCTTCAGTCTTAGGATGAAAGCGGAGAGCAGGGGAGTGGGGGGAGGGGGGGAAGCTGGGCCATGACGGGAGAGGGGCGCTTGAGTCGGGTGCGCGCCTCAAGGAACTGCGTGGGGATGGGAAGAAATAGGAAAAAAAACCTTTCATGTGTGGATCGATGTTCAAGGTTGGATTGGGCCGATGGGATGATTTTGGCTTTTTGTCGTCGGGAAGAGTGCGAGAAACGCGATATCGCGCGTTAACTTTTCGAGTGCGTAACGTGGCACTACTTTCCCTCTCGAACGGAAAGAAAAAAAAAAGGAATTCATAGAATAAAAGTTCAAATAACACGAAGGAAAATTAAATTTTAGATTTGCCTCTCAGTCGTACTGAGAATATTTTATCGAATTCGACAAAAGAGTGGCACGTGGGAGGAGAGTTATTGGGATTATATGCATAAAAAACGGAATACTAGAGAGGGAAGGTCGGAAAGAAGATGACGAGGAGTAAAAGAAATACACTGAAGTTCGTGGGAGCTCGATGCTAGAAGGTGGGAGGGGTTGGAATGAATGCTCGCGGTCTATTTGTACGTTTCTCTTGATCTCATGAATATTTGCTCACGCGTAAGTACGTATGCACATCTATTTACGCATCGCGATTCTTGGTCCTTGAGAAGGGAGAACGTGTTTTTGACTCCAATAGAGCTCAACCGAAGAGGATGATCTTCGTTTGCGAAGCCAATTGCATTGCGTCTATTAAAACTCATGAGTGAACTCATTTATTTACAGAAAATTACTTATTACGCGGCTGAGTTGAAGGCTTTCATGTGCGCGTGGTGAGAAGTGGATTATTCAAAATATCACAGGAGCTCAGAACAAAGAGAACGACTATAAAAGAAAGATACCAAAAAGAATCTCGGTATCCCTATAGGATTGAATTTTCCAGACTTTTTTTTGCCGAAGAATAACTTATAGAACATAACTATTCAAGAAAAAGTTAATAATTTGAAATTCAGGCCAAACATGAAGGCCTCGGATGGGGTACCAATGTTTGAATAAAGACATAGATTAATCAATTACAAATAAGAGCATATGAATGCCTTTGTCTGAGAAAAATACCACTGCTCATAACAATGAAGTGAGAACATCAACCTGGGAAAAGAACCACCCATCTACATCCTTTTATTGTTTTACGAACTTTTTGATGCGTAAAATATTGCCTTCTGTATCACTGTTCTTACAACATAATGGTGAAAACATATCCATACGTGATCAAATGCATTTCAATTACATTTTATTGAATTATTTTTGCTAAAATTCAACGTCAATTTTCAATGTCAGTCGGTAATAAACTAGTAGAATAAAATACACGGCTTCGTTCCAAAACTGGCAAATATTCTCCAAGAAATACCACTTGTTAAAAATTAATTATTCTTTTTTTTGGAGAAAAATTACACAATGAATCAACATCTACTGTATAAATAAATACTGAGATGCTAGAAAATATAATTAATATTTCAAGTTAACCAATTTCAAAATGTTAAATCCATAAATTACAAATATTTATTCACTTCCGACAGATATGCGCAATCATGCACTTTTTAGTCCCTTTCATTTCAATAACCACTTTCAAGAGCCACAATCTTCGACGCAATATCAAGTCCCTCTCGGCAGTAAGAATATACTGTATTGAATGAATGAGAGATTCAATCAATGATTGGTAATGGACAGCAATGAAGGGTGGGACGCCGTGCTAGCTAGTAATCAAAATCAAAAGGAAGGGCTGAATTTTCAAATCCCAACACAGGATTTGAGGTTGCTCGAGTGTAAACAAAAAACCGGTCGAAAAGGATGAAGAGAAATAGAAAGGGAGAGAAAATATTGGGACAAAAAGTACACAAACCGAAATACTTATTGTTTAACACTTGAAAGTCTTCACTTTTATTTTATTTGACATTTCCGTGGAGACTTAAAATGGAGGCGGGTGGAAATTATCGGGAGATGGGAAGGAAAAGAGGAAAGGAGGGCTGGGGGCAGTGACAGGGATTATCTGACGAGGAGGGGGTGGGTGGGTGGGTGAGGGGATCGCAAGAGAGGGGCATCGTCCGGGGGGGGGGGGGGGTAGAGAGGTTTAGCGCTGAAGCTTCGTCACTTAAAAAAAACGAAAGAAATTGGAGAAATAAAAAAGGAAGCGATAGTAAAACCGGTGTGTGAGGATTTGGAGGGTGTGTGACGGCGGCGGGCAAGAGGGAGGGAGGAGGGAGGGTGGCAGGGGGTGTTGGGTGGAGGGGGCAGCGGGCCGGGACATAAAACGAATCGGGAAGGGAGAGGCAAGGGATGTTATCGATCTCTTCGGCACAATAGGTGAGAGTGAACCGAGGTGTTCAGGGGAGGAGAACGAACGCCCTCGCAAAAGAGAAAAGGAGAATCCTATTTCATTTTTCAGGTTTTTATTGTTCTTTTTTTATGCCTTTCCAGACTCGGGGCAAAGGTTATTCATTTATCTTTCCCTGGTTTTTTTCCTTTCGTGGTTTTCGTCGCATAACATCAGACAGACACGACGGAAACCAGGCAAGATCTCGATCCCCGCACGCATTGCCCCCCCCACCCCTCACACATGCTCCCTTTAAACGTCGAATTACTCGCCCTGGTGAGCTAGTGATAAATGCATTACGGGGAAGAAAAAAAATTTCACGAGATAAAATAACCGGGGAAAACACTTAGAAATATGTACTTATAGCCACATCTCCAAGTGGGCAGTGGTTATCAAGGACAGTGTGAAAACGCCAGGCTTTATAATGTGTCTGTAGGTAAAGTAAGATTAGGAAGTTCGCGGATGACACGGTTATTTATCGGGAGATATCTAGGGATGAGGATTGTTTAATTCTAGCGTAGGATCTAGATTGCATTACAAATGATGCTCGAAATAGGGATCGTTATTTAATCTTAATAAATGTTCGGTGGTAAATTTCTTTAAAGATCAACGGGATTTGTTTACAAATTATCCGGAGTTGACCTAGAAGGGGTTGATACGGTAAAATACCAAGGTGCTACGTTCACTCATGACTTAAGTCGGGGGACCCAACATACGTGAAGTCTGCGGGCAAGTATATAAAAAATTCGGATTTATTAGACTCATTGTCATTGGCAGAAGTGACTCCCAGGTCAAGGAACGTTGTTACCACGCTCTTTTAAGGCCTCATTTAGAATATATAAGTAACGTATGGTATCCGAGTGAAAAAGGCACCATTCGTGAAATTGCTTAATGAATTCATATCCGGATGTTTCAGCACCTAAGTCTCGCATATTATTCGCACTCCAACATACATTGGTCGCTTGGATCATGCATTTAAAATTCGGGAAACAGATGCCAGAACTAGCAGACTCAAGGACTCCTTCGTCCCGCGGACAATTCGGGATAGCAACTGCAGAGTTCTAGATAGCGCAAAGTCCACTTGCTGCCCTCAGCGTCTAGGGAATAATTAGTTCTACTCAATTGCGTGCACTTTCACAAATACTTGACCTGCTTTGTCCGTATTTAAGGTTCCCCTTCCAACCCTCGTCCCTCTCCGCGGGGGGACCCTCCCACTGCTTGAAGCGTCGGGTCACATTCCCTACCTTTGTCCTCGGGGAGGAAAGCGTTTTATGTTGCATGTTCATTTGATGTAAAATCCGTCTTCTTACTTTTCATGTCCTGCTTCCGCGTTGTTGGATGGATTTCACACTGCATCCTTGGGTGCAATTGTTTGTTGGATGATGGTTTATGCTTACAAGCGTGTGGGATGAAGGGATTTTTGCATGAGAGAGTGCGCCACTGTGGGTATAGTTTTGCATGTATGTGTTGTTTTTGCATGTGGTTTTGTTCCTTTTTACGGGTGGTGACCAAACACCCCCGGCACACGCCTTTGTGGGGGCTTGCGGAGTATTATATAGATGTAGATGAAACGTTTAGTGTCACTACTATTAGAAGTGATACTTAGGGAAGGAAAAGATAATACCTTCGTACAATGTAATATTATTTCTTACAAGATAGGTCGTATGCGTATTATGACCCACCAAATTGTTTAATGATTAAAAGAAAGAGCAGCTTAATTATCGGAATGTTGAATTATCCGATCCCAGTTACATTTTAGGTAATTTAACTTATTTCTTCAAATGTCTTCAATTTCTTCAAATTATGTAGAAATGCCTCCCAGCAGTATGGAATATTTTACAGTATCTTTGATAAAATATAGCACCAGTACTTCTGTTTGCAAAGTGAACTGTGTTGAAAGCAGAGCTAAAGACTATGTCTAATTCTAAATTGGTCCCAAGCACTAATGAGTTACGTTGCTTTTGTACGCGAAAGGCCGTAATAAATGGAGTGTAATCCGACACAGTGAGCATCTAATCGGGTGTTCCACAGCAAAGTGTAATTGGTCCGCCATTGTTTCTTCTATACATTAATGACATCAGTTCTTAAGTTTCTATTAATCTTTGTCTCTCTGCTGGCAATGCAGTGATATGTACAACTACATCTACATAATACCCCACAAACCGCCGCAAGGGCGTGTGGCGTGGGGTGTTAGGTCACCACTCATAAGGGACATATCCGGTTATGAAGATAGGAAATCGTCATCTAATGACCCAAATGCGATCCAAAAGTGGTGCAATACATGGGAGCTAGAATTAAATTTGAAAAAATGTTTCGATGAATTTTTGGTGGAAGAGCATTTCACCCGGAAACACTTACACTCTACAAAAAACCATCGTAACACACGAAGACTCAGTAAAAATATTATCTGTGTTAACTAAATAGTGAAACCTTTCCCTTGTTTTCGTGCGTCTTTTCCAAGTCTTACTTGTTGATTTTTTCCCAGCATTGAGATCATATTTCCAAGAAAATACAGTCAGCAGGACAATTAGGAATGAGTAAAAGAAAATGAAATGCGAAAGATGAAAGCAAAGGAAAGAAAACAAGAGGGCAGTTGGTTTTATTCTGAGCGAGCATAAAGGGACAGAAGATAATACATAGAGTATAATACAAGAAAACACATAATAGAAGACCAATACGATATCTCAGCAAAGAGAAAAAGAAATAATCATGAGAATCAATAAAAACGGTCCATAGAAAAAAGGAAGTAAGTCATTGATTACAGAAGATGCGTTTTTGAAGATGTGATAAAATAAGGAAATGAACTCTCTTGAGCACTGAATTAGAGAGTAGTGGGAACAAAAAGCTATAAAATTAAATGGCAACAAAAGAAAATTGGTGGAATCAAGAGTACGTAGATATGGAGTGGTTAAAGAGACGGAAAGAAATTGGCACTTTACACAGAAATGTGGATGAAGTGTCAGGATTTAAGAAAGATAAATCTTCAATTGTTCCCGGCTCAACCTTGTGGAAAATAATTTTAATAAAATTAAGAATACAAAGTAACTTTCCACTGTCCTTTATTAGCGTACAAACGGTTTCAAAGCTCAAGCGTCATCATCAGGTACAAATTAAACCAGTCGCTGTTCATTTATATACCAATCATGAGGTGGTGAGGGGTGGGTGAGAGAGGGGGGGAGAAGGAGGCGAAAGAAAATGGAGTTGCGATTGGCGTTGATGGGGAGGGGGAAGAGGTTGTACGCTAATAAAGGACAATGGAAATTTACTTTGTATTCTTAATTTTATTAAAGATAAATCTGTTTAGACTATTATAGATGCCACGGGTAATGTATTAATCAAAAACGTTCTGGTCAAAGCATTGATAAAATATACATATAAAGGAAAAATATGCCAAATAGACTAGGCCAGAGCGTTAAAATACAGAAAGGATATATCATCTCAATGTAGGGAAGGAAATCGAAAATTAATATTTGGAAAAGATACATTGTAAAGAGGAAAAATGTTGCTATTTAGATAACAGAGGTGGGAGTGATATGAGAAGCAACACTGCAGCAGAATAGGAATAGTGGACGTGGCTTCCTGTCAGAAAAAGCAACTGCTAACATCAAAGAGTACTTAAATAGACAGAGGGAAGTGATTAAAAAATTAACATATGGAGTCTACGTTTCTATAGACGTAAGCCTTGGTCAATTGTGGAAATTCAGAGAAAGAAGATATTTAGGCGATGGATATTTGGTGCTATACAAGAATGGAGAAATGAAATGGATATTTAGAGTCACAAAAAAAGAAGAACTTCTACGAGTGGATGGATATTGAGGTCTATAGAGGGGACTTATAAGAAGCATAGGGAAATGGATTCGGTACTTCGTAGAGTTCACTGAAGATCATTATTCGAAGAAAAATGGAAGAGAAGGATCACATAGAGATGAACCATAAGAAGCAGGCAATAGAAAATTGAGGTACAAGGAGTCATGAGATAGAGAAGGGATCGCTAAGTTTGAAGAGCTGCCATTAAACAAGCATCGAATTGATAACCCTCTCGCACAGCCTTCGATTACCCATTGCCAATCAATATGCTCTTCATCCTTCTTCACTGCCTATTTTTGATATCTCCCAACAATGCTCTTTCCTCCGTCTTTTTTTATGTCCACTTCACCTTCTCCATCTTTCTCCACACCCACATTTAAAAAGCCTCCAATCTACGCCTATCCTCCTGCTTTAATGACCACGTTTCCGCGCGGAACCAAACTACGTTCTATATGAAAGTTTTAACGAGCTTTTACTTAAAATCGTTACTCAAAGTCCCTGACACCAATTCTCTTCTCCTTGTGAAATCATCTTTGCCTAACGCAATCATACTCCTACTTTGACCATTTTGTCCAGAACACTTCCGAAATACTTAAACTGATGCACTCGCTCTAGTTATTGCTCACCTATCTTAACTTTTCACTTCGCCTTTCTCTTCCTCTAAAACCGTAGGAACTATGTTTTATTTACATTTATTCCCACCCTATATCTATCAAACTGAATTTCCATTTCACTTAGCAATTCCTGAAGCCTATTGGCTGACTAACAAACTAAAGCTTGATCATCAACAAAGCTAACTGATTTTACCAATTTCCCCCAATTTTCATTCTTACCTCCAGTTCCTCCCACGTCCCTTTAATCATTTCCTCCACATTTACCTTGAACAGCACTAGTGATAATGGGCAACCCTGCCTTACACCTCTCCCTAACCCTGCTCATCCGCACTCTCCGTTCCACATTCGCAATTGACATGTACAGGTTGCAGGTTAGCCTCCTTTCCCTCCAATCTATTCCTATTTTCTACAGTTCACTCATTAGTTTTTTTCCAAATTTACTCTTTCAAACGTCTTTTTGCCGACCAGATTCCTTCCTAATAGATGCTACGAATTAGTTGTTATAGAGTCTTCCTTTTAAATTTCTCTAAACCTAAGATGACATCATTTGCAACGTAGGTGCTTAGATGGTAGGGAGAGGGGCGGAGAGGAGACGGGGCAGTTCGCGGGTGATCTCGTGGATTTGACTACTGCTTCTCTGTTTCGATGATTGAAACCTTACCCGAATCTGTACGCAGAATGTGGGAACACGCGAGATGACCCGTACGTGGGTCCTTAAGTAGGCAGGAAGAGGAAATTCTATGCAATGTATGACCCTGTTAAAGGACTGGAATACTCTCTTGTGTATTTTCAATTATCTAACAAATTAAGATGAAGTAAAATTGAGCCTTAATTCATTGTGCTATCAATTCTATACTCAAAATCTACCGCCTAACTAAAACCTTGGAGTTGGTTTCTTCACCCCTGGAAGATAAAACTCTACCATTAGCAGCAAGGGCCCTCTAGTCTCAAAAGCATGGATTACAATGCTTAAGGTAGTTAAATTATTCTTATCTTCCAATCCTTGCTAGGGTGGACAATCAAGCATTATATCGTTTTTTTCTAATGGAATTATGATGCATGAGCGTAATAATTTTTGAGGTGAAGTTATGTTGTTTTGTGTGATTCGCTTCTCGGTTATTATAACAGAGAATATATTGGTACTTTTCGATTCAGTTAATATCGCATAGGCGTACAATAAACTCATGTGGATAATATATGCTGACTCAAAGGAAGGGGAGCATTATCAAACATTAACATTATTTTTCCTCTCGTTTTGAAATGTGATTCATGCCCTTACGTGAAATTTATTGGAAAGGAAAACAACCTTCTTTAGACTGAAAGAAGATACGGTATTAAAAGGGAAAGGTATTCAGCGTTCAGGAACTTGATTAACCCCAACATTTGATTCGTGAGTAATCTATGCATAACAAAGAAGTTGTTATTAGCTTAGCCAAATTTAATAGGCACGGTGAATGAATAAGTTTTTATTCAGAAGTACGTGATTAATATTAACCATTATCTGCCTATAAATAACATATGGAAACTGTTATTCTAAGGGTTAATCTTAAAAACCTTTCATAAATTCTTATATTCCGTAGACGAAATTCTATTCTCGATTGCTCATTTTCATATGGGCGACATCATCAACGTAGTGTACACGAGGAAATATCACGGGAAGATAGGGAGACGAGGGGTACTGGCATTTATTATATAAGTTATTGAAATTTTAATCAATCTTTTTAAAAGAAAAATTAAAACTATGTATTTGTACATTTACATGCATATTATATAAAGTATCTTCTGTTATTCGCTGAATACTTGATTAAATAATGGTATAAATTTAAACTCAGATTCTGCTCGGATTATTTTGCAAAAAACGATTGAAAATATTTTTATGGGATACTATCCTATGAGTAACATGTAATGAAATTATTTTTTGCTTTCGTGCCAGCGCAGTGGGACGCGACGCCGGATAGTGAGAGACCGAAGGATGAATTTAATTCTTGGGATCGCTCTAAGTACATGATCTCATGTCAACACGGAGATCGTCATACTCCGGAAATAAAATAATCTCCGCCGACGCCATCCTCGCCGGGTTTTATGTCTGTGGCTCCGTTGCTCATAAAACTCGATAAAACAATGAACACCACCGCTTCGGGTGCACGCCGCATCACACCCCCCCCCTCTGTCTCTGTCTGAAACAACAATCTAAGATGCGATGCTTGCGCTCCGGCGTGACTGCCCACCGCCGCCACTGGAGCAACAATCGTTCCCCTGGAAAGAGCGGAGTCGCCATTGTCTGGGTGGACCAACTCCTTCGGCCCCCCGTGACCCCCCGTGGTTCCTTCGATTCGCAATCGTCGCTGGACGCCTGGTAGCGTAAACAAGTTCCAGAATCATCTGACGGTTCCATGAATCCCTCGTCCCCAGCCGCGCTTGGGGAAGTACGACGGGGGTGGGCACCCCGTCCACCGTACCCTCCCAATCCGGGTGCGGGGAAAGGAGGATGGGGAGGGACGGTTGCAGGAGAGATGGGGGTGGTTACGTCGTCGCGGAAAGGTAAATAAAAGTAAAAGCGGACATAAAAATCCTTCAACTACTTTATGGCGGAAGGAGTTTCGGTCCCGCCTCCCCTTGGCCAACCCACCGGCCTGCCCCAACCCCCTGCCCCTCACCCCATCATCCAGCGAAACGACGTTAATCAGAGGGCAATGCACCAGTCGGCCGAGTCTCCCGAAAACACGTGCCGCACCTTCGGCCTGCGTGATACGGTTCGCGCGTATCTCCGGCTGTTAGTATTCGGGAAGATTATTTCATCCCTTGTAACGCTCCAGGATTTACGGGTGTCACAATCGTAGCGTGTGTGTGGGGGGGGGAGAAGGACCATTGGGGCTGGTTGGGGCTGAAGGGAGGGGGACAAAGGTGGTGGGACGGGGCGAAATAGTAAAAGACGCAATCAAAGGGAATGCAGGCGGAAAAAAGTCGGAGAGCGGTGTTTTGCGGGCGAGCGGGGCGAGAATGGCTCATGTTCATGCATCTCTCGCTGGGGAGTCGTAGACTGCGCCGCTATTATTTCGTCCGTTTTATCATCAAAGCATCGCTAGACGTCTCCCGGATTAAAAGGGACTCCTCCTCTTTGCCACCAGACTTGCGAAGCCAACACCACGCAAACTATGCCCCAGCATTGCCTTGCTTTCAAGTTTTTTGAGGTCCTAGAACGAAGCGTGGATAAGTGCGATGAGTGGTGTAGGATGTAATTGAAATATTTCACCCGTGGGAGTATCTTTACGGTGGAGGTCATAAAAACTTACGAAGTCGCAAACAAAAAAAAAACAGGTTAATCCGGCAGAATTGCTTACACATGGCAGCAATTCTTGGGTCAGTAAAGATTTTAATAACTTACTTATCAGAACACAGAAGAAGAAAAAGAGCCCCTAATTACCTTTTAGATGCAGAAGGACTGTGGTAACAGTGTTTTAAGTAACGGATACGCTGATGGTATTCTCTGCAGTTTTAAAACTCAAATGAATATAAAAAATATTAAATAAACAGAGAGAACATCAAATTCTGGGTTCAAAATTATCTCATACTCTGGTTAAAATCTCATACTCTGCTGGTTAAAATAGAGTAGGACTAAAAGCAAACGTTTGTAGATATTTCAGATGCATGGTAATATTCGGTTCCAACATAGTAATGGTAATTTTTGTAATATTTGTATTATATAATATATTAAATGATGTAATATATATTACAGGATGTTATATATAATACAATGTAATATATCATATAATATTATAATGTAATAAATTTAGCCTTTTTTTCTTCACATAATTTAAATATTTATAAAATGCCAAATTGGGAAATTCTGGGAAAATAAATAACGCTTTCAATTTGTTACGACACTAATGTGGGATTCCAGATAATCAGTTGAGAAGAGAATCAGGAGTAGAGTTAAATGAGCATAATCATATGCTTATCTTATTATTTGATTAAATTTTAAAGCATTTCCAATTAGAGCAGACATTCGGGGCTCCTTGAATTCACCAAATTTCATTCCACCTTCATTTCCAATTCATTTCACCTAATACTTTTGTAATTATAAAAAGTATGCAAAATATCCCAAAGTATTCAATCCGAATATTGGTTTGAGGAAATGTTTTCAGATGCTACAAAGATATATAGTTAAATGAAGAGAAATATCCATATTATAAAAGAGAATGACATCCCAATTAACAGCCGCCATTGAACCAGAAAAATCTCCACTTTGGTAATTGCTTCCAGGGAGAAAGATTTTTCAGGAAGCGATAACCATTAATCATCTTCTCTTTAATCTGATTGAATTTCCTACTACCAAACATTAACTGGTTACTGTTTTTTCTCAATTATATGACTTCAAAATTCAACTAAAAAAATTTGTGACTTTCTTAAATTCACTTGCAATTTCTATTATAAATCTTTGAAGAAACACCTTTAAAGAGATGCCAAAATGGATTCACATTCATATTTTTTCGTATAGCTCTTCTCAAATTGACAGTTCATTCCGCTGATTCAGTAATTTTATTGAGAAATGATATGAGATACACCGCTGCCAACAAAAAGGTAGACCTTGATAGCTCGAACACGAACTTGCTGGCTGATTAAATGACCAATAATTTCTCTGAATATTTTAAAGAATTAAAGAGAGCCTTCATGATGAAACAGTTTTCCAAGAAGATATACCCTGGCCAGTGAAAACGTCGGACGCACCTCAGCAACGACGCCTCCAGACCCCTCGCCGTCCTAGAGGGGGGCATGGGAAGGACAGGAGGCCCTGGATTCGAGCGATGGTATACTGCGCTCACCACCACAAGCGGGTGAATATTTCAGCATTCCCGATCACTCCTCATTCGTTTAGACACATTCGAGAGCAACAGTGCCAGACTATCCGAGGTGGGATGAACAAGGATGGTGCAACCGTAGCACAATACGACTTCCTTCAGAAGAGCAGTCAGTTTACAGTTGGAAAAACTGCTTCCGTCACTTTTAGCGGATTTCAGGAAATGAAATACACACCATCTCATTCGACCAAAGTGATTTTTTCAGCGCTTTGACTGCGGCCGTGCTCATATTTCGGTCGGCCGACCGTTTTGATCCACGCACACTCTGAAGCTGAAGAATTACACGAATGGGACACCTTAATATCTTCAAACATGCCCTTTGAATCATCCTTCAATGCGGGCCCTGCTCTCACCTCACCATCGCGGACACAGACGAACGAAGGTGGTGCACGAAGATATGCACTGGCCGGTGGAACAGTGCATGACTGCGTGCAGCGGAGTTGGGACACGACGGCAAGTACTGGGAGAGAGGGAGAGAGAGATGAGGAGGCGATTGAGGTGAGGAGGAGGGAAAGATGTGGGGAAGAGGCGTCATGGAGACGGCGGCGGAGAGGAGCATCGGGGGGACGGATGAAAGGGGATGAATGGGGATGAAGGCGAAGGGAGGAGAACACCATCTAGGGAAACGAAATCTCATTGTGACTCTCACCCGAATTTACGCTCCGGTAAAGGCGGAGACGGGAGCAATAAAGATTCCACGGGGGTGAGGGGGAAGTGGTTTGGAGCTCCTCAAATACGACGGAGAGGAATGAATGAAGGGGGCGGAGGGGTGGGGATAGGAGTTGGATCGAGGGTAGGCAGATATAGGCGATGTGGATGTGCAAGGAGGGGGTCGCGCACAGTGGGGGGGGGGTGCGGCTACTGGATTTAACGAGACGAACAGCAGCGCTCGAGATGGCGCGATTATCGACTGCCGTCCACTGGTGCAGCTGTGGTACGCACTGCCACGCACACATTCAGGCCCCCAACGCTTTGCCGTCTCGTTTGTGTCTCCCCCGCCCGCCCGTATGTCAGTCCCTCCCCGCAATACGCGTGTATCGTGCCGGGTGATCGATCTCTGTTCGATACTCTCGGGGCAACGCTGCTCCCGCTGCACATCGCCGCCAGGGGGGGACCTTATTCCACGCCTTCGTCCGGAGGGTGGCATCTCGGAAGCGGCCGCCCTACTCCCACCACAGTTTTGCCCGCAGTACACACACGCATGAAGGTCTATATTGGATATATACGCGTGTGTGTATATATATACACACATATGTATACATGCATATGTGTGTATGTGTGTATATATATATATATATATGAATATATATACTATATTTATATGAATATATATATATATATGAATATATAAATATATATATATATATATATATATATATATATATATATATATATATATATATATATATATATATATATGCTTTCGTAGACGTAATACGGAAGTGCCGAATAGTACAATACACAGTAACACACAATATAGAAACACAAAAAAAGAAGAACACTCACACGTTATTTCTTGATATTTCGACGGAAACAATCCGTCTTCCTCTGAAGATATAGAAGTAATGACTGGATGAATCAGCCATTACTTCTATATCTTCAGAGGAAGACGGATTGTTTCCGTCGAAATATCAAGAAATAACGTGTGAGTGTTCTTCTTTTTTTGTGTTTCTATATTGTGTGTTACTGTGTATTGTACTATATACGAGGGTCATCCGGAAAGTAGTACCCGTTCGTGCCGCATGAAGTGCTGACGACGCGAGTAGCCGCTGGACGAGGTCAGATAGCTTCAGTGGCTTGTCTGCCTTCTCTGAGCCAAGTTGCGTGACGCTAGCATTGCCTGTGTTGTTTCTGTGATTGTTTACAATGTTTAAAAAAATTGAGAACGCCGCCAGTTGTGAAGTGAGGGCAGTGATTAAATTCCTCAATGCAAGAAACGTTCGCCCATGTGATATTCATCGCCAATTAAAGGAGGTGTATGGAGACAATGTAATGGACGAGTCGTCTGTTCGGCGGTGGTGTCGCAACTTCAACATGGGGAGGGGGAACACACACGACGATGAGCGTTCGGGGAGACCGTCTGTCATTACAGACCAACTGGTGAGCTCAGTTGACGAATTCGTGAGGAACGATCGGCGCGTCACAATTGATGACATCTGTGAGCATTTTCCCAATGTTTCTCGAACAATTGTTCATGAAATTGTTAAACACCATCTGCATTATGCAAAAATTTGTGCAAGATGGGTCCCTCGCGTATCTCAATGAGCTGGCGGCGAAGGACTATGCAGCAGGAATACAGAAACTTGTCACACGTTATGACAAATGCCTTAATTTGCTTGGAGATTATGTTGAGAAGTAGTTTAAAGTATCCTCTTTCAAATAAAATTTTTTATGTTTGTTAATATTTACTTTTGTGTCTTTATTTCACGAACGGGTACTACTTTCCGGATGACACTCGTATGTGTGTGTGTGTGTGTGTGTGTGCGTCGTGGGGATGGCGGAATCAAGCAGATCACAAGCGAAAAAATATTTCCTCGACCGGAACTTGAACGCCGGATCTTTCGACTTGCCGAGTCAACGCTCTAGCTACATGGTACTGATTCCCTGAGAACGTTCATTTCCGACTTCAATGCTTTGTCCTTTTTCTCCATCAATTCTAACGTTTCCTTCTCCCAAATCACCTCAATAGATGTAAGTGTATCATTAATAGACAAGCAATTTTACATTTCTGTACAAATAAAACCGACCAATAAACCACAATACTTATATTATAACAGTTGTCACCCATATCACACCAAACGCTCCATTCCTTATTCCCTCTCCGTAAGAGGACACAAAATATGCAAGGCCGTCGTATATTTATGGTAGCTTTCATAGCAATATTTAATTTATTTATATTTGTAAATAATTTTAAGATATGAAAATTAATGATATCTCCCTAGTTAACTGGCACGTCATAAATATGAATGAACGGTCCTTTCTAGTGAATAGGTCGGAATACGTGTGATGCGCGTTCCAAGTATGATTTTACAATTATCAAAACTTAGTCGGCGACGTTTCAAACGAAGCGAATCAACATTTTACGCAAGGTAATCATTTTTATTTTTAAACATAAAAATATTTGTTAAGTAATGATAAATGCTATATGCTTTAATGAGTGTTATAGGCTGGAAATATTCTCGACCGTACACGATCGGACAGAAAATATTTATTTAAAATCAAGTAAATATAGGAATACTGATAAAAATTGGTCTTCAAATTAATCCTAGCAAATGCCCACTCTTTTAACACAAAGCGCTTGAGTAAAAATTAAGAAAGGAGATCGTAAAAACACCATTTCAGGCGAAATATAGCCACATTAAATTGATATACTCGCGCATCAACAGGCTATTTTCAACTGCGGAGGCATCTTCCCTGTACCACTCGCGGTTACGTAGGAACTCAAAAAATGTCAGTGCTCGTGAAATGTTTGGGGCACACGAATTCACCCCAATTTCAACGTAGAAATTCTGGTTGGAAAGCACGAGCTCTATCAAGTAAGTGCGAATCGTCAGCACCAAGGAAGCAGATAATCGGCGTAAAAATTGTTTGAATAGCAATTCTCATAAAATTTGAATGGTCGAATTTGGATTTCAGTATACGTGATGAATGATTCACTGTCAACAAAACAACAGCATTGCGTATGGTAATTTTTCTTTCTAAAATCCCTCAGGTGTACTTCAATTTCGATTCCGACTGGCTTAATCCAGTGATCAATCGTCAAACAGGTGAATGCAAGGTTGACATCAGAAGAATTGTGAAAGAAGGAGAGGCGGTTCGAAATTTATATGCAACTAGTATTGTTTTTTATAATCGGAAAGCGGAGGAGGGGGAGGAACTAATATGAAGAAAGATTTCGACTGCCAAAAATTGAGAAAATAGCAAACGATGACGGAGTTGACGTGGCTGTGATAACAACACTTATTAACTCATCGAAGTAAATACCTCTCTGATATTGATAGAATTGAGCTCTTACGGCTAGTAGTATTGAATAAATGAAAAACTCCAATAGCCGTAAACATTTTTAGACGTTTTTACGGCTATTGGAGTTTTTCATTTATTCACCTCTCTGATAAGTTTAGCATTAATGAATCCTAATATCAAAACTTTCCACTTCCCTCCTTCAGGTGTAGTAATCAAAATATGTGGCTGAATATATGAGCCTTCGTTCCTTAAGACCCATTTGAGTTCGCGTTTCACAAATTACGGCTCCGTCGGTTCAAGTGAGCGTTTCTTCGGACACATAATTCCCCCTCGATCGAGAGGGGAGGGGGGTCTCTCTACTCCCCTTCTCTCCTCACGATCCGTTAGCCTTAAAGGCTTCTCAATGTCTCTCCAAAGAAATTTCATTTTCACGCTTTTTTCCTTCCGCCCTCGTTCGAAAAACTCTCGCCTCTCCCCTCCAACCCCCCAACCTGCCTCAAATCCCTTCGCGCGGAATTCCCCTGAATGGCCATCCAACCCAGCCGTACCATCCCCCCCCCCCCCGGCGTCCCGCGGCATTCACTCGAGACTCTCCTATAATGGAATAATCGGGAAACTTGATTGGCCGATAAGCCAATAAAGTGAATAGGAGCTCTTGAGGGGATGAGTCTTTGGGAGCAACCCAGTCGGTTACCGGGATCCATAATTCATGGCTGCGGGTCGATGCCGGATCGTTTATTTCGGTTTGATTCCGATAATGGCGAACCCCGATTGGGAGAGATGCAGTTCTTCCCAATCCGTTCACATGCGCTTCCCCGCTGTCCCCCCCACCCGTGTTCCGCATCGCCACACTCCTTGTCGCCTTAGAACTCGCGGGTTTGCCCGCCGTCCGGGCCACGAAACACCTGACGACGTCTTCCGCTATTATGCGCCAGGTTGGAGATGACTCTTTCCCCCCTCAAGGTTTTTGCGGACAGGACATGCGCCATTAACACCATCCTCAGGATATAAGGTCGTCAGAAGACTATATTTCGTTGGGATTCCGTTTAGTGGCGTGAAAAAACCTACACATCACGCGGAAAATCAAAGTAACGTCAAATGACTACTGAAGAATGACATTTTTTTTACCAAGTGGTGGGAACTGGAGCAAATTCCTGACAATCGACAAATTATAAAAAAAACGTGGTGAAATTAGAGAGAGCGCAAATATATATTAAAAGGTGCACCATTATTCTTCGGCATCTTAATGAACCATGTGCATACATACATGTACACGACTTGTTCTCAAATGTACAGAAATATTTAATGACGTAAAAGAACACAGATAATAGTATACACACAAACACAACAGTTAGTATGTTCACAAACATAAATCTAAATAAAAACCGTCGCCCAATTTGAGTCATTAGTACCTTTTAACTTAATAAAAAATAATATGTTCAACATCAAAGTTTAATTTTTAATTTAATAAAATTTATATCGCAATGAGACCTATTAACATGCCAAATATATGTGAACGTTTCAACTTTTTACCGTCGCATATATTTTTATTGCAATCGCAAAACTAAAGCTGCTCGATGCAAAAACCCCAGTGCACATGCCAAAGCGATTCACGATAGTTTAAACGAAAAAATAATGAATTCGTAAATGATGAAACCCCCTGATTGATTGACTAAATGCAGGCCTCCATCGCTGAGCATCCTCCACTGCATATCTCCTCCGTTCTCCGCGCCCTTCTTTCTCCCATCCCTCGTGACTCCAACGACATCCGCCCCGAATGCAACAGGCCAATATCACGGAATGAAACAATGGACGTCACAACCCCGGAGGATGCCGGAAATAATTTCCCCCCACAACGTGTATAAATTGAAACATTCGAAGCAGATTCATCCGCGGGGCGGGAAACAACGCCATGAACTGCAGTCTATCCCTCCCACCCTCCGAGGTGGGAGAGAGAATATGGGAGGAAGATTGAATATAATAACGTAACAATCCCCATTTCCACTGGCTCCCCCCCCACTCCAAAACCCCCAATCCACCCCTCACTCCCGGAAAAGCATTCACGACCATGCATGCAGTTGGTAGCATGCAGTTACGCACAGCTGGGGTACGGGGCTGCCGATACTCCACCAAAACCCACCCACCCATCCAATCCTCACCCTCCCCTTCCCCACTCCCATTCATCATCCATCGCCTCCTTCCCTCCGCGGCAGCTGACCAATTTTCGAGCCGTGGACATGACCCAACCCTCTCTTCCTCCCTCATCCTTCTTCCACCTCTTATGCGATTAATCGCCCCACTCCTCCACTCCATCGCGCATTTTTCCTGCCGGCCCTCCATCTTTCAACCACCCGTCTTGCAATCTACCTTCTTGGGCTCCTTCTTGAGTTCTCAACCTTTCCATGTTCCTTATACACTTTCCGATCCTTCGGTTACTTTGCGTCGACATATTACTTAATAAAACTTATCAATGTTGTTGTTAGTATAGAACCGGAGAAATACTTAGGCTTTACCCTTATTCACGGCCTCTCCTGGGTAAAACATGTACGGGTAATATGCGTACTAACAGGCAAATAAATAAGAGTTATTCGGTATATATATATATATATATATATATATATATATATATATCGAATAACTCTTATTTATTTGCCTGTTAGTACGCATATTACCATTGCACGTGTTACTTCGAAAAAATCATATATATATATATATATATATATATATATATATATATATATATATATATATATATATATATGATTTTGTCGAAATAACACGGAAGTGTAGGCTAAAAAACTTTGGCAGCAGCAAACAATTTAAGAACACATCGGATGAATCCGTTAAAAGTTACTGTTGCGGCATCTCCCGCAGTTTCTTTGGAAATGCTTATTTCTTAGGTATATTCCTATTTCATGCTCTTGCTCTTCTCCTTGATATATAACTTTCTCATCACATTTCTCCAATATATATATAATAATGGGATGGCACAATAAAACACAAATAAAATAGTAACATTTAAAAGGACACTCACACGGTAAAATGTTTGAGCTTTCGGCCTCCTCCGGGGCCTTCTCCAGGTAAGACTCTTAGGAAGTCAAGGAACAAAGACTCTTAAGAGTCTTACTTGAAGAAGGCCTCGGAGAAGGCCGAAAGCTCAAACATTTTATCGTGTGAGTGTCCTTTTAAATGTTACTATTTTATTTGTGTTCTATTGTGCCGTCCCATTATTATACTGCTCGTTTGAGTGTTTCCGTATAATCGAGATACATAGATACAAATACACACATACATATGTATATGTGTATATATATATATATATATACACACATATGTATATGTATATATATATGTATATATATATATATAGGTATGTATATATATACATATATATATATATATATATATATATATATATATATATATATATATATATATATATATATATATATATATATATATATATTTATTTATTTATTTATATACATATATATCGTATAGAAACACTCACACGAGCAGCATAATATTTGGACGACACGATAGAACACAAAAATATGGTAACACTTAAAAGGACACTCACATTGCAAATTGTTTAAGCTTTTTTTAATAGAGAAGACTATTTTTACACTCGTGATCTGCCTGATTCCGCCTTCCCCACTTCTCCTGCGTTTGTCCTTTATGTTTGTTCCTATCCTTTTCCGTATATCTATTTCTATGTAAATGAGTATATATATACTGCCATATCTTTAATTTACCTCCCAGCATTCCATGCACCACACCTTTCCTCCCCGCCCATACTCCTTACCCCTCTCCAGCATATTTTCAGCATTAGCAATATTATATATGTATATATATATATATATATATATATTCCGCCTTCCCCACCTCTTCTGTGTTCGTCCTTTATGTGTGTTCCTATCTCTTATATCTGTTTCTATATAAATGAGTATTTGTTCGCCGTTTGCCGGGATTTCGTGTTTGAAAATATATATGTATGTGTATATATATATATATATATATATATATATATACAAACCCACACACACGTGTATCCGTGGTGTGTATATGCCATACAATGACTAAGTGCCTGGCCAAATCACGAATGCTATAAATTGGTTGCATCGAGCATTTTATTCGATTAAATACTTATCAATCGTGCCTTATATATCACCTTACGGATGCTGTAATAACATCCCCCGCAGCACGCCCTGACAGCAGCTTGCGGGCTTTTGTGTAGATGTAAACTTTCTCCAAAATATTTCCTTACCCATTCCATATCACCGCTCCACTTTCCTTATACCGGCGGAGCCTTCCCTTCACCGTAAACTTGTCTCAGTTCGATTCCCGCGCCCTCGGTTAAAAAGCAGGTCGCAACAATTCGAGGCATCTGGAGTTAGTCGGAGAGGGGGTAGGTTATGTGAGTGGTTGATGTTGGGAGGGGGGAGTATGAGGGGGGGGGGGGTCAGTAGGAGAGGGGAAAGGTCTCGCGTGACTCCCTTCCGTGTTTTGCGTGAAAACGGCGATGACATTCGTCGTGCACGATTGAGGGACGGCCATTATTTATTTTTTCAAATGGCACCCAAGAGGGAACAATATTTACGATTAATGACGTCCAGACTCCTTCATTTCTGACTTTTAGTGCCCTCGAGCCGGCGACAGACATTCATTCGCCCGTGAGTTATACAAACAACCCCCACCCTTCACCATTTTCCTCTAGTTTTTTTTCCAATCATGGAAATAGATATTCTATGTCATCTCGTTCCGAATTTATCTTCTATAACAAGACTACTTATTATTGCAAAAATAAAATTACTCGGAAAATGAAATATTTAGACAATTTCGCCGAAACTCTGAGTCAAATCAAGAGGCGTGCCTAATCAATTCAGGACTCAGCAGGAAATTGGACAGAGGATAGGCTGCTTCAAGGCATTCTTTGGACGCTTATTAATACGGAATTAAGCCGCTGGAAGTAGCGGTAGGACTGCCTAGAATACACACTGCAAACTATAAATATCAGACAGATGATTTCAGTGAAATATTTCTAGATTTTTTGATCACTAATTTTCTAAGAAAATCATCCGCCTCTAAAAGTTTTCGTATCTTGGTCCATTATCTAAACTTAAGTCGCACCTCAATTTCATCAAGACAAAAATACATGTGTATAAATAATCTCGTGAAAACACTCAGAGGAAATGCATGAACTGAATTACACTCGCAACACGAATAACGTAAACCCATGCATGAAATAACACCCAGGCTGCCGCTGGATTGGATTTAGCGGCGGCCCTCCGCTATTTTCTTATCGGTTAATTAAGTCAGTTCTCTTCAAATTGAAACCAAGTTTTTTTTTGTTTCCACTCATATTTTTGCCTTAAATTCCAATCAGCAGTAGACATGAGTCACCAAATTTCATGTTCATCGAAATATCTCGCGATTCTATAGTGTATCATGGTTTGGGCAAGGAGCTTTACTCCACACTAACTAGATATCATCCTTAGGGACATGTAATGATAATGATAGAAATAAGGAGAGGAGGTGAATGGGTTACCCCAGCCTTTCCATTCCTTCTTCATTGCAGCAGCAATACGTAATTACTCCACACATGATTTTATGAGGGGTTTTCTGCTCTCACTTAATCCCTATTGCTATTCATATGTAACTTATTTTTCATTTGTAGTCATATTTTCAATGAAAAAGTTTCATTGAGTTGCAATTGCACAAATTATTATGCAAGAATATTAAAAGTAAATAAGGCTCTGATAAAATTTAGAGGAAACGAACAATAACATTTACAATTAGGCAATAATATTATTATTGTTTAGTCAAATGACTATAGTTTAATATTATTACAGTATAATATTATAGTCAAATGACTCTAGTATAATATTATTAAGTTATAGTCAAATGACAAGTTTAGGAATGTACACTATACTTAAGGTGATGATTGAATAATAGGGCAATAATATTGAAAGACAAATTCTGAACTATTAGACAAGATGAATAGAGCAAGACAGTAATTTTATAATAAACAATGATATTAAACGACAAATTTGAGGCAGTTAGGAGGTAACCCGCAATCGGAGTATATTTGTTAATTTTTGTAGAACTTAAGAGACATTGGCTTCACTTTTTCCGGGTAGTTGCTGTGTCTAATGCTAATTACTTAGTGGTGAATGTGACTTTCCGTAAAAAGAAAAGATTGCCCAGCAACTATCATTGGATGAGGAATTTTTTTCGATTAATTTATTATTAGAATCGCATCTTTCAATGCAACGTGCGTCGTCAGAATTTCTATATCTCTGCTCGCAAGTAACCCAGGTGATTATTATTTGTTTACAAGTATATTTCTTACTCATAGTGTCCTTCATTTCGGATGTTCCCATCCATAGCTTCCCAACGATCATATGAAGCTTTCTGTTCGTCCAGTGTAATGATTAATTAACCGGGATGGCATCCATTTGGTTTTGATTCACAGGAGAAAAATATTCTGGGACTTTGTTCCAAATACTCAAAATTCACTTGAAACAAGAAAAATAACATCTCTACTTAATTTTGTCATATTTAATGGCTAGTTATTCAATCAGGTTTGTTTAATTCAGCTGCGAATTTTTCTCAAAAGCAATTTTTACTGGATTCTGTTTTAAGCTCTTCATTTGGTTCGCTGGGCGATACGTCTACCTCTCCGAGTCTATATGGGTAATGACAAATGGAATTGTTTTCACTGATATGAATTATTTCGCACTTCAATTTCCGCTGGTGGTTTTACTTTTGAAACTAAATACAAGTAATAATAGTATATGTAAGAAGTGATATTTTTTGTGGGCACAAAAAAGAACCTCCTCATCAACATTTTCAATTATTCCGTGATACAATCGGGCAAAGTAGTCTTGTGGAGAATATGATGATATGATGATACAGGTTTCGTCCGGAAAATAAGTGTACTGATTTTTTCCCGCCGCTCCAGGTGCGCCCAGCACCGCTCTGACGGGCTGCGATTGGAGGGGGGTATGTTTGCAAGCGACGCTGAAAAAGGCAGTCGGCTCTGAGCTGTGGTGTAGTGAGGAGCTCTGTTAACGCGAACCACCACGCTCACAGAACGCGATGCCGAAGTTTTTGGAGCAGCGTTATTCCATCAAATTTGCGGTAAAGTTTGGGAAATCGTCTACCGAAACTGTCGGTATGATTAACCAGGCTTACGGGGAGTCAGCCATGTCCAGAAACATGATCTTTCGGTGGCACAAGATGTTCGTGGAGGGCAGAGAAGAGGTCGACGACGAATCTTCGAGAGGTTCCCGATGATGCCTTCGCGGGAGCGTTCCAGGAATGGGAACGCCGCTGGAACAAGTGTATCGACTCACAAGGGTCCTATTTTGAGGAATATTAGCTTAATATATGTAAAAGTGTAATACATTTTTTTTCCTGAGCTCAGTACACTTATTTTCCGGACGAACCCTGTATAATGATGAAAAAACGGTATCGTAGTTATTTCCACTGCTGTTCAGCATAATAAATTGCAGGGATTAAGGCGACCGTGATCGTGAATTTCCCGACCAATACTGCTTTTCCATCCACGCAATACAGTAATTCATTCATTAACTGGTTAACGCCCTTGTGGTTTTTCAGTTATTGTTGAAATATTAATCAAATGAAATTTTATACAGTAAGTATATATAACTAATCATTCCATTACATGTGGAACACCTTATATATGTGACCCTTATACTATACAAAATGTATTTTAGCTATAAAATGAAGTAGTTATGGTATTAGTATTGATTTTCCAGTAGAAATCATATTCTAGAGATACTTCTTTCCCGCTGATATTTCCATTACAATGGTTAATCTGTCACGCATGGCAAAGGTTTCGAAAGACTTTTCTCTCCTCATAGATTTTAAACTAATAATCTAATAAAGAGTAGGCCATTATGGCTGTCCTATTACCATCGCTAAACATTACGAATCGCTTAATAGTCACACCAGAAATAGAAAATAATATTTTGATAAATTTAACTTCGTTATATCACTTTGTTTTGGAATTCATGCAAATGAAAATTTTCTAATGTTTTTCAAAAAACTCGAGAAAAATATTTTGGATACTATCAAAGAACATGAAGCGTACCGAAATATTTGCGAAAATAAAACTAATATAACACATTTCCTGAGTACATAAGTATTAACGCGAATGTTAAGTTCCACGCATTTACCTAAAACTATTTCTTTCTCACCGTCAAATAAGGTAAACGTGCCCGAAAAAAATAAACCGTTATAAATGATGCACGTGTATTCAAGTTGAAATATTCATATTTCTACATCAGCGTAATTATAGGTCAAGGAAAGCCAAGGGTTTCCACAAAGGGAAGCTGAAAACAATAGTTGTGCTTAAACAATAGTGACAATAATAAATCTCGACGTTGAAGTCAACATCGCAAAGAAAATCCGAGAAAAATTGATAAAAATTATAAGATATATCCAAGTTTAATTTTTGGTAATTTTTTCTGGCCAAGCAGTTGAGCTCTGCTTCTGGTGTTGGCAGGGGCAAGCAGGTCCGCTCGGAGCCGCCCAGTAACGGGATTCCGATTCGTGTACGACACGACCTCACTCGCAAATGCATCGATTAAGTCTGCGTGACGAATTCTCCAGTTGCGTGAGAAGCGAGGCTTTAACCAGAGGTGCTCGACCGAGAATAATGAAGAACTGGGCTTGAAAGATTTTCAGAATATTTGTCAACGTGTACCTGATAAATCCCTGTCATTAGTACAAGAGCCATAGATATTTCATCGCTTAATTTAAACCATCAGCAGTAAAATTGTTAATCTGGTTTATATCGCCTCTGCATTACTCTTAGCTTACAGATGAAAGTCTAAAACCTTAGAGAGCAATTCCTTCACATTCACACCGCTCCATTTATGAGTGGGAACTGTCGATAACTTTTTGTGGATTTTAAGTTTTCGAAATGAATTGTCTCTCACTCCCACCAACTAATTCCTTCCAAACTGCCGAATCCCTACAAATTTATTCCTTTATCCTCTTTTATATTCTTTAATTGCTCCACTCAGTGTTTCTCGTCGAGACTCCTTATATTTGTCGTCTTAAGAACCTTATATGGCCAGATCCGTTCATAAATTTCTCGGTTTAACACTTTCTCTCATAACATTAATCCTCCTTCAAATGACAGTTCGGTGAATTAGTCCCCATTCCAACAATTCCTGTTCATCCGATTCGCATCCTTTTATAATCCACTAGGCAATCGACAGTTGAGGGATATGAAAATATGAAACACTGCGACAGGTTTTCTATCGCTCGAAAGCTTTTTCACACGAGGGAGATTCGGAAAGGCGGGTGGGGGGGGGGGAGAGAGAGAAGGGTTTCCCAGGTTGAGTTTTGGTCATTTTGGAATTTCTAGATTTGCCAGGTAATCGCAGCAGCGGAAAAAATAAAAGTGATCAAAATGAGTTAAGCCTAAGTGAAAAGCTGGATCAGAATTTTTTCTAAAATAAGCGGATCCTTGTTTACAGCTACAATTGTTGGAATTCGGTCCATCGGATGGCAAAACACGGAATTTCAATGGAAATTACTGGAGTTTCAAATGAAGTAGCTTACTACCGTGACCGTATTTTATTCCTTGACCCATTGCTGTCAAACGCAAAATCTGGAAATATTAAGAAAATAGAGGATGATAAAGTGCCTGGTCACATTGACGCACCGTTTCCGTTAGATAACCGAGGTTAAACAATGCTGGCACGGACAGACGTTGGATGGGTGATCTCAATACCTTTACCGCGGTGCTCGTGTCCTCTGTCTGCTTTTGACAGGCAGGTTAAAAATATTGGTTGGCACAATGGACCAAGGGGTTTGAGTACCTTGGGCACCTGTCGAAGTCTCCCCCTCACCAACAATCAACAAAAAAATGATATTTATTGGTATCAACCCCTATCGCCACTACATGCACTTATATCTATAGTTTAAAAATACCTATCACGTGCACTTACGATACATTAGCGGTGTACTGATCATGGGCAGTGTTATTTTTTGAGTGTAGTGCAATCCGAGGCTAAAAAAATTACATGATAATTGAAAAGCTTTTCCTTTTAAATATTCAAAATAAAATGTTTGATTGCCTAAAGAGATATACACTCAGGCTTGAGTGCTTTGAAAAAATTTCCCAAACGAAGTACGAGGTTAGCGTGCGATTTGAGGTCGAGGTTTGAGAACGCCTGGGTTTCGTCCTTTGCAGAATTGAATCTGGTTTCTCAAGAACAGTCTAGTAAACAAGCTCACAAGTCACTAGTTTACTCATGACATACTAGCAGACTAGCAAATACGCTTACGGGAAAACAAGGCGATAAAGGATTGTTGACCAGGATATTTTCAAATGGAGGAGTTGTGAGGTGGAGTTAATGACAGAATATTTCATTCCGGAAGATTTCCGATCCAACAGTAAACAATTTGAGAGAGCCAGAGAAGAGTTGTTTTTAAGGATTAAGGAACGCTCAACATATATATTAAAATTATAACGAAACGCAGAAGAAATGGAAGAACGAAATGATTTTATTTTGTGCTTTCAAATGTCCTTACCCCTTCCACATTCCACGGTTTTCTCGCCTTTCTCCTGGCCTTGCATTTTCTTTGGCCGCTGGTGATGTCTTCGCAACAGCTACACTAGTGAACTCTTTATAGGTTGTGATTACGAGTTTTATATGCTTTTTACACCCTATTCCGCAGGACGTTATTATTTCCTCTTTCCAGCCTCGATTTTTTTATTGCCTTCGTTGAGTGCGATTGAGTACTCATCAGATGACCTTATTTTTCCGCCAGTGCAGCTATGTCATAGGATAAGCTGAAGACACTGGAGTTCCCATCGTTAATACATCTCTGTAGCGTATCCATAGATTTAATTCAATATCCCTTGGTAGACCTTGAAGGTGAAGGACGATTTTGATTATCCTTAATTCATTCTCTATATTCTTTTTTCCTCTGTGCTGGGTTCTTATTCCAATAAAACCGACTGATAATTATACTCGCTATGGATTTGCTGCAATAAGAATTCGGAACAGCAAATCAAGGGTAAAATTACGAACATAAACATCTTACATAATATATACGCCGTTAAATCAAACAAAGATGTGAAAGAATCCGAATAGTTAGCGTCATAATTCGAAACGCGGATGAATTAGTGAATATGTTGAAAGCATTGAAAAACCCCTTGGCCATAGGTTTTTGTTTAAATGGTCCAAGAAAAGCAGCTTACCAGAGTTAAAGAATTAAGAGATTATCCTCGAAAGTTAATACTATTACGAGTCAGAGTACGGGTGCAACTTTTTCGCCCGTGAGGGTATTATCGGGTGGCACGTGAGCTTAAATTAAATTAATTAATCTTTAACTAAAATTAAATCTTTAATTTTGGTTAAAGATTTTTCAATCATTAATTTTTATTTAAATTAATATTAATCTTTAACCATATTAAATCATTTGCACCAAGGTATTTCGAGTGAAGGCGGGGCAAGTGGGGACAGTTGTCGTGGTGACAGGAAAAAAGCACTAGGATGTTTTGGATGGAAAAGTACTAAGAAGGGATAAGTTATTATTTACCAAAATCTCGTATTTTTTCATCCAAAAGAGTCTTGAAAATTTGTCTGTAGAATTCTTATGAGTGTTTACGTTATGAACGACATTCAATACAAAATTTGAATATTGGGAGAAAATATGAACGGAGGTTATACTGACACAAAACCTAGCTGGGTGTTGAAGAGTGAACATTGGGAAAAAGGGAAAATATTGAGAAAGCTGAAAAGGAATGATGAAAGAGTGATAAAATATACGTATTTTGGACTTGAGTTGCTCGGCTTAGAAGGCACGAAGGACAGAATGTCTGATAACCGAATGAGAAAATATCGGATTATTGAATAAATCAAGAAAGAATTAACTAGAAATGATGACTTCAGGAGTATATGAGACGCTGAAACAGCTAATTGGTGAAGGACCATTTCAAACTCGTACGTACGAGTACATACATCGTATTCGATGTACGAGGGTCATCCGGAAAGTAGTGCCCGTTCGTGCCGCATGAAGTGCTGACGACGCGAGTAGCCGCTGGACGAGGTCAGATAGCTTCAGTGGCTTGTCTGCCTTCTCTGAGCCAAGTTGCGTGACGCTAGCATTGCCTGTGTTGTTTCTGTGATTGTTTACAATGTTTAAAAAAATTGAGAACGCCGCCAGTTGTGAAGTGAGGGCAGTGATTAAATTCCTCAATGCAAGAAACGTTCGCCCATGTGATATTCATCGCCAATTAAAGGAGGTGTATGGAGACAATGTAATGGACGAGTCGTCTGTTCGGCGGTGGTGTCGCAACTTCAACATGGGGAGGGGGAACACACACGACGATGAGCGGTCGGGGAGACCGTCTGTCATTACAGACCAACTGGTGAGCTCAGTTGACGAATTCGTGAGGAACGATCGGCGCGTCACAATTGATGACATCTGTGAGCATTTTCCCAATGTTTCTCGAACAATTGTTCATGAAATTGTTAAACACCATCTGCATTATGCAAAAATTTGTGCAAGATGGGTCCCTCGCGTATCTCAATGAGCTGGCGGCGAAGGACTATGCAGCAGGAATACAGAAACTTGTCACACGTTATGACAAATGCCTTAATTTGCTTGGAGATTATGTTGAGAAGTAGTTTAAAGTATCCTCTTTCAAATAAAATTTTTTATGTTTGTTAATATTTACTTTTGTGTCTTTATTTCACGAACGGGTACTACTTTCCGGATGACCCTCGTAGTAATGGGAGATGTCGTGGTTAGGAATAAAACCGGAGAAAAATGAAAAGCTTCTATTTATCGATTCGTAAAAATGATCCATTTCCTAAGATCCCAGGTGTAATTTTAACTAATTTCTATTCTTTGTTTGGATTGCTGATATTGAACATAACATGACAAAGTTTCCCATGCATTTTAATGGAATCATTTTTTTCTATTTCTATTTTTTCCTACTTATAGGAACATTTTCTTCTATTATGCAGGTAAGATCCACTATAGACCGCTTCAGCCGTGAGCGATGTGATATCTTAATCACGATGAGCAATATGGATATAGTACTTTAGTGCAACGTGATACAGTTCTGTGATGATCATTGATGTTTATTTGACCATGCCTTCGACAATGCATCGCTTATGAATTTATGCCCAAGGTCTATCCTAGAAATACTGCGCTCACCGACAAGTCACCCCTAGGGCGTGTGCTAGGGGGTATACTATATGCACACCAGACTAAACTAGGTAGCTCGGTGCGTACGCGATTTGTCTTGGCACGCTGACCGCGGAAAAATCACCAGTGAAGTGGAATTCCAAGTTGAAGTAAACGAGAGTAATGCGAACCAGTTGAGTTCGGGGTGAACATAACTGTCTAAAGCTTAACTTTGTAGAATTCATTCATTATGAGGCTAGAGAAAGAAACTTTGCAGTTCAACAAAAAGATTTAATACTTCACACGACTATTTGATAGTGCGCAGCATCGAAACCATTGTCGGGTGAACTGTTAAATCTTTATGTGGAAGTACAAAGTTTCTTTTTCCAGCCTCATCATAGGTTTTGAAGGGCATGATATCCGAGGGGTCAGGATGGGAGAGGGCATTCAGAACTCCGCGATATGCAGGACTGCGCCGTGGCCACATGGCACAAGGCAAAGTGCACCGCTGAACTGTAAGGCCTATCAACCGTCGGATTGCGGAGAGGGCTCTCGACATGGGTGCATAATTCAGCACTTTGGATTTGAAAGTGATGCGAGTTTCTCCAAGTAGCAGAAACCGCCAAAAAGGAAATGAAAATTGCCTGCATGAAAACTATGATATCTAGTAGACACACCGCCGTATACTCTTACAGCTCATGGAATAACTTCTAGGAATACTTCGCGGCCGAAATGAGATCCAAACCAATATTTAATCTAAGTCTAGGATAAAAATTATGATTTCTTTCATGGAAAAATTATTCATGGCCACTGATTCACGGAAGATTCACGGATGCTCGAGCCTCATGCTACACAGAATTCTGAGGAACTCATATAATGAGGGAATAGGCCATAATGATTCAAACCTAATGAGAACCGATACTATTATGTATATCGCTACAAAATACAATGCAATGCAACTCAATGAAATGCACAAATAACTTTGTCTACAAAAACCTAAAAAAATACAATAATATATTTAAAAAATACTCCTGAAGTTATGTAAATTGTTTCCATAATATGCATGTAGGAAAACACATTTATTTGACAAAAATTAATCACAAAATTAACTGTCATCAAATATATTTAAATTTGCGTTCAACCATTTTTCCATTTGAGGACGAGGTTTTTGAAACGAGGGGGAGTACCCGTGTTAGAAATGAAGAAACAATTTTTTTCAAAAACATTTCTTTTATTTGTCAACATAGTTCCAATTTATAAAGATACACTTCTCCAAACGTTCCCGCCGTTTTTTTAACCCCTCCAAAAAATAGGATTTGTCGAACTCTCCAAAATACGCCTCTGGCTCGGTGATAAATTCCTCGTTTGAGCTAAATTATTTTCCCGCGAGCCATTTCTTCATGTTAGGGAAGAGGAAAAAGTTGCAGGGAGCCAGATTGGAAGAATACGGGGGATGCGGCAGCAATTCATAACGTAGTTCATGCAGTTTTCGAAGTTGACAGCCGGATCAGCTTGTTGTCCACCGTGAGCAATCGCGGAACCCATCGGGCCGACAATTTTTTCATCGCCAACTTATCATGTAAAATATTAATTGCCGTTCCAGTCGACACACCCACGGTCTCTGCTACTTCGCGCACTTTCGTTCGTCGATCAGCGAGAATCATGGCGTGGACTTCTTGAATGATTTCCTCGGTAACCACGTCTGCCGGGGGTCATGGTCGCTCCTCATCAAAAACAGATGTTCGCCCACGTTTAAATTCGTTGAACCAATATCTAAGTGTGGTCATAGATGGCAAAGTATCTCCATAAACAACATCCAACTTTGCTTTTATCTCCTCGCATTTCTTCCCATCCAAAAACAAAAAGCGAAGTACCGAACGATACTGCTCTTTTTCCATCTTAGCGAAAATCACGAAACACGTCTTACTCGAATGGCTGCCAAATCCAAACTAACCTTTAAATCAGTCTGAAATTTGTTTCCCCGTCGTTAATTAGATGACAGCACACGATGATAACATAAACCTCCCTTAGGAACGCCCTTTGTCGTCAAACACGGGTACTTATTGAGCCACCCTCGTGTAACTTGTCTTATATTGAAAATAAAATTTTTGTGTTTACGTCTGTAACAATTTTTCCTCATTAAAAAAGAGTTTATAATATTGATAGAAAATATTATGGAACTATCGTAAAATATTATTAAGAAAAGAGTGGAAATCAAAGGAGAGAATTACTATGACAAATTGGGTGAAGAAGATATTGAGTTGGAATGAATTGGTGTATGATAGAATGGTTGATCGGATGAAAGCGATGAAGTGAATATGTATCAACGGCGAGAAAACTAGTAAAAGTACAAAGAAATGAACGAGAAAATTATATTAGTTATACAAAAAGTGGAAACCCAGTTTCTTGAAAAGAAACATTCAAAAGAAATTTCAGATTGTGTTTAAGGACAGAGAAATATGCAAGGAGATGAAGTAAATAATAAGACATGGATGAGGTGAAAGATATTAAGGACTCTAGGAAGCTGTGTTTCGAGGGAAAATTGGTATGAAATACAGTCAAAAGTTTGTCTCTTTTCAGTGAACAAAATTTATTAACATTGCCCTTATAACAGTACCTGAATACGTTCACAAAATATTTTCTCCCAATCCGTCCTTCTTACTGGTGAAAAGGGCCAAGGCGAAAGATGGATGCAGTGTGCAAAGTGTCCAAATTCATACAACAGTTCGGATATTTACAATGGAATATTAATGAAGAATTATATTTCAATGTATAAGCACCAATGGGGTTGGTGAGATGAGTAACGCAAGTAATTAACGATAATAAACCTCGAAAGGTCCAGAGGAAAGAAAAGAAGAGAAAAACAAAGGCGAGGGAAATGGAGAAGCAGGGATAAACGGGAGAAGTGGTTCGCGCACTTAGGCGATAAGCTCTTGGTAAGCGAACGGACACACTCTCTCCCCGACGATCTCCACTCCCCAAGGATAAAGAGAAGCGAAGAGGGATGGACATGGAGGGGTGTGGGAGGGAGGATTTTGGGGATTCGGGACTAAGAAGAGAGACGAAAGAAAAGGAAAAGGGAGAGAGGGAGGGGTCGCATTGTGAAGGAGGGAATCCAAACAGTCGCGCGACTTCGGAGACGAATATTGAATTTTCACGCCTCCTCGAACATCCTCCCTTTTCTCTCTCTCTCTCACAAACACAGACATAGGCACACAGAGCATGCCCACGACCTTTTTCACTCGTCTTCTTTCTATATCTCTAGTTCGTTCTTATTTCCCCACCCTCTGCTGCTCTGGCCCTCTCGTCCTATCCCACCGGGAAGGGTACACACGCGGAACGGAGAGGGTAGGTGGGCGAGGCGGGGAGAGGGTTGGAAGAGGGAGGAAATCGAACGGGGGGGGTAGGAAAAGGAAGGAAAGAAGATTCTCATTTTGCTACAGGCTTCTCCCAAAGGGTCTGAGGGCGTATCGAGGTCAAAGGGCGAACCAAAAAAAAAGAGGGAGAAAGAGGTTGAAAGGGACGTAAACACAGCTGATGGAAGAAGGGGGAGTGAGTTCGGATGCGTAGCTTCGCCGACGTGAGCGGCCAATGCGACAGCGCGTGTTTGTAGGGCCGCCAGATTATGCGCGTACATCAATTTGGGGGGGGGAGGGGCGTAAATCAAAATCCTTTGATATATTGTGCGAAATTAATGCTCAATTCCTGTGAGAGTTCTACCATACTCTCAACAGTATTTGCAATGACGTGGCTACGACTGATTTCAAAGGCCCTTTTTTATGATGCCCTTTTGTGAGGAGTCCGACCGGAGGCTCAAAGCATACCGGCCTTACCGCCAGGAGCCTCGAAACAAACTATACGTAATGCCTCTCATGCCTAGGGTACAAGAGTAATTATTGCGCAATTTTTAGGTTATTAGAGTAGATATGTTAAAAAAGGAATTTATTGGACGTGGTTTTGGAGGGAGAATTCAACGTCGTTGGCTGTGATACAAGTCTACGCTTTACATCTTATAAGCCTTATAAGAAAATGAGGTAATTAGTTTATCAGATATGACGATCATCTCCTCAAGAAATTAGCAGCAACTATCCTTGAAACGGACATAATTTGGACAAATGTATTTGTAAAAATACTGGTTCTCTAAGCCTGGTGGCAAATATTCGCCAAAGAACAAAACGAGAGAGTGAAAAAGGAGGAATGCATATCGGATGAATTCAACGATAAGCAGAAATTTCAATTAATGAAAAAAACACTGGGGAAGCTCTATGGGTTTGAAGTTCTTATAATGAAAAAAAATGCAAAGGATCAGTAAGTATATATCATTTTCTATTAATCTAGGAAATGCAAACAGCGTTGTTCACCTATCATGGTGTAGTGCCTCGTAGAAATAGAAGTGTGATAGTCAGCGAGTATGAAGATCAGTTACGCTTTAACCAAAATCAAATGAAGTAGAGAGAAAAAAAGAGTAAAGACGAGCAGGATATAAATGTGCTAACTCAACAATCATTGTGATAGAAAGCGAAAGGACAACACGATCGGGAGATCATTAGAACTCGGAGAAGACGATAAAATGAAGCGACTCGTAGAAAGAAAAAAGAACAACAACACATGGTAGGCTGTGATGACACAATTAAACTAGTCTATGACAATTCAGAAAAAGTAGAAGAGCTTTGATATTTTGCCAGCAGTCCCAACGGCAACAGAAAAAAATGATGGAACATTAAACGTCTTAAGAAGGTCTATCCAGCGAAAAATCTTAATACATAAAATTGAAAAAAACACTTTTTAAAACTCATATGAGTAAACTTTTCAATTACTGGACGGCTATGTCAGTAAAGCATAGATTAATTTGAGAAATAGAGGAAAATTTGAGGCTGTACAGGAGACTATAAAAGATAACACGACTGGTGTAAAGGGGGAAAACAAACTAGATCCATGAGGGGTGGGAGGGGAAAGGTCTGACTTTATAACTGAAAAGATGAGAGATTGCATTGATCACGTCATTCATTGCCACGAGCATAAGCAGTCATTTGCCATCTAAATGGACGTCCCGCAGAGAACAGAATACAATGAATGTATTTATTTTAAAGTAATGAAGAAGCCGGAGAATGTGAAATTAGACACGCGAAAAAAAATTTTTCTAGTTAGCAAATGACAGAAATATTAGTGAACAAATCGAGCTATATTTCATCAGTCAAAACCAGCATGAGGATGAGCCGGGGATGGGGGTTGGGGAGGTTTTGGACCACGCTACGAACATGCATGCGCAGAAAACAGGATGGGAAGAGGAACAGAGCAGGGTGGCGTTGTGGGCGGGGTGGCCGGGTGAGGGGGAAGCAGTGGAATCCTACGACGTGGAGCAGGAAGGAGAGAGTATCGGAGTGAACGACGCAAAAGACTCGGAAATAAAAGACACGAGTGGCGTCGACATGCGCACGAATTGGGGGAGGTTCGGGCGAGGGAATGAGGGGGGATGAGGGGTGTTAAGGGGGGGGGGTTAGGCGGAAGGATTTTGATGGTGGCGAGGGAAAATTTGGCCTGTTTGTGGGGCGCGGGGTTTTCCACGAACCACGAAACGGACGGCGCAGATGTTGCCAGGTTACGGCGTTCGTGCGAAGTCCGCCCCCGAACAACCCTGCTCACCGTTATGCTTCCACCGCGTCCGACATCCCACGCCGCTAATTTCTGAACCCCCGTTCTTGCCCCCCCCCTCCCTCTGCCTCCAATCTACGTGCAGTGCACATGCGGGAATGAACAACTGCGAAGCACGGCGGAGATTCACCAAACGAAACAACGTGAGCTAGATTTTCGCTATCGTGGCCCATCACATAAGTCCGGGCATTGGTTCATGGCAACCCCCCTCCAGGATATTATATCCTGTTCCAATACGGCAATCTGTGCATTCCATTTGCCATTTATTTCCAGGAATCTTCTTTCATCCGCTTCTTGCATTTCATCATCGGCCCGTTATTGGCGGTAGCCCTAGGGGATGCTGATGTGCTAAGGGTTCAAATTTTCAAAAAATACTTTTTCGTCTCACAAAGCTTTCAGGCGAGTACTTTAATTTTCAAAACTGTAGAACTACAACTTGAATATCGGAATATAAATTGCGCAACAAAAATTTAATACACCGACTAGTGCGGGGAAAGTATAAAGCACATGCCTTAGGAATATATAATTCTTATAACTTAGACTTTCGTATGAAAATATTGAATATTATATTTCGTTTAATAGTGAGCAAATTCATAATAAACTGTGCAATGTATTAATGCTGGTGAAAAAAGGCACTGGTTTTTATAAAAAGTGGGTCAATATTTCCTGTCAATGAGCTATCAATAACACAAAACTCATTCATGGCATATACAGAAATGAAAATTGTAGCCATGTATTTTCATTTACATTTTCATATTATGAAATATCATAAAAATAAAGGATCCTTTTACAACATTAGTGTTTGTCAGAATGCTCAAAAACACATTCAATTTTCTAGACCGTAACGGCTGCCCGATATATTGATAAACAACGATAAAATTACACATTATTGACACTATTATTTACATCAGTGTCCATACACAACACTCATAACTCGTATAATATTGAAAACATACTGATACAGGTAACATTTATGAAAGGAGGAAAGGCGCTATATTTACAACGGCTTGTGATATTAAAAAAAATATTCGCATACTTTATTTCTCAAAAATAATGTAAAGATTAGTATCTGATGCTTGCTGTGAACAATCCAATTTTTATTACAGGCATTTCATATTCTCTTATTGTTGCTACGCACTGCCATATAGTTAGTAATACATTAGAATATTTTTATGTAACATAATAAATATGAGGAAGTTGTAGTTCAGAGCCAGAGCGTTGGACTACTGGCAGTAGGGCCCGGATTCAAATCACTCTGCACCCTAAGATTCACCTTGGCTGTGTGATTTTTCGGGTACCAGAACTTACTGGGAAACCATACCCAGTAACGGGAAAGGAACTGGTCCTCCTTACAATTCCATTAAAGTGTAAATTTCACTCGCCATCGGGGTTAAATTTGAGTGAACTCTACCACCGCCTATCAAACCGGCCTTCGGGTTGATAATTGTGATTATGTTTTTTATGTGACAATTATATATTTATATTTTTTTTCGTCATGTTGAAATTATATAAGCTAAACTCCGTAAGAATATTTGATAAAATCTCCGTATTTAAATTTCATTTGAGGTGTTCTGCAAGAGAGATTCAGATGCTCGTGATCGTTGAGTTCCCGCGCAAAGAGTTTTTAAATAGAGGCCTCAAAGTACTACGGCAGGAGAGCACATGTAAATTAAATTAAAGAGATTAAGGGTATAAAAAATAAGTATGTCATATTTTACAATAATAGGGATAAAGAATCAGGAAAAACTTCTTATGAGCGCGCTAGAGGGGATAATATTTTGCGCAAAAAGTAATCTGGTGTGTAATTAACCACTTCCGCAAACCTTGGCAACAGATTGCAGGAATCTATTGGCTAATAAGAAAATCTTTGATTCAGTTCAGTTTCCATATGAATAAATGATGCTTGTGACTTAATTAGATTCTCGGTTTCCCGCTTGTTTTGGCCTAAAAATTCTTTTCAAAGAAAGTTTTAAACAAAATAAAAAGTATTTTATAGCTTATAAGAGGGTGGTCCCATAAGTGCTCGGTCTGACCTAGATATGTTGGTAGTTTTTTGAGCAAAATTAGTGTATTAAAAAGTACACAATTAATAAAGCATATGCTTCAAGTTTGAAGACGCTACGTTAGTATTTGTTTGGCAGCCATCGAGAGTGAACGTTCTCAGTGAATTTGTAAAAATGGAGCAAATTGGTCATTATGTGATACAATACTTTTATTTGGAAGGCCCCAGTCCAAACAATTTAAAAGCTCAACTGGATTTAACTTTGGGTGAGTATGCTCCTTTGTTTAAAACAGTAAAATATTGGGTAGCAGAGTTTGACGAGGCCGTACGAGCTGTCAAGACGACCAAATGATGTGACGACTCCAGAAACGGTGAAGAAAATCGACAAAGTGATACTGGACGAATGAAAGTACTCGAGCTAGCAGACATAGTGGGCATTTCAAAAAGTACGGTACGTCGCATATTAACTAAAATGTTTGACCTGAGAAAGCTGTGCTCACCCACGTTTACCGGTGCCGCGTTTACCCACATTCGAGCAAAATCAGTGTCGTGAAGATGTTTCAATTGAGAGTTTAGCAAAGTTTCACAGCAGCAAAGCAGAATTTTAGCGTCGTTTCATAACAATGGTTGAAACATGGGTCCATTACTTGGCACCCTAAACAAAAGAACAATGAAAACAAGGAATTCAAGATGGAGAACTTCCTCCATAGAAGGCGAAGAAGATTTCATCTGCATGCAAGGTCATGGCGTCATTTTTTTGGGATGCGCAGGGGAAAATTATCATTGAATATCATGAAAAAGGACTCGCATAATACTCGCCTATCAATGTCGAGTATTCTTATAATAAAAAGGGTATCGAAATTATTGAACATCGCTGGGATAAGTGTATTGAGCTGAAAGGATTATGTTGAAAAATAAATACATTTTTTTCCTAAATGTTTTGCTTACTTTGTTGGTACTTCTGGGACCATCCTCGTAAAAGGCATGTGCTATGATTTTGAAACTCTATTGCTGGAAAACAGGAGTGAATTTCGTGGGGAAGATGAGACAGTTGTGAAATAAAGATGAACAAATAGACAAAAGACTTGGTTACAAAATATATATCAATAATTTTTAAGGTGATAATGAAGCTCTTTAATTGAAATTCCTTTTTACCCTGCGCATGGCAAAAGTTTTCGAAAATGGTGGCTAGTTATGGAAACATTACTTACCTCATTTTACCGGATAATAGTTCATTTGCAGCTAAACGGCAAAGAAAATGTAGGAGAATATTTGACTTTAAAAGTTACAAGAGTTTTGTAGAGCATTGTGTAGATGTCCTTGAGGCACTTTAGTTCGAGCTTTGATGAAATGGGACACAATGTAAACGAAAGGAACGTAAATTAACCGGATCGATGGGTATAAACGTAATTCAAAAGCTTTTGAGGCTGTTGATTACGGTAAACAATTAAAAAGATATGTAAATCACGCTCAATAAAGCTTAGGGAGACAACCTGAAGTAACCTACTTCCACGGGAAAGTAAGGGAATGCCAGTACAGAGCAGTAGCAAGTCATCCACAGCGGAACCTCAATGAAGCATACTCTGTTCCCTAAAAATAATTTCCTCTTTTCTCAATCTATGCCGTCTCCTCGATCGAAATCAAAATATGCCGCTCTCCTCTTCTGAGAATTTAATCCACGAATATCCCTAACTTCCTGCTTATAACATTCTTTTCACCGCCATCATTCTCCTTGCACCTCTCTCCCACCCCTCCCGGGTGGAATCCCCATCCCAGATCCACTTAAGCTTTCCATAACGCCTGAAGCACTTTATGTGTTTTTTTTGCAATTCCCTCCTCCCTAGCGGGATTCCACTCACTGCATCGCCGGCTATTGAGTTTTGCTCACGCGATAGATAGTTTGGATAATTCAATAGGCACAACATCTTTTTTTATGCCACTTTGGAGTATATCGGCGCATATCTTCCTCGTATATAAAGAGATCTCAGAGACTCACATTTCCAAATCATATGATTTTTCATGAGAACCTTTCCGGTCTCAGGATGACATAAATGATGAGATCTAAACGCAATTTCATAAAAAAGAAAAGGCAGTCTATAATATTCCATCAACCCTTGGAAAATGCACATTACGGGAATATTTTTCCGATACAATACTGTGATGGCAGGGAAAAGAATTGTCAATATTACATACCGGGAAAAGGAGCAAAATATTAAAGGCCATAATAATGCCTAGGAAAACGCAATTTTTAAGAATAAAATCAATTTAATATGTTTTTATTATTTGCCAAAAGGATTTGCACATAAATTCACTTATACCTTCGTCAAATTTCGAGCTGATTGCGGAGAAATTGTATTAATATTATTTACAGTATTATTGATAGACCTCTTACGAACACCACAGACTCAGCAGGGAAACGCTCGTCAGCCAATAGGACAGAAATCCAAACGCAAGTGACATTGTGGCGCAAGAATTCACCAAGCAATAATCATATGGGTGACTAAGATTCTACTAATCTTCAACCCAGCGTCTCCAAGAGGTACTGACTGCCTATGGTCTCTGCCAGACTACCATTTTGGGAGAAGTTGGCCGTTTCTCTGGTAACATTCAAATATAGGGACTTCCCTTGAAGAGATGAAAGGCAGATGATTATGCAAAATGCCAAAGGACATGGCAAATACGATTACGTTAGATCAAATATTTGGCACGTTCTTCAGAATTAACAAAATGCAGCAGTGCAATTATAACAGCCCTAAACAACTTACATAGATAATTTAACAAATTAACATGAAATATTCTAGAAGAAATTTCATCAAAATGACTGAGCAAGAACAAGTAATGAGACGAGAGGTCAAAGGTGAACAGGAAAGACGATGTACGAGGACAAGAGGACCGCTTTTTGGTTGGATTCTTGGTTTGATGGGTCAGCGATTGGCTGGATTCTTGCCTTAACTGTAAAGTTGGCTTGCAAGCCTTTCCGCATTCCTTAATTTTGTCAAAATGCCTAATCTTTTTCGCTCACTTTCTCGCAAAGCCAAAATTCTCCCTCTCTTTGATCCCAATCTTCAATGTACAGTTGTTTCGCAATTTCTCCCCTTAATCCACGTTTCCCGCCTTTACACTTCATCCGTCAACCACCTCCTTTACCCTATTCAATCCTACTATTCTTCGTTGAACTTTCTGCTCATCCTTCTTTTTCTTCTATCCCTCAAACAATTCCTTAAAATAAGTAATGACTGCTAGTCTAATATCCCTAAAAACAACACTATTTAATCATACAATATCATTTTCTCCATATCAAAGTGCCCATGAAAAATTTCTTTATGCATTGATTATTTACCATTTTATTAACTATCGCTTCCTTTTAAATATTTATTGGTTTCCACATTTCTCCGATCAGTATTTCACCCGAATACTCATTATTGTCATTTTCGGGGAGTGCAGGGATTAAGGAAGTAAACGGAGATGAAGAGGCTTATTATTTTAGAGTAGGATATTGGGCTGTGTTTTGTTGGGCAAGACAAAATAATTATTTGTTGAGACAAGAGAATTATTTGTTAGTTTGCGGCCGTCCAAAACCAACCTTAACGGGTAAACTATCTATTGCAATAATTTACAAGTTATGTCAATACTTTGTAAACAAAATGCAATACACTGAATGAATACACTGTACGCGTAGATTAAAACAATGCAATATATGAATATGAAGAAAGCGAGCGTTTCCATTTTCGCTAATTGAAAACAGTTTTCAACATGTGCTCTTATGAACAATATTAATAATTTCAGAGTTAAAAATCAAAGATAAAACTTGTTTTTCAAAAGATAATGTTTTAAAGTTTAATTTAATGATTAAATTTCGGATTTGCTTGTTTGTAATATTTTGTGATTGCGTTCAAAAGAATAGATCGGACACCGCTCTTAAATGTTTTCAAGATCAGGGTACACAGGAGGGCTGGATGACTTAACGGAAGTCTGAATATGCCCCAAATGACACAAGAGTAATAGTGAAGTGGGGTCCATTATCAAACGTTCTTTTCATTAATATGCCAAAAAATAATATGAGAGACTTTGGAAGAGTCGGAGAAAGGAATGAGTGAAGGTGGGGAGCTCTTAAGATCCGTTACATACGCAATTGATCGAGATTCGGCCAACCAGTCAACAAATAGGGATGCAATCATAGCTAAGCTCACTTTAAAATTGGTGTGCTAGGCAGAAAATGATGATCAATCATAAGATACTAAGTTATTTATTTGAGTATAAATAAATAAGAAAATTGAGATATAAATACATTAAAACACTACACCAGCTAGAGCTATTCAATTATCTACACGATGTTTTAGAAGATAAAGGCAAGGCGATGCGATCATTTAATGAGGAAATACATTAGATAAAGAAGCTTCTATAATAAGAGGTGTGGTTGTGAGGACCTCAATTAAAGAGTCACAAAAAGACTCGCACACATTTTAATATGGATTATAGCTTTGGACCGCTGGGAAACTTAGTTACTTGAGCAGGGCAAGAAACTTAGAATTGAAGCGTTTGAGGTGTAAGATTGGAGGAGTATGGACAATATAAAATGGAAAGACATAAAAACCAAGGGAGAAATTTTAGGTGTGCTAGGAAGAGAGTTCAAAAGTACACTTCCACGGGAATCAGATAACAGCCATTCAAATCAAAAACGGAAGAAGAATAGAAACCAAAATACACTAAGGAGTTATATGAGAAATCAAGCTCTCACCGGCACTGTTAAATGAATTGTCTCTAGAGGAGACAATAAAAAATAACCAGAGTTGGACATCAAGGAAGTCGAGGTGAATGACGAAGACATTAGCATGCTCCGATTCGCTGATGGCATCTCAGTATTTGCAGAAACGCGAGACGATCTATAAGCAAGTGTGAATGCAATGGGCCAAGTACTTCGAGTATATGATATGTGAAATTAAAAATAGAAAAGTCAAATATTTGTGCATGGGAGAGAGGGGCTGAAGGAAGATATCGTAATTCGAGGAGTAAAACTAGACTTAGAGGAATTTTTCATCCTCTTCGGCAGAAATATCTTGGGATTGAAGTGGTTTGACTGACATCAAGGAAAGGGTAGCTCATGCTAAGGCGTTCATGAAGAAGAGGGAACTACGAGTACTATGCTCGAAGAAACTTAGGTTGCAAAATACACTTACTTGCACTCCGGCAGTCGCTATCGCTGAAATTCACGAATTGTACTTTGTAAGGGTTGAATACTCGCAGTGTTTACCAGATCTGCCCCCCGGGGCTTATTCCTGTTTCCTAACCTTAAAGATTCAATTAGAGGACAGAAATTTTCATCGGACGAGGAGGTTATCGCATACGTAAATATCTATTTTGCGGAGTAAAACTACTCTTAAAACTACTCTATTAAAACTACTCTGGTGCTCAGTAAAAATACCCAGTGCGAAAAGAATATATGTTTGCGCGTATTATAGACCACCCCATATTGGCGTTAACTCAATACTAGATCTAGTAAGGCAGATAAAAAGCTTTATATCCCACAACAATGAGCATAGTTTAATAATCGGTGGCGATTTTAATGTTCCTACAGTAGATTGGGATTCGTACAGTTTTATAAATGGAGGTAAAGACAAGGATTTATGCGAGTCCCTCATTTTGACGTTCACCTCAAATTCCCTACATCAATTAGTCACTTCACCAACAAGGGGAAAGAACATTCTTGATGTATTAGCTACTAATATACCCGAAAGAGTCTTAAACGTAGGAGTTATTGATGGAATCAGTGATCACAGGGCTGTAAACGCTAAATTTTCCCTAAGCGTAGAAAAAGTTAACAAACCTAAGAGAAAAATTTATTTATTCAATAAAGCTGACCATGATGGCCTAAAACGTGAGTTAAACTGTTCCTTTCTTAGATTTGACGAATTAAGCAAAACTAGGAGTGTCGAGGATACCTGGAATAATTTTCTTGCGATAACACGTTCAGCAATACAGAGATTCATACCTAGTAAATATATAAGAGAGAATAAGGAACCCCGTTGGTACAACTCTGAAGTTCGGAAATCACTAAGACGGCAAAGGGCGTGCCATGCCAGAATGAAAAACGCGGTTAAAGATTCCTCCCCTGATAAAATCAACGAAACCATACAGAATTACAAAGCATCTAGGTCCACTGCCAAGAAGGCATTCCGGAAGGCGCTAGCGGAATTCAAAAGGAAAAAATTAGGTGAACATTTAAACGATAACCCAAAGATGTTTTGGTCCTACGTGAGGGATGTGCAGGGAAAAAAGTCCACCGTAAACTCATTGAACAACGAAAAAGGGGATAAAGTAACTCATTCGTGTTCTGTTCATTTGTTTTTAAGTTTCCCTTTCAATCCCTCGTCCCTCTCCGCGGGGGGAAATTCCTGCTACCTGCAACGTTGGGTCGCATTCCCTGCCTTTTACAGACTCTTTGGGGGGTGGAGTGTTTTGTGGTGCATTTTCATGTGGTAGTGATGTTTCAATTTCTTGCTTGTTGTGTCCTGGCTTCCGTGTTGTAGGATGGCTTTCGTGCTGCATCATGGGGTGCAGTTTTTTAGTTGTTTTGCGGTATATGTGTTTGCATGAGTATTGGATGAAGGGATTTTTGCATGAGTGTGAGCGCTGCTGTGGGTGTAATTTTCCGTGTTGTTTTTTTGCATGTGGTATTTTTCTTTTTTACGGTTGGTGACCTAACACCCCCCGCCACACGCCCTTACGGCGGCTTGCGGGGTATTATGTAGATGTAGATGTAACAAGTAGTTTAGACAAAGCCAACATATTAAACTCATTCTTCCACAGTGTTTTCAACAAATGCTCCCCGAATACACCAGAGAACCTCCCGAAAGCATTTCTACAACCAATGCATGCAATCGACTTTTCCACCCGCGGAATAGAATTACTCCTTAAAAATATCGACCCCAACTAATCTCCGGGACCTGATGAGATACCGGCTCGCGTGTCAGAACTATCGTCTGAAGAACTATCGTCTGAAATTGCTCCTTATCTTAATATAATATTTAAGAAATCATTAGCAGAAGAAAGCGTACCAAGTGGCTGGAAGATAGCTTCTGTGACGCCCATTTTTAAAAATGGAGACCAGGAGGACCCCAGTAATTATAGGCCAATATCGCTCACCTCCATCTCCTGTAAGATTTTTGAGCACATCATTGTTAGTTCCATAATGAGGTACCTCGATAGCCAAGATTTATTGATAAATAACCAACACGGGTTCCGTAAAGGTAGATCCTGCGAAACTCAACTCGCACTATTTGTTCATGATATAATGCATTCCGGTTAAAGTAATATTCCAGTTGATGCAATATTTCTAGATTTTAAAAAAGCTTTTGATGAAGTCCCTCATTGCAAGTTACTCGCTAAGTTGGAAAGTTATGGAATACACGGGAGTGTTATATGCTGGATAAGACAATTTTTAAAAAATCGTGTTCAAACAGTCGTTCTGGACGGTGTATCATCCGATTGAGTAATAGGAACGACCTACATGCAATCCAGACTTGGTGCGATACATGGCAATTGGAATTAAATTTGAAGAAATGCGTAGTAATACAATTTTGGGAAAAGAGTAACACCCCACCAATTTCAAATTCGCATTTTTCCCCTGCGGTGTCAATAGAGACAGAACGGACTTTGATTACGAAATCCGATAATATTAGATTGTTTCCACATCCGCAAATTGTTCTCACAGGGCATCAACATTCCGGAGTGACGGTGAGGAAGGTCACCCGCCGCGAGGGGTGACCTCGCAGCTCGAATCCCCAATCTCTCTAGATAAAAGGAAAGAGAGAAAGGGAGGAGGGAGGGATCCTGGGCGGGACTGGGAGGTGATATCGCAGGGGGGGGGAGAGGCATGCGGTTCAACCCCTGAGGAGAGACGTGTATATGTGGGGGGGGGTGGGCTGCGAGGAATACGACACGTGCACACACTTGACAGAGACGAGTCCTTCGAGGAGTAGCCGTTTTAATGCCTTCGCCACTTTGCTCGATCCCTTCCCTGAAGCCCCTCCCTCTCGACCCGTGAGGAGCGGCAGAGAGAGAGAGAGAGAGAAAGGCGGGGCGCGAGGGCATGAACCGGCCTTGACCCTTCCTTTCCCCGCCTTCATTCCTTCCTTTCTCTCCCATCTGTGAGCTTGCACGCCCCGTGCAATCTTGTAGATTTCCAATATTTTTAATTATTCCTCTGTTCCCCGTAGTGGTGTACAAGACATTACATATGTAGTACCGTGCTCGCTAGGGTGTGGAACGGGGAGGGGGTGATTAAACACCGGAATACTCTGGACGCGAAATACTTTCCCCAACCTTGTATGGTTGGACAACGTTTTTCTGTTCCCTTATCGCTATCGGGATAGTTACCAACTTAATTTATATGTTTTAAACTTACTATCTCAAATATAATTCAAGTGGTCTCTCCTACCGTAGAATGAATTGGGTAATAATACATTTTCAACATCATCCTTAAAGAGACGTCCTTCCAATTTATGCAAGATATTTAATGTGCAATTTTAACCTTCGCTCCGTGAGTAATTCCGAGCTTAGTTCCTCTAATAATTTTGCCTCGCTAGTCGGTTTATCAAAACAGCATTTTAAAAATCTAGCTCCTCTACACTGCACACGAGGTCAATACACTTCATAAGATTCCCATATAATTGCAGCATCTTCCAAATGAAGTCTAGCTAGCGAAATATTAAATGACTCCTTGACATTTTCGTCACCTTTCCCAAATAGCCTTCTCAAGAGTCATAATATTTTGTTAGCTTGTCCACATATCCCCCGTGTGTGTTTCACCTAGGATAGGTCAAAATTTAAAATGAACGTACCTACGGCGGTGAAGCAATGAAAACGAAATAGTCAAGACCTTAAGATTGATCGGCATAGATTTGTTTAAGGGGGAGGTAAAAACAAAGTGACCAGTTAGGGGAAGATGAAAACACTAAGTCTCTAAAACACTAAGTCACCTGGGTGTGTATGTGAAACGATGACCTGGGTGTACCTCAATCACACACAAACAATGCAAAAATAATAAATATGGAAACAAACTCACAATCACTCGATCCCTAGGGTATGCTAAGGAATAACAGTGACTCACGTGAATCACATTCATACACACTCATAAAGGATATCTCCTGTGCCCGCTGTACTCACACAGGAATGAAAAACAAATGTAAATAAATAATGAAAAAAGAAGAGGGCTAATTTGGGCCACTTTTTTATTTTTTTTATTTTTTATTTAAATTTATTGTTCATAAAAGCTAAAATAAAGAATGAAGATATTCAGGGGAGCGGGGTGATGAAAAAAATCCATTTTTCATCGCGACGCTCCTAATGCAGATGTTTCCTTCCTTGACATCGATCAATTCTTAAATCCGTCTGAGTGTGTTTCAAGGAAAGAAGGTCAAAAAAAGCTGTTAGTTTTTTAAAATGCTTAAGCTAGCCACTTTATCCTTGCGACTTAAATTCTGTAAACATGAGGCGTAATATCACATAACGCCGAAAAACATTTTTTGGGCAACTAATCTGCAATGTGAATAGGGAGCTTCCTTAATCTTCGAGATGAGCTGTTTCAGCGAATAAATATAGGATGATAGGGATATTTTGAATACGTTTCGTGGATAAAAGTATAAGCGTGAGTGGAACCCACGATTACACGAATTCATCCAGAATCGTATTCCATCCCATACTGTAGCGGTTCCATGCTCGCCTTGGAAATAGAATTGAGGCTCCGCCTCTCTTGTTAAGTTTGGCTGAATGGTTTTCTTTTCGGAGTATACATATAAAACACTACAGTTGAATTCTTCAGCAAAATTATCACTCCGTGGAAATTCATAATTCAAACATTTTGTAATTACATATTTCACAATAAAAGTTTACCAGCTATCAGGTAGGAAATGGTTGCACCTTTTCTGAAAACAATACTTGTGATTTGCCCGACCGACATTCCTTATGCCGCGTACATAGCATAGCATTCGTGGGAGTGAATGGGAAAGGAGGCTTCGTTGGACGCCCTGTGACTATCAATGTTATAATTGAGTGGGGTGATGCATTAGTTAGCGTCCAAATCCTCAATAGCATTTACATTTCCCCAGAAAGAAAACAATATTGGCAAACAATATACGCCAATACCCACCACACATCTTTTCCCCGCGAAGCACGATTGCTTGTCCCTTATCTCATTTTCTTTCAAATCACAGCCATTCCACATTAAGGGTCCACCTCCATTCCAATTATATTAGCGGAAATCATTTCAAAACGTAAGGCCTTCTCCTTGAGGAATTAATTCTTTTTCGAAATAAAGCGATGGAAACGCTCCATTTTATGTCAACCAACTGATGGGGAAGCTCAAAAGAGAGTTTCTCGCTGGTCAATGTTTCCAACCTGAAATCTAGTTGACTTCATTAAGGACCTTCACCTGGACCCATGATATGTTTGGCCAACGAGTTTTCTCAATACACTTTACACTTTTTTCCCCGGACTAAGGAGTTATTTAGCCAAGTATGAGATATCTCCTGAGTTCTCACCTGGATACTGGTAATGCAACAATTTCAGAGCGTAAAAATTACGCTCTGAAATTGTTGCATTGAAATGCACATTAGCGGATGACTCCGTTAAAAGTTACTGTTGCGGCATCTCCCGCAGTTTCTTTGGATACTGGTAGCAGATTTGGAGATATTTCAATTGAAATTAAATTTAAAACACTTCGATTTTTCCCATAAAAATGTGGAAAAGCGAAGTATTTTAAATTTAATTTCAATGTGAAGAATTTCCACCAAGTGACGCCAGAAACTGTTTTATTGATATTTCAATTTTTTATATTTAGAAGCAATTATTGGAAGATTGATAACAGAGGAGGGTGTGCATACATCTGCATCTACATAATACCCCACAAGCCGCCGCGGGGGTGAGTGGAGGGGGGTGGTAGGTTCCCTACCGTAAAATAGTATAAAAACTCATGCAAAATCAACAAATTCCAGTGAATCTTCACCCACAGATGCGTATATATTAATTCAAAAACCTTTTTAACTTACATCAATGAAAATACATTCGCTATGAATCAACATGCAATACACATGTTAATACAATTGTAGTAAAAATCTGTCCAATAACGTGACAAAAAAGAATTGAAAAGTAAGAAGGGGACACATGGACATGCAACACACAATGGTCTCCGCCCCCAAGGACACAGAACGTGACACACCGCTGCAGGCAGTGAAGGCGTCCCCCCACATTGAGAGAAGAGGGATGGACGGAGATACTTGAAAACAAACAAAGCAGGGCAAGCAATACTGTAACGAGCACTACATTCATTAAATGGCAGTCCCATGTGGCCATGTGGGAAGGGTGTTGAGAACAAAACACCCGAGATAAGTGATAGTGCATACATTTGCGCAGAACCCATTATTCCCTAGACGTTGTTCGGGGAAAGTGGGATTTTTCCTATCTCTAATCCTACAGTTACTATTCCGTACCGTCTGTAGGAAGAAGTTCTTGAGTCTGCTAGTTTTAGCATCTACCTGTATTTCCCGAATTTTGTATTCATTTTCCAAGCGACTAATGCATGTTGGAGTTTATAAGCTGGGAAGGATATTGAACGAAATCATTAGGTAAAGAAGCTGTTGTGAAGCGAAGAGGGATGATGACGTGCATCTTAAGCAAAGATGTAAAGAAGATACTAGTGTGAATTCCAATGCAAATTAGTGTATTTCGGAATCATCTTCATACGTGCATTGGCGTAGCATGGAGACTTTGCTAACATGTGGAGAAGAATGGAAGGGGAAGGAAGCGATGAAAGAGACGTGGTAGCGGAGGAGGGTGTTTGGGGGAATCCGAAAAAAATAGGGAAAGTGAATATGCAGTGCTACTGGAAGCGACAATGGGCAGTGGTAATCGTGCTGAGGCCGTGGTGGTACATGATTCGGATAAAAAGTATCGGGGAAACTAAATTTATTTCAGAAAAAAAGAAATATTCTAGGGAAAATATGGTTGTTAAAATCAGCAGAGTTGATTGGATTGGCGATTACTGTGCATTCGAACTGAAATAATGGCAGTGCATTTGCTAATGTATGAGGGAGGATAGACCTTGCATGTGAAATTAGCTTTTATGACGTTTCAAAAGACTAGTGAAAGAATATCGAGAGATGGCTCACATGCGGCTAACTAAACCCTACATTGGTAGAAGTTTTACGTGACTCATTGAACTGCTTTATCCGACTTCTAAACCATCCTAACACACAACTTAAACTCGCCGGGTTCTCACATCTCATGCTCTCTAACTTCCGCTCTCCTAATTCTCCTTAGACTCCCTCTGCCCCTTCCCCTTTGTATAAAGCAGCCGTTTCTCTCCCCTGTGCCAGATTCATACCTCCCTCCCGTCTTCCTCTATCCCTTCCCCACTCCTCACCCTCGACCAAACGTGCAGCACAGTCCCTCAAGGAACCCAATCCCCTTCACGGAAACGTTAGCCGACCACCGTCGATGATTATCTTTTGGTTATTTCTGTGTTGTTTGCTTCTCTTTTTGCTCTATCTCATTTCATCCCAGAACTCACTACTACTCACTCCTATCCTCTTCCTTCGAGGTCAATGGCTATGAGCATGCACGTCACAAGACGGGAAACACAGGCAGAATGGCGAGGGGTTGGATCATTGCTTAGTTTCGTGATCGCTCCACATGGCAGCACATACACACCGCGAGGGCGCCCCTGGATTTTTCGTGGCCCCCTAGGGAGACGGCTTAGCCTCGAGGACCCCCCTCCGCCCACATTCACCCTTCCCCTTTTCACGCTCCCTCGTCCTTTCTCCAGACCGTCCGTTCCGTCTCACCGCCATTCGACGCCAAGCGCCCCCCTCAGGCCACTTCAAGAATCGCAGTTCCCGAGGTGATTCGGGGAGAACTCTCCTCACGAAAGAAAGTACACAAAGGGAGGCGGAAGGGTGTTCCCCGTCCTTTCCCTCCCACGGAGAAGGGCGGTGGAAACCATCTCCTCCGTCATATCAACTCTGCCTCCGCCTCCACTCTGTCGGCTCTTTTCGGATGGGAGGAAGGAATGGGGAAGAGGAGATGTCGAGAGGGAGTCGGGTGAGGAGAACGTGCGGAAGATGGAGGGGACCGTTTCCAAATGACGCGTGTTTTGTCCAAATGTTTGTTTGCGAGGGCGAGAGATGGAGAGGAAGGGGATGAGTGAGGGCGAGCGAGTGTGAGTTTGAGCGCTTTGCGGAGATGGGTGACGAGGGCTCGAAGGGAGGGAATGGCCGGCAGCAGAGGGGAGTGTATTGGCGCTCGGGTGCGTCTGGCGTGGGGAAACCCAGCCCCACTCCCCCTTTCTCTCTCTCTCTCTCTCTCGTGTGTTTAACTGCCCGTGGATATCCTGTGTTGGGCGCATCGTACTCACCACCACGCAGCAAACTCCGTCCGAGTCAGCCCCCTAACCCCCAGGCCTCCTTCCGAATAACGGTGCTCATTTCAACCCCCGGCCTGCGAATCCTCCGCTTTTCTCCCCTTCCCACCGCCCACTCTTCCTCCATTCGCCTCTCTCTGATTAATCATAAGTCGTAAAGGATCCTCTCGTATCTCTCTCGCAGCATCCGACTCTCGCCCGGTCCTCCCCTCCCCCCAACCCCAGGCTCCCTCGCCCTCATCAACCTGTTCATCCTACTCCCTCCCTCTCCCCCGCCCCCATCCCCCTGCCTCTCCTTTCGCCCCACACACCCTTCGCCTCCCGAAGCGGCCAAACCTCACCCCCGCCCCCACTTCCCCGCCGTCACTTTTTAGCCTCGCCACCCCCAAGGGCCATCTGTCTTCTCGCCTTTATTTCCTTTGGTCATTATCCCACCTCTTCTTCCTACCTCTCCCCCTCCTCTCTCTCTCTCTCTCTGGATGCCATTGGTTTTTACTCCATATTTTCCGTTTCTGCTCACCCACCGCCTTTCTGCAGTTGATCGAGGACTGCGAACAGAGGAGAATCACGAGGGCGCAGAGACGGCGAATCTTCTGTGCACGCATCTGTATGTGTGTCTGCGCTCGCTTGCGGCCGGATTAGTGAGCGGTGGAATTGGGCGCTCTGCAAAGGGAAGGGAGGGTTTGCCGGGCGTGCGATGTGGGACCTTCGATTTCCCCACCCGGATCATCTTGGAAAAATGCTTCCCTTTGCAATGCCCGTACTCAGCGTTCCCACCTCATCCATTGCCAGTATTCCATGGAAATGCTGCTTTTTAATAAGAATATTATAATGAATCAGAAAAGCGCTTCCAGTATAATATTATTTATGATTGAAATCGAACTGATCAAAAGTGGGAGTAGATTCTGTGAGGGTCCCGAATGCAGGGAGTCTACAGTCGGTGTGTTAACTTGAAAATGACGTGGAATTGATAGTTCTCATAAATTGTGACACCAAGTTAAAACTGTTTTAAAATGGAAGTTTTATGCGTCATAAGTGTAAAATTATATGTTTATGAGATGTAGAAGAATACTCCTGGCTGATTGAAATTTAATAAGATGCTATTTCAATGCTTTTCAATTTATTAATTAGCGGCTGCAGATTACCATAACGTCCAACTGTTGAGGCAGGGGTTCATAATTGAAACCAAAGCTCCAAAACTGTGCTTGACAAATATATAGCAAAAACGGCGTAAAAATAATTTGGAAAATGTGAGGACGGCCATCTACAAAAAACAACAATTCTATCAGAATCGTGCCATGTACAAAAAACTCAAATATGGCAACATACTCGTATTAGGATACCTTATTATTTACTCGATGAAAACTTTTGTTTAACTGAGGGATTTTCCATGTAAGGCCTTTCATTAGTCACTTGAATTTGTCACTAAGGCAATACTATGATAAAGATTAAGACTTAATATGAGGTGCGTAACAACATAGTCTGATAACTAATAGACATTAAAAATATTGAAATCTAAGTTTTATCTAGTTAGGAATGATAAAACAATCTTACGGACGAAGCATATGACTACCAGCAAAGTTGATAACTCTCCCATTTAAATGTATGGGGAAAAATAATTTGACAACCTCTGTAAAATCTTAGAATTTAGCAAGAGAAAAAGGGTTAGAATGATAAATAATGGAAATAAATAAGTGAAGGTATTGTTTAAAATATGACTTTTTTGACTCAAATGAAACGTCTTTACTCATTTCTTCCCTTGAATAACGTTTTAAGCGAGAATGGTTTCCTTGATTATTGAAGATATCCTTAGTATTCTATGATTGCGCGATCAAATGATTTATAAAACCTTTTGAGAATGATAAACATGGGGCATCCATTTACGTGAGTCAATGGGCTACGAAAACGCTTCTTAAAATATGCTACACAAATGAAACATATATATATATATATATATATATATATATATATATATATATATATATATATATATATATATATAAAGCCTAATGCACTTCACCTATGTAAGTCACCGTTTCTAAATAATTACCGCTGCTGCAGCTGTTTCAAAGCACTGAATAAGTTAACAGAAGGCTACTAGTCACCGACGAGATAGCTTTAGCACTTTGAAAGCGTTAAAATAATCAGATTGTTGATATCATTTGAACTTTTACAAAAGTAGTGATAATGAGATACTTATACAAACCACATGAGGGATGAATAAACACCCAGTGTTCTTAACAATATAACCACATGATCATTATGCAACATTTAATTTGTTCAAACGTATTGCAATTAATTAGACACAAATAATTTTGAGATAAAGTTGAAATAAAATACGTGGTCTTAACGGGAAATATTCAGGAGTTCATTTTCATGGTAAAGGTATGAAATGCCAATTCCCAGTTTCGTACAAACGTGAAAAATGTGATAAAAGTATCTAGAGCATTATAACTACTTACCCATGCGTACGGGGTATTCCATTCATTAATAGGAATAGAAATTATAGCTTCGTTCTATTTGTCGAATGCCGTTCAAATTCATGCAATGCTCAAACAGATACACACAAATGAGAATTTTCATGTTTTTCAATAGTTTCCTGTAAAAATGTATGGGAAAAGGAAAAATATATCCATACCCGTCTCATTTCTGCAAATAGACATGCTTACAAATAAAAATATAGGAAAGAGCTCATCTTGATATATTATCGTTATTAAATTTCCGTGAAAAGGAGATTGATTCTACCATCAGGATTACCCTTTCTATTCTATTTACGTTCACCCTAAGCGACGCATTTCCCCAACCCTCTCCCCTTCCCCTCAAATGCCCTTCCTGCCCTCCCGTCCCCCCCTCTAACTCCTCGAAACACAACCTCCCCTTACTCCACTCCACATTTCGCTCCCCACCCCCCGCCCCCTTCCCATCTTCCCATTTCCACGCACACGAAGCAGGCCCGACGCCTTCCTCTCTCTCGTATCCCTTCCTTGAAAAATCACCTTCCTTTCTCGATCCCTTCAGCAATCCCTACTCAAAACCATTTCCCCCTAACGCGCCCGCATTTGCCTCCCTCTTGACTTCTCTTCTTTCCGTCCCTTTCCAGTCCTCGCGGCTCACCCTTCCCCCTCGCCTTCTCCCCGTTCCTTTCAGAAAGATACTTCCCTGTCTCTCGAACCCTCAGCTACACACTATTCTCTCCAACCCCCTTTACTCCATCCCCATTCCAAAAAAGCTATCCAATGATTCCCCTCCTCTACTTCCACCCAGCCTCCCCTCAAATACTGGAAGAGTGACGGTAGACTCGTTAGCGACCACCTTCTTACCTTGGAGATATACACGCACTCACACATATATAAATTGATATGTGTGTGTATATACATATATATATATATATATATATATATATATATATATATATATATATATATATATATATATATATACATATATCGATGATGTTGAAGCACTCACAAGAGCAATATAACATTAGGGCGGAACAATAGAACACTGATAAAATAAATAACACTTAAAAAGTACACTCACACGTAGATTGTTTGAGCTTTCGGCCTTCTCAGAGGCCTTATTCAAGTACGACTGGTTTAGTATATATATATATAACACTTTTTGAAAGTTTTGTCTGTGTCCACTAGTGCTAAGTGTTATACATTATATATATATATATATATATATATATATATATATATATATATATATATATATATATATATATATATATATATATATATATATATATATATATATAACATTTAGACGCTACAGTAGAACACTCATTTTTACACTTGTGATATGCCTGATTCCACCTTCCACACATCTACTGTGTTCGTCCTCTATATGTATTCCTATCCCTTTTCCTTATTTGTTTTTTCATGTGAATGAGTATTTCGCCGTTTGGCGGGATTTCGTGTTTGAATGTATGTGTTTATACATGTGGGCCACGGTAGTCCAGTGGGTGGAGGGTTGGACTTCTGAACGGGGAGTTCCGAGTTCGATTCCCGGGCAAGACAATCTGGGCACCTACAGCTCCAAGCTATGTGATTTTTCAGGCACCAGATCGTCCT